>NC_053153.1:5465919-6095098 GCF_016808335.1 Panicum virgatum | reverse complement strand
TTGCTGATCCTCTTGAAACAGTTGGTACTGTTCCAAAAATGTTTCAATCCTGTCTTTTCTCATCACGTAGTCCATAAACACTGAGTTAATTCCTTCACTTCTTCCATTAGACTTAATAAATGGGCAAAACACTTTCTTCAAAAATACTAGGACCCACATTTGCCTTGAGTTATACATCATTTGCAAGTATACGTTTTCACTGATTTTATAAGTCTCAAGCATTTCTTTCCATCCATCCTCAAATTCTTCTTCAGTCAGTGAATAGTATATCAACTTCACAAGCACTGGTTCTAGCTCTAGCTTTTCCTTTATCAGAGGAGCCAAATTCTCTCTAGCATTCCTCATAATGTGCCAAAAGCAATTTCTGTGGACAACCGATGGAAACAACTCAGCAATAGCCTTCTTCATCGCTGCATCTTGGTCAGTAATTATAACTCCAGGTTCTTTTCCACCCATAACCTTAATGAATGTGCCCAACAACCATTTGAATGTTGTAGCTTTTTGGTCTTCTAGTAAAGCCCAACCAAACACAATTGATTTTCCATTGCCATTTATGCCTACAATAGGAGAAAATGGCATATTGTACTTGTTGGTGCCGAAAGTAGTATCAAATGACACAAAGTCACCATATAGTGCATAATTCAGTCTTGACTCAGCATCTGTCCAAAACAAGCTTCTTACAGTATTATCTTCATCTATGGGCATTGTGTAATAAAATCCCGGTTGTCGCACTTGAAGATCATTTATTAGCATAACTGCTCTATCAATATCAGTATTCTTAATTCTTTTCTGTTTATCTGATTGCCTTAAATTCTTCAAATCAGTATTTGTGAAGTTCATAAGCTTGAAAGTGCCATGCATTTTTCTGAATATCTGTATTATTTTCTGAGGCTTTATCCTGTGTTGCTGAAGAATCCTTCAAAAATTCTTCTCATGCTCTGACATATGGCGATGCTTCAGAAAAAATTTTGTCAATTCTTCACTGCATACTAGACGATGATTGTGCCTGTTGTCCACAGCCGTCATTTGCCTTTTTCCATTAATGATGCAGACTGTCACTCTCATTTTGCACCCAGATCTTGGTATTCCATATCTCTTCCTCTTCCTTGTTGGATTTGTTGTATCAGAAGGTTTTCGAAAGCGGTTGCAAACAAGAGTAATCTTCTTATCTTTATAATTTCTTCCTTTGACAACAGCAAAACCAGATAATTGTCCATATGCATTCACAAAGCGTTGTACTTCATCAATTAAATTAAATGTCATCCCCTCCTCTGGTGCTTTTGCAATCTCAACCTCATCTGGAGTTGGAAAAAAGTATTCCTCTTCCTAACATTCCACAACATCATCTTCATTTTCTTCTTCAGTTGGTTCTCCCTTGTTTCCTTCAGTTTCTGGTCCTGGCTGGCTCCCATATATTTCAATATCTTTCTCCAACATAGATACAATTTCCTGCACATATTAGTTATGTTTCAGATATGAAGCTGTCAACACTTTTTGTTTGTTGTCATAAAACAAATCCAATGCAGAACATTGCCATTTGATTAGTGTCATAAAACAAGTCATGTTTCTTTTTTTTACATACCTGAACTTTGCTGACAAGTTCTACATTTGATTGAAGGCTGGAAGTTTCTTCATCATCACAGTTCTTTGGAGCAAAATGATCCTACAACATTGTCAGTTTGATTAATTTGCAGCACATATACAGATTTATAGGCCTCAAATTCTATGCAACTTGTTGTTACCTCGTTGCTGCCTTCCGATTTATTGTCAACACTGAAACCACTTGTTGTTTCATAGTTTGCTGTAAATGAAAGAGTAATATTTAGATCATCTGGACATCTGTCTTCCACCAAATCTTCTTCGACTATATCAGAATTCTTCATATTCATTTGATCCCCAGGACAATATGTGTCATTGGTTAATACATCTTGCTCCAGCAAATCTTCACATCCTATGTTCTGAAAATTATAATTGCATCAATGGAACAGTTTTTTTAAATTAAAATTCCAATTGCATTATATCCAAACAATTACTAAATTTCAATAGTACATTTCTTCATGAAGCAAATCTTTCACCAACCTTATTTGATGAAGTCATGCTCTCTGATCCAATAGCAACTTGGGTCACTGCCACTGATGTTTCATTCTCTTTGCTCTTGCACTCAGCAGGGCTCCCAGAATTTGTACAAACCACCTGGAGAACATGTCAACTAATATTAAACAGCTTCCAATTATCAAAGAGAACAATATGCCTTCAGAACGAACCTTTCTGCATAGCGATTGCACAATCTTCCTGGGTAAAAAAACATCTGGAACAACCTGCATTTGGTCTTGATAAACTCCCCCTGTCAGTTTCATGGCATGCAATCTGCATTTATGAATAGAAAATTTAAAGTATTCCAATTGGGTTTTGGAAGCACGCAAAAAGAATAGTAACAATACAATCAGATAGTGTTGTAATTGAACATTAAACTGACCTTTACAATTTGACGGGATTCAATTGGCCCCGCAGTCGAATCCTCCATTTTATCCTCATCATCCATGATCCAATTTGATATTCTCGTGCGCGAGTAAAATATTTTCTGTTTACTTGGCAGAGCGGAAAGGAACAAGGGGGCACCAACGTCTTTTCGGGTGTACTTCACGTTATAGGCTATTCTGTTCTATGCAATTGCTAAGGGTATATCAGTAATTCCCTGTGCCCCAACAGATATTTTTAGCTTTCCCCTTTCCCGTGCTCGAACAGACAACCCATCTCAGTCTCACGCGAACAACTCATCACTAGAAATGGAGAAAAGGCAAGTGCATAAGAAATTTCCTTTGTTTTTCGACTTTTCACTGTAATATATGATTAATCCATCTACTCGTGATCTTGCTGATTTCGTCTTACATCCGTGTCCATTCCACTTCGTCAGGTTAGAGGTTTCTTTGGCGATTTTCTGATGCTTCGACTGATTGATTCATCAGGGGGATTCATCTGTGCCCTTCTTCGAATTCAGGAGCCCTTCTTGGCATCTCTGTAATAGTGATTCAGTTAGTTAATGACATCTATGTAACAGTCACTGATGTTAGGGTTAATTCTATTCTGTTTAATAATTTTGTTAATTTTGCATGTTCAATTTTGCAAGTTAGTGATTCACTTAGTCAATGACATCTCTGTAATATTTTATTGAAAATACACAGTTAATTTGTTTGCTTGCACTGATGATAACTGTTTGCTTTTATTTATTGTTTTCCAATGAACATAAGTGTATAGTTTTTAATGGCGACAATTGTTTTTTCAATAGTTATACCTGTTCCTTATTCATCAGTTCTTTTTTCACAGTTCCCTCCTTGTTTTTAATTAGTGCATATCATACTTTTGTCCACTTTCTTTCAATGTCAACACCTATTCACAGGTACAAATGTATGTTATGTATCACCTGTATCACTATTTTTCAATCTTCTGTATACAGTGAATAGTTTACATTAGTAGTGTGGACTATTTGCTCATTACGAGATTTAAATTCTTTTTTAATTTTACCATTTTTCTTTTGAATTCAGTCTACAAGATGAATGTCAACACTAAAAGATGTTTGCCTGAAACAGTGAGTAAAGATGGTACTGCAATCAAAAGATCAAAGGTAATTTTAAACTTTTCTATTTATTCCTTTTTTTCAAACAAAATGAACCTTGTCATTGAAGATTTTAATGAATTTTTTTCATATATTTCAGGTGTTCTCTCAAGAAAATTCAATTGAAATCTTTGTTGATGCTATCTCCAATCTAAATCCTGAGCAGAAATCAGTGGTCAATGATCTAGGTTTCAGCAATATACTAGGATTGTCTTGTCCTACAATTCTTTTGCAACTAGTTCATTGGCTAATAAATCATTTTGATACTGCTACAAGAACAATTCAACTTCCAAATGGGTTCTCATTCACAATTAATGCTCTGTGCGTGCAAAGGATATTGGGAATTCCAGATGGCCCAATACCTATTCAGAAGAAAGGTACTCTAGAAGCCTATCAGTGGTTTAAGAATCATATCCCTTGTAAAGGACGGAATCCAACAGTCATAGAATTGTCAAGTCTAATATCTTCTCAGTTATCTCCTTGCGATTTTGGAAGAACTTTTCTCCTGCTGGCTTTGGCTGCATTTCTTTGTCCAAATTCAAGAGGAACTTGCAGCAGCAGATATTACCCGGATTTATTGAACATTGCAACTGTTAGATGTAAAGATTGGTGTTCCTTTGTCTTGGACTGGTTAATATCATATATCGAAAAGTTTCAGAAGCATCGTGACAAAATTCAAGGAAATGACATTGTTGGATACTTACACATACTTTTGGTATGACAAATGTCATTGTTGGATTACTTGATTTATTAGCTTCCATGTTTCTAACTTGTTTTTTTTTACATTTATGGATTGGCTAATTTCGAATTCCTCATTAGTCCAGCATTTGACTTAGGACTGCAATGCCCTCATTTACATCTTTGGTCTCAGAAGGTTGTCAATGCAATCTCAGTACTCGATTCAGTTGATTCTCTGGATGGAAGTTTTGGTGCATTACAAGTAAGTGTTTAATTGAACTGTACAGAATTGTACTTTATGATGCTTACATAGTTATCTTTTCAGTTCATTTTAATGCATTTTGTACTTCATTCAGTACATGTTTTACTATTTGATATCAATAACTTATTATAACTAGAACAACAAAGTTATGTTTCAGAACAAAGTTGATTCACTAGATGAACAAGGTTCTGTAACTGAAGAACAAGTTCATGGAAAAACTGTAACAACATCCTACAGAGTTGTAGCTTATAAGAGTTGTATCTTTGTTTAGAGTTCATGGAAAAACTGTAACAACAATTTCTGTAACTAAAGAACAAATTTCTGTAGCTTATAATTAGTTTCTGTAACTAATTATAAATGTTTCCATTCAGATGAAACATTTATGTTGTGCACCTTTTAAAGATTGTTTCTCAGTAGAAGAGTGTTTTACAACTATACACAATGACGTGAAGAATATTGTGAACCGAATTTCCCCATCTACAACTGAAGAAAGTGTAAGTTGTCCAAGTCAATAAATGTTTTTCTTTCTTTCTGCCGAATTTGTTTCGAACTTGTCTTACATTTTTCAGATTCAAGACCTTCTCTCATATTTGTCTACCCAACTTAAACATTCATGTATGCCAAATTCCATCCCTGCTATTTGCTCCTCACTACATAATGTGTTGTCATATATATCTGCAAAAGTAAACTCTACAAAGGATTGTACTTTTCTTCAAGAAACCGATTCAGAAGAAGAAGATTTGTTGCCAAGACTTGTTGAGAAAAGCCAAGTTTTGAAAGAATCAACTATTACTGAAGAGGATTTCCAGTATTTCCTGAAATATTTTCCTGTGCTACAAGTCCTCAACATAGTTTCTAATGTACATGAAGATGGATATTCATCAGTATTTGAAGCTGCTAATATGGATTTCATGAACAATAATACTGAATGTTTGGATTTTCTTGGCCAGAATATAAGTTTTGAAGACTTGCTCCATCTCATTATTAATAATGATGATACTGACAAGTTTCTGAAGTCACTTGAAACTGAAAAGAAAATAGATGTACTAGAGCTTGCTCAAGGTATGTACTCAATATACAACTGTAACTGTAATGTGCTTTCATTGTACTCAAGCTATGTGCTTTAATGAGTACAACTGTTTGTCGATTTTGTTTATAATTTGTTCTTCTGTGGATATATTAAGTTCTATTTGTTTCATATTGTGTTCTGTATTTGCTATGTTCTCAGTAGTTATACCTTGGACTTCAGAGTTTTCTCCTCATTATTCATTGTAGAAATGAATAATCAGTCAATGTTATAGTTTATGCACTTCCTTTCACAAACACTATGTTCTGCATGCTTGTTACTATTGATTTTCTTTTGAACAAAGTCAAAGATTTTGTTTTGTCTTACATTATGTTCTGCATCTATTTTATTATCAGTAGTTTATATTGTTAAAGTGTACTATTTCTTTATTTAAGCAAACTACTAAATCAGAATATATGTTTTTTCCTCCCAAGGTTCAGAGAATAAAGAAATACCTGCAATGACCAATAAAGAACAAAAAGAGACACTGATTATGCTTCTGGATATGAAGATTACAGCATCACAGTTGTCTACAACTTCCCACAATGCTCAACATAAAGATACAACCAGTTCGAGCCAGCCAGCGTCAAAGCTTCATGAGCATAGTTTGCCATTACCAAACAAATATTTCGGACTATCACTGAATGAATGTTTTTATGGGAGATCTTTATCAGCACATGGTAATTCAAAAAATGATAACGAATTCCCAAATTTTGATCTGTTTCAAGATTTGGATGCTAACAAGTTTAAGCAAAACCCAGCAACTGCACATGTAGAAAAGAACACAGTTACTGCACAAATTGAAGACATGAATGATTCCTTGATGAAAAGTTTGCAGAGAGGTTTTCAGAAATGTGCAGATATGATTGAAGATGAAGCTCAGCAACAAACTCAGAATGAAAAAATCCAAATGATTGAAATAAGTCAGCTAGAAATTCAACTTTATCTTGCAATGACTAGCAATATTCAAAAAGAGAACAGGTATGATTACCCTTATATTTCTTCCGCTGTACAAAACATGCTTCAGTATTATTTTTCCAAGTTCTGAAATGTTTTCCTCCACTCTAAAATGTGCATTTTTGTTTTCATGGAAGGAGTGAAAGAGTTTTCCAGAATGGTTATTGTTGGGTAGATAAGTATAAATTATCTTTGTCAATGATGAAAGGCGGCTGGATACACTTCCATGTCATGAATTGCTTTTCAAAAATGCTTTCTTCTCATCAAAAACTAATTGCAAATGTTGAAGGGCACATCTTTCAATATTACTTTGAGCAGAATGTAGTGGTAAGTATTATGTGATTATCACACATTATTGTTTTTTGTTTTTTTAATCACTCTTGGAATATAATTCTTTTTTTCTTTTATTATTGCAGTCTACTCTCATGAAACAAGACTTAGATTTTAATTGTTACAAGTTCAACTACCTTGAAATTGTTGGATTTCAGATACACAAAGTTGGACTGGTAATTTAGTTTTGTTCTTATTTCTACTCATTGATATCAGATACACAAACTGTTGGATTACAGGAAACTACTGAATATTTATGTTTTTTCCTAGGTGCACATTCCTTGTCATTTTAACAATCAGTGGGTGTTGATTGTTGTCAATTTCATGACCAAGAACTTCAATGTCCTCGACTCCGATTTGAATTCTGAAACTGCAAAACCAATTGTGCATTCAGTAATTTATAACTTTAGAAAATTCTTCAACAACAACTTTGCTACCTCTGTTAGCTACAATATAAATGAGTTTGGTGTAAGTTACATTCCAGTTCCAAAACATGTTTTCAGGTAAGTTTTATTTTACATTGATTCCATCCATTTTCAAGAAACTTGTTCAAAATGCCCTAACAGATGTTTACTAACATGCTTAGATATTATTCTGGAATCTTTGTCATCCAATTCATGCAAACATTTAATGGTTCAAGCATTGACCTCTTCTCAAATGTAAGTTATACTATTACCTAACAGCTCACTGCATAATGTATCCTATAAGACTTATACTATGATGTAACAGCTCACAGAATAACATATTCTATATATAATCTGTTCTTGCAGTCAGATTTCAATAATCTTCATGCAAAATTTCTCTTTCAATTATTAACAAGCAGGTTTAACAAGGTCGAGTCAGAATTTATGAAAAAATTTCGTCAGAGACATGTGAGTTTCTCGAACCCATAACAATGTTATGTTTATGCATCAGAACATTGAAGCGATTATGATCAAACAAATTTTTTACGGTTGTGAACAAAAAAAATCTATGCTCAGAAATACTCATTTTCTCTTAATGACTTGAAATTTCTTTTCTAAAGGACAAAGATTTTTCAGCTCTTGGTATCTGAGAAGTACTCTGTTTATGAAGAAGTACAATTTCAGGTGAGATAGTGTACAAAACTAAGATTGTTTGTTTGTTCCGTAAGAATTGCCTTTTATAATTTGCTCAATAAGCATACATGAAATGATTGTTATTCTACAGGTGTTGTTTCACTGAAGATAACTGAAGATGTTTCACTGCACTGTTTTGTTCCTCATGAGGCAAATGAAAAGGATATCATTGCTCCAGATCTTAAGGAATCAGATTTTAAACTGAGAATGTTAAACAAAGATTGTTAATTGTTTTTTTTTGAAGAGATTGGGTTCAACAAAGAATGTTAAACTGTGAATGTTAATTAGTTTTTCCTGAGAATGCTCAATTTTTTTTACAAACAGTTAAATATGTTAATATGTCAAATATAACATGTCAAAGACACGCGCGATGCAGTTGGTGAATCGCGGTTAATGTCAATCGGTGAATATGTCAGTCAGCGAATATGTCAAATAGAATATGTCAAAGACACAAGCGGTTAATGTCAATCAGCGGTTAATATGTCAATCAGCAAATATGTCAATCCGCCAATATGGGCCGCATTGCGGAAACAGACGCCGCTTCAGGCGATGGCTCCCGCATATGTCGCCTGAAGCGACAACTAATCGGACCCATCCATTTAGTTGACCCCCATAAGATTTTATTAAATTTTCCTTTATTTTGACTACATTTATTTCTAGTTGAGATGGGAAAGGAAATATTTCTACGGTAAGATTACGGAGTGTAGATGAACTAGGGGTGTTTTCCAGATTACATAGTCTCAAAAAAAAAAACTGGCAGATAGGGGTGTTTCTGTTGGGAAGAGCATTGCACGGCCAAGGTCACCAGCAATCTTTGTGCTGGTACGTCCAAGGGGGGTTTCAAGGTCGAACTTATTTCGACTGATAATGCCATTCCAGCCATGTGTCTTGTCCTGGTATCTCATGACTCATGTCCCTGTGCGTATGTCTGAAACTGTCTTTTTGCGTTTGACATCACCTGCAAACTTGTTGGCCTTGTCAGGCCAGTCTCAGTGGGAATTTTATGAGCATAATTATCTAGACTGGAAACGAGGTAACTGTGCCAGATGGGTTTTATGGTGATGAAACTCTCCTCACATCCTATGAAACTTCGTCCTTCTCTTTCATTGCCATATTAGCAAAACTGATAATATTTATTGCTATGAAACCTTCCATAAAACTTCCATTGAGACTGGCCTCACAACTCCTTCCCGGATTTCCGTCCTCGTGAATACCACAAATTATTCAGCTGCGTCAGCATAACTGTCACTTTGCGCAAATGTATGCTAGTAATACACAAATTTAGTATAAATTGGTGAATCACCTGCCACCAGCAGATAGTAATACACAAATTTAGCCTGTTCAAATGCTACTGGCAGTGGTGTACAACAAGCTGAAAGATACATGGGGGGGGGTCCAATTAACGTCAGTCATCAAACTGTCTCCAGCCTAATTTAAGAGCTAAACCTCAAAAAATTGCATTTTTTTTCTAGAGTAACAGGTATGTAACACAGCTGTGCTGCCATGTTAGAGTTAGATCTGTCAAACCATCTGAATCTGAACTAGAAATCAAGCTGTGAGCCTTGTGACGATGAGCAACTGCCTGATGCAGCAGATGAAGGCCCGCTTGACCCATCGACTGGAGCCTGGTTCAACCGTTCTAGCATCAGTGACCTCCTCTTGTGCAGCTTCAGAGAAAGTGTGGATGCCTCTAAGATCATAGGGACCTGCTTGTCAACATATACAGCATCAGAACAGCTCAGCACAAAGTTTAATTTACAGCAGTTGCGAAGGACTTCGGTACCTGGCTATTAGTCTGTGCCACCTTATGGACTTGTCAAAAACCAACCATATCTTGATATCCTGTGAGGAGTTTTGCCCAGTCTTTGTCCTCATTTGTAACCACAACCAGGCAATCAAAAGGCTGGACAATATACCAGGTTGAAATGGTTATCAAGACACAAAGTTTGAAGGTCAAGCTTGCCTGGAATTTCTTTGATGGACAACAGTGTATCTGCAAGATGCTGCCACCTCCTGCAAAAGGAATTTGACAGAACTGTACTCGGAAATGTTATAACAGCAGCAGAATTAGATGAGCGCACCATGGCCTTCAGCGACCTGATAAACTGGATCATGTCCCAGTCCTGCAAATGAAGATCTAACGACTTGGAAGTTGCAACCACACCAAAATGTAGGTAGAAAAGAATAAAAACAAATAGGCTTCACATTTTTAACACACTGATAATGTTGAGTTAAATGCCTTCTCAAAGTATCCACACTGGGGTGCACAGAGTGATTGTATAGCATTTCTCCCAGCAGCTAAACTTTCACCATCTTTTCTGAATGCGGAAAACAAAAGAGATGTTCAGAATCAAAACTAGCGCAGACACACAGTGCATGGGTATAACCAATCTTATCGTTATTGAACAATAACAGCATGTTCAGATAGACTAACAGGTGATGAAGGGTACAGCAACTAAACCATGATATTCCTCAAAGGAAGCAATTTTTGAACAATAAAATAAAAATTAACCTCACCCTGGAAGCTTGGATAAGAAAGTGGAACAGTGATCCTGGAGGTCTCTGAGATTGTCTGCCTCTTGAGTGCTTACACATTCAATATTCTGCCCATTAAGTAAATGCCTTTCCAAAGGCTTCCTCAAATCAAAATCATTGCTGAATTCTTGCTTATTTTGTCTAACGATGCTAAATGAGTCAGACTTGTCATGGACATCTTAAGGGAATATGATAAAAGCTTAGCTTCAACAACAGTACTATATATTTGCCTTGATGAAAATTTTAACCTGTGTGGTCTTGATCAAATGAGCTAGGATCAGCATCAATGAGTTGATTACAAAGGCAAAGAGCCAGAAATGCTCAGCTTGCTCACTGATTGATGCTCTCTACTTTTTTAATATATTTTCTAATTATCCATGTCACGAAATTTTGAACTGTACAGGTGGCTATATGTGTACTGCAGAAAACCACTAACAAGACAACAAAAGAATAAAACGAAAGATTAAGACAGGGAGTGAAGGACCCACCTGGATGTTCAGCACTAGAATAGAAGCCTTCTCATCCCCAAAATATTTCTTATACTGCCAAGCTATCCTCAAACCCTCATCCTGTGAAATAACATATCCAGAGCAATATAAAAAGAAGAATGCTAGTTGGCAATTTAACTTACTAATGAAAATTATTCAGGTGACGTACACTTCCTCGTCCATCACTACATGCTCCAGCCCCCATCACTCGGTGCCTTCCATCCTCCTTTGAAGACGAAACAGGAGCAGGCAGTGTACCACGGAACAACCGCGGCTCCTTCAAAGGTCCTGCAAAGACCAGGGGCTGCTTGTGCATGACGCATTGTGCCATGAAGCATCGAAGAAGCAGAAGGTGGTGTGGTGCATCAGAGTCTTCCATGATCATTACGACTGAGCCAAGAAGGAACCCACCCACCACCCAAAAGCCCTGCAAGAGAGGGCCAATAAATGGCGATTTGGTGATTACCAATGCACATCACAAACTTCTAATACAAGCATTGTTTTCATTTCAATTTGCAATTTCAAGTCTTATGCAGTCTTCATCACATTAATTAACTTTAACGCACATCTAGTGTGTACTCCGTACTCCTACCAAGCTAATTACTATATCGTTGTGTTCCACTTGCACATATTCCAGATAAAGCCATATCAGTTCTCCCTACCCAAACCTGGAGGTAGAGGCAAGGCAAATATAGGTTTGCCAAAAACTTTAATTGGCACTGTTTTTCTATCAAAACACGCAGATACACAGCTAAAAAAAGGCTGAACATCGATACAAGAAAGAAAAAAATCGTGGAACATAAAAAAGAGAAAGATGAATCTTCTCCACAGGGACCACATTTGGTTGGGCCATGAAAAAATGTCATGAAAACTTTTGCATGTGTTTGGCAAAAAAATTTCAGCCACAGTCAAAAAAATGCTACATGCACACAACATTGTGTCCTCAAAGGAATGAAATTGCTAAGTGCACACCAATAACACACATGAATTCGCCACACATCATACAAACATAATTGAGTTCGAACAATAAAAATTATCCTGAAACAAATATTATCCTAATACAAATATTCCATCTCTAAAGCATACAGTTGTTCTCAGTTGATTGCAGTCGAACAGATATATGATCCTTAGACAAATTATTACAACCATATACATGAAATGCTGCCTGAACACAACTCTCACATAGCGAATAAGTAGCATCCTTCTCAATGCCTCCCTTGTGCCATATAGTAAGCATGTGCAATTTCATCGCGTACAAAATTCATGTTTATATCATCATCAACTTCATCGGCCTCACAGCGCTCCTGTGCTTCCTCATCATCTTCGTCGACCATTGCCAAACGTCGAAAAGCCGCAGTGACATTAAAGTCCACATCCTCATCATCATTGTCCACAATGAAATTATGAGCCCACAACATGCAAGAATTATTTTGGTTTGGGTACGTTCGGATAGCTTGGGACAGCCAACAACAATCTCCACTTCATCTTTAACACCCCAAAAGACTGCTCTATGACGGACCTAAGAGATGAATGAGCTTTGTTAAATACCTCTCTTTCACCAGATGGTTCAGCTACATGTCGCCACTGTTGTTGATGGTACTTACACCCCTTGTACGGTGATAGATATCCCAGGCAGTTCGGGTACCCCGCATCGACCAGATAAAACTTCCCTGCATGTATATTGCACCAATCACATGAACTAGTATACACATTAAGTGCACAAAAGAAAAACTTCAGAAATACCAATATTGTACCTTGGGGTGGATGGGGGAAATTTGGCCCATACTTGATAACGGCATCCTGCTGGATGGTCCAATCATGTGCTGAGCCAGGAACCCCCACAGCAACAAATGTGAAGCGATGATCAAAGTCACAAATGGCCAGGACATTTTGAGTTTTTTCATTCTTCCTATTGACATATTGCCCGACTTTACTAAAAGGAACCATCACTTTCACATGTGTTCCATCTATTGCCCTAATTGCATTGTTGAAGAAAGGAGCTGACCTATGGTTGGCGACCTTCGAGTGGACAGAACTGAATGTGGGATCCCTGGGTGCAATTATATCTTTGGCAAGCTTGGTCACACAAGACAAGACATGGTTGAATTTGCGGCTAACAGTCTCCACTAGAAAACGTGGGGCGCGGCGTTGCCTTGCCAGCTGGACCTGACCATTTGTAGAAAACTTGTGATTAATTAATTATTAATAATATAGGTTTAGCAGTATTATTTTATGATGGAAATACTGATTCTCCTTCACATTTAAGAACTCCTGCACTGCGCAAGTATAATTCAATGGTGTTTCCACTATAAATGAATAAAAGATTAGAAAAGTATTGTTATAGAAATTTCGATTAGAATCATGGCAAGGTAAATTAAAAACAAATAATCAATCCCTTTGTAGGTTAATGGATAAAGGGAGCAACATTATGACATAGGATCAAGCAATTAGCTCATATTGTGAGAGGTTGTGGAAGAAGTTGTTTAATCACCAACCTATTCCCTTCTAGTACAACTTGTAATAATGCATCAAATGTATAAGCAGAAACATGAAGCATGCCTTGCATGCAATTGAGATTATATATCCACCTAAAACTTTAGACCATCTACAATTGCGAAAGTGAGGAATTGCCCAATTTAATAAGTTATTTATATTTGATTTTATGACAAAAAATACTTTCAATGAACTTGCCAATCTAAGAGCCAAGATGGCAAGAGCCCAATATTTTCTTTTGCACTTAATTGTTGCCCTTGGGAGTGCTCATTGATCTTTTTTGTATATGTTCATAGCTTGTTGTCAGCCAGTTTCCAGGTAGTGACCATAGAGTATGGTGGATTAGCCTGATGGTGGAATGCTGAGACATGATATACTATGGTGAAAACTTGGATCCAATAAATTGTTTTATTTGGTGCATCTCACTATCTAGCAGAACTGGAAATTTTTGTTCATACATGGGATATTCGAATAGGGAGATCATATTTTTTTTATGCAGCATAAAGATATTATGATAGCATATAAGGATATATGATGCAGGAACCATAACATATATATCTTATAAACTGCGGATCATGCATCAACATGTATATTTTCTATTAAATGCAGAAGCATAATTTCTTGGTGAAAATGGTGAGAAAATTACCTAATATTAATCTAAATAGTGCTCCAAGAAAATAAAATCTAAGGATAAATAGGATAAAGATATGATATCAGAATCGCATAATAGGCAGTAGCAACCTCTTCATCAGAAGTTTTTTATTTGAGGAAAATAACAGGTGCTCTGCTCTTTCATTATAGTAGGAAGCAAAGTATTTACAATTTGGGTAAGCGAGAGAAAACAAGATTATGCACAAAAGTACAATCTATCTATACATAGTCAGTCGAATAACCCTGCTCCTATCTGTAGAATCTATGCTGTGTATATGATGACGTGCAAGTGTGATTGCAGGTTGTTTGCAGTAGTCATTCCAGCCCACCATTCTTTGATTTGGTGCACATCATTAAGTTGGGGAATCACCGGTTGATTCGTGCCGCCACCATGTTCCACACTTGTTCTCCATATGAGCACTTGGCCATAAGGTGCATTGTCGATTCATCCCTTGCTTGACACAACTGATAGATCAGAATCGCTTGCCCTCCACGCCTTATGATACTGTCAGCTGTTGGGACTCTCATCTTCAGAACTTGAATCAATCAGAGCTACAACATGAATAATAGGTAGGCTTACTTGAATGCGTAGAACAATGGCCAATAATAGGTAAGCTTACCACAAATGACACACATAGCTATTCCACAAAACTTGGAAGAAATGGGTAGTACAGTGGCCAATGTATGTGCTTTCAGCTTTTTTTTTTGTATGACTTGTTCCTGCATTAGAAATAACTAGATAGCAGGAAAATAATATCGGATTTATCTAGATGTCCGTGTACATTAGTTGCTACAACTCCTGAGGATGTTGTCCAGGTAACACATTGCCTTGGAGGCATTTCCCGAGTGGTTGGTGGGCGGCTGGGTGTCATTCATTTGAAGTGTCACCATGCAGCTTCTCCACCAACAGATGAGGTAGGGAAGAGGCTTCAGGGAGTCGGGGGTGAGCTGTTTAGTGTGCTAGCTCGGGAGGAGGAGAACCGGAGGCGAGCAAGAGAGGGAGGCAGGTCGAGTGCGGCCTGATGGTGCTATGGGCGATGCACCCGCGGGAGCGCGGCGTGCGGCTGGCGCACCACGTTCTCCACCAGCACCACCCCGTCGCCATCGTCGTGGAGGTCGCCTGCACGCGCATCGCCGTCGAGCTCCTTAGCGCGTTCCGCGTCACAGCGGGAGGGAGGACGCTGCAGCCGTATGGCGTGCTGGAGGAGGCGGGCCGGGAATCTGCGGCCGCGTGGAGCTGGCGTGCTGCCATGGTGGAGCAAAAAGCAGGCATTTGAGAGATAGAAAATAGAGAAGATCACACACCTTCCGTTTGACATGAGATTGTTGGAAATATGTCATAGAGGCAATCATATTTTCTTGTATTTATGGTTAATAAAGTGTACCTTAAATATTCATGGATGATAAATTGTATTGATTAATGCTTATGTGAAGTATTTGTGAAACTCTATACTTATATAAATATTCTAAAATGTTCCTAGTCGGAGTTCATATGAGAACACACATGAATATTAGACTAGCACATGTATTAGTTGATTGACTATGTTTTTTAAGTCATGGACATAGGGATGTCAAACTAATAATGTAGGCTCATGTGAGACATGAGACTGAACTGACCCAACACGAGATGATGACTTCTACAACAACAACAACATAGCCTTTTTTCCCAAGCAAATTGGGGTAGGTTAGAGATGAAACCCGAAAGAAATAAGTTCAAGGTTCAGGCACATTGATAGCTAGTCTCCAAGCGCTCCTATCCAAAGCTATCTCTTTAGAGATATTCCAATCTTTAAGGTCTCTCTTAACCGACTCATCCCACGTCAGTTTAGGTCTACCTCTACCCCTCTTTACATTATCGACCCGCTCAAGAACCCCATTACGCACCGGCGCCTCAGAAGGCCTTCGTTGGACATGTCCAAACCATCTCAGCCGATGCTGGGTAAGTTTCTCCTCAATTGGTGCCACTCCGACCCTATCCCGAATAACTTCGTTCCGGACTCTATCCCTCCTTGTGTGCCCGCAAAACCACAGCAACATCCGCATCTCTGCTACACTCAGTTGCTGGACATGTCGCCTTTTTGTAGGCCAACATTCAGCACCGTATAGCATCGCCGGACGAATTGTTGTCCTATAGAATTTGCCTTTTAGTTTTTGTGGCACCCTCTTGTCACAAAGGATGCCAGAAGCTTGCCGCCATTTCAACCAGCCAGCTGAAATTCTATGCCTCACATCTTCATCAATGTCGCCATCCTTTTGTAGCACCGATCCTAAATACCGAAAAGTATCCTTCTGGACCACCACTTGTCCATCTAGACTAACGTCTCCCCCCTCATGCCTAGTCGCGCTGAAATCGCACATCATGTACTCGGTCTTGGTCCTACTAAGTCTGAACTCTTTCGACTCGAACGTGCATCTCCACAGCTCTAACTTCCTATTAACCCCTGCCCTACTCTCGTCAACTAGCACCACATCATCAGCAAAGAGCATACACCAAGGGATCTCACCTTGTATATCCCTTGTGACCTCATCCATCACTAAAGCAAATAAATAAGGGCTCAATGCTGACCCCTGGTGTAGGCTTATGTTAATAGGAAAGTCAGTGGTGTTGCCATCACGAGATGATGACTTCTCATTACACAATATGTACGTTGTGTCCTAAGACCTGAGATCATCGTATGTACTCAAGATGTGAACCGACTTACTTAGGAGCCATCAAACGCTGCACCATAACAGTATAGTCATAAAGGTGGCTTTCGGGTCTGTCAAGAAGCATGCCGTGAGACATAATCGGTCAAAATGGGATTTGCTCCTCTACAAGAGAGAGATATCTGGGCCCCTCGAGTGATTCGGATCAGGAAATGCATGGCCATGCTGGGGTTAAGAGTTAACCAAGTATTCTGAATCACAAGATCGAGAAAGAGTGATCGGCTTCAAGCAAGACCAAATATCGTGAGGCAAAGGGAACGACGTGTATAAACTTGTGACGGCTCCACAGATATGATTCACGCGTGCTTAGGAGTTGACACGTCTTGCTAGAGACCGCTATCAACTATTGGCCAGTAGGAGTACTGGGCCATGTATATTCACGCGTGAGCCATAGGGTCACACATTTAAGGGCAAGAAACCTAATGAGGATGAGATCCAAATTAGACTGGGCTTAGATGCACTAATGGACTTCAGTTGGCCCATTAAGAGATGCCTAAGGTGAGGCCCATGGAAGTCCACCTAAGGAGCGCCCCAAGGAGCTATAAATACAGAGGGGTGGCGGGTACTGTTCACATGAGCATTATTATTTTGTTGTAGATCATGGTCCGCAATAACACCCAATCATTTTCATTGCATTCGGTCCTTGAGAAGGACAAACTGAATGGTACTAACTATGCGGATTGGATCCGCAACCTGAGAATTATTCTCAGGGCAGAGAAAAAGGAAGATGTTCTGGACACCCCATTACCAGAAGAGCCTGCTGATGATGCACCTGCTGAGGAAAAGACTGCTTACAGAAAGGCTTGTGACAACAACCTTGAAATAAGCTGCCTTATGCTCGCTTGCATGGAACCTGACATATAGATGCAGTTTGAGACAAACCATGAGGCACACGATATGATCGTGACGCTTCAGGACATGTTTCAAACTCAGGCCAGGACTGAAAGGTTCAATGTGTCCAAGGCCTTTGTCGAGAGCAAGCTGGCAGAAGGCGCTGCAGTGGGTCCGCATATAATCAAGATGGTTGGTTACACACAGAGGTTGGAGAAGCTGGGCTTTCCACTTGGCCAAGAATTGGCCACTGATTTCTGTCGTGGTGCTGCAAACCACAGCCGGGTGGCGGAAGGCACCCGCCCTAGCCCAGAGGGTGTGAACTCGGGGGTTAGCTAGTCATAGTTCGATCTCACTCAAGAACGCGATGAACACAGCTGGTTTAGAGTGGTTCGGGCCGCCGGAGCGTAATACCCTACGTCCACTGTGTGTTGTATTGCTTGCGCTCTCTAGCTGAGTCTTGAGAGAGTCTGAGGATCTGTGTTCTAGCGGGTGTGCTCTCCCTTTTATATGTCCAAGGGGAGCACGTACACTGAGCGGGGCCCCGACATGTGGACCCGGCGATGTATTATAAACTACACTTTGGCCTTCAATGCCTCAGATCTGGAGATCTTGTCGTCGGCTTCCGTGCGTAGCTTCTGACCAGGGATGGTCTTGAGCTGTCCTGTCAGAGTAGAGTCTAGCCTCTGCAGCCGCGCGTCAAGGTCATGATGAAGCGCCGAACTACTGACTCAGTCCACTGTAGCAGTGTGCACTGTTGCTCCAGTCAGTAGCTGGTCATCATGACTCGTCGCGCATGCGCACGGCGCTGAGTCTTTAATGCTTGTCTTGGTAAATGACGAGCCGCGTCGGTAATTGGCGATCCATAGTGTGGACTGACAAAAGCTGCCCCGTGCCCAGAGGCAGCAGAGCTCACCTCAACCACTCGCACTTAATGCGGGTGGGTGAGGGAGCTTCCAGCGGAAGGCTTGCGCCCGCGCCCGCGTGACACGTGGCGGCTCCGGACCCCTCCCGAGCAGCTAGCTGAGCCGAGAGCTCACGGGGGTCCGGATATGCACGTGGAGGTCCAGGACCCATCTGCGGGAGTCCGGATGGCACGTGGAGGTCCAGGACCCATCTGCGGGAGTCCGGATGGCACGTGGAGGTCCCGGACCCACCTGCGGGGGTCCGGATGGCGCGTGGAGGTCCCGGACCCACCTGTGGGGGTCCGGGTCCGCGGCCACAGGTACTGAGCATTTCCACCTCTAGGACACGTGGTGACACCGGACCCGTCCCCGAGCGGGAAGCGGGTCCGGGACCGTTGGTCCGGTGAGATGGAGTCGGACCCCAGGGGTCCGGCTGCTCAGCTCCTTAGGGCGTAGTTACGGATAACTACGCGAGTCTTGGCACAGTAGGAGTGGGTACCCCAGTTGCAGGGTACCGACAGAGGCAAAATGTCGTGGGGTTTTTAGGGGTACCCACAGCCGGGTGGCGGAGCGCACCCGCCTATTCCCAGTGAGGGAGTACTCGGGGAAGTACTAGGCGATGGGGCTGAATCTACGCTGAGGCAAGGACTCAAGAACACACGATTTAGAGTGGTTCGGGCCGCCGGAGCGTAATACCCTACGTCCACTGGGAGATGTATTGTTCTTGGTGTGTATGAACCTATCCTCTGCTGGCCTTGGCTCTTTCGCAGCCTGAGGTTTTCTAGCGGCGCCCCCCTTTTATAGATCAAGGGGGAGCGGATACATAGGACGTTGGTGCCCCGACAGGTGGGCCCAACGTGACTGTGGCTACAGTGGTAGCGAATATTTCCTCCGATATGCACACTGCTGCTCTTCTGACTCAGGGGGGTCTTTTCTTGTCCCGTCAGCTAGGCGCCCGTTGGAGTAGCGTAGCTTGCGGCGTGGCCTGCTGAGGCTATTATGCAGCGTCATAATGGGCGAAGCTGAGCCGTCGTATCCATCTGTTACGGCAGACTGGCAGACGCAGTATGGGCGGCGCCAGTGGCTCCACTGCCTTGGTAATACGCGATCAATAGTATCCCCTGGTCAATGAAACGCCTCAGCTTCTGCTATATCAATACAGATGTTCACCTACCGCAATAAATGCAATGGTGGGTGAACGTTGGTATGGAAACCCAAACGGCCATGTCTTGCAGACACGTGGCGGCCCCGGACCACCCCGACGCGGGGCGTCGATCTCTTCCCTTAGTGAGGGGTCCGGTTATTATGCAGGGGGTCCGGGACCCCATGAGGGTCGGGACCCCGCGGGGGTCCGGTCTCCGTGGGAGGTCCGGAGCCTCGGCTGCTCGCACACGAGTTCCTGCCTCTTCCGGGACACGTGGTGTCTCCGGACCTTTCCCAACTGTGGAACGGTCCGGAGCGTTGCTGGGAGAACAGGACTCCGGACCTCAGGGGTCCGGCTGTTTGGATGTAGTTAAGGATAACTACAAGACCCTTGCCCAGACACAGCAAGAGGGGGTACCCCAGTCCTGGGGTACCGACAGTGGCCCCCGGGCCCACCTCGGGTGAGGTACGAACCCGCAGGTGGGGCCACCATCGTGATGTGTTCCTACGCAAGTTGATTGCGTTGGTGTGCTCATGGAGAGAGCGGGCATCCCGGACCCCTGAGGCCGGTATGCCTGTTGCCAGGTTCAGGTACTAGAGTGCTCTCCATTGGGCGACGAAGGTGTAGGCTTAGGGTACGGAACCAAGCTAAGCGGCTACACAGACTTCGGATCGCTCAGGGAGTAAGCGCCACTTCCCGGACCCGGCTCTTGTCGACCGTGGCGAGCGGTCTCCGCCGGAGCGGGCCACCGGAGTGGACTTGTAGCGACCGTGGCGAGCGGTCTCCGCCGGAGCGGGCCACCGGAGTGGACTTGTAGCGACCGTGGCGAGCGGTCTCCGCCGGAGCGGGCCACCGGAGTGGACTTGTAGCGACCGTGGCGAGCGGTCTCCGCCGGAGCGGGCCACCGGAGTGGACTTGGAGCGACCGTGGCGAGCGGTCTCCGCCGGAGCGGGCTACCGGAGTGGACTTGGAGCGACCGTGGCGAGCGGTCTCCGCCGGAGCGGGCCACCGGAGTGGACTTGGAGCGACCGTTGCTGACAATCCGATGAAGCATGTTACCGGACCTCATAGTAAGGTGCAAAGAAACCAAGCCTTATACTAGAAGAGAGCCCGGGACCTCTAAAGACAGCAGTCCTGGATACTAGAGTACTTGTAACAGGGCAGTGAAGTACGTAAACTTAGGGTACATTACCAGGCTAAGCCACGCGGAGCTTCTCTACCCCAGGATACAAATATCACTTCTCCAGAGCAGGTCCTTAGGGGTCCGGACTGCCTTCCAGCTAGAAGGGGTGTCTTCTCCTGACCACAAGCCAGCAACTTAACTTGGATTGTTAGCAACAAAGGTAAAGACTCTGTTTGGGAGGAAAAAATGGTTAACCGAAAAAAACAGCCAACCAGAAAGAATGAACGTAACCGGGGTGGAGCCGAGATAAGGTCAAGAAAGAAAATCTCCTTTATCATTGTGGTTATCACGGTATACTTCAGAGGTCGGGATTACGAGGTCAGACCTCCACCGCTCCGGACCGCTTTTGCCTGTTTGTGTGATAGGGCCAGAGGTCGGGTTTACAAGGTCGGACCTTGACCGCTCTGGACACACACGTAGACGCCACGCTATTACAAAGGAGAAACTCTCTCATTCCTTTCTTAGGAGTAACCTACGGCTGCATGCTATACAACGCGTTCTTCTTCGGAGGCGAAGGCGCCCTGGATGTGCCTGAACCGCATCATCCAGCATCACCTCGGGAGCTCGGGGGACCCCTCCTTGCCTAAGAGCTGTCACATGCCTAGATGGCATGAGACAAATTCTTTGGCTTTGAATGGAAGAGGCCCCTCCCCCTGCCGTTGCCGTTGGAGACCAGACACCCTTGCGCAGCAGATGGACCGGTGCGACGCGTGGAGAAGCGCGGTCGTTCGCCGGCTTGTCCTTGGTGCTAGCGCCAGGGGCCCCCGCACTTGGTGGCGGGGTCCTGTCTGCAGCAGCAGCACCGAGCAACGCTGAGGTGGATCTCCGGTGCTGGAGACGGCAGGACGTCACGGTCAACTTCCTCCGGGATGGCTGTCGGCTCCAGGCTCCATGTTGAGAGAAAGCCTTGAGCCGACGCCATGCCACCGCAGAGGAGGTGTGGCCGTTGCTTGAGAGAAAACCTTGAGTCGACGTAGGAGCGGCAGCGCGCAACGGCGCCTCCGCTGTGCGTGCTACGCCGGCTCTGAGGTGTCGCAGTGGCGACGCACAGCAGGCGCCGCTGCCGTGCACCGCCGCACCGAGGGCGTTGGAGCGCCGGTGCCATGGCATGTGGAGTGAGTGTGGCCCTGCCTTCCTTCATCTTCTCGCTCGTCGTTGCAGAGGATGAGCACGGCCCAGAAGCCCGAAGATCCAACCTGCGCCTGACTTCCCCACGGACGGCGCCAAAATATCGTGGGGTTTCTAGGGGTACCCACAGCCGGGTGGCGGAGCGCACCCGCCTATTCCCAGTGAGGGAGTACTCGGGGAAGTACTAGGCGATGGGGCTGAATCTACGCTGAGGCAAGGACTCAAGAACACACGATTTAGAGTGGTTCGGGCCGCCGGAGCATAATACCCTACGTCCACTGGGAGATGTATTGTTCTTGGTGTGTATGAACCTATCCTCTGCTGGCCTTGGCTCTTTCGCAGCCTGAGGTTTTCTAGCGGCGCCCCGCCTTTTATAGATCAAGGGGGAGCGGATACATAGGACGTTGGTGCCCCGACAGGTGGGCCCAACGTGACTGTGGCTACAGTTGTAGCGAATCTTTCCTCCGATATGCACACTGCTGCTCTTCTGACTCAGGGGGTCTTTTCTTGTCCCGTCAGCTAGGCGCCCGTTGGAGTAGCGTAGCTTGCGGCGTGGCCTGCTGAGGCTATTATGCAGCGTCATAATGGGCGAAGCTGAGCCGTCGTATCCATCTGTTACGGCAGACTGGCAGACGCAGTATGGGCGGCGCCAGTGGCTCCACTGCCTTGGTAATACGCGATCAATAGTATCCCCTGGTCAATGAAACGCCTCAGCTTCTGCTATATCAATGCAGACGTTCACCTACCGCAATAAATGCAATGGTGGGTAAACGTTGGTATGGAAACCCAAACGGCCATGTCTTGCAGACACGTGGCGGCCCCGGACCACCCCGACGCGGGGCGTCGATCTCTTCCCTTAGTGAGGGGTCCGGTTATTATGCAGGGGGTCCGGGACCCCATGAGGGTCCGGGACCCCGTGGGGGTCCGGTCTCCGTGGGAGGTCCGGAGCCTCGGCTGCTCGCACACGAGTTCCTGCCTCTTCCGGGACACGTGGTGTCTCCGGACCTTTCCCAACTGTGGAACGGTCCGGAGCGTTGCTGGGAGAACAGGACTCCGGACCTCAGGGGTCCGGCTGTTTGGATGTAGTTAAGGATAACTACAAGATCCTTGCCCAGACACAGCAAGAGGGGGTACCCCAGTCCTGGGGTACCGACAATTTCATTCTCGCCTCTTTACCGCCAAGCTATGGGAAATTCATCTCGAACTACCATATGCATGGGGCTGAAAAGGGCCTGACTGAACTGTGTGGCATGCTCAAGACAGCAGAGAGTGACATCAAGAAGAGCACAAGCGGCAGCCATGTGATGGCTGTCCAGAACAAGCCTGCTTTCAAGAAGAAAGGTTCTTCTTGGAAAAAGAAGGGCAAGGCTAAGATTGCAAACTCTAAGCCAAACTCTGCACCCAAGGCTAAACCTGGACCAGCTGCAGATAATGAGTGTTTTCATTGTCACGAGAAGGGACACTGGAAGAGGAATTGCAAGTTGTACCTCGCCTCGTTGAAGAATCGTTCTTCCACCTCAGGTACGCTTGTTATTCATATTATAGAAATATTCCTCGCTGATTCTTATGTTAATTCTTAGGTATTTATACTGGATCGGTTGCTCACATATGCAATTCGATGCAGGGACTAACAAAGAGTAGAAGCGTTGGAAGAGAAGTTGACTTCCGCGTCGGCAATAATGCAAGAGTTGTTGCTGTGGCCGTCGGGACGATGCAACTTCACCTACCGTCAGTTTAGCAATCATCTAAAGAGTTGCGGAATTGTTCCACAACTTACGCCGCCTGGAACACCTCAGAGAAACGATGTGTTTGAGCGACGTAATCGAACTCTGTTGGACATGGTTCGTTCAATGATGAGCCAGTCGGACCTACCGTTATCATTTTGGGGTTACGCTCTAGAAACAGCAGTTTTCACATTAAATAAGGTGCCATCAAAATCCGTAGATAAGACACCATATGAGATATGGACTGGCAAGACTCCCAGTTTGTCTTTTCTAAAGATTTGGTGTTGTGAAGCATTTGTCAAACGACTCGAGTCTGACAAGCTTGCACCCAAATCGGATAAGTGCATATTCGTGGGATACCCAAAGAAGACCTTAGGGTATTACTTCTACAATCGATCTGAGGGCAAAGTGTTTGTCGCTCGGAACGGAGTTTTCCTAGAGAAAGAGTTTCTCAAAGGAGAGAAAAATGGAAGAACGGTGCAACTCGAAGAAGTTTGAGATGAGCCAATAGGACAAGACTCTACAAGTGACGCTAATGTAGCTGAACAAGTTGAGATGCTTATGGCAACAGAAGTACCTCCGCAACCACGAAGGTCAACAAGGCTTCGCACAGCGCGGGAATTATTATTGTTAGACAATGATGAGCCTGCAACATATGCAGAGGCGATGGCAGACCCTGACTCTGAGAAATGGCAAGATGCCATGAAATCCGAAATAGAATCCATGAAGAAAAATCAAGTTTGGAACTTGATAGACCCGCCTGATGGTGTGAGAACCATCGAATGCAAATGGATCTATAAGAAGAAAGATATAGATGGAAATGTTCACATCTATAAAGCTCGACTTGTCGCAAAAGGTTTTCGACAAGTTCAAGGAGTTGACTACGACGAGACTTTCTCGCCCGTGGCGATGCTTAAATCTGTTCGGATTATTATAGCTATTGCTGCATATTTCGATTATGAAATATGGCAGATGGATGTCAAAACAGCTTTCCTTAATGGAAATCTGACTGAGGACGTGTATATGATGCAGCCCGAGGGTTTTGTCGATCCGACCAATGCTGGAAAGATATGGTAGCTTCAAAAATCCATTTATGGATTAAAGCAAGCATCTCGAAGTTGGAATATTCGTTTTGATAAAGTAGTCAAAGGGTTTGGCTTCATTAAAAACAAAAAAGAAGGTTGTGTTTATAAGAAGGAAAGTGGGAGCTATGTTGCATTTCTAATCTTGTATGTAGATGACATACTGCTGATTGGAAATAGTATTCATATGCTTGAGTCCGTAAAGACTTCATTGAAAAATAGTTTTTCGATGAAGGATTTAGGAGAAGCAGCATACATACTAGGCATCAAGATCTATAGAGATAGATCAAGGAGGCTTATAGAATTAAGCCAGGATACTTATATTGACAAAGTGTTGAAACAGTTCAACATGGAAGAGGCGAAGAAAGGGTTCTTGCCTATGTCACATGGCACACATCTTAGCAAGAGCCAGTGTCCTACGACAACTGATGAGTGAGATCGCATGAGCAAAGTTCCATATACTTCGGCAATTGAATCTATTATGTATGCAATGATAAATACCCGTCCAGATGTTTCTTATGCTCTAAGCGTTACAAGCAGATACCAGTCTGATCCGGGTGAGAGTCACTGGACAGCTGTGAAGAACATTCTTAAGTACTTAAGAATAACTAAGAATGTGTTTTTGGTCTATGGAGGTGAGGAAGAGCTCGTTGTAACGGATTACACCGACACTAGCTTCCAAACTGATAAAGATGATTCAAAATCCCAATCAGGTTACGTGTTCACAATAAATGGTGGTGTTGTTAGCTGGAAGAGTTCCAAGCAGGAGACAGTGCCGATTCTACGACAGAGGCCGAGTACATCGCAGCTTTGGAAGCTGCAAAGGAAGGTGTTTGGATAAGGAAGTTCCTTATTGAGCTTGGTGTGTTCCCTAATGCCTCTAGCCCGCTGGATCTCTACTGTGACAACAGTGGAGCCATTGCAAAGCCAAGGAGCCAAGGAATCACCAAAAGAGCAAACACGTTATGCGGCAATTTCATCTCATTCGAGAGTTCATCGATCGGGGTGAGATCAAGATATGCAAAATACACACGGACCTGAACATTTCAGATCCGTTGACAAAACCCCTTCCACAGCCCAAGTATGAGAGGCACACAAGAGCAATGGGTATTAGATACATTCTGGATTGACTCTAGTGCAAGTGGGAGACTGTTGGAAATATGCCCTAGAGGCAATCATACTTCCTTATATTCATGGTTAATAAAGTGTACCTTGAATATTCATGGATGACAACTTATATTGATTAATACTTATGTGAAGTATTTGTGAAACTCTATACTTGTATGAATATTCTAAAATATTCCTAGTCGGAGTTCATGTGAGGACACACATGAATATTAGACTAGCACATGTATTAGTTGATTGACTACGTTTCACAAGTCATGGACATGGGATGTCAAACTAATAATGTGGGCTCATGTGAGACATGAGACTGAACTGACCCAACACGAGATGATGACTTCTCATTACACAATATGTACGTTATATCCTAAGATCTGAGATCGTCGTATGTACTCAAGATGTGAACCGACTTACTTAGGAGTCATTAAACGCTGCACCGTAACAGGGTAGTCATAAAGGTGGTTTCGGGTCTGTCAAGAAGTATGCCGTGAGACATAGTCGGTCAAGATGGGATTTGCCCCTCTCTACAAGAGAGAGATATCTCTGGACCCCTCGAGTGATTCGGATCAGAAAATGCATGGCCATGCTGGGGTTAAGAGTTAACCAAGTATTCCGAATCACAGAATCGAGAAAGAGTGGTCGGCTTCAAGCAAGATCAAATATCGTGAGGCAAAGGGAACAACATGTATAAGATTGTGACGGCTCGACAGATATGATTCGCGCGTGATTAGGAGTTGACACGTCTTGCTAGAGACCGCTATCAACTATTGGCCAATAGGAGTACTGGACCATGTCTATTCACGCGTGAGCCCATAGGGTCACACACTTAAGGGCCAGAAGCCTAATGAGAATGAGATCCAAATTAGACTGGGGTTAGATGCACTAATAGGGGGCTTCAGTTGGCCCATTAGGGGATGCCTAAGGTGGGGCCCATGGAAGCCCACCTAAGGGGCGCCCAAAGGAGCTATAAATACTGAGGGGGGCGGGTACAGTAGCACCCCACTACAGTAACCCTTGCTATAGTAACTGCGCGCTACAGTAGCAACCCCTCCCTGTTCCTCCTCCTCGTACATCTAGCCCTAGTTCGTTCTCGCAGATCTGGCAATCCGGAGTGCGAAGCTCTTCCCGTACGTGTGGACTTCGTGGAGGTGCTGCGCTTGCTGCACAAGGACGAGCCGTTCGTAAGGAAGTTCACGCAACTGCACTGCCGGCTTCCATCTGCACCACACCGACGCGGTACAGAAGTTCCACAACCGCGCGTCTAGTGGTAATCCCGTGATCTATAACTGCAGTAATCCTGGTTTATGTGGTAGAAAAATTTTGTTTTTGCTACCCCATATTCCTATAGAGATTTCTTGTGAGCTCCGATTGTGATGGTGGCTCGGATGGGAAGAAACAGCAGCAACTAGGGGAAGAGAGGAAGGAGCAGGTAAAAACTCTAACACTGACGATGGTGGAGCGATCTAGAATGCTGTGGAATAGCTACGCTGGTGCTTTCTCTGACCATCCAACATTGATCCAACGGCTGATTTTAAATACATCAACGTGGCCCTTTCCAGGTTTCAGGGAATGAGCCCACGAATCGTTTTGTAGAGATGGACCTCTCAAACCTATTCTCTGCTTGTCGTACTAGTTGTGAAGGGCCCACCATGTACAAGAACATTCCTAAAGCCTCTCTAGACGACATCTTTGAAGTTGACTGCAACCCATATTTGGCAACCAACTGCTCATGTAACAACTCAAAGACATGAGCTTGCAACCTAAACATGTTGGTGCAAGCACTTGGACTTAGCAGTGTCCTCTCCACCCATTGAATTCCAGTCTCCACAGGTATCCTTCTAGGTTTGTTTGCAGAAGTAAGTGTCATGGTACAAGGTACATACCTAGAACGATGGCCTTCTTCATAAGTTTAGTTGTCATCCTCGTACTCTCCATGACAATCTTCATGCCCTTGAACACAGGATTTTCTTTTCCAAACAATTCTTCCCAATCCTTGTACAACTCTTCATAAACCTCAGAACTGGAGTTACCTTCACTTCCCCAACTTGATTCTCCTTCGGAACTGCTGTCGTCCGCTTCGGATCCCGAGCTGTCCACGTCGCCTTCGTCTTCTTGCACGCCTGCAGCGTTTCCAATAAATCCTGCATTGTCACCACTACTGGAGGCCTGCATTCCAAATGAATTCGAATCAGCAAGAAACATGCAGTATACCACAATGAAAAAAATATCCATCATATGTTACTTCAGTAAGACCTAAACAATGACATAACAGAACATAGTACATTCACAGAGCGAGTACTAACATCACAATGTTCAGATATCATGCATACAACATTACTGGCAGACTTAGTGCATAGTCAAATTCTTAGGACACCAAATTCATAAAAAGGCAGAAAGGAGAAGGTATCCTAAGCAGCAACCAGGACAATCAAACTACAAAAGCTCGGTACTTCTGCACAGGACTTAAAAATATTAGACAGATGAATGGAGAGACTAAGATGTTTGCACGTCAACCACAAATTTTCCAATGCATCTTCCAAGGTACAATCAGAATTTTGCAAAGACAATAGGAATATGACCATTCAGCTTATCTATTGCTGCCAATGTCCCATGCACCTAGCAGTGGAAGTGACAAGTGCAATGGAATGATAACAGGTTAGGTTGCCTCACCAAGGACAAGTCATCGTCGCCACCATCCGATGCCATTGAATCGTCGTTGGTAGACCGATCAGCAACGGGGGACACGGCCTGCCTGCGTGACTGGCTTCGGGTCCTTGGATGTCCAGGTACTGCAGACGAAGCGGGATCATCGCCCATAGGCGGCGCATACCATGGGTGTGGGGGGGGGCGGTGCCATGTCAACAGGGGCATACCTACTACTGCCCTCGTCATAACCTCCTGCTCATATGAATTGAACCAAGGTAATTACATATTGTTGTAGCTGTGAATATTGTGCAAACCTATGGAGGGCACTCACCGTATGAGCTCGGAACTGGAGGCCTCGGAATCGGCGGAAGGGATGCATAGGGGCCACCTTGCCATGGTGCCGGGGAGGATGTCGAATGCCTTGCGGGTTCTGCAATGGGGCGTACCCAGCGTGTGGGGCTAATTCGAAGAACCCCGAGGTGAGGCCGTACCCTGAGTACCCATGCGCCGGGCCAGCCATGCCTCCGGCGGCCGCCGTTGCGCTAGCGGACGAGGCGAAGAACAGGGCGTTCTGGTCGTACCCAGAAAAGGCATGGGACGGCGCATTCATGGCTCCGGAGAACCCATGCGGTTGCGGTTGGCTGCCTCCGGCGGCCCCCGGTTGGGTCCAAGAAGAGGGGAACAAGGGGTAATACCCGGAGGCAAACCGGGGGTCCGGCTGGGAGTAGGTACGGAAGGGGTCCTCCCCTCCTCCGGCCATGGGGCGGCCCTGAAAAAGTGGCATTGCGGGGGGATGGCAGGCGGCAAGCGGCCTAGGGGGCCGGATGGCAGGTGAGGCCGGCGGCGGCGCAAATGGGAGCGGCAACGGAGGCGGCGTGCTGCATACGGGAGTACAGCCGTGCTGCCAAAGAGTGGATCCGGGCCGACCCGACGAGGATGGTGGCCGATGCAACGACCAACGGGGGCGCCGCGGCGGAGGGGGTTGAAGGGCGCATGGGGGCCGGATGGAGAGGGGGGCCGGTGCCAGTGAACAGAGGAAGGGGCACGCAACGGAGCACGAGGGTCGCCGGCCTCGCGGATCCAGGCCCACGGAGTATGGGGAAGCAACCACGGGGGACGGCTCACCGGGCGGAGCAAGGAGCCGGCGGCGGATCGAGGCCGGACCGAGCTTCTGGAGGGGAGGGAATGCGCGGTGGCATGTACCCCCGCGGCGGATGAGGGCCGTCGTGGGCCGGATTGGGTGCTGGAGCGGCGGATTGGGGTGGCGGCGCGGCGGATTGCGGGGCCGGAGCGGCGGTTTGGGGGCGGCGGAGAGGCGGATGCGGCGGGGCGATGCGCGAGGAGGCCTCATGCGCGAGCCGTGGAGGGAGACCGGGGAGGAGGACTTTTCAAAAAAAAAAAGACCGGGGAGGAGGGCGCATCGTTGCGCCGGGGAGCGGGGATGGGTCACGGGGATGCATAACGCGGTCGCCCATGGGTCCCCCCGCTGGCCCCCCTCGTTGGACCCATTTCTTCAAAAAAATTTGCCAAACACATGACCAAACACGGCCTGGAAAGGAGATTTTATGAGCAAGAAGCTGCTTACTGTCGAGGTCGAGGATGCCCGAAGAGACGAAGGCAGCGCCCGAAGAGGAGGCCGCCGGGTTGGATGTGGCGCGGGAGAAGCTGCTCCGGCCGAGGGTTTGGCCACGGCCGGCGGCCATGGTAGCGGCGCGCCGGCGGCGATGGTCGTTTCGAGAGATTTCCGTGTTTTGTCTCTGGGCCCTATTAGGCTGTCCACAATGGCAAGAGCAAGAGTAAATTTGCTCTTGCCTCGTTTCCCACGCCCTCTCTGTCTACAGTGCCAAACAGTACATCTACAGTGTCAAACAGTAGATTTACTCCTCCATTTACTCCTATCGCTGTGGACGGTCTTAGCGCAGAACCGGTAGGTGGACGGGGGCTTGTATTTGTTTCGGCGAAGCCCATATAGATAATGGGCCTTTTCGTCTGCCAGGTGACTATAGAAGGGAAATGAAATTAAGAGATATCAAAAGACTTTTTTTTTCTCGGGCAGAATGCATTAATTCGTTTATTATAAAAAGTTCTTAGCCCTCAGGAAATTCTTATTTCCCTGCAGTTGGAGCTGTGATGCATCAAGTATATGCTAAACTTACTTTTTACAAGGAAAGCGTGCTACATGAGCATGTGCCAAGTTTTTCTTTAATTATTTTGGCTTCTTTTTTCTAGGTGGCATACCTGCCTGGCGAAACTTTTCAAAAAAAGAAAAAAGAAAAAACTGCCTGGCGGCGCCTGCCTCGCGGCTGCCTGCAGCTTTCTGAAGCCGATGGCGCGGCCTGTGTTGGCGCCGGACGACTTAGACGCACATGGCACGTTCATCAGGCGTGCAGCTTCAGCCTTCAATGCCTAGATGTCCTCTCTCCTGATCGTTCCGCACCATGGTGATCTCTTCCATGTCCTTCCAATCTCATCCTCTGTAATACGCATCCCAGAAGACAATTATGGGCCATTTATCATCCTTAGTATTTTTTTTTTGCAATTACATAGTATAACTCAGATACTAGCGTACGCACACTCACCTCTATTAATGCATATTCGCAAGCGCAACCAAGCCTGCACATCTCTGCTAGCGCGTTGTTTGGTTAGAAGATCAATTGTGTTGCAGGAGAGGCCTTTTTAGAAACATAGATTAGGAATGTGCGCATTGTGATTGTGTTCTCTCCATGGTTATTCACTAATCGGTAGCTCATTTTAAAAAAAATAATAATCGGAAGCTCTGCGTGTGTGGAATCTGTGGATATTTAAATTTATACAAGGAGATCTTTGTCGCTGATTCAGGCCTGATCGCTGATCGACCCCATATAGTACCTCTCAAGCAACTAAACACCTGGACAAAAAGTTGGGAACGCTAGTCAATGATGTTACCTCTCAATATTTTCATCGTTTTATGACAGTGCAATGGTATCAGTATACAGTTTAGAAAACAACTAACGAGTTGAGGAGGCAGGCAGCAGTCACAAGACCTTTCAAAAAAGTAGGATCTTTTGTTCCCAAAATGTTCACCAAATGGTCCCATGGTCTAGTGGTTAGGACATTGGACTCTGAATCCAGTAACCGAGTTCAAATCTCGGTGGGACCTTAATTGTTTTGAACATAATTTTTCATTCTTTTCGGCAGATTTCTGCAATTGGAATTTCTTTTGTTGCTGATTGATTACAGTAAAAAAACAACCCGAGTTCAAATCTCAGTGGGACCTAATTGTTTTGAACATATTTTTCCATTCATTTCGGCAGATTTCTGGAACTGGAATTTCTTTCGTTGCTGATTGATCACGGTAAAAAAAAACACAAGAACAAAAGCAAGAAACAATGAAGATACCTTTTTTTAGGGCGCGATGAAGATACCTTCGATCTTGTTCCTTGGCAGCCAAACGCAACGGTGGCTATGCCTGATATCACAATCATTCCCTTCTTCTATATCTGATAATCAAGATCCACCTTGAGCACCAGAATTTAGTCTCCCCTAAAATTCACAACATGTTCATCCACTAAAATTCTGTGAATTCATAAGTCTGGCAAAGGGATCTGATTAGAAGCTTTTTTTATGGCTTGCATTTCAAGGACCGCGCACCTGCGGTGTCATTTCAAGCTCTTTATTTCCAGTACAGATTACTGAAACTATAAGAGAGGGAGAAAGTAAAGGAGGCCTACTCTGTATACACAGTTTTTTTACCTAGATGCATCAAAGAGATGCACAGCAAAGTATTGCTAATCTGAAACTCCTACACAACAACACTGTCTTCCAACTCTACAGGATCTGGGAAATTCTTCCGCGAAGCCCTCTTGAACGAGAACGAATTGTCCTCATCCTTGTCGCATCAAAGAGATGCACACCAAAGTATTGCTAATCTGTGGTACTCCTACACAACAACACTGTCTTCCAACTCTACAGGATCCGGGAAATTCTCCCGCGAAGCCCTCTTGAACGAGAACAAATTGTCCTCATCCTCATCGCTTCCTGCAGTTCCCTGGGACTTGGCTTTATTTTTCTGAGCAAGTGTTTTCCCCGACGTTGGCATGACATCCCAGCTCTGGTACTTGTTTCCATGGAATGCAAAACGCCAGCTTCGAGATGACGTACTCTTGAGCCGAGATGAATGGGAGTGGAGCTCTTCCCTCTCCCGCACCACCCTTAGTGGGTTCTCCAGCGCTTTTAGGATGTACCGAGCAAGTGGGCGCCTAGAGGGCTTTGGATTCAGGCATGTCTTCGCGACAATAGCCACTGCCCATACTTCCTCCAGATGGTCTTCATCCACGACAAGGGAAGGATCCACAATACCTGAGACACTCTCCTTGTCATAGGCGTCGATGTAACCTAATGTTCTTGCCAACCACTCATCTGAATCAGCATCATTTGAGCCACTCACACCAAAATTTCCGGTGATTAGCTCAAGTAGCACTTTCCCAAAGCAGTAAACGTCGTATGAGGAGCTAGCTGGTGGACCTGTTAGGTGAGAAGCATATATCATAGTATTAGATCATGCTACTTTATTTTGCATAACAGAACAGAGCTCTTAGTTGAGATTGCAAATATTGAATGAAAGAGCTGATGGGCGCTTTACACACCTGATGTGTTCTTGTCAAGGGACCTACCATTAGAAACAAACAAGCACTAGCATCAGCAAAGGACCCTTGTATATGTATAATTCTAAACAAAACTTAAAGTTCGTATGGTTAGTGTGTTTCTTGGCCCAGTACATTTTCTTAGGGGAAATGGTGGAACCAAACCTACCTTACAGAAACATCGATTCCTACAGTGCAATGACAGTGCGGTTCAGGCCATAATATTACAATTTGCAAGAGGGATACTAAAAATTGTTTATGAGGATTCTCTAGATAAGCATATAGCTAAACATTCTCACAGGGGGGAATCTTTGAGCTCACACTGTATTTTAGAAAGAAAAAAAATCCTGTGCATGGTCTCCATTCTCTAGTTCAATGCACCTGATGGTAGTGTAGCCTGTAGGTATAAAATTGAAGCTAAAGTGTGCATCTTTTTGTGTCAATTTTGTTGTATTAACACCACTCGGCTGATCAGACATACTAGTTTTTCCTTCTATAAGGAACATGGATGGTGTAGAAATCTTACTTTGAGGATCTGAAAATCCTAGAGAAGAAACTTTGGCTCCCTTCACTTTGTTGAACGCATATTTCGCTCAAACTCCCAAGGTGCACTTCAAATTTGTCATCAAGAAGCACACTGCTTGCTTGGATATCTCTATAGATGAAACGAAGATATCAGAAAGATATAATAAAGCATGCACTAATGGAACAATGATTATGAACAAATCAAAAGAACTACAGTAATTTGCTGGTATTCAGAATTGCGTACTCAAAACCATGTAAATAGAAAGATGAGGCAACCAAATTGGGTAATTGCAATAAATGGAGACAGTCAAGTGCACCAAAACTGAAAATTAAATATGTTGAGTTTCTAAGAATGAGTGGTGAGACCAATAACTGCAGCATCATGATGGAGACATGATGTTTTCACAAAGCAACCAAGTTATTAGAATGCAGAATCATGTTAGAATTAACAATTACCATGGAGGTGATGATACTCGTTTAAATAGATCATGCTGTGTTTATTTAGAACTTTAAGCTTTGCTGTCCTCACATGCAATTGATGTTGAATGGGAGCCTGCACATACTATTTTCCTTTCAGTTAATACAATGCGCCAATTGATGCAGAAGGACCACAAGACCCTATGTGCAGGGCACCCACAAATATGCAGCTACTAACTATTTAAAATGTACATGCTGAAAAATTCACCTGCATCTATCACTATCCCACTTACTGTCTCTGGTGAATTTAATCATTAAATAGCAAGCGCCTGTTCCACCATGATGTTAATTTTGAAAATAGCCATATATCACAGCAAAATATTTACATAACTACCATACACCAACCAACAGCTCATTGTATACAATAGCAATAGCAAATGAGGAAAGAAGACAATATTGCTTAAGATACCTGTGAACCAACGGTGGACTGCACTCGTCGTGAAGGAAGCACAAGGCCTCAGACACACCAATTGCAATCTTGAGCCTTGTTATCCAATCCAATGAGCGCAACCCCTCTTCAACTTCCACTGACTTCTTGTGAAGTGCAGTTGTGAGGTCACCTTTTGCCATGTATGTGTAGACGAGCAATTGCTCCTCATCCTTGGCCAGATGGCCCAGCAATGGAACAATCCTCCTATGGCTATGCTTTGTGAGGAAGCTCAACTCCCCCTGCCACTTCTTTCTGCTCTTCAGATCAACCTTTTTGACGACAACTTCGAAGCCACTCTCCAGGACACCATAGTACATGTTGCCAGAGTGCCCACGCTTGACAAGGTTGTTGTCCCCAAAACCCCTTGTTGCACGCTGCAGCAGGTCATAGTTGAAATCATCTATGATGATAGGAACACCCTTTGGTGAACCACTGGCTCCGGGGGATGCCATGGGTGACATTGTGACAGGATTCACACTGCTACTCCTCCGCCCAGACCAAATGCCCTCCTCAATCTGCTCCACTCCTCTTGTTCTTAGTCTCACCCTTCCTCTTCTTCTCAACAAGCAAAACACCAGCGCACCAAGACCGAGAGTTACCACAATTGCAGCACCTCCAAGGACCCCAGCCAATACGTGCTTCCATTTGTCCCTTCTCTTGCCCGTTGATGGCACTGGAAGCACCTGTGGTGGCTGTGGCTCCGGAGATGGTGATGATGGCCGGGGAACCTCCCCTAGCCTCACCCCATTCCTCGTGTAGAACGCCTCACAATCTCCACGGGTGCGCTGGCCTGCGGCACCAGACAAGCAGTTCATTCTGAAATCCACTAAACCATCGATCCAATTCTCAAAGCCAGTTCCAACGGCCTGATCGAAGTAATTTCCTGACACATCAATAACCCAGAACCGCTTCCTAATGGCATCACCGATAGCGCCGTACAAGGAATTATCAGAAGCGTTGAACAGAACTCCAGCTCCATTACTGCCAGGGAAAGGCAGGTTCGGTAGCGGCCCCGTGAGATTGTTGCTGGAGAGATCGAGAACGCGGAGACCAGGGATTGATAGCAGCGACGCCGGAATGGGGCCGGAGAGTCTGTTACCGGAGAGAACAAGGGTGGTCAGGTTCCCGGACGTGCCGAGATCGGCCGGGAGCTCGCCATTGACGCGGGCGGAGCGGAGGTCGACGACGCCGAGCGACGGCGGCAGGCCGCGGCCGAACCACGCGGGGATCCGGCCCGGGAGCGGGAACCCCGAGGCGTTGAGCGTCTCGAGCGCGGTCAGGCCCCGCAGCGGGTCGACGGCGAAGGCCGCGCGGCGTGCCCCCGCGCGGGTGCGCCGGAGCCCGGAGAGGCGGAGCTCCGCGACGCGGCCGGCGCGGCAGGTGACGCCGCGCCACGCGGCGCAGGGGTCGGCCCTGGCGGGCCAGTCGCGGGCGCGCACGCCCAGCGACGCGCGCAGGCCGCGGAGCGCGGCGACGTCCTGCGGCGCGAGCGCGGGCTGGTGAGGCGGCGGCTGCCCCTGGGCGTCCGCGCGCAGCAGGAGCACGGCGAGGCAGAAGAAGGCACCGGCGGCGAGGCGGCAGCGCGGAAGCATGGGGAGGCGGTGGTGGTGGTGGTGGAGGTGGCGGGCAGAGGCGGAGCCGAGCGAAGTGGAGCGGTGGGGGCGGGGGTGTGAGAGCGTGGAGCGGGCCGGGGGTGCCTCATGGCGCGGCCATGGAGGTGGTACGCGCAGGTAGGGCGCTCGCTTTTTTGGGGGTGGCCTGCTTTGCCGATTTCGTCGGCTTCGCGCCTCGCGGTCGTCGCTGCCTCGCTGGGGGGAAGGCAAGCGAGTTGACCACGGGGAACCCGGGACGAGACGAGAGGGAGGAGAACCCTGAACCCACACACACACGCACGCACCAGCGGCAGATGCAGATGCGTCTCGCGCACCTGATCACTTCCGCGGGCGCCGGGTGATGCTGGTGGTGGTGGGCCCCGCGCGGCAGTGGCGGCGCGAGTGGCGAAGTGGTGGAGTCCGACTGGGACGCCGGGGTGGCGGGGTGCATTGCGTAGCTGAACCACCCGCGGCTACGTGCCACTGACATGTGGGGCAAGGACGCGACGGGATGGGCCGGGGCCCGCTTCCGCATCACCCGTGCGTGCGGTGCATGGAATGTTCGTTCTCTCGCGCCCACCGTGTTCGGCTGCTGTCGTTTTCGCATCTCGCAAAGCAAATAAAAAAGGGGCGCTGCGTCTCCATCAGTTTCTGCGCGTACAATACAACGTGCAACATGTGTGGTGTTAACGCTACCCCCTTTCCTTTTCTTGATTAGACTGCACAAATGTTAATTAATCAAGATAAATAAAAAAAGGCAAAATACGGTCGTGACTCCACTAAAATTGTGCCTATCGCTAATTCTCTATCTTGTCGGGTTTGTTGAACTGTAAAAATGTGTTCACTCTAGCCTCTTTTTTTTTTGAAAATGTGTTCACTCTAACTAGCCTTACTGGCCGATGAGAAAATTATAAAGATTGGTGACATAATTCTGATATTTATGCGGTGACAGGATCAACGCAACATATCTTGAATATTTTTTATTAAAAATATACTTATAAAATGCAATAAACGATTCCACATGCTATTATACACCTTAGGTGTAGCTACACGCAACTAATTACTGAAGAAATTTTCAGTAACAACCGTTGCACAAAATTACTGAACAACATTTTGCTGAATGTTGATTTAGTAATTTGGTAATTCGGTTCAGTAATTTCTAGTCACTTCGGTCAATAATTTGACTGCTGAGTGTAGAATTAACGCTACACCTAAGGTGTAGAAAAGTATTACCGATAAACATATATTTCTCTGTTGAGACCCGAATAAATTGTGGAAATGAAAAGTAGTTGGTGCTAAGCTGCTCGTTAACTAGAAAGCAAGCGATGAGCAGTTGAGAGCACTACACTTTGGTGAGGAAGAAACTATGGGTAAATGACAAATGGTCGTGGAAATTATTGGAAGAAGAAGCCGGCAGCCGACGCTCCGGTGCCGCCGGGTATTCTTGCTAATTTCTTCGCTGTTCTGTGGTATAGACGTATAGTATGTCTCCTCCAGTCGTTAGTTTGATTCGCGAATGGATGATTATGATGCGTCGCGTCGCCGAATGCTCCGAGCTGCCGATCGGCCGGGTCCAAGTCTCCAGCGTATCGTTTGGGTCTTGTGGATCGGCGGTTGACGATGATTAGGTATTCCAGATGGCGATGTGCCGTGTGACTAGGAAAGTTCAGTCGAGCACGCTGCCCAGGAGATGAAGCTTATCTTAGAACTAGATTCAGAGATAGAGTAGCTTCGGACTTCACTATTCTTATGCCCAGATTCACATGCATTAGACAATGCCGGTGGTTGGAACTTCAGAATTCAATCCTCTGGCATAGCAAAACTGGTAACCATTTCTAGGCTCAAGGCTTCCCAGAATGTATGTCGCCTGTCCCATTCAGCAAATACTTGTGGTGATCAGTAGCGTGTGATTGAAAAATCAGATATTTTTTACTTGATCCTCTCTAGAACCAAAAGTTTTCCAGCACTTTAATCAGGAGAGCACCAATACCAAAGCACCCGGTGTGAAAATTTGATCTCACGATGAGTTTTCCAGCTGATCATTGATTCCATCTTGAGGCAGAGATGAAGCAGCCAAGCTGGTCTTACTAAGAGCATTTCCAACAAATTACAGCATCTCCAACAGATTACTCATCCCTCTCTCCACTACCAAAAAATTGATGTTTTGGTGATGGAGGTGCTCCAACAGATTACCAATCCAATCCCCATTACCTATAAATTTTTGATAATCACCAAAACACACCTCTCTCTCTCACCTAAATAAAGGGGATTTCCCCTCTACCCTATTATTGGTGATTGGATTTTGGTAATGTGCTGCAGCAATCATTATCTAAAAAACAAAAACAGCTATTGATAATGGAGAGAGAATATTTACCTAAAAAACAAAAGCAGCTATTGGTAGAGGGGAAATGCCCTTCATTTAGATGAGAGAGAGGTGTGTTTTGGTGATTACCAAAAACTTATAGGTAATGGGAATCGGATTGGTAATCTGTTGGAGCATCTCCATCACCAAAACATTAATTTTTTGGTATTGGAAAGAGGGATGAGTAATCTGTTGGAGATACTCTCCTAAATATTCTCTCTTCATTACCGATAGCTACTTTTGTATTTTAGATAATAGTTGCTACAGTAGATTACTAAAATCAAATCACTAAGAATAGGGTAGAGGGAAAATCCCCTTCATTTTGGTGAGAGAGAGAGGTGTGTTTTGGTAATTAAAAAAAATTATAGGTAAGGGGATCAGATTGTGTTTTGGTAATTACAAAAAATTTATAGGTAAGGGGATCAGATTGGTAATATGTTGGAACACTTTTATCACCAAAACACCAATTTTTTTAGTATTGGAGAGAAATATGATTAATATGTTGGAGATGCTCTAACGAACGGTGACCGATGGTCCGCCCCTAACCGGCAGGTCACGTCGCACGCACCATCAGTAGTGCGGTATGGCCCGGATTACCTTTCAGCCGACTAGAGTGTGGATGTGATGCTTTCGTCGCCGGCCAGTCAAGCCTGCCGCCCGCGACTCCTATCTTGTAGTATTAGCCACTAGCCATTGTAGTTTCATTTCATCTGGAGCTGGTTCCAGGCTCGCCGGTCACGTCCTCGCCGCTCCTTATCGCTTCCTTTCCTATCTCGTGCTCGGACGGGTAGGCCTCCGTCCGTGGCATGGCACAGCGTTCTTCCCGCAGGAGATCATGGGGTTGCTCCTCCGTTCGGATCGGAGTGGCGTGCGCCGGCGCTGTTACATCGCAAAAAGGAAAGATGGCGATGGGCACTTGGGCATAGAAGAGTGCCGCGTCCCCTCGCAACATTCTGGTGTGATTGATAGCTGGTTTAGTAGAATCAAGATGGATTTAGCTCTACCTCCCTCCTTCGTTCTTTGTAATCTCAGCCTTAATGGCATCTCCAACTCTGTCACTCGGTGCTTGCACCGTCCATCACAGGTTCACGTCGTTCTCCTAAAAATAACGGAGGTGTAGCGATCGCTTAAAAGGTGAAACCTGTCGAGTTCGTTTATTTCTTAAAAAAACGAGTTCTTTGTTTGGTCTCAAGACAAAGTTTCCTTTCTTATGGAGGCCTAGTAGTGTAAAACCCACCAAAAGTGTCACACGTTAAAGTGTTGGGCCTCATCCTCGCCTTCTAGTCTAGTTTTCGTGCAAAAAATTTCCTATAGCCGTGAAAGAGTCTGTAGTCTAATGGTTACAAGAGTTTTGGTAGCAGGTTCGACTCTCCGTAGAAGCGAATTTAGCAACCGCTAAATAGCGCTTAGCTAAGGGTTAGCGTTGTACATGGCCTAATACATTGCAAATCACTACCTATTGGCTGCAGCTACATAGGGATGTGGTTGTGGAGTTTCTAAACAAAAAAGAGGGACCTGGAGGAAAATGGCAAGGCTCCTAACTGAAAAATGAAAAAAAAAGGACCTGGAAGAAAATGGCAAGGCTCCTAACAGAAAAATGATTTCTCCACCTAATAATAAGTAAGGAGTCGAGGATCAGACCATTGGAAACAAAGATTTCTAAAAATCACTCCGGGTGATTTTGCATGACTTCTCATCCACGTTTCGCCTTTTTGGGGGCAGCTCTAACGCGTCAGGTGCCGGCAGGCAGACGCTATCTTGCCTCGCGTCGTGCACGTACACCCCCCAAGCGGCCTCGTTTATTGGCTCGGTGGAGGCACTAGTACGCGCGTTACGTTCTTCGTCCGCGATCGCTTCAATGCTACGCGTCCGCTTCCTTGAATAACCGCCCGCGGGCTGCGGCTCCGGGCAAGGACAATCGGCGGCGGGTGGGGGGTGGAGGCGTGAATGCGAGCGGACACCACGATCCAAGGTCCCTCAAGCCGCCGTTCGACGAGCGCCGGCGGCCGGTGCGTGAGCGAAGAGCGAGCGGATCGGAGCAGCCGTGGCCTCTGCCGGCACCCAGCAGGATGCACGGGCACGCACCAACCGGTTGGGCCGTGCGGTGGGCGGGCTCTACTGTGACGACGACGCCGTGCGGGCGTACCCGGGCCTTGGAGGAAATCGCGGAGCAACCGTGCACGGCGGCCCAACTGCCCGATCCCCAGGATGGGCTGCTGGCTGGCTCCTCCTCCTCGTGACCTTGTCACGTACTCCTACGTGACGTGGAGCAGGCGGAATCATTCTCCTGCCGGACTGCCGCTGCGCGCTGGGTGAAATCTGAGTGAGATGGGAAATTAAAATGAGCCGCCCGCGGCCATTCCGCCGGTATCTGAACGGACAGACACCCATCGCCATGGGCGTACGGCCGCCATAATAAAACCTCGACGAGAAACAGAGAGGGAGAAAAAAAATCCCAAGTGACCCACCGGCACCGAGCGGTGCTCGTGGCCCGTGCCCCAGCTCACGGAACGTACCTTCTCGTGCGATCCGGCGCGATCGCCTGATCTGCTAGCGACGGTGGCCAGCGCAGGCTAGCAGCATCTGCCGGCCTCAGCTGGTCAAGTTGATGCCATTTGTTTACGCGGCCGCGGAGATCCTGTCGCGCGCTTGTTCCCACACCCCACGCGCACATGCGCCGTGTGCTCTCTCGCCTCTCGGCGCCGCCTCGCCTCGCCGGCTGGGCGCTCGCCACCACCAGGCACCCAGACTCCAGAGGCCCTGGCTGGCAGTGGCAGCTCGCCGCATGCTCTCGGTTGCTCCTCCCGTGACCAGAGTAACGCGCGCCACGGCCGCCGGGTGGCAGGCGTCGGGGTCTGACTCGGTCGCCGCCCGTGAGACCGCGACGACGAGGCGGCGGGAGCAAATGCGAGCGCATCTCCGCCGCGGCACGCCGTCCGTACGCCGCCCCGCGGCGGCAGTAAAATAGTGCACTAGCAGAGCAGCAGGGGTTAGGCAGGCAGGCAAAAAGACGCCGGGCGCTAGATTCCATTCGTTCCACCGGCGCCATGATTCGGCCCTGATTAGATTAAGATGAGCCCCGGTGTGGGCGTGGCCGTGTCACTGGAAAGCTCCGCGACACGCAGCGGCCGCGGCCCCGCTCGCGCTCGCGCTCGCGCTCGATTGGTTTGCTCGTGGGGATGATTGATGTGCGGCGGTCGGAGGAACCGGACGGGACGGGACGGGACCGCGCCTGCCGACGCAGGAAGGGGGGAGGGGGCCGGGTGTCGCCAGAAGCGGCGTCCGTGTCAACCACCGTTGCATTTGCCGCCTCCGCGATTATTGCATGCGCGAGCCGAGCCGGGCGACGCCACGCCCCGGGGGGTCCCCCCGTACGTACGTGCACACGAGCCAACTCCCTTGTCGCGTCGCGGTAGTAGTACTGCTAGCACGGACCCAAGGTGCACGAATCTTGACGCGGATCGAGCGCCCGTGGCAAGGGGCGGTGGTTACGCGCGCCAGGACCGTTTGTTTTGTGTTTTTCTAGGACGCAGATGACCTAACTTGGAATTTGATATTTGATTTGCGTGGAGGCATTTGAAAGCTCCCGACTGAGTTTGAATTCAAAAGACGGAGGACAAGAGGAGGGTGCCACCGCCCCACGCTACAGGATCGTGCGTGCTCCCCTCGTTGTTGTTGGCTCCAGGCTCGTTTGACTTTTGAATTTTCGTGGTGGCACCAGTTTTATTGACGCATTCAAACATCTGGCCGAAACAGAGACATGAATCCACGATTCACTAGAAGCCGAGCTTGTAGGTGGAAGCTTAAGTTCTGTCACGTTTTTTTCTTCAAATAATTCGAGTCCGAGTTCAAGTTCAAAGGGCGCGCGCGTTGGGGGCATCAGCTCAAGTGGGCCGGGACGGGGAATGCACGTGCAGTGCACAGTCCCGTCGGCCTCGCCAGAAAGGTCTCACATGTTCGTGTTAGGTGCAACACACTTGAAGTCGCTAATGCATGCGACCCTCCTTGTTTTGAAAATATGAACCACCGAAAGGGATTAATTTGACAGACTGGCTGCCCCATTCAAAACCACTGTAAATTCGGGAGACATTACTAGCTTTCAAGCACTTTTAAATTCCTTCCAATCCATGTTCGAAAATCAAAATAGGCCGCGAACGTAATTTGTTCAGCTAATTACACTTACACCCTCCTCGATCGGATCCGAATCCGATCCAACGTAGCGTACCGCTTTGCAGAGCAGTACCGGCGGACAGTTAAACATCGAGACAGACACGGTCACCGGAGTAGTATGCACGCATCATTATCGCTGAAATTACTTTGATCAAGCGGCCAATTAGAGCTCGCAGAGAGTGTTAACGCGCGTACGCACGCAAACGCAAGGATGGGCATGGCGTGAGACGAGAGTCACCAACGGTTAGTGGTGACCTTAATTCTCCTCAGCTCCATTGCGTTACGGCTGCTTTTACTGCCGGTAATGCTGGTACCCGCACGCTAACGTTAATGGTCTGTTAATGGTTGCTTACGGGAGAGGTATCGTGAGCTCCACTCGGCCACCATTGGCTCTACAAGGAGATTCGAGCGCACGAGAGCGAGTAGAGAGATGCGCTAGAGGAAGACGAGACGTGGAGGTGGAGACCTGGCACTGGCAGAGGATGTAGCATTGCAGTGCGGGCGGGGGCGTCGTGTACCCAGCGCCAGCGGAGGCCCAAACGGCCGTTGGCGCTCTGTGGGCCCGGGCGGGGGAGACTGGTCCCAACCCCACGGTCGCCTCCCCCCTTCCGTCCCGTGTCGCCTTCTCCCCCGCGGCCGCGACAGCTGCCGCCAATTAATTATTCGCTCCACCATTAAAACGCCTCCTCCCCCACTCCCCTTCCTCAGTCCTCTCCTCGACTCCTCCATATCTTCGTCGTCCTCCCTTGCCTCTCGTCTCATCTACTCCCGCTCCGTCAGTATCCCCGTAACCCCGCGCGCGCCGTCGTGCCACCCACCAAACCACACCTGAGCTGCCGGTTTTCCTTTTTCCTTCCCTTTCCGCGTAACCGCGTGGCGTGGGAGGGCAGTTCGGTTCCGGAATTGGGAGCGTTTCCGGCCCGTTCTTGGTGCCACTGGAAGGGAGGGCGGCGCCGGGAGATCGCATTGCGGCGGGCGCGGTCGGGTCGCGGCGGCATTTCGCTCCGGCGTTCAGTGGCTTCCCGAGGCGTTTGGCTTTTGTCCTTGCGGCGGGCGGGCGGGCGGGGCTCGAGGTTGGTTGCCGGCCAGGCGCAGCGCCTCCTTTTCGCGGTCGGCTTTTCGGAGCGGCCGCTGCTGGTGGCGGGGTGGTGGGGATGCGCCTTGCCTTTCCGCCGCCTCGGCGTGGCGTCATTCCGAAGCGTTTGCCGGGATTTGTATTGGTTTCCGCCTTTCTGGTAGTTAGATAATAAAATCGCATCTTTTGGAGGGCTCAGCTGACGCGAAGGTTCCGGGCAATGCCGAGCATCCGAGCTCCGGCGTCCAAGCAGACGGCCACGCTACAGGTTCGTCATTCTATTGTGAACGAGAGTCCCTGGAAATTTCCATTATCGCTGCTCAATTGCTGGTTATAGCGGTGACGCGATTGTAATCGTGCATTGCAATTGCAGGTGGCTGTCAAGTGCAGGCCATTGACCGACGACGAGCAGCGGCGCTCGCGGCATATCATCCAGGTCATTGATGATAAGGTACAGGCTGCTGCGGTTTTGTTGATGCGCGGATTGTTTCGCTATTAGTGGTGGCAATATGATGGTTTATATGCGTTTCTCTCTCCCAGACTGTGGTTGTGCTGGACCCCGATCTGTCAAAGGATTACCTGGACCTCATACAGAACCGGACGAAGGAGAGGAGATACACATTTGATCACGTGTACCCACCCGGATGCTCCAATTCGGTATGTAAGAGTGTGGTTTTCTCTGCTCTCATCTGTAATTGCTTGACATTTGGGATCAGATGCTTATTATGGTATGTTTTTGGAATCTACACCTCAGCTTGGATTGTTCCCAAACAGCTCATTTCTTGCTTGCCAGGAAATGATGCTCTGAAAGACCAAACCACCAACTACTTATCTTGATTATGAATTTGCTAGAATTAGGAGCGCCTCGTGCTTTGGACAGTTGAAGCAGTACTGCTGGCATCTAGAAAAGCCATTGCACAGCTTTTGTTCAGTTCAGTCTATAGCCAACCCGTGATGTACACTAACCGTCAGGTCCGCACCTAATTCAGACGTTGTCCAGGGAACAAAGCAGTAGATTTGTTGTATTGATCTCCAAGACTATAGAACGTTATCAAAAGCCTAGGCTGGAAGAATGTGTTAAAGTATGGCCCCAACGAATCAGTTGCCTTTATATTATGTTCATCTTCTAATTTACAAATTAATTACATTATTTTTAGTTGTTGCGACAACAACTGAAGCAGTTTTTTTCTCTAAGCTGAGTTACTGAACTTATATGGAAATAGCACGACGAGGACAGAATAGCCTAAGAACAATTGAAATTGTTTGTTTGTATATATAGTGTAAGATAAGATTTAGCATATTCCTCATTTGGTCATCAACACACTTGTGCTTGCCAGCTAATTAGTGATAGCTAATCACATGTACTTTCACACAATCTCATTTTCATTTTGTGATCCTGTTCATAATTGTTCAGGATGTGTACAAGAATATATCCTCTACCATTTCTGGTGTAGTCCAAGGCCTTAATGCAACAGTCTTTGCTTATGGTTCTACTGGAAGGTATGCATTCACTGCTTTGTTTTGCTTGTCGTCTTTTTAACATCATGGGAAATGCTCTGAATATCTTGTATGTTACCATCGTTACTATACATGGTATACATTTCAAATTACAAATCACAATAAAAAGTTTGTCTATACAAATCGCATGCTTGTTTCTAGTTTGTAATACTTTGTGATAATGCAATGCATGACTTGCACCATAGTTGTTGAAATTCCATCGTAATTAAGCATAATAATCATGGATAACAGCAATCAAGCTCACGATGCATTTATTTGCATTTTCTTATGTTTGTTTAAATGCTATATATCCTACGTCATTAACTGAAAATATATCATTGCTTATATGTTTTCAGTTGCCTTGAGCTGTGGTATATAGTGTTTCTGTCTTTGTCTTTCTTCATCATAATATAATATGAAGTATGTGGCAGTCCTACTCTTTAAACATTCAGTTATTAGCAGCAGCAAAAAACAATATGTCGGCATTCTGACAGTAGTGCACTGTATATTTTGTTACCTTCTGGTGCAGCACTGCAATATATTAATCTTGAGGTAAATGATTGTAATAGTGTTTCACTTAATATTTATCTATTTGATTATACAGTGGCAAGACTTACACTATGGTTGGAACCCATAGTGATCCTGGCCTTATGGTTCTTAGCTTTCGTACAATTTTTGAGCTGATAAAAAAGGACGGCGGTCCAGATACATTTGAAGTCTCATGTTCATATCTGGAAGTGTATAATGAGGTTGTTTGATATATCTTTTACTATTGTAGTACTATCCATTTATAACGTACATGCTTATAGACTTTCTGAAGCAATAGTTTCATGAATTCTAGGTTATCTATGATTTGCTTGAGAAATCCTCTGGACACCTGGAGCTTCGAGAAGATCCTCAGCATGGCATAATAGTTGCTGGATTGAGAAGCATTAAGGTTTTTATACTTTATTCAATGTTAATATTCCCTGTTAATGAGAAAATTGATTCCATCTTCTACTAAAGAGTTAACTTTGTCTTTCTACTTTTTTGGCTATTTCTTTAACATCTAAGTTTATTAGCAGCTTTTCTCCATCTTTATATGTTTGGGACATTGTCACCACATTTAAGCAGAGGGCGTCAATCCTTGATACACCTTTAGCGCTTTTAATATGTAATTTATTTATTTTCCATTCTTAAGAAATAAGTGTAATGCCATGTCAGTTTCATGAACCTTTTCTTCAAAAACTATTTAATTACCTTGCGAGTGATGAAAACCTATGCTTTTATTTCTGCCCTGCCGTTCTGTAAAAAATGGATATACCACTGCGTCATTTTTTGCTTTTCATAACAGCATGATTTCTAACTTTATTCTGTTGTTAGGTTCATTCTGCAGATAGAATTCTTGAGCTGTTGAACATAGGCAACAGTAGGCGCAAGACAGAGAGTACAGAAGCAAATGCTACCTCTTCACGGTAATTAAGTAATCTGTGAATCTGTCATCTGCTTTCTTTTCTGAATGTCCATGGCTTATTTTTAAGATTTATTTATATCTTGCATGTCAGAACTTAACTCTTTCTTCTTCCTGGTTAAGATCTATATTGTAGCTAATATCTTTAGCCTGCTACGCTATTGACACTCTTATGGAGATATTGATGGTCAGTCATAAGATTTAACATATTTCATTCTATTAATTGTTAAATATAAACATTTGGTGGATTAAAGGCACCTCCGCTCTGAGGGCTACAAATTCCCACCATAATCTACAAAAAATAAAAATCCTAGAAACCATAACATTAATCAAGAGAAAAAGGAATACAATTGGATCGATGTCGCCAGATTAGGGTGAATTATATCACTTCATATTATTGATGGATATGTAGTTCTGTAATGTTGTCATAGATATTCGGTGTAAACATATTATTAAAATTTCAAGCTATGCAGCTGCACATGCAATTCTAATGGTTCAGTTTTGTTTTCTTTGTCAAGGTCACATGCTGTCCTCGAGATTACTGTAAAGCGAAAGCAGAAAGGTCAATATGGTAACCAAGTTCTTCGTGGAAAGCTTGCCTTGGTTGATCTTGCGGGCAGGTAATAGCAATTCTGTTTCATTGCTGTTCTCATTCATTGTTCAGGAAAAGCAACTACTAATGCTTCATTCTGTGAGCAGTGAGAGGGCCTCTGAAACAAACAATTTTGGGCAAAAACTTAGAGATGGAGCCAACATCAATCGGTCGCTCCTTGCATTAGCAAACTGCATCAATGCCCTAGGCAAGCAAAACAAGAAAGGTCTTGCCTATGTTCCCTATCGCAACAGGTATTTCAACTTCAGATTTTACTGTATGCGACACTTTTTTGTTATGTTAGTTACCTGATAGGAGCAATTTGCAGCAAATTAACTCGAATTCTAAAGGATGGGCTGTCTGGTAATTCTCAAACTGTTATGGTTGCTACAATATCACCAGCTGATGATCAGTATCATCACACAACCAATACACTCAAGTATGCAGACCGTGCTAAGGAGATAAAAACACATGTCCATGTGAGGCACCTTTTCCCTTTCTTTTTGCTGTAAGAAGCAGATTAAGATGTCAAATGGCAGATTTTATGCACATTGCTTCATCATAAGTATCTGTCCAATTCAAATAGAAGCAAATGAACCTTCTGAATATGTAGATCTAAGGTCACTTCTATTATTCTTATGCTACTTTGTTCTTTGTAGAAAAATATTGGAACACTTGACACTCATGTTGAAGACTATCAGAGGATGATTGACAGTCTCCAGGTTTGCCATAATGAGACACAAATGACCTCCTACTGTTTTTCCATCATAGATCATACTGATATGTATTACACTGTGATTTTGTAGGTCGAGGTTTCTCAGTTGAAGAAGGAATTAGCTGAGAAGGAGCATCAATTAAGTGTAAAACCTACTGAAAAAGCTGCAGATAGTGAGCTGTCCTGGTTAAATGTTTTGAGCCAGGAAACTGGTGAGAATGTTCAGGAACGAATAAATCTGCAGAAGGCTCTGTTTGAACTTGAAGAAACAAATAAGCGCAACCGATTGGAGCTCCAGCATCTTGATGATGCTATTGCAAGGCATCAGGTTTCCTGTTTACCTGATCAATTTCAAATCTGTTACCAGTCTATAGAGCTAGGCACAGCATGGACTATTCAGGAGAGCCTCTTTGGATATGTGTTTTTCCATTTCCCCCTTTCTCTCTAGGAAAAACACTGTGGTTTATAGGACATCTGAAGCCACCGATATCTTTAGCCCTTCCAAACAGATTTTGCCAAGGCAGCTGTTTTGAACATATATTATCGTATAATCAAAGAACAATTTTAACTTTTGGATACCATGATAGACTATTGCTACAGAACACTGATGCTTTTGTATTCAGGTGAAAGAAATGGACTCTACAGTTCTGCAAGCCTTAACATCAAGGAGACAAGTTATTCTTGACAACATCCGTGATAATGATGAAGCTGGTTCTGGATATAGAAAGGTGTTAATCTTCTTCTATTCCCTTTGGTTTAGCTGCCTTCAAGTAACCTTGAGATCTTTTTCCCTTAGGACATTGAAATGAATGAGAGTCGCAGGCGTCAACTCCAGGACATGATCGAGGAAGCTGTCAGTAACAATGGCAATAAAACCTACCTACACATTCTCAGCCAGTACAGACTTCTTGTAAGTAACCCTCAACTTTTAATATATTTCCTGATGTAAATCATAAGAGTGTGATGTCTCACGTGCTGTCTGTGTATAATGCATTCTTTAGGGAATGAGTAATGCTGAGCTCCAAATTGAGATGGCTATGCGGGATCAAGTAATACATAATCAGAGGGAGGCTCTAAGGAGCCTGTGGAACATTCTTTATGGAACAGGGCTAAATCAGAAACAAATTCTTAAATTGGCTGCTAAGCAAGGCTTAACCGTAGAAGGCTGTCCATTGCCTAGCTCGAGCCCAGATGTTACAACCCCACCTTCTTTTCCACCTCATAGCAGGCTGCCACAGTTCATGTCATTCCCTAGTCCACAATCAGAGCCTTATTCTCTGTCTACTTGCTTTTTCCAACATGGTTACAGAACAATGTCTTTGCTCCAAAATCAACATGAGACACCTACCATATGTAGGCAGGAGCACCTCAGTTCTTACTACATGACCTCTGGCTGCTCGCCTTATTCTGGTGATAGAAAACAGTGGTCCAGTGGAAGGTCAATGCCATTTTTTTCTACACCAGAAAAACCTAGGAAGATGAGCGGATTTTACCCAGGAACAGAAAGCGCACAATACCAGGGCAGCAAGGAACATTCTGGCAGTCATGATTTCAGTCTGCATAGGAAGGTAAATTGTTTCCCTTCTAGTACAAGCTACTAACATGTCTATTAATGCATCAACATCACGCCAAATAAACCCTTTCATTTACATAGGACTTTGTGCTTTTAAGTCCTTGAAGTACTTGGAAGGTTTGTTTCAAAATTTCAAGGAACAAGTATTTTTTTTAACAAGATCTGATTATGTCCAAATTCTATAGGAGGGTGCTTTTAACAAGTATTTTTTTAACAAGATCCTTTGTGACAAGAGGGTGCCACAAAAGCTAAAAGGCAAATTCCATAGGACAGCAATTCGTCCGGCGATGTTATACGGTGCTGAATGTTGGTCTACAAAAAGGCGACATGTCCAGCAACTGAGTGTAGCAGAGATGCGGATGTTGCGGTGGTTTTGCGGGCACACAAGGAGGGATAGAGTCCGGAACGAAGTTATTCGGGATAGGGTCGGGGTGGCACCAATTGAGGAGAAACTTACCCAACATCGGCTGAGATGGTTTGGACATGTCCAACGAAGGCCTCCTGAGGCGCCGGTGCGTAATGAAGTTCTTGAGCGGGTCGATAATGTAAAGAGGGGTAGATGTAGATCTAAACTGACGTGGGATGAGTCGGTTAAGAGAGACTTTAAGGATTGGAATATCTCTAAAGAGATAGCTTTGGATAGGAGCGCTTGGAGACTAGCTATCAATGTGCCTGAACCTTGAACTTATTTCTTTCGGGTTTCATCTCTAGCCTACCCCAACTTGCTTGGGAAAAAAGGCTATGTTGTTGTTGTTATAAGATCTAATTATGTGTTAATAAATAGTAAAATGAAGAAAAATTTGATATACTAGGTACAATAGCGCCTAAGAGCCCAAAAATATCCCCAATAGAAATTCTAGGATTTGGAGACCTCTAGTTTGCATGAACTGAGCAAGATTTTGTTGTTGTGCAGGATTCGTGGTCCATGGAGAGGAAATGAAGGGCCTCGAGATGCTCCTCGTGCACAAAACAGCTATCATGGCTACAATATGGCCTGCCAGACGTTCCTAACCTCGGTTGCTGTGTGCATCATCTTCTGCCTGCTGCCGACACCAATGTAATGGGCTTCCTGAGATCTGAAGAGATGCTAGCAGATTTCAGCCAAGTTGTTGCCTTTGGCCACGGCCACAAGATTGATGCCTCTAGACCCTGCTGACATTGCTCACTCCACCCTGTACAGTAGATGCTAGGTCTCATGATCTCCTCCTCTTTTTCTTCCTTCCTTTGTAGAGTGGTTGCTGAGGGTGAATCTGAATTTTGAACCAAGATTCTGTAAATCATCCGCGGCTTTAAAAGCCCTTCTTCAGTAAATCCAATGAAAAAGGCTTTCAATGCTGGTATTCAAAGGCAAACCCTGAAAGGATTGTTGGATTAAACTGAATACTGTTCTGCATGCTGGTCACTGCCTCACTGGAGTTTGATGACATGACAAACTGAGCTGCTGTGGCCAAATTGGCCGGGTGTTGCCCCTTATTTAGTTGCAAAATTCAAAATTTCAAAACTATCACATCAAAGAGGAATCTTACATGCATGGAGTATTAAATCTAAACGAAATAAAAAACTAATTGCATAGTTTGTTGTAAATTACGAGATGAATCTAATGAGCCTAATTAGGCTATGATTGGACACTAAATTGCTACAGTAATTATGCATTACGATAGATTAATTAGGCTCATTAGATTCGTCTCGTAGTTTACAGATGAGTTTTGTGATTAGTCTATATTTAATAATTTAAATGTGTAAAAATTTTATTTTAAAATCTTTACACGCGCAACTAAATGATGAGCAATCCCTGCTGATCAGTTGATCAGGATAGCGTCGGATGATTGATGCGCTGGGCTACGGAGCATGTGGCCGGAGTGCGGTAGGATCCCTCCCGTCCAAGATCATTGAATAAGCCCTGCTGAGCCTCACCTGCCCTGGAGACCACATTCAAGCTGGGCCGGGCAGCAGCATGGTGGTCCTCTTCACATTCATGCCCTACCTGCAGAACAGTTGTGCTGAATGCTACGCCAGAACGGCGGCTGCCGAAGCCGCACGGCACACACGTTGCGGTCGCGCTCCGATTCCACATGCCAGCCTTGCGGCTTGTCCGATCGCCGGCGCAGCCAAAGGCTCCGTTTGACTTCTTCCGAGGGCTTTGCTACGCTCTACCGGTCTTCTACGGATTATCTTTAGGGCTTGTTTAGTTGTTTATATGTAAAAATTTTGCAAAGGAATTTTGCTAATTTGAAGTACTAAATAAAATTTATTTACAAGATTTTTTTTTGCACAGATGTGTTGTAAATCGCGAGACGAATTTAATGATGTTAATTAATCTATGATTAATGCATAATTAGCAGATGGTTACTGTAGCATTATTGTTGCAAATCATAGATTAAAAAGGCTCATTAGATTTGTCTCGCGATTTACAACCCATCCATACAAAAAGTTTTATAAATAGACTTTATTTAATACTCCATATATATGTGTCAAAATATTCGATGTGATTTTTTTTATAGGGTTTACGGTTAAAGAAAACAGGGCCTTGCTCAAGTTGTTTACACTGTGGTAAAAGTAAAACACCAGTGAGTGACCTGGGAGACTGTAAATGTCAGGTGACACGTAGATTGTGGACAGTGGGCCTCTGCTAGACTGCTAGTGCTGGCTCGGCCGGCCCATTGCTTCTCCAGACGTGGTGCTGGTGCTGCTGCTGCTGCGTCGGAGTCAGAAAGAAAGAGGCGAGGCCCGTGCGAAAAGGCTGGAACGCTAGGCCTCAGGGGAACAGAAGAAGGCGTGCAAGCCGTGACCTACAGACCTGCAGGGGCAGGGCAATGCTGTCCTGACCTGCCGGTGTCTACAGGACGGCACAGGCACCTAGTACGGAAATGGCAGCGTTCTGATCTCCGTCTGCCGTGTTTGCTTGCTGGTTGAACAGTTGAAGGTCGATAAGATCTGGAGCACGCCACTACAATTTCGCTGCTTCACATGAGAGGATGCAGGCCCTCTGTTTGGGTCTGCCTGACCTATCAAAGTTTGGTGAATTTGGCTAGAGTTTGCCGTTGATTGCCGTGCCAAAACATGAAACGTAATGCAATGCAAACGCCAATTGTTCGTTCGTGACTGATTTATATGTGCAGTGTACAAACAAACCTGAGTAGGAGTGCTAGGCAAAAACATGGGCAATCAAAGCTACTCCGTCTGTGCCTTGGTCCAAACGAGCTGTTTGATAGAGCAACATTAACATGGGCACAATGCATGAAGAAGCCAATAAGTGATCCGATCGAGATGCTCGGACGAAGACAGCACACAGTCCGTTTTGGGAGCCCAACCAGGCCACCGCCACTCGTGTAAGCAAGGGCGAGCCCCTCTTGATCTGGACGCATGCCTTTGTCCTCGTGTCATGGTTCAATGCACAATATCAATTCATCAAGGCTACCTCGATGCAGGTATTTGACACGAAACGGCTCAATGCGTATTTGTTAATTCATGCAGGAATTCAACGGGATGAAAAAGAGTTCCTCTTTGTTCCAAGCAGGATCATCTAGGTTCTAGCTGAATTCTTGAAGTACCTAGGTCATGTTTCGATACATGTAGACTAAAGTGAAGTAGCCCCCTCCCCCTGCACCACCCAAATCCTTAGACCCTCTAAGAGCAGGTATAATAAGGGTTTATTAGTCCGTCTATATCAACAACAATCCTATGTGGATGAGAGAGAAATGATGTGAGAGAGTGTCATGGGCTCTTACCTAAGAGACGCCTCCAGCACGAGAAACAAAGCACAAGAGTCAATTTTAGAGCCCAACATGTCTCTTGTGCACACATTTTATGAGTTTTTATTGTTTTTCTATGTACAAATTTAATGTTCTTGGCCCTGTTTGGTTTGCAGCGTGCTAGTGAATAGTGACAGTTTGACCGCTAATTACGATGTCAAACAAAGTCAGTTTACAAAACCAACTTCAGAAACCCCGCGCTAGTGACCCTGAAGAATCTAATGATTCATTTGACCGCGCGATTAGAGGATGGTCATTGTAGCATCACTGTAGCAAATCATCGATTAATTACCGTCATTAGATTCGTCGCGAAAAGTTACACCCATTCCTGAAAAGATTTTTCAAATAGACTTCATTTGGTCTTTCATGCGGAGACTAGAAGAGGCGCACTAGAATCCTAGCGTGCCTAACCAAACAAGGCCCTTATACCCTACAAGAGACAATTTAAAAGACAGGTTATTATAGCATGTCTCTAAAAAGTGTCTCTTGATGACATAGAAGAGACTTAAAGCCCCTCTTATTGCCCTTGCTCTAAGGAGTGCTAATGAGACTAATTTACATGGGTCCCACAAAAAAGATGAGTCTGCACAAACACCTAGATGAGAGAATGGGAGAGAGAGGATGAGTATTAGCCTATGGATCTAAATAATTTATCTTGAAATAATTCTTAGTCTGACAATTCAAAACTAATTATTAATCTTCAAAATTATCTCTGGGCTAATGCTCCAAACAAGCCCTGATCCTTTTATCTCGAGTACTTTGCAAGGTAGGAATTTTACACGAATCAGCTCAATTCTCTAATAACGAATTAAGTAGTAGGTGCCCTCAAATTACATAGGAGGGCAAACATTTTTACTATTAGTTCATAGAAGAAGTATTAGACGAGACAAATCTTAGGTCCAAATCATGTACTACGGCCCCCAGCACCTCGTGTGTCTGATACTACTAGTAAATGCCACAGGGGACAAAATGCACCCCGCTCGGAACGTGCAAGTGGTGTGGCGTCCCTAACACCAAAGCAAGGTGTTCCAACCCTACCAATGCTCAGCACCACCACCACCACTACGGGCGAAGACACTACGCTACCACCCCCTTGTTTACGTCCCTCTAGGGCCTAGGCGCTTGTAATCAGCACCCTAACCTAGGGCTCGACTCATCATTTCCGTTGAAAAACGCTGGCCAATCAAGCACTAGATAGCTCCCATCACCACAAAATACTCCACGGTTTTTACTGCTTTGAAAGCCACAAATTCCGGTCGCAAGAACACGGAGGCATCCATCCGAGACTGAATTCTGCTCAAACCACGCACATGGAGCTGCATGGTTTGATGAAGCACCGAGCAGGGCGTGAGAAAACTTGGATGGATGCGAGGGCGACCACCAATCCAGCGCGCTTTGGAACCACCCGTTTTTTCTACGGTCGCCTACCACAGGAGCAGGGAGAATCTCCGCTCCTTTCCCCGATCTCAAGGCAGGGCGCTTCACATGGGGCGTGGGGCAAAGGAGCCTCGGCCTTTCCGGTTGAGGGAGGAGAGACCTTGAAATCGCATCACAATTTCACGCAAAACTCGCTCGTGCAAGGGGTTCATGATTCGATCCCTAGGAGCAATAGCTTTTGTGCTTTTGTTGTGTTGATCGGTTTATTTATGCAGCGCGGCCATGTTTGTTTCGTTCCGGGCTGTGCCTATACAGAAGTAGGGTACATGTTCATGTGCTGCTGTCTGGGCTAGCGTGTCTGTCTAGTGTCTACCCCTAGCCAGTGAAAATGCGCCTTCACCAGTTTTTTTTGAAATAAAGGGTAGGAGCACTACCATGTCATTTAAGAAGATAGCAAGTTTACATCACGCGCCGAAACGAAACACCACCACCGCCACCACCCAAACAACGCACGTAAATAATACACACAACAAAATATTACACCACCACAAACTGGGAGAAAAGCCAAAAGATGCCACTACTAGCTGCGCCGTTGTCGCCAACGCTGTGCTGCACCAATGCGGCCCGCTGCAAACCATAGCGGCAACTCGAAACTCCTCCACCATGGGCAAATCGCCCTCAAGCCACACACACGATCGTCAATCCCCCAGTCCTAGTCGATCTTCAGCAGAACACTCCCGTCGAAGCGACGATGGAAAACACTGATCATGGGCACTCTGCGTGGGGGCCTTGCCTCTCCCACCGCCTCGCACTCCTCTGCCAAGGACTCAGATATCTGAAACCGCTATGAGAGCGACACCTCCGTCCAGCCGACACCGGAGTCACCACAACACCATGCAGCGGCTCAAGATCTCAGCACCCATGGTCCCTCTGCACCTTCCTGCCAACACAGACTAAGCGCAATTCCACCATCGTTGTGGGTCTCAAAAGCGACGCCTCCACGAAGGGCGCGACGCTGGTGGCGCCGCCGTCGCTCGTCCAGAACTGGACAGAGTTTTCACCCGAGACCCACAAGCAACATGGTAGAGGAGCTCACCACAATAATGCCCCCAGCGGGGAAAGCGACGCACCATGGCGCCGCCACCATTGCCACCAACAGAAGCTGTCGGTGAAGGCTTTCGCCCGGTTCACCCCAAACCTGCTGCACAGCCCACTTCCCCTCCGCCTCCACAACGTCACTGCCGGAAGGAGGCCCGACGCAGCCCAAAGCGCCACCACGACGCCAGAAGCATGCCTCCGTGCTAGACATGCCCAGCACAGACCACCCGGCTCCACCACCAAGATGACGTCGACCCAGCAGTACCATCGCGGAGAAAGGGAAAGGAGCCCCACCGTAGCCGCAGCCTGCCCCGAGCCAGCCATGGCCTGGACAGGCCGCTGCCAGCCCCGAGCAAGCCGCGCCCCGCACCGGCCGCCGCCGTTGCCGCCGTCTTGCGCCAACCCCAGCCGCGGCCGCCGGTGCCGTCCGTGCCGGTTGCCGTCGCCACATCCCAGCGCCCCCCCCCCGCACCTCCCGTCATGCGGCCACCGAATCCGGCCGGGGCAATGTCGGATCCGTGGCCAACCGCCGCCGCCGCGGAGTGCCGCCGCGTGGCCGGCGAGCAACCTTGAGGCGGCCCTGGCGGCCGCGCCCACCCGGAACCACCGAAGAAGAAGGAAGAGGCCTCGCCGCTGCCTTCCCCGTGGGCCGCGCGGGATGCCGGCAGCCCGCTCAGGCGGCGCGCGCGGCGGGAGGAGGCGAGACGAGAGAGGCGGCGACTCGTTTTTTTGCGTTCGGTTTTCCGCGTTCACCAGCTTAACAATCAATCTATTATCTTATTATTTGGCCAACAAACGGAGCCTCTACGTTCGCTCTCAAGGTCTAGAAATTCCCACATTAATCGGAAAAAAATAGAAAAAGTAAAAATTACCCATCACTGCCATTATGATAAAAATTAGCCTAAAATACCCATGTGGCTAATTAAAAATCACCGACCAATGCCATTATGAAAAATTAAATATAAAATATCATTTAGCTATGTATTAGTTACAAACATATACTATTAATAAAACTAAAGTTAACAACAATCAATCACAATAAAATAAAATTAAGAATAATTATATATATAATATTATTAAAGCTCAACAAATCAAATTGTTATTATAGGTTGATCATATTTGAATTGTTTTAACCAACAATCTTCGTGATGTATGGTAAAAAATAGTATAATCTTTAAGTAAGAATATAACGACATGCAATTTTTTGAATTTTCAATACTAGCCGCGCAAATGCGCGGGCCATTCGCCTAGTTAGTATTAACAATGGAGAGAAAGCTGAGGTTCTTTTAGCTGTCACTATACTACCTAAGCTCTCCTTTAGTTAGCTACCGATTAGCATGTTCTTTTTTAACAAAAAAAGGCTCATGAGAAGTGTGGCGTTTGGTGATTGATGCAAGTTTGCAAACACAAAAAAGGGTGGATGATTGCACCCAGCAGTATGCAGACTGACGTGGAAATTGCGTGTTGCCCCTGTCATCGGATCAGATCAGATGCCATCCTGATATGGCTAAATCCCTCTTCTTTTCACCACGCTGTGTTTTCGACACTAGTTAACTGCAGTCGAAAATCTAAATGCCTGTCGCTGTAAGCTCACGGTGCACAGTCAGAAACAGTTTTCTTTACTGGCTCCTATGATAGCAGTCGTCGTCGTCTACCGGTTCCTTTTCTCCAAGACAAGTACTCCTACTACGGGTGTGTTTAGATGCCCCAAAACCCCCCTCCTCCCAAATCTAAATTTTCCATCACATCTCCGTCATATCGAAACATTAAATATAACAAATAACCCATGTATGGAGTATTAAAAAACTAATTGCATAGTTTTGATGTACGTTGCGAGACGAATCTTTTGAGCATAGTTAGATCATAGTAGGACAATATTTATTACAAACAAACAAAAAGTGTTACAGTGTGCTACAGTGTCCCATTTGATTTTTTTCTCCCACTTTTCCAGTTATCTAAACACAGCCTACGACGCATAAAAGCTGCGACCTGCGAGGAGGATAGAACAGCGAGTCGGGTGCAGGGTTAACGTATCCGACCGGTGACCGGTAACCGCCGGCCTCCGGTTCCGGTATACCGGTCCGGTTTGGCCGGTTACCGGTCGGAACCGGTGGAATTCAAATTTGAATTCAAACTTCCCCGTTCAACCGGTTCCGACCGGTATACCGGTCGGTTTGGCCGGTATACCTGCCGGTTTGGATGGTAACCGGCCGGTTTGACTGGTAACCGGTCAAATTCAAATTTTTTTCTTTTTTTGTTTAAATTCAAATGCCCACAAAGTATACTAAATAAATGTTTGTACAACATATTTTAGTCTAAATGAACCCTCCAACCCTTTTTTATACTACTTTTATATTGTATTTGTATACTTTCGTATGCATATTTTTTTATTTAACTTATAAATTCCGCAAACCATACTAAATGAACGAATTTTTGAGAAAATTTGACACCATTAGATTCTTTGCACCTTGAAATATTTTTAGAATTTTTTTGGGAATTTTTCATTTTTTTGAATTCAAATTTAAATTTTGAATTTGGACCGGTTTCATACCGGACCGAACCGGAACCGGTCCGGACCGGTTTGACCGACGGTTCGGTTAACCCTGCCACTCGGGGGGCGACCAGGAGGCGACGCCAGGAATAAGGGATTAAGGGATACGGCTTCTGGGTCGTGGCGCAGCAGGAGGCAGCAACAGCCAGCAGCAGCGAAGTGCTCGACCGCTTCGGCGATTTGACTGTCCTCTAGTGCCAGCGATCAGCAGGCGGGGCCCGCACTGTCTGGGCAGCAACGGAGGCAGTACGTAGGGTGCCTGCCTGCAATGATACTAGTGTGTCGATGAACGTTGCCCACCCAGTGCCCAGCGACGGGGAGCAGGCGAGCAGGCGTGCTCGAGTGCTTCTGATCTGCCGAATGAGATAGTAGGGTCAGCCCTGCACTCCACGCAGGGGAAACGCATGATCGCACACCTGACAGAACGTCCAAGTGTACTTAACTAAACTGTGACTGTGATTAGCACTAGTAGTAAGCATGGAAAATTCTGTGATTCATGGCTTGTTGCGGTTGCCGAGCTGCACGTCCAGTCCTGCCGTGCAAGAGACTGGCTGCGATTCAGGGGAAACTGATGGGGATAATTGAACAGCACAACTTTTTTTTTCACTGCCACTGCTGCGACACGCGAGTCAACAATGTTGGTGAGGCTATAAAACTGCCGTTAATGTAGCCTTACGGGCGCGTAATAAACCTGAGAAAAATACAAGCAGTCGGACAAGATCGACCAGTACCGCCTGTACTGCTAAAAAATCCTGAGAGCAGGCAAGGCAATTCACTGCATGCTGCTGCACCACATGCAAAGTCAATTTCGCAGGTGAGCCATGAAGCGTCGTAGCCCTGAATGCACCACCGTATAATACAAGACAACGGCCCAACCAAACCAAACACGTCACGTCGTCTCGTCGCCTGGTGTGGTATACGCAGCAGCAGCACGGCTGCTGCCTGCAACGATGAACCAAACGCGTAGGTGGCTGGACCAGGAGTGCAAGCCACGGTACTTTAGGTGGCATCGTATCCCATCATTAAAAACAAGTGGTACCGGCACAGTAGTATCCATACCCCCGTAGACCGTACAAGTACATGTACGTGTACCGCTGGGTCAGAGTTGTTGGTGAGAAGGGTTATTGCGACGAGCCCATCACGCCACACGCGCTGGGCCGCTGGCAGATTGGTGGCCCCCGGCCTCGGATGATCGTGTCGTGCTCCGCGACCCCCCGCGGCTGGACGCGCACCGGCTGCGCTGCGTCCCGGAACGCCGCCGTGCACGGCCTTACTGGAAGGCACAGAACGGCGAGGTGCTACGGGCTTGGTAGCGTAGCACGGATGCACAGTAAAATGGTTTGAGAAGAATAAAATAATTACCACCATATTGTGGCAGCAAGACAAGAAACAAGAGGTAAATGTGGTCAAAACTGGCCATCCATCCGAGACCGGAAGACCCCAAGATCACATTATAAAAGCAACCCAATCCCCCAAATGAAAACCCACACACCACCCAAAGAAACCCAAAAAGAATTCACCTTTTTTTTTCCCCTTTTGATATCCAGTGCAGCAGTGTACTACTCCAGTGTTCAAACCCACACGAAGCACACCTCTTTCCGTCTCGCCACTCTCTCCCGTCCGCACTCTCCTCGCCGAGCGGGTGGTGTGAGCCGCCTGACCGCCTCTCCCCTCCCACCTCATCTCCGCCGCCGCACCCGAGAGAGGAAGCGAAGCCCAATGCGCCTCCTCCCTCTGCTCCTGCTCCTGCTCCTGGCCCTCGCCGCGGGCGCGGCCGGCGGCGGCACGGACGCGGACGCGGGCGCGCTGCTCGCGGCGAAGGCGGCGCTCTCCGACCCCACCGGCGCGCTCGCGTCCTGGAACGCCACCTCCTCCCCCGACCACTGCGCGTGGGCGGGGGTCACCTGCAGCGATGCCGGCGTCGTGGTGGGGCTCGACGTCTCCGGGCTCAACCTCTCCGGCGCGCTCCCGCCGGCGCTCGCGCGGCTCCGCGGCCTGCAGCGCCTCTCCGTCGCCGCCAACGCCTTCTGCGGGCCCATCCCGCCGGCGCTCGCGCGCCTGCAGCAGCTCCTCCACCTCAACCTCTCCAACAACGCCTTCAACGGCTCCTTCCCGCCGGCGCTCGCGCGCCTCCGGGGCCTCCGCGTCCTCGACCTCTACAACAACAACCTCACCAGCGCCACGCTGCCGCTCGAGGTCACGCAGATGCCCATGCTCCGCCACCTGCACCTCGGCGGCAACTTCTTCTCCGGGGAGATCCCGCCCGAGTACGGCCGGTGGCCGCGCCTCCAGTACCTCGCCGTCTCCGGGAACGAGCTCTCCGGCAGGATACCGCCGGAGCTCGGGAACCTCACCAGCCTCAGGGAGCTCTACATTGGATACTACAACAGTTACACCGGCGGGCTGCCGCCGGAGCTGGGGAACCTGACCGAGCTCGTCCGCCTCGACGCCGCCAACTGCGGGCTCTCCGGCGAAATCCCGCCGGAGCTCGGGAGGCTGCAGAATCTGGACACCTTGTTCTTGCAGGTGAACGGCCTCACCGGCAGCGTACCGTCGGAGCTCGGCTATCTCAAGAGCCTCAGTTCTCTGGACTTGTCCAACAATGCGCTCACCGGCGAGATACCGGCGAGCTTCTCCGAGCTCAAGAACCTGACGCTGCTCAACCTGTTCCGGAACAAGCTGCGTGGCGACATACCCGATTTCGTCGGCGACCTGCCCAGCCTCGAGGTGCTGCAGCTGTGGGAGAACAACTTCACCGGCGGTGTGCCACGACGCCTCGGCCGCAACGGCCGCCTCCAGCTGCTCGACCTCTCGTCCAACAAGCTCACCGGCACGCTTCCGCCGGAGCTCTGCGCGGGTGGCAAGCTGCAGACGCTCATCGCGCTGGGCAACTTCTTGTTTGGCGCCATCCCAGACTCGCTCGGCCAGTGCAAGTCCTTGAGCCGCGTCCGTCTCGGGGAGAACTACCTGAACGGCTCAATTCCGAAGGGGCTCTTCGAATTGCCGAAGCTGACGCAAGTTGAGCTACAAGATAACCTCCTCACTGGTAATTTCCCGGCTGTGACAGGTGTTGCAGCGCCTAGTCTTGGCGAGATCAGCCTGTCCAACAACCAGCTTACCGGCGCATTGCCAGCATCCCTTGGGAACTTCTCTGGTGTTCAGAAACTGCTTCTTGATAGGAATTCTTTCTCTGGTGATGTACCTCCGGAGATTGGGCGGCTGCAGCAGCTCTCCAAAGCTGACTTTAGCAGCAACAAGTTTGAGGGAGGTGTGCCACCAGAGATTGGGAAATGCCGGCTCCTCACTTACTTGGACTTGAGCCAAAACAACCTCTCTGGGAAGATACCTCCAGCCATCTCTGGAATGCGGATACTGAACTACCTCAACCTGTCCCGTAACCACCTTGATGGAGAGATACCTCCATCCATCGCAACAATGCAGAGCTTGACCGCAGTCGACTTCTCATATAACAACTTGTCTGGGCTTGTGCCAGGGACTGGGCAGTTCAGCTACTTCAATGCCACATCTTTCGTTGGCAATCCAGGCCTGTGTGGACCATACCTTGGTCCATGCCGCCCCGGCATTGCTGGTGCTGATCACACTCCCCATGGCCATGGTGGGTTGACAAATACCGTCAAGCTCCTCATTGTGCTTGGCTTGTTGGTTTGCTCCATTGCATTTGCTGCAGCAGCAATCTTGAAGGCCCGGTCACTGAAGAAAGCTAGTGAAGCGCGTGTATGGAAACTCACTGCATTCCAGCGCCTGGGCTTCACCAGTGATGACGTGCTAGATTGCTTGAAAGAGGAGAACATTATTGGCAAGGGTGGTGCTGGGATTGTGTATAAGGGGGCAATGCCAAATGGTGAACTTGTCGCTGTGAAGAGGCTCCCAGCTATGGTCCGTGGCTCATCACATGATCATGGATTCTCAGCAGAGATACAAACACTTGGTAGAATCAGGCACCGTCATATTGTGCGCCTGCTAGGCTTCTGCTCAAACAATGAGACTAACCTGCTGGTTTATGAGTATATGCCCAATGGTAGCCTTGGGGAGATGCTCCATGGCAAGAAGGGAGGGCACCTACACTGGGACACCCGATACAATATTGCTATTGAGGCAGCCAAGGGGCTCTGCTACTTGCACCATGATTGTTCACCATTGATACTTCACCGTGATGTCAAGTCGAATAATATTCTTCTTGACTCCAACTTTGAAGCTCATGTGGCCGACTTTGGGCTAGCAAAGTTTTTGCAGGATTCTGGGGCATCTGAATGCATGTCCGCGATTGCTGGCTCATATGGCTACATTGCGCCAGGTAATAAATCAGTCCGTCCCAGTTCAGTTCAATCTGAATCTGAATATTATCGATGCATCATAAGTGTAGGAATGCTTATTACATGGTTCAAGCTGGAAAAATTACATCTCAGTTCTCAAATTAACACTGCAATTTCCAAACAAGATGTAGCTTTAAAATTCGAGATGCTGAAACATTGTTTGTGGAGTTCATTGTTTACTGTTTGATGGGTATCGATGCTTATCTGATTATTTCCTGTTATAAGATTCTCTGTACTAGGTTCAATCATGCATTGCAAACAGGTATCGTGTAAGCCTAGCTTCTTGGTATTGCTACACATCAAATGTTTTAATTTTTCGCAATGGGCCCATCAATCATCAGATGCTTTTGGTTCATTAAAAATCTCTTTATATGCGCTTAAGATCAGTTACTTCAGTGTTGCATCTTCTGTTTTAACATTATAACTGTCCTGCTGGTGCCTTCAGAAGCATGATTGTGCTATTTTCTAATTGATTAACCTTGTTATCAATTGTCATCTGTTGCTTTCCAGAATATGCATACACACTGAAGGTTGACGAGAAGAGCGATGTCTATAGCTTTGGTGTTGTGCTTCTTGAGCTGGTCACTGGAAGGAAGCCTGTAGGTGAGTTCGGCGATGGTGTCGACATTGTCCAATGGGCGAAGATGATGACAGACTCAAGCAAAGAACAAGTGATGAAGATCCTGGACCCAAGGCTCTCAACTGTTCCGCTACATGAGGTCATGCATGTCTTCTACGTTGCATTACTTTGCACGGAGGAGCAGAGCGTGCAGCGCCCAACGATGAGGGAAGTTGTGCAGATCCTGAGTGAGCTTCCAAAACCATCTACTAAGCAAGGAGAGGAGGTACCAAATGCATGTGATGGCCCTGCATCCAGTCCTCTACATCCAGCTCCACCAGGGTCCAATGAAGCACCAACAGGTGAAGCGAGAGATCCTCAACAGCAGCAAACAAGCACTCCGTCGTCACCGCCTCCAGATCTCATAAGCATCTGAGTAATGCAAAACTGAAAATGTTATCGTTCCTTGCAAATTCGCTCCATTCTTGCAAGCTTAGGTCGTAATTTAGGATGCAGTAAATTTGGCCTCCTGTGCTGTACATATTCAAGTTCGTTGGTGGTGTCCCAGTTTCCAGTTTGACAATGTGTTTGCTTTGCTGCTGCAATGTAGGAGTCTGTAGCGCGTCAAGTCACCTTAATAGAGCTTTTGATCTCCTTTATCCAATATTCCAATGTAGGCACTAGAGTATAAAGTGCTATCTCTCTCTGTCGAATTTAACATCAGAATCTTTGCTACATTGCTTTATGCGATTTCTGCTTCTGTGTAAACAGACGAAGTGGATAACACTAAAAGCCTTTGAATTCAGATCTCATTGAGAGACCGAAAAGGCGACCAGAGGGGGGGGTGGTTTGAATGGGAGTCACCAGAGGGGGGGGGGGGGGGTTTGAATGGGAGTCAAATAAAAATTTCACCTCCAGAAGCGATTTGATTGATTTCCAAGTGTACACTCAAACCCTCGAGTCCTAGGTGATGTGTGGAGTAGCTATGAAGAGTTACACCAACACTAAACACTCCTAGGAACAGCGTGAACAAGTGCAGAAGCAAACGTGAAGAAACAGCGCAAGACACAGCACGGTATAACTCACCGGTTGATCCGACGCTTGAGTTTGAAAGGCGTCGGTTCAACCGACGAACAGAGCCGGCAGCAGTCAAGAAGTGAGCACTGGTTGATCCGATGGATGGGTTTGAACTGCGTCGGTTCAATCGGTGTTACACACCGGATGATCCGGCAAAAACAAACACTAACGCCGGTGCAGTTGTCCAGAGGGACCACAAACTTGAGATTCCAAGCACCGGTTAAACCGACGTAACGAAAATTCGAACACCGGTGCAGTTGTCCAGAGACACTGCAAAACGAATCACACTGAACACCGGTTAAACTGATGCTCAGAAATTTCTATACGTCGGTGTAACGAGTCAAAACGCCAAAACCCTAACACAGAGCACCCTACTCATCGGTTGAACCGATGCGGACAACTTCAAAGCATCGGTTCATCCGGTGCTAGGAAGAACAGAGTCCAGAAACGCTTTTCAGCCCACGACCTTTGGAAACTTTGATGATTGGAGGGTCAAATCAAGTCTAGAGGAGCTCAAATTTTGCAGGCATGATCACAAAGGACTTGTGAACATGTCCACGGAAGGAATCGACGAATCACTCCATGGTTTGGGAGGAATCGAAGAATTTCGAGCAAAAACGGGGGTTTTCTTTAGAACGCCAAGAACTTCGATTCGAGTGAACTCGTGATTCCAGGGGGATTAGTACTAGGTTAGATGTATTAGAATCACTACAAAGAGTCACTCGATCATCAGAAAACCACTCGTCGTCTCGTGCTCAAGATTCGTCGAAGGAAAATCGAGTTCATCCAAAACAAAGCACAAATCGTACGAGATTGAATTGAATTCAAAACCCCGGAGGGCATAAGGAGGATTGGGCCTCCTTTCCCGATCAATCTCAGTACAAAAACTCAAAAATCCATACCTCTAATCCCTAGAGAGGAGAAGAGAGGAAGAACCAGAGAGAGGGAGGTGGCGCACGGGAGAAAGAGCCCTCCTGCTCTGAGCGCCAGGCAAGGGAAAGAGAGCGAGAGGGAGAGAGGGGGTGAGGGGGTTTTTAATACCCCAACAACTCTCAACCCAAAAGACTAAACTACCCCTAGAGCTGAAAATAAACTAGAAGGCATGTAGGGGCAAAACCGGAAAAGATACATGGACTCATCCGACGGCCGAGGTTCTTTCTTCGAATCGAAGTCTTCTCCGCGATGCCGCCATGTCGATGAAGATCTGGTTCGCGGTTTTGGAAGGTCCGCGAAACCCGGGTAGGTGGCCGGTTTTGAGAAAACCGCAAAAACTCCACGCGCGGGAAGATTCCCGCCTCCACGCCGTGGCCCTAGACGCCGTTCCCGCCTCGGCCTTCTGACGGCCCTAGACGCCGCCCGACGCCCGTCACCTCCTCGCCCGCAGCGAGGCCCTAGACGCCGTTGACGCCCGTCCCTCCATCAGTCCCGAGACCGACGCCCGTGCCTCCACGACTTGATGTCTTCAACCGTCGTCCGCCTGCTTGGTTTTGTGGCGCAAACCAAGAAACCTGACTTCAGTCACCGCTTGCGCCCTCGATCCAGGAGTGGACGCCACAGCTGCTGCCCGGCCCGAGCTCCGGTCCCGGCTGCCCTTCACCGCCGTCCACTGCACGGTACATCGGTCACAGCACTTCCACGGCAGCTCTCTGTCGACATTTGATGCCCGTGTACCTGCAATCCAAAGGTCAAGCGCACGATCACACCGCACGGTTGACAATTCACTCATCACAAGTAGGATAGAGTACTTAACATTCCTCACTCTTGCTACATTGCTCGCGAAGAAAAAGCATGTTTGCCAGACGAATTAATAGATATGGTGCCAAAGCATCTGGTTCCTGCTTTCTGTCTCTCTTTTCGTCTTTTTTTTTTGAAAATACATCTTTTCGTCTTTTTTTTTGTTGTAAAAGAAGGTGATTTGCATCCCTTGAAAGCAAACAGAGTTGGACCAGAACGTCAAAGGAGGCGTGCCGTTCGAAGAGATGGCTTGTTAATCAGATGCTCTGCGTAACGTCAACAGCAACAGGCGTTCCTTGCTTTGTTCAAGCGTTGTTCTGAAAAAAAAAAGATGCATATACCAAACGAGAAAAGCAGCTGAAAAAGGATTCTTTGCAAAGAAAAAGAAAGGAAACTTTTTTTTGAAAGAAGAAAAGAAAGGAAACTAAAGGGATTGATCTGAGCAATGGTCCCTCCTGCAATTTCCCTGCCGTGTGCAATGTCGCTGTTCTCCAGAGCAGTGTAGGCCCCGGTTTTGGCTAAGTGGCCACCTCATTCAGAAAAAAGAAGGCCCGCCGAGTCCCCTACCCCTACCACGTGAGCGCGCCAAAGGCAGCACCCTCCTCTCCGCTCGTACTGATGTATCCATCAGATTGCAGGTGCCAAGGCAAATCGCTGCTTAGGTTACCTCTCTTTTGTAAAATAAAGCTGCTTAGCTTACCTGAAGCCTCAAGGCAATGTTCATGAATCATGAATCGGGTGAGTGTGTGAGTGGAGAGGATTTTCAGTTCAAAACACACACACACACACACACACACACACACACACACACACACACACACACACACACACACACACACACACACACAAGATGAGTGGGTAGGACAAGGAGCAGGAAAAAGGGAAAAATTTAGGCAGGAAGTTAGAAGTGGCGGTCTTGTACTCTTGTGGAGGGAGAGTAGTAAGTGGTAACTGTTGCAGTTTGTGGTAAACGGTGGTGCGGCAAACAGTAAAGTGACGGGCTAGTTGGACGTGCAGCGCCTGCCGCGCCATTTCACGCGACACGATGACCACCGGGTCGAGGCCAGACGTGGCCGTGGACCTGCTTGCAAGTTGCAAGGCGAACCGAGTCAACCAATCTCCGCCGCTACCTCTCGTGCAGCACTTGCAAACGGATCTACATGGTTCTTCCAGGACCGGTCCCCAACTCCCGGCGATGTCAAGCGCTGCGAGATGGGGTGCCACGAGCCCACGACGCAGATCCGGTGTGGAGGTCATTTCATCGATGGATGATGGCCTCGGGCATCCGCGATAACGTGCAGCAACCACGCGAGACACGCCGGCGACGACGGTCCGTCCGGAATCTCCTCGGCTGGCCGCGGTCGGAGTTGGGCGGGCTGGTGGCCGCGGGCGCCGGCCATCGCTGTCCGTCCGTGAGGACGAAGAAGAGCCGTTCAGGGCAGTCGTGGCGTGGGCTTCCGCGCCAGGAAGGAACGAAAGCCATGCCGAGGGTCCTGCTACTGCCTGCCTGCGCGCTCTGATGGCATGGCAGACGACGCCGCGCCGGGTCCCTGCTTTCTCCGCACCCACCTGCCTCTCCCTGGCGACAGTGTAGTGGCGAAGAGCAGAGCGCTCCGGGCCTCCGGCGGCGAGCCGACGAACAAGTAAGCTTACGAACAAGCATCATTGCCATTTGCCAATGCCAGCCACTGGAATGAAAGAGCGGCGGCACGGCATCATCATCATGTGACCGGGCAGGGCCGACCTCGAAACGAGGCGCACGCCGTCACGAGGCACCACCCGCGTGCCAATTTTACGCTGCAGGTGCTTGATGCTTCGACGTACAATCTGTTAGTTGCTGACGCCTGACAGGATCAGCGGATCGACCAGCCTGCGGATGGCAACCGAGCCGACCAGACCGGGTGCGAGTTGCTGCGGGCAGACAGGCTCAAGTGGAAGTGATGAGTACAGTATACTGGCTAAGTGGCTAAAGGTAGAGTAGGGAGACACAAACACCACACCTCCAAGCCTACAAGGCTACAAGCCACCAAGCCGCCAATCCTCAAAAGTTCCATGGTTTCACATGTGTAACTAAGGGCGGGTTTGGTTGAAGAGCGGAGTGGGATGGAACGGTTCCATTTTACCGTCCTCTCCACCTCCGTCGTGTCCACGCCCTCGTCGGTGCCCATCACCCGCGCCACCTCCCCCTTCACCAGCAAGCTTGGCGAGCACCAAGTTGGCGATCTTGGCCGTCCCACGAGGAGGTAGTAATGCATGCAGCCCGTGCGACATTCAGGGCGATCACGCAGTTCCAGCAGCTGGATCAGATTCCGGTGGCTCCTCCTCCACATTCTCCAGCCGCTTTGATCACGGCCACCGCCTGCTCGTGCAGTGTGCTCCGGAACACCGTGCCGAACGCGCTGCACCGTGCCCCAACGGATCCCCCTGAAGCTCATGGCGTTGGTGAAGTCGATGAAGCCGAACCCCACCGGGCACCTTGTAGCGAAAATGGCCTCTCATGCCATATTTCAATATAATGTTTTGGCGATTGATGACACACACAACACTTGGACTAATATGATTGTTAAGATGACTATTCTCAGGCTTTTAGGTTCAAGTGATGACAAAGAGAAGAGAGGCGTAGCAAGGCCCGAAGAGACTGTGAAGAAATTCAATACACCGGTTGAACCGACGATGCATCGGTCAATTGCATCGGTTCAGTTGTCCAGAGAGGTGGTTTTTGGAGGAACGTGAAGAAGTTACAATCACCGGTTAAACCGACGCTAATTTTACATACACCGGTTGATTGCATCGGTTAAACCGGCGATACACCGGTTAATTGCTAACGGCTAGTTTTTCACGTAGCAGTTTACATACACCGGTTAAACCGATGATGGCTTTTGGGGTACGTCGGATTAACCGGCGTTACGCAGTTTTCTGGCAGCTTTTTCTCCAACGGCTATATTTGCTTGTGCTGCCTATATATACCCCCAAGGCCGGGTCATTTGAGAGTGCTGGAGTTCAAGGAAGTATACAAGAGCTAAAGATCATCTCCAACCACCATAGAGCTTCATTGTATATCATATAAGCTTAAGCACACTTGTGAGAGTGCTTAGTGCTTGTAATAGGGATTAGTTCTTGCAAGAGCTCCCTTGAGAGAAGTCTTGCTGCGGCAAGCAACTTGTGATCCGTCGTGTGACCCTCCGTCTTGGTGTGGAGTGGCAACGACACTTTGTGCGGGGGAAGAGGAGGCCCCCTCCTTGGTGGAGAAGCTCCGTAGTGGATTTCGGCCGGGTGACCGAGAGAGACGGTGGCGGTGCACGAGACTCGGTGTCTTGTGGGCACTTGCCTTTGCTTGCCGGCATCGCCATTGGTAGCGTAGTGCAAGACGGTGATCGGAAGAGCCTCGGTGTCCCGTGGACGTAGGCGTTTATGCCGAACCACGTTACATGACCGTGTCTACTCGGGAGTTTGCATCCCTCTTGCACTTACCTCTTTACTTACCGCATTACGTTTCCGCACTTACTCTACCTTTACTTTCCTAGTTAGTTTGATTAGGATTAGCTAGGTTGCAAGTCTTTTTAGAGGTAAGTAGAGAGTAGCATAGATAAACCTTAGTCATAACTAGCATGCGTAGGACGTGTTAGGTTTATCTTATGCAAGTAGTTTGAGCCCTAGGTTAAAAAGCGATTAGCGACCCTATTCACCCCCTCCCCCTCTAGGGTCGGACACCCCGGTGATCCTTACACACCTGCAGCTGCAATTGGGCTGTGTGTCGCGGCCGAGGACGCAGTAGTTGTTGAGCCCGCACACGCCCTTGACGTGGCACCGGCCCCATCCACTGGACGACGCCCGTTGGTGGATGCGATCGCGTGAGGTTCTTGGTGTAGTTGTCGCTCCCGAATGCTTGGTAGATGAGGACCAGTGGTGGTCATCCCTATGTGATGAGTGATTGACAACCATTGCGTATTGATGCTTGCCTTGGTTGTGAAGTGCAGGTGCAGGGTGCGACGCGGTGGTCGACGGCGCGAGGTGAAGGCCAAGTGAAAGGTTCGGGGATGAACGCGAGTAGACTTGGGCCGAGGGACCCGAAGATGCCGGGCGGAGTCACGGGCGGCCCACATGGTGCACGGATCGACAAGAAAGTATGATGGAAGGATGTGGCGACGTGGGCCGAGTCGGCGAGGACGATGGCGAGTCAAGTAGACGGCCTGTGCGGCGGGCGCGCACGAACGACTCGAAGGCGTCAAGGCGCGGCGGGAGGTCCAACACGTGCCGGCATCAGCGAGGTCGCGTGGCGGCCAAGCGGAGACGGACGGTTTCGATGGTTTGGGCCTCAAAACCATCAGCGGTGTCTGGTTTCCTGGTTTCGGCCGCAAAACCGGGGGCGGACTTGGCGCGGTCAAGAACCGGGCGGAGGGCACGCGGCATCATATCTGAGCTTGCTTCGAGGCGAAGAGAAGTCGAAGAGGAGCCGTGCCCGTCCGATGCGTCTACAAAAATATGGACTGTATTGCCCCTGCGTGGGTGGTTATCTTAGCTAATTAGAATAGGGGTAATTTAGTCTTTTTGTGTGGAGAGCTAAAGAGATAAGATAGGGGTCATCTTCCATGGTTGGACTGGACGACTAGCACCCTTCCTTCTGGTTTTCTGGTGTTGGAGCGCCCCTCCCTGTTCTGTTCTTCCTTCCTCCCTCTTCTCCCCTAGGGTTAGGATTTTGTGATGGAAATTTGAGACCTTGTACCATGGATTCGCTGGGAATGGAGGCCCTTCCCTCCTCTTGCCCTCGGGGCGGTTGATTTTGATTCAATTCGTTGTTTCCCTTTGGTTTTCGTTTGGATCTCGCTTGGTCTGGTTGTTGTGCGCAGGCAAGCAGGAGCAGCGGTCCTGGCTGGCGCGTCCAGCAGTGCTAGCATGCAAGCGCGAGTTGCGCAGGGGCTGCAGCGGCAAGTGCAGAGGGCCCAAGTGTAGTGCAGCACGCGCGCGCTGGGGAACGCAGCAGCTGGCGGCGGCGCTGCTCTCGGCAAGCGGCGAGCGACAGCCAGCTGTGCAGTGCAAGGGCAGCAGCGCTAGCAGCTGTTCAGCCCACGAGTGCAGGGTCCAAGGCAAGCCGATAGCAGCACAAGCACAGTGAGCATGTTTTCTCCCTTCTCTAATTTCTTTAATACTAATCTTTTCTTGCTAATTAGCTAGATTTAATTAGTTTTTCTTCATGGTAATTTCAGCTAACTTCTGCTAGATCCTTGCATGCGTAGTTAGGGTGTTTTCTTTTTGAGAAGTTTTAATTAGCTTTTGTTAGGGCTAAGTTAAAAGGAAAAACAAAACAAAAATTAGTTTAGTTGTGCTTGTGTTAGCTAGATTTATTTCCACTCTCTCTAACTTGTTTTTCACCAGTGCACTAATCATTTTCTTGAGTTCTTGAGTGGCTTTGCTTCCCAACGATGTTTGTCTCAGTGTCGCTCGCGAGTTTGTGCAAACGATTTTTGCTTGAGTTTCTATCTGTCGTGCTTCCGCGTGAGTTATTCGAATTCGCTGTGGGGTATTCTTAGTGCCGATAGCCGTTCTGAGCTATGCGGTACTGATACTCTCCATTTGAGGTGCATTGGGTGTTTAGGGAATTTTTTCTCTCCGATTTTTCGAATCAGATTTGAGGCTCCCATTCACCCCCTCTTTGGTTGCCTGTTTGGTCCTTCAATTGGTATCAGAGCCGGTTAGGATCTTTTGCTTGCCTTAATCGGTTCTGTGATCCATTATGGCGACTCACAGCTCTTCCTCGAATGCCCCTCCCTACTTTGATGGAACGGATTATCAATACTGGAAGACTTGCATGCGAGCCCATCTGAAAAGTAGAGGACTGGGTATTTGAGAAATTATTCAAGATGAGGCTTACATAATTCCTCCAAATCGCGTGAGTCAAGAAGAGAAAGACAAATATTTTGCAAACAACAAAGCTGTTGATATCTTGCTTTCAAGTCTTTGTCACGCTGAGTTTGATCGAGTGGAGGATCTTGTTCTTGCCAATAAGATTTGGTCCACACTCCAGAATTTTCACGAGGGCATTAATCAAGTGAAGGCTCGTCTTTTCGAGACCTATCGCCGTGAGTACGAGAACTTCTCACATTTGCCCGGCGAGACCACTGATACCCTCTTTCAGCGCTTTGTTTCGATTGTGAACAAAATGAAAGCGAATGTTGCTGTTTTGCCCTACACTGATCATGATCAGGCAATGAAATTATTGCATTCTTTGGATCGAAGTGTATGGGGCACAAAAGTTGATGCTATTATCGAGTCTGCTGGGTATGAAACTCTTTCCACCACTGAGCTTTTCTCCAAGTTGAAATCAACTGAGGTTGATATTAAACCCAGAACTAAACATGAGGGTCACGTGAAGGATCCTAACTCCTTGGCCCTTGTAACAAGTTTTGGGCAGGCTGCTAATGCTAACTCAAGGCCAAGTGCCTTTGCTTTGTCTGCTTTGCTTTCTGTGACAGAGGAGCAGCTGGAGGAAATTGGAGATGATGAGCTCGCGTTGTTCGCAAAGAAGATCAAGCGGTTCAGCAACAACCACAAGGAGAGGTGGAGAAGCAAGAACACCTGCTTCGAGTGTGGCCGGCTGGGTCACTTTGCTGCTGATTGCCCGAACAAGGAGAAAGGCAAGTACAACTCCCACAAGTACAAGTCCAAGTCCCCCGACAAGAAAAAGAAGAGCCACGAGAAGGGGGGGTCACAAGAACAAGAAGAAGTACAAGGAGGAGTACCGCAAGCAGCGCGCCTTCGCTGCTACCATGAGCGACCACGACGACTCTACTACTTCCAACGCCACTTCCAGTGACTCAAGTTCAAGCGAAGAGGAAGTCGTCATCAAGCAGAAGAAGAAGGCCGTCAAGAACTTCAATGGCCTCTGCTACTTCGCTGCCAACCGGAACTCCAACGGCTACTGCTTGATGGCCAAGGACTCCAAAAATGAGAAGAACGACGACATCAGCGATTCTGAGAATGAGTCCGAGGTGAGAACTTATGATGAACTTGTTCTTGAGGTTGAGCAGCGATTCTGAGAATGAGTCCGAGGTGAGAACTTATGATGAACTTGTTCTTGAGGTTGAGTCTCTCACTTATGCTTTGAATAACCGCAACAAGCTCATTAAGGACACCAAAGCTTGGCATACTCAATTTAAGATTGATTTGGAAAATGCTGCTAAAGAAATTGAGTTGCTTAAATCTGTTGTTTCTGAACTTGATGAATTGAAAGCTGCTCAGTCTAAGTCTGTTTCTTCTGAATGTTCTGAATGTACTTCTCATATGCTTGACTTAGTAGCTTTGCAATCTAAGTGTGCTGGTTTGGTGGAAGAAAGAGATGTTGCTTTGGCTTCTTTGGATGAGCTTAAGGCTAGTCGCGTTTTGTTATCTGCTTGTGACGCTTGTCCCACTCTCCAGAGTAAGCTTGATGAGGCTCGGGCTAAGATAAGAGAACTTGAGAAATCAAGTGTTCCAGAGTGCAAATTGTGCTTAGCCCGAGTGGATGAGCTGAATGAGTTGAGGGCTATCCAAGCTTTAACTGAGGAGGAAAATGAATATCTGAGAATTGTTTTGAGTTGGGTGTCTAGTAGGGAACCACAACTAGGCATGCTTTTCAGTGAGTTCAAACGGCATGATGGTTTTAGGGTTGGTAAGATCATTGAGCATTTGAATCATCATTGGGTTTATGGGCTTGTCGGTGAGTGTGCTGAGAAGATTGACACCTAAGCTTCCACTTCCAAGCCTATCCCTACCAAAGATGGTGTTTACACTGAACCACCTCCAAAAACCCCAAAGAAACCTATCTGGGTAGAGAAACCAAATCACCTGAAGAACAAGCTTGATACTCTCCCAGACATTACCCATGAACATCCAAAGCCTCAGAGAATGCCTAGACCCACTGTGTGGATTCCAAGTGGCACAACCTCAGACGCTAAGAACAGTCCTCCCTTTCAACCAAAGCCTCAGTCAGCTAGTAAATCAGAAGCTTTCACCTTTCCTGACCCACAGACCAAGAAGCCTGAACCCAGAGTGAACCCACAGTCTGAGAGAGTAAGGTTTCACTGTGAGCATTGTGGGAGAGATGGTCACTTAGCTGAGTTTTGTTACCGTCATAAGAGAGCTGAGAGACGGGAGCGCCAGTGGAGGAACCAGGACTTGTACCACCCTGTCCATGGTGTACATAGGCCTAGGCAGTTTCCTCCTCCGAGTGGTGCTAAGAGAGCAGCATAGACGTGGAGGAGAGATACGTGAGGGCGCTAGACATGATCCAAGCCATGGTCAATATGGTTTTGGGGGTCACGGCCGTAGCTTTAGACCTCCGAGGTTCGATGGACCACGCTTTCCCCCGCGTGGTGGTCGCCCTCAGAGGAGAAGTGATTTTGTGGATGTTGCTCACCCCACTTTTGAGCAGATGGCTCGACACTAGTACAACACTTGTTTTTCTAACCCCAGTGTCGGTGCCTTTGCTCACTCTTCTCGCTACTAATGCAGGTCGGAGGTCTGGAGGACATGCGGCTGATTGATTCGGGATGCTCTCGTCATATGACCGGAAATCCTAAATGGTTCTCCAGCCTCACCCCGGTGAGTACCAAGGAGTACATCACTTTTGGGGATAACAACAAAGGTAAGATCATCTCTGAAGGTGCGATCAAGGTGAGTGATAATGTTACTCTCAAACGTGTTGCACTTGTTCGACCTCTTGGCTACAATCTGTTCTCAGTTTCTCAATTGCTTGATGAAGGTTTTGAGGTGCGTTTCAAACGTGGTTCTTCACGAATTCTTGATTCCCAGGGTGAGCTTGTGTGTATGATCATCCCTGAGGGTCAGATCTTCCGTGCTGATTTTTCTACCTCTTTGGGACCTTCTCGTTGTTTGGTTGCAAATTCTTCTTCTGAGCTTTAGAAATGGCATAGGCGACTAGGACATTTGAGTTTTGATTTGCCATCTCGCTTGAGTTCTTTGGATCTTGTCCGAGGTCTTCCTAAGCTGAAATTCGAAAATGATTTGGTTTGTGCTCCGTGCCGTCACGGGAAAATGGTTGCTTCTTCACACCCACCTATGAATCAGGTGATGACTGACCACCCTGCTGAGCTTCTACATATGGACACTGTTGGTCCTGCTCGGGTGCGTTCAGTTGGCAGAAAATGGTACGTTCTCGTGATTGTAGATGATTTTTCTTGCTATTCTTGGGTCTACTTTCTCGAGACAAAAGATGAAACTTTTGGCTTTGTTCGAGATCTGATTTTGAGGTTAAAGACCGAGCGACCATATGATCCCATTAGAGCTATTCACAGTGACAATGGGACAGAGTTCAAGAACGCTCGGTTTAAAACTTTTTGTCGTGATCTTGGTCTCGAACATCAGTTTTCTTCTCCCTATGTGCCTCCTCAGAATGGGATTGTTGAGCGCAAGAACCGGACCATCGTGGAGATGGCTAGGACGATGCTCGATGAGTACAGGACTCCTAGGAAGTATTGGGCTGAGGCAGTCAATAGTGCTTGTTACATTTTGAATCGGATTCTCTTGCGTGCTTTGTTGAAGAAAACATCTTATGAGCTTATGAATCGTCGTGCACCTAAGGTAAGTCACTTGAAAGCGTTCGGGTGCCGGTGTTTTATCTTGAAACAAGGCAATTTGGATAAATTTGAATCTCGTTCTTCGGATGGAATTCTTCTTGGTTATGCAGCTCATAGTCGTGCTTATCGTGTTTTGAATCTTGAGACTAAACAAGTCGTAGAAACTTGTGAGGTTACATTCGATGAAACTATGCCTTGCACAACCCCTACTTTTGAGTGTGCAGATGAACAGGAATTGGGACAAGACATCTTTGAGGAAGAAGAATAAGAAGAGGATGTAGAAGATTGTGCTGATGAAGATGGGGTCGATCAAGTTCCAGCTGATTCACCTGTACATTCTACCTCGACTACTTTTGTTGATGGTCCAGAATCTACATCCACTACACTAGGACATCAACATGAACCCCTACATGACCAAGTTGAAGAAGAAATCCAGGAGGAACCAGCTGAGGTTGAGGGGGAGGCTACCTCAGAGCGTCAGGCTCCGCGACACATTCAGCGACGCCATCCACCTCAACAAATGATCGGTAACCTGCATGAACGCACCACTAGGTGTGGTACTCAGCAGATCTCTCATTTTGCGCATTCTGCTTTTGCCGCCTCTTTTGAACCCCGAGATGTTGGACACGCTCTTTCTGATCCAAATTGAGTAAATGCCATGCATGAGGAGTTGGAAAATTTTGAAAGAAACCGGGTTTGGGTTTTGGTAGAACTTCCACCAAACTGTCATCCTATAGGAACCAAGTGGGTTTTCAAAAAACAAACAGGGTGAAAACGGTTTGGTTGTTTGAAACAAAGCGAGATTGGTTGCCCAGGGGTTTTACCAAAAGGAAGTGATAGATTATGAAGAAACCTTTTCTCCTGTTGCCCGTTTGGAAGCCATTCGAATTCTTCTTGCCTTTGCTGCTTCGAAAGGTTTTAAGCTTTTTCAGATGGATGTCAAAAGTGCTTTTCTAAACGGTTTTATTGAGGAAGAGGTTTATGTTAGACGACCCCCAGGTTTTGAAAATCCCAAACACCCCGACAGTGTTTTCAAGCTCCAAAAGGCTCTTTATGGTTTGAAACAAGCCCCTCGAGCTTGGTATGCTCGTTTGAAAACGTTTTTGCTTGAACAGGGTTTTGAAATGGGTTCGGTTGATAAAACTCTTTTTCTCCTCAGGCAAGGCAATGATATTCTAATTGTTTATATTTACGTGGATGATATCATCTTTGGTGGTTCGTCTCATGCTCTTGTTGCCAAGTTTGCAGATACTATGAGCAGGGAGTTCGAGATGTCGATGATGGGGGAGTTGAACTTCTTCCTCGGCCTTCAAATCAAGCAAAGCAAGGAAGGCACCTTCGTGCATCAAGGCAAGTACACGAAGGACGTGCTGAAGAAGTTTGACATGGCCGACGCAAAGCCATTGTCAACTCCCATGGTGACGACGACAGCTTTGGATGCGGATGAAGACGAAGAGGCGGTTGACCAGAAGGAGTACCGGAGCATGATCGGCTCCCTCTTGTACCTGACGGCGACGAGGCCGGACATACACTTCGCCGTGTGTCTGTGTGCTCGTTTTCAGGCTTCACCAAGAATCTCTCACCGACAGGCGGTGAAGAGAATCATGAGGTACCTTCGTTTCACGCCTGAGTTTGGTCTTTGGTACTCATTTTCTTCTACACTCTCTCTTTGTGGTTATTCCGATGCGGATTTTGCTGGCTGTCGTTTGGATCAAAAATCAACTTCTGGAACTTGTCAATTCTTGGGTTCGTCTCTTGTTTCGTGGTCTTCTCGCAAACAGTCTAGCGTTGCTCAATCAACAACTGAAGCTGAATATGTTGCTGCCGCTAGCTGTTGCTCTCAACTTCTCTGGATGACTTATACTCTGCGTGATTTTGGTTTGAGCTTTTCTGGAGTGCCTCTTCTTTGTGATAGCACGAGTGCCATTAGTGTTGCCAAAACCCCCGTGCTCCACTCCAAAACTAAACACATAGATGTGAGATACCATTTCCTGAGAGACCACCAAGAAAAAGGGGATATCGAGCTTCACCATGTAGCTATCCAAAACCAAATTACCGATGTCTTCACCAAACCTTTGGATCAAGCCACCTTTGCTCGTTTGCGAGGGGAGCTTGGAGTTTGCTTCCCTTTCTGAGTTGGCTTGCTCGATTTCTGTATCATATTGTACACCTTTTTTTTCATTTTGGTTTGTGTACACTTGATTTTCGGTTTGGATTTTTTTTGTTCTTGTATACTACTTGTATCATTCACATGCATTGCATTTGTAAATTATGCATTAGATTCATTTTGAGCTTCTCTTATATACCTTAAGTATTTATATGTGCTCATGTGAACTGATGCTTTAGTTTGTGGTGTTCGTGCAATGCATGGCTTATGCTCTTGATGATATGCGATAGAAATCTTGTGAAGCTGCGCATTTAACTTGAATCTGAATTTTAATTGTCTTTCACCCATGAGTAGCTTCTGGCTAAGTTTTTGCTCTTGCTTAGACTGCTAGTCTTGTGATAACTTATGCTTGGATGCTTGTTTCTTTACATATGGCTTATCATTGTGCATGCTTTGCATTTCTTGGGGTAGTTTTGATATTGAGCTACACTTGTGCCAAGGGGCACCTCATAAACCTTGGTTACATTCATGTTTCATCTTAAATTTGGTCAAAATATGAAAATGCAAATGAAATGCTTGTTTACATGCTATTTCAAGTGCTAAATGAAAAACCATTCACCAGGTTGCTCTGCTGTTACATGTGCTTGCCATAGAATGATAGAAGTAGGCTCATGGTTTCAGTGAGTTTGGAAATGAGTAGGAATACCTTGCATGTGTTAGCAATGATCTTATGTTGAGAACTTGTCATCCTTGTATGAGCACTTGTGAACTAGTTGATCTTTGACAGAGTGATTTTTTAGCTAGTTGCTTGCTCATGTGGTGATATATATCTTAAACATGCTTAAATCTCATAATCATGCTTTTGCCTCCTGATTATATCATAATATCTTCATGATGGCTTTGAATGCTTGCTTATGACCCGCTTCTCAAGTTTTAGTTCACTTGTAGCATATTTCAATGCTTTTGGTCTATTTGAGAAGCTTTGTAGGTTAAACCTTTTCATGGCATGCTTTGCACTTCTTTTGCATTGTTGAACCTTGATGGATGCATTGTCAACAAGGGGGAGAGAATTGCACAAAAAGTTAAATACACCAGCGGCCCTCGAACTTGTCCCCAGGTGCCACTTAGGCCCACGAACTCGCAAAATCGAAATCTGGCACCCTGAACTTGTTAAGTTGTGCCACTTAGGTCCATAACCCTTCAAGGAGCATGAATATATGCAAAAAATCCCTTGAGTTTTTTCATCTTCTATATCTACGTCCTCCTCGTCACTTTCACCTCTCTCCTCCCCCACAAGCGCCGCCGCTGCCGTCGGAGGCCGCCAGGAGCGCCGCGCCTCTCCGCCGCGCCCCCCACCTCCACCGCCGGTCATGACCACCGTCAATTCGCTGTGGGGTATTCTTAGTGCCGATAGCCGTTAGTGACTATAGCCGTTCTGAGCTATGCGGTACTGATACTCTCCATTTGAGATGTATCAGGTGTTTAGGGACTTTTTTCTCTCTGGTTTTTCGAATCGGATTTGAGACTCCTATTCACCCTCCTCTCGTCGCATGTTTGGTCTTTCAGTAGAGCACGCCGGCGGCATTGTGGCGCCGCGTGAGGGGGTAATCGATCTGCCGGTCAGCCGGTGTCCCAGGACGCCGAGTATGCAGTCTGCGGCCACGGCGTTCTCTGTGTGCACGGGGTACATGTCCGACGATGTTGCCGTCGTTGGCCTGGTTGGTGAGGCGGTACTTCAATTCCCGGCGGCCCTGTTGGTGTCGAAGTCTCGGAGACGGCGGAGAAGAGCGGCGCGCCGGGTGCAAGGTCCTGTCTGTGCAGCAGAGCAGGGTGTCCATGGGCGCCGCCAAGGTGGACCAGACGACCTGTACGTGCGACACGCACGTGCTATATGTCGGTACATCTAGTATAGAGGTGAGCGGACAGCTTCTAATGATTTTTACCAAGTTCACAACAATATCACAGTGTGTTCAAGCCAAACGTATTGAAACGTCCTATCTCATATATGTAAACGTGGATGGTCTAGCTGAGTCTATGGTCAAATCCGGCCTTGTCCGGTGTGCCGTGTCGGGCGTATGTCCTGTTCTTGTACGTATGGATTCTGTTTCTATAAACATATTGGAACGTGTTGCGGTGTGCATGCCTAATAAGTTAAAAGAGTATTTCTGACTAATTTAATTTATAATAGCAATGGTGGGTAATTTAAATTTCTTTTATTTTCTCTAGTTAACGTGAGAATTTCTAGACCTTGAGAGCAAACATGAATGCTCCGTTTGTTGGCCAAATAATAAGATAATAGATTATGAAATGGCTCTACATTCTATATTTAGTTTGAGGGATAGAATGACTTCATTTTCTATTTAGTTAGAGGTTAAGGATCAACCGGCTCTTGTTCGGTTAAGCCCCATTTTGTTGGGCCCACATGTCATACACTGTGACGAGCGATGGAGGCCGCCGCTTCCCAGCCTCCCAGGGCCGGCGCTGCCTGGCTTGCGGAGGTCGGGGTACGGCGACAAGCGACGGAGGTGCGGCGCGCCGCGACGACGCGTGGAGGGGCGGGGCACCGCGACGAGCTGCGGTGTGGCTAGCGGAGGTGCAACGAGTGGCATCAAGGACGGAGGCGCGGCGCGCCGCAACGGGCAGCAGCGCCGCCGGTGAAAGCTCGTGGAGGGGCGGCCCGCCGCGATGAGCGGTTGCGGCTGGCGGAGGTGCGCGGAGGGGTGCCACGGTCTGCCGAGGACCAACATAGCAGCTGAGCGAGACAGAGCTCACACCGTCCGAAGTGAGTGAGCTCGTCCAGCTTTTTTTTTTTTTTTGGAGCAGCCTCATCCTGAAATCTACGGGAATATTCTGCTGTTGAGCCGCTCCATCCTATTCAACCCCATCCTATTCGCATTCGAACTAAACACGGAACGGAATGCCTCCGTTCCAGTCCGCTCTCGAACCAAACACACCGTAAGGGACTGATTGGTTGCGCGTACGTATGCCCGGCCAGCTCCGTTGATGCAAGCCAAGCCCTGTTTGATTGCCTGTACCGGCTCGCTAGGATGCAAAAGGGTGGGTAGAGCCATGCTGGCTAGGAAAGTGGGCAGCGGCCATTTCCAGCGGACCTGGCTTGCATGGTGCACTGATTTGCACTAGCAATGATATGGTTAGTACATAATTAGTATACATTATCTGATATTAATGTATATTAAAAACAATATTAAGCTATTATAAAATAAATTAAGGACTATTGGAGTATAATCTTGGAAAATAAGAATCATGGTGATGATTATTTAACAATTTTTATCTTGTGCAATATTTATTCATGCGGGCAAGCAACCAATCTCGCCATAAAGTGCACAGGAAAAGGAGACGGATGCAAAGAAAGCATGGACGGTGGGGGAGAGGGCTGGATTCTGCAGCGTTTACAGGCCAGCCTTTGGATCCTTTCGCGACACAAAACCAAGTCAACCAACATTTCCTTCCTTCTCACTACACGTCTACACACTTGGGGCTCTCTTCCTGGCCCATCCGGACCGATCGGACGGATCAATCCATGGTTCCATGGACCGAAGCAGGCACCAGGCAATGTGAATCGCTACGAGATGCGCACGCTACACGACATGCGAGGATGGGGGCACGACCTCGCGGCCGCGCCGGGCGAAGTGGGCACAGGATCGGGCGATCGGCGGCAGTGAACGCAGGTCAAACGGTTGGAAGGCCAAGCGGGCGGGCAGCCGGGCAGGGAGGCAGAGCAGCAGGGTCGAGGGGCAATATGATTGCGCGCACCAAGCGCTCCGCGGCCGCGAGCGAAGGATCGATCGGTGGTCGGGTGTTTCTGTTGCAGGCAGCGGCCGGTGCCGCGCGAGTGGGAGCAGTTGAAAAAGAAGCCTTGCTCCTTGCTCCGTGCGTGGCAGCCAGCGGCGGATGGGGGGCTCCAGCCCCCATAAGAGCAGTTAATTACACTTAAATTACTGTAGCAAAAGTCTCAAATCAGTATTAAATCTTCGTATAAATCAACATCTTCATTGTTTCAGCCTCCCTTATCTCCCATCCTGCATCCGCCACTGGTGGCAGCGGCAGCAGGTGCGAGTGGCATGACTAGCGCACACACCATTGCTGGGTGATGGCTGCCCTGATGGGTCTATAGAGTACAGGCTGGTCTTCACCATCTGACTTAATTTTAATTTTTTTAGTTCAAAATTATGTAAATTAGAGCGTAGCTCTTTTAAGATCCGACCCTTAAATTATCTAAACAAAAATGTAAGACCTTTTACCACCCCTAGCTGGTCTACACTCTTCAGCATAGGATCCTGCAAGTAGCTGTACTAGCTAGGAGAGCATCATCTTCTGAAGTTACTGACAGTACAAGCTGAGCTGGGAGAAGAACTTTGTGGACTCGGCTTTCCTGCTTTGTTTCACATTACACTTGCCCGTATGTGCTGTGATCCTGTAGAATTCGGTTTTGGCCTTTAGGGCAGTGGCAGTGTCAACAGAAATCACTGAAAGCGGTAGCATACGACCAAAAAAAAACAGACGCACACAACATGTGAATCAAACTACGAACGGGGCTGTCAGTTCAGGTTTCAGCGCCTCTGCCAAGGCCCATTGGGCCAACGGACAATTCGGCCCGAACCACCATATGTGGCTAGGCGAGTTTCTCCCGTCGGCCATGGTGACGACTGTAAGCAGCTCCAGAGTATGCACTAGTAGTGGGCAACACAATGTTGGCTGCTAATTAAGACGAAAGATTTATTCCATGCCAAGGGAAATGTTACGGTTGCTAAATTGTAATTACCTTATTTTACTATTGTCTTACAAAAGTGATATTTACAGGTACAGGAGCACTATACCACAACGCTCTTACATCTATGTACGGTCGAGGATCTCGGGGACGATTCGTATCACTTCACTTGTTCACGAAAGCGACGCCCTTCCGAATGCTCTCGCTCAGTTCCTTCTTTGCCGCTTCCAGGCCAACTCTGTAACGCCGAAGAGGCAAACGTATTACTCTCATGGAATTTTTTAGATTGAGAGAGTCCGTTATGTAAAGATTTATGATAACCGCACTATTAAGCGACAAACTGAGTGGACTGTACCTTTCAAATTCGTTGAGAGGTCCAAGAGGGAGGATCTCCTCAGCTCCACCACGGCCCAGCCTCACTTTTGTTGCAAAGAACGGTAGCTCTGTCACCTGAGACCAAGATTACTGGAAATAAGTACAGCTCTCTGAACTGTTCTGAACGTTCAACAATGTTCAGAAGATGGGAAGTAGGAATTTACAGATCTGGTGTAAGGATACCTCAGACGCAACATATGAGCATTCCACGATGCCATCTTCACCGCACATTGCTCGCAAGCATGCATCACCAAATTTCGCAGCAGCAAAAGCCTGAGTTGTTTGTTGTGTTAGTAAAAGTATTTGCCTCAGGTAGTCACGTATCTGAAGTAAGCAGCCATATATGACATACCATTGACAGAGTTGCAGAGCCTGCCCCAGCCTTTGCCTGAGTGACAAATGGAAACAGAATTACTTGGACAGAATTAATTGGAAACGACAATAATTCAAGAAATGGTTCAAACTGGACTAGTGGCAATTGCAGAGATGTATATGCTTCAGGATATGCAAGTAGAGCTATACAAATGTCGATTGATAATGGCACCAACAACTTCATTCGTGGTTGTTGAAACAGATATTCTGAAATATACTTCCCTTAAAGTTCATAGTGACTATTGAGATATTGTTAGAACTAATGCTAACACATAGAGGGCATGTAAAAGGGTATGCCTTCAGCTAGAAGAATTTCACAACTCCTGTGCCACCATTCTGTGCCAACTTCTGTGCCACCACTAAAAGGGTATGCCTAACTTCAGGGTCATAAAATTGAAATATCATTGTACCTCCACAACTTCTGTGCCACCATTCTGTATGCGGTTCGTCAAATATTTGATTTCTTCCTGAGTGAATGAGCTTGGAGGGGTGACCTGGAGATAAATAGGTTTAAAATCAGCTCCTAATATTCAGAGGCTAGATAATGTTTCCTTAATGGGGAATTAACACTGCCCATATTATTACATCAGCAAAGCACATGATCAGTACCTGGGAGAGGAGGGGTAATATGGTTACCCCTGCATGCCCGCCAACAACAGGAACATTGACATCTCTTGGATTAACTCCAAGCACTTCAGCCTATAATAATGACCAAGAGAGCAGTACACCAATGGTACTTGAGTATGTAAATATGCCGAGGCTTTTTAAGAGATGATATGCAATGCAATTTTGTTAGGCTTCATACCACAAAGGTGTTAGCCCTCACAACATCAAGTGTCGTGACTCCAAGGAGACGCTTGGGATTATATGTTCCAGCTTTCTTGAAAACCTCAGCAGCAATGGGTACAGTTGAGTTCACTGGGTTGCTGATCAAATTCACAATCGCATCAGGACAGCATCTGGCAACACCTTCACAAAGTATGCGAACAATCCCGGCATTCTTGTTGAATAAATCATCCCTTGTCATTCCTGGTTTCCTAGGGAGGCCAGCGGGTATGATAACAAGGTCCATTCCTGTAAGTGCTGCATCAAGCTGCTGTGCGCCAAGGAAGCCCCGAACCTGAAAAGAGACTTTTTCATAGTTATTTGCCAGACTAAGTGTACATCAGAAACAAGGTTCAGATGATTTTTTTCTTCAAAAAGAAAAAGGTTCAGATGATTTTTTTTTCTTCAAAAAGAAAAAGTTTCAGATGATTCAGGCAAAGGCTTTGCTGAAATTGTAGACTCCATAGTCATATCTGAATAAAAGAAGGAACCACTAAACATGTTTTCTTTAATCACTTCGGAAATTTCATCAGCCTGAGTAATCACAACAATCAGCAAACAAGGAACACCAAAAAGTGATTACATGCGGATGACTCATCACAATCCCATGTACCATAGATAGATAAGATAATGAGCTGGGTGACACCAACTAGGCATAAATAGATAGAGTAACATAATGAGCTGGGTGACACCAACTAGGAAACTAGACAAGATGCCAAATCGATCAGTTATGCGGCAATTGCGACATAATTAGCTCATAAGGGCCACTCGGTGGCTAATGCCCAGTTGATTATACAACAGCGTCACAGAGTTAGTAGGCATCACTCTGCAAAGTGACACAGATCGAGCGAGAAAGATGGGGGACGAAAATGTTACCACGGCGCCGGTGTCCATGTGGCTGATATCGGCGGTGACCCCGGGCGTGTTGACGACATCGTAGAGGTGCAGCACGGACACGAGCGGGTTCATCTTCATGAGCATCGACAGCGGCTGGCCGATCCCGCCCGCCGCGCCCAGGATGGCGACCTTGAACCCCGGCGCGCCGCCCTTGGCGCGGCACGCCGCGGGCCTCAGCGCCACCGCGTCCTCCTCCATCTGCACGCACCGAGCAAGCAACCGACCCTTCACGTTTCAGTCTCGACTGTCGGGAGTAGATTAGCCGTGGCCGGCGAGGCAAGGCGAGGAACATATCTGACCTGCGGGTTGAGGTGCGCGGCGACGCGGGCGAGGCGGTGCAAGGGGGCGATGGCGTCGGGCTGCATGGCTCCTCCTGCCGCGGAGGCGAGGCGAGAGTGAGCTGCTGCTGTGCTACTGGTGGGTTGGTGGTGATTGGCGCGCGGAGGCGGGGCCGCGGGGGGGATTCGGGTGGGTTCTTGATGGGAAGGGCGGGGAGTTGCCGCGCGTCCTTGGAAGGTTGGCCGCGCGTTATCCGGTGGCCTGTGGCTGCAGGAGGGCGGCGGATCGGGAGGCGGTGGTGCGGCGATGGCTCCGCGGCAGCGGCAGGCTCGTCTCTTCTTTCCGTCGCTACTTGCCGGAGAGGTGCGCGCCGAGCGGCTAGTCGAGTAGTTTGGGTTGGAGGCGGCGGGAGTTTGGGCCGGGAAGAAGCGGCCGCGGCACACATCTTAGTTCCCACACTATAAACCCTGCACACAAAAAAATGTCACATCGAATATTTCAACACATACATAAAATATTAAATGGAGTTTATTTATAAATTTTTTTACATAAATAGACTATAAATCGCGAGACGAATTTAATGAGCCTACTTAATCCATGATTTGCAACAGTAATGTTACAGTAATCATCTGCTAATTATTAATTAATCATGGATTAATTAGCATCATTAGATTCGTCTCACAATTTACAACACATCTGTGCAAAATTTTTTGTAAATAGACTTTATTTAATACTTCAAATTAGCAAAATTCCAACCAAAAAAATTTGCGCTCCAACTAAACAGGGCCAAGATTAGTTTAATGGAACCCGCGGGCGCCGCGAGACGGCGATAGAGGAGCACGCTGGCACGCCGGTGTGCCGCTTGCTTGCTCCGGCAGGCTGGAAGTAGAATTGTTCGGGCATGCAACATGCCAAAATGGAATGAGGAGCTGGCACAGGATAGAGGGGAATCATCGATCAAGTGGGCACTGCAAAAGAATGGAAGAGTAAGGGGGTGTTTAGAAATAGGGACTTCAAAAAAGTCCTAGGGACTTTTTAGTATTTAGAAGTATTAAATAAATATTAATTATAAAACTAACTGCAGAACCCTGGGGTTAAACTGCGAGACGAATCTAATGAGGTATCTTAATCTATGATTAGCGAATGGTTACTGTAGCATCACTGTAGCGATTTATGAATTAATTAAGCTCATTAGATTCGTCTCGCAAAAAAGCACTCAGCTGTCAAAAAACATTTATAAACAGATTTTATTTAATACTATAAAATAGTAAGATTCCTTTTGATGTGATAGGGACTTCTGAAAAAAGTCCTGGAGCCAAACAAAGCCTAAGTGAAGTATCAAAGTTCCTCCCAAGATGAAAATTGTGATGTGGCGATTGGCACATAATTGCCTCCCAACTGGACAGCAGCTTAGAAAGAGAAATATCCCAATTTATGATCTCTGTTGCCATTGTGGGAGAGATGAAACTACAGAACATGCCTTTCTCACTTGTCAATATGTCTGAGATTTGAAGGGAATTGAAGAAAAGATGTGGCCTTAAGAGATTGCTCAAACCTTTTGTTTCGCCTCGGCAATGGACTTTTGAAGTCTCGGCTGGCTGTACAGATAGAGAGGCAACTATTTTTGTGATATTTCTATGGCATATTTGGGAGGTTAGGAACGTTGTTCGTAATGGAGAAAGGGAAGTGCACCCCACTGTTTAGTTGAAAAGATTCTTGCATATGTTGATATGGTGTTGCTTCATATGTATGATCCTATCGTTTTTAATAGGTGTGACTCGTTTAAGCCTAAACTTTGGGATCCACCGTCGGAAGGATGGGTTTTGATGAATGTAGATGCAGCAATATTTCAAAAAGCTAATCGAATGGGTTTGGGCATTGTGGTAAGAGACTATAGAACGGAAGTTCTGGCTGCTTGCGGACAGGGTATTGATATGATCACAAATCCTGAATTAGCAGAGGCTATTGCGGTAAGGCAGACAATTCTCTTTGTTTGGAAGCTTCCATACAGTCATGTCATAATTGCTACTGATTGTCTTTCTTTGGTTCAGAAGCTCTGGTTAGAAGCCATGATCGTTCGCATACAGGAATTATAACCCAAGATAGTAAAACAGTTGTGCAAGCTTCTACTGCCGTCTACTCTTTTGTTCATGTAACTGGATGTTGTAATGAGGTTGCTCATGTTTTAGCTAGATCAGCTGATCATCTCTCTGTATCTGTTTGGCTTCATGGTGTGGCAGAATTTCTCTGACCTTCTGTGTGTAATGACCGTTTGCATCAATGAAAGCTTACCGTTTCTCAAAAAAAAAAATCAAACTAACGGAGAAAACCGTTTGGCAAACGATGGGTAGGGGCATGAAATTTGGAAGTGATTCCTTTGACGTTGCAAGTAGAGGTGGTAATGGACCATGGCCTTAATACTTCTTCATAATCCAACTTGGCACTTAATTTTTTTAGCTCAAAGTTGAATAAGATTAGAGCCCGATCTTTTTAGGACCCGGCCTTTAGATTATCTAGGCTAAAAATTAAGACCTTATACCACCCCTACTTGCAACTCCAACTTTAGAGTCATTGATGCGTGGAACCGGCCCACATGTCTGTAGCTAAGGGTAACAACAGGGGAGTCTCATCCTGAAAATTAGTGGTAGGAGCTGGGGGAGAATTCATTTGGGTTTCATGTTTCATTCTATTCATTTATTTGTCTTCTATAGAGAATCAAGATTCAAGAGTGGGGGTTTAAGGAAGCTTTGATATTCTTTATTTTGTGTGGGGTTTAGCAGTGAGAGATTCAATCTTAAACCATAATAACGATGCAGACACATCCGTTCTCCATTTAAAATAAAATTTCACTTCAATACCACCTCTTCCATTTGATAAAATTTCACTAAAACTTCCATTCCCACCAAACAAATAGGAAATTTTTAAAACTTTTCACATCTAAACTTCATTCTTTCCGACTAATTGCCTCCAACCAAACATCGTATAAGAGGTTATTTGGAAAGATTTATCCTGAATCATTTCACCAAAAAAAGAACTCATTTTACTTGGCTGCATGGTACATGCTTGGGTTTGCACAAAAGAAATAAAATCGAGTCCATGTAAGCTCTTCCAAACGAATTATATGACACATGGAACAACATAAAAAGCTTCTCAACTAATTTAGGGCGTGTTTAGTTCGCGATTTTTTTGGATTCGGCTACTGTAGCACTTTCGTTTTTATTTGGTAATTAGTGTCCAATCATGGACTAATTATGTTCAAAAAATTTATCTCATCATTTACAGCTAAACTGTGCAATTAGTTATTTTTTAAACTATATTTAATACTCCATACATGTGTCCAAAAATTCAATGTGACTGGAAATCTTGAAAATTTTTGGAAACTAAATAGGGCCTTAGCCTCAGAAGGCCCAAACATTTGCCACTACTACGTGATAGCCTGGCCCCTCTAGCCCTTCCGACCCGGACGGACAGTTGCGGGCCTACCCAAAGCGTAGAAGATGAAGAATCAGCACTCAGCGGGCCCAAGCGACCAAGGGTAGCCTCGTACTTTCCTGCGCCAGTGCGATACACGTTTCGAAATTTCAAAATTCAAACGGGCGGCCAACACAGCCGTCTCCTTTTCATACTTCAACTCCCCTTCCCCTGCCGTCCTCACAGACGCTCCCCTTCCACACAAACGAACACCACGCCGCAGCAATCAGCTAATGACTCATAGGCCCCACATATATCTGTTCACCTTTCGGCCCCACGTGTCAGTGTCACACCATCCACGACCGCAGGTAAATATCGCCGAGACAGAGGGCGCCGGCACCGCGGGACCCGCCGGCCAGCTCATACCCACGTTGCCGGCCGCTGGTTACGCAAGCCTCGCCCCGACGTTCAAAACAAAACGGCCGTTAACCTCCGCTGCCTGTCTCCACGGCTTCGCCCCTCTCACCAACGAGGCCGTCAAGGCACAAATCAAACGGCCGTTAGGTCTTTCGTCACGGCCTCACGGGCCGGCCGCGGCCGCCTCCTCTCGCGCTGCCAATAAAAGCCGCCGCGGGGGACGGGCGGGATGGTCACCTCACCTCGGCGGCGTCTTCACAAACGCCGGCCCTTGCACGCTCGATCGATCGATTGATCGTCCCCCCCATCGCTCGCCTCCGCAACCGATCGGTTCGAGAGAGAGGTTCGCTTGATCCGAAGGCTTCGCGTGCGGGATCTTGAGGCGAGCCGAGGAGCAAGATGAGGGAGTGCATCTCGGTCCACATCGGGCAGGCCGGCATCCAGGTCGGCAACGCGTGCTGGGAGCTTTACTGCCTTGAGCACGGCATCCAGGTCCGGCCGCCTCCTCCTCCTCCCGTCCATATCTCGCCATCCCTCGTCGTTTCATTTCTGATTTGTTTCCAATTCCGAGGAATTATGCAATTAGCGCGTTAGAATTCTAACTGGGCTGAATTTGTTGGGGGGATTTAGTCATATCTATCGGTGCTATTAAGTAGTAACTGCATGCTTCGAAATTTTCTGCGCGATTCAAACTGTGTTCAGGCTTGGTTTGGGTTCGTAGCGGGTTTTGTTGCGCATAATCCTTCTGCAGGGAATTAAGAAGTAACCCCCGTCTTTTTTTTGGTAGTTGTGGGTCACTAGTCACGCCTGGTCTTGTCAGATTGAGTAGTGCTAACAATTGTCATCCCTTCTGTGTTCGGTTCATAGTGATTAGTTTGTCCCCAGCAGTTTGTGTCTGGAACTGTGTATGGACTACACTATTCTGAAGTTTCAGTTATCGTGAACTAGAAGTTGATTAGATTAGAAACACTAATATCACTTATCAATTCGTGTGGATGAAGCTCAGATTCTGGAAAGTTTAGTCATGTTTGTTCCATTTCTTAGATCCGATTCGAAACTGGACCAGAGTGATGCTTTAATTTGTGTTAGTGCATAAAGCTCTGTGCAACTGTTATATATGACTGTACATGGTTCTTTTTCCTGTGAATGACTTGGACAGATTGGTACTAGACTACTAGCGCGTTAGAATTCTAATTGGGCTTAATTTGTTGGGGGATTTAGTCATATCTATCGGTGCTATTAAGTAGTAACTGCATGCTTCAACATTTTCTGTGCGATTCAAACTGTGATAAGGCTTGGTTTGGGTTCGTAGCGGGTTTTGTTGTGCATAATCCTTTTGCAGGGAATTAAGAAGTAACCCCGTTGTTTTTTTTTGTAGTTGTGGGTCACTAGTCACACCTGGTCTCGTCAGATGTAGTGTTAACAATTGTCAGCAGTTGTGTGTTCGGTTCGTAGTGATCAGTTTGTACGAGTTTGTGTGTGGAACTGTGGATGGACTACGCTATTTCTGAAGTTTCAGTTATCGTGGACTAGAAGTTGACTAAATTAGAAACACTAATATCACTCAATTCGTGTGGATGAAGTTTAGATTCTTGAAATTTTAGTCATGTTCGTTCCATTTCTTAGATCCGATTCGAAATTGGACTAGAGTGATGCTTTAATTTGTGTTGGTGCATAAAGCTCTGTGCAACCGTTATATATGACTGTACATGATTCTTTTTCCTGTGAATGACTTGGACAGATTGGTACTAGACTACTACTAGTTAGCACGCCTTACAAATCAAATGAGTAATTGAATTGATGCATTGCATAATGCACAGTCGCTCTCCTTATTGATGAAATGCTTAACCCGTGCAACCAGAACTGCGTGCAACCATTCTCCCTTTTTGGTCCTGCTATAATCTGTATGACTGTATGCCATTAAACAGCTTTCTGTTCCATGCAGCCTGATGGCCATATGCCCGGAGACAAGACTGTGGGACACTATGATGATGCCTTCACCACCTTCTTCAGCCAGACCGGCGCAGGGAAGTACGTGCCTCGTGCAATCTTCGTTGATCTTGAACCCACTGTGATCGATGAGGTGCGCACTGGCATGTACCGTCAGCTCTTCCACCCTGAGCAGCTCATCAGTGGCAAGGAGGATGCTGCCAACAACTTTGCCCGTGGACACTACACAAGTAATCAAACCATTTATAAACTTTGCTGTTCCACGGAATTGGTTGATCTACCCATGTTTGATTGATTCCTGATTGTGCCATTTATGCTCTTATTCCTGCAGTTGGCAAGGAGATCGTTGACCTGTGCCTTGACCGCATCCGCAAGCTTGCTGACAACTGCACTGGCCTTCAGGGCTTCCTGGTCTTCAATGCTGTTGGTGGTGGCACTGGTTCTGGCCTTGGTTCGCTCCTCCTCGAGCGCCTGTCTGTGGACTATGGCAAGAAATCCAAACTGGGCTTCACTGTATACCCATCTCCCCAGGTGTCAACCTCCGTTGTTGAGCCCTACAACAGCGTGCTCTCCACTCACTCACTCTTGGAGCACACTGATGTCTCCATCCTGCTCGACAACGAGGCCATCTATGACATCTGCAGGCGCTCATTGGACATTGAGAGGCCCAACTACTCCAACCTGAATCGCCTTGTGTCTCAGGTACCATACTGAATTTTTTTGGCACCTGCAGATGTCCTGTGTTGTTTGTACTGCTTTAAAACATCTTTTTTCTGAACAAAATGTGAACCTGAATGATGCTAATTTGTGTTAAAATTGTTTGGGTGTGCAGGTTATCTCATCGCTGACTGCTTCCCTGAGGTTTGATGGTGCCCTCAATGTGGATGTGAACGAGTTCCAGACCAACCTGGTTCCTTACCCAAGGATCCACTTCATGCTGTCGTCGTATGCACCAGTGATCTCAGCAGAGAAGGCCTACCATGAGCAGCTGTCGGTGGCGGAGATCACCAACAGCGCGTTCGAGCCGGCGAACATGATGGTCAAGTGCGACCCTCGGCACGGCAAGTACATGGCGTGCTGCCTGATGTACCGTGGTGACGTGGTGCCCAAGGATGTCAATGCTGCTGTGGCCACCATCAAGACGAAGCGCACGATCCAGTTCGTGGACTGGTGCCCGACGGGGTTCAAGTGCGGCATCAACTACCAGGCGCCAACTGTGGTGCCCGGCGGCGACCTCGCCAAGGTGCAGCGCGCCGTGTGCATGATCTCCAACTCCACCAGCGTCGCTGAGGTGTTCTCCCGCATCGACCGCAAGTTCGACCTCATGTATGCCAAGCGCGCCTTCGTGCACTGGTACGTCGGCGAGGGCATGGAGGAGGGGGAGTTCACAGAGGCCCGTGAGGACCTGGCCGCCCTGGAGAAAGACTACGAGGAGGTGGGTGCTGAGGGCGGGGGTGATGAGGACGAGGAGGACGAGGAGTACTGATCTGCTTCCTGGAATCTGTTGTGTGTCGTCACTCCATGGGTGTCGAAAAGTCTTTGAGTCTTGGGTTGTGTTACTGTTTGCTTCTCTGCAGTTTGTTGAACTGATTTAGTACCATGTCGTAATGGAATACTCCTGAGTATCTTGTCTTGCTTAATAATTGTTTGGTTCACTCTACCTCTTCCTGCTAGTTTTCTTGCTTTCATACGTTATATGTCCCGGGCTTCCGACTGATTTCGCTGCAGATGAAGTGAAAACTTCTGCCTGTTTTTCTTCAACCCTGTTAACCGGGGAGTGTGCAGAGTCTACTTGCTATTCCTATATTGGTCGGTCGTCTGCCCTGATGATCAAATCTGCTCTTTCAGAGTGTGCGTCGTTTAGTGCTAAAATTTGGTCCTACTCAATGTGGCACTAAACAAATTTGGCACTAAACACTTGAACCAAAACACGTTTCTTTTTTATGCTAACGAGGCTACAATTTTAGACCCTCCACAATGTGGAGTGAAGCTAGAAAACATACTGTACCCCACAAGAAGAAAACAATCATTGCTATCCAAGAGCTGCAGTGTGAGTAAAATTTAGCAGGGATGCTATCCACAAACTCGGGCTCACGAAAAATAAAATATGGAGGATGGTTGATGGACTGCATGGCCATGGTTCCAATCAACCTCTTGTTGCTATAGTATCTTTATATTTGTTTATTGTTTGGGCATCGGTGAATGTAGATGCACCGCTTTCTATTTTTCTAGCATCACTCTACCAGCCACAGTATACGAAGTGATACCTAAATCTTCTCTCTTCTTTTTTAGACATCACTCTAGGCACACACTGTGAAGGGCCTTATGTTGTATGTTCAAGCTTTAGATCTCTCTTAACCTTGCAAACCATGCCGACGGAAGCTACAGATTAAGTTTGTTGGATCTCATAAGTTTGCAAAAAGGAAGAATTGAACAGATTAAGTTTGTTGGATCTCATAAGTTTGCAAAAAGGAAGAATTGCAAAAAGGAAGAAGACAAAAAAGATGTTATCCTGCTTTCGTTGAGAGTCGAACTCAAGACCTCCCGCTTACTAAACGGGTGCTCTAACCAACTGAGCTACGAAAGCATTTGTTCCCCGGTTCACAGGTACTTTATAACTTTCAATCCTCCCACTAGTTACAACACTCGCTTTACCCTGTGCCGGCTCAAAACGGATCAGCATCGTGAGGCTTCTGCTCACCAACCATGGCCGTGCCGCCGGTTCCGAACGAAACCACCACATTTTGCTAGGAGCTTGACCAGGTCATGCAGGGATCTGCTCAAAAGAAGAGTCCTGGAGAGCTCCTGTCCTCCTGCCCTGTTCCTAGCGTCGCAGCCATATCGTAGCGGCAATTTTTTTTTGGCATCTGAAGTTATTTTGAAAACTGTCACGCTGTGCCTAAACGACAAACTTCATTCGCAAATTCACACGGCACGGCAGAATAGAAGCGAGAAAGGACCCTCCTCGAGCTGACGTGGTAGCCACCCGAGGCACTGTAGCCAAGTGAGGTGGTAGCCACCCGAGGCACTGTAGCCAAGTGAGAACACAAAGGTTGCGATTGGTTTCTTGCACCGTCCCAGCCTGCCCCGCACCTGTGAGCCTGGCTCGCGCTGGCCAGGCTGATGCCATGCAAATGCTCTTTGTTTGGTTGTCTGGGTCATTGCAGCATGGACGAGTAGCACGTCTGATTGGTTGCCCTGTCAGCTTTAATATTTTGCACCGCTACTCTCTGAGTCCGCACGGTTCCCATGCTCATGCGAACCAGGCTCGCCAGAAACGAGCAAATCGACCGCATGCGTAGAGCCAGGCTGAGGAGAGAATCTCTCCCACTGCTCCAGCTATCCAATCAGGCGTATGTAGTATCTGGGGAGCCTGGCTGGACTTCAATTCAGCCAACCAATCAGCCCCATAAGGTCCTCCAGGGAATTCATGGAGACCAAACATGTGTTATGTTCAGTTGTTCAAAAATATGGTATTTCCTGACGACAGTTGAAATCAATTGTAACAAGAACATGCAGTGCACCTTCACCCTGGCACTTCGGATACAACAACAGTCTGACGGTGTCGAGGTACAAAAACATGGTACCTGGTACCCAAGTTATAGTTGGCTTATTTATCAGCTAGTTCAGCAAAACAAGGAAATGGGGGAACCAACAGTTTTATAGATCACAAGGGAAGAAAAATTCAGCGGTAGAGGCTCTCAGATCTCAAGTTCTCAGCAATCTCGGTCTCCCAGCGGTCACCGTTCTCAAGCAGTTTCTCCTTGTCGTACAGCAGTTCCTGTATGTTGCATGACATGAGTTTCCAGCAACAGGTTGAAAGTTGATATAACAAACTACACCATAATCAAGTAGTTTACCTCGTGGGTCTCAGTAGCAAACTCAAAGTTTGGCCCCTCAACAATTGCATCAACTGGGCAAGCCTCTTGGCAGAAACCACAGTAAATGCATTTGGTCATGTCAATATCATACCTGCATGGGAAAAAAATCATCAGAAATTCAGAATAAAACTTCAATTACATACCTCAAGCATCTAAATCATAGTTTCAGACAAGAAATCACAGAAAAGCACCCATTTGATTACCTTGTGGTTCGGCGACTGCCATCTTCACGTTCTTCAGCTTCAATTGTGATTGCCTGAGCTGGGCATATCTGGAAATTGTTTATGCCAAGTAAGAAAATGATCTTTTCAATAATCAGACTTTAATGCATCATTAACTACACCTTAATTTCTATGAGAACTGTCAATAATATGACCATATTAAGCCATACTACTGGTTTACACTAGTAAACTTTAGAACGAGCTAACTAGCTAAGCAGTTTTGAGCGTAACAAACCCAGAATTTCAATACACTAGATCACTCTGATAGAAATATTTTTCAGAAATATATTAATTTTTAGAGAAGTATTTTGGTGAATCAGTGGACATAAGGAGCCTAAAATGTTTGAGAACCATATTCATACTCTCATAATTGGTCAGTTGTTGATTGTGTTTGGTGTTCACTGCAACCTGCTCAAGCATCAAGCCTCATCTATTGAGGTGATGCACTGACTTTGTTGCCAACTGATTTACAGTTAAACATTCTTTTCAAATCAAGAATACTCAAAAGTCTAATGCCAAACTGATTCTTATGAAACTGAAAAGTTCCACAATCAATCATTCAAATTCTAATTTAGCCAAAAAAAATCCCAGGCACTGGTAGCCAGATCCCATCCTAGTCGTTAACTGAAACTTTCCCATGCCAATTTAGTTTGCTAAGTATCCTTCCAGAAAAACAGGACAACCACTATTGCTCAGCTAGATTTCCTGTTCATCATGTGAACTCAAATCATCATAAACTTAGACTTAAGAAAGTATAACTTACAGCCTCGCATAGTTTACAAGCAATGCAACGCTCTTCCCCAGATTCATAACGTCTGAGAGCATGCTCTCCTCGGAAGCGGGGACTCAGAGGACCCTTCTCAAAGGGATAGTTAATCTGATGTAGTGAGATAGAAGAAACAGTCAATGCAAGCAAGCAATTACAGTACAAATAACAGCATATACAAAACTTTCACTTACAGTAACTTTCCTTTCGAAGAAGTACTTCAGCGTCAGACTCAAACCACGGACCATTTCAGTCAGAAACAATGTATTGATGCTCCTTTCAAACACTGAAGCAAGAAAGTGCAAAATTAGAACTATCAGTACCCAGACAGCAAGGCAATACTCTAGTCTTATGCACAGGAAAACATCTTACTAACCAGCATTCCAATCTTTTGCAATCTCCTTCGCAAGCTGTTCTTTCTCCTCATCCTCTGTAAATTAAAGAGTGTTAAATACTACCAGAGAACAGTGGCACCAAAAAAATTCAAATTAAGCATGCACAAACAAAGTCAACATGGATATCAACATCTAAAAAGTTAAAGCTCACTGCTCACATATAACTTTGCACAATAATCCATCATCGGCCCTGTTTGGAAACGCTTAACTCAGATTTTAAGCGAAAAAAGCCAAATAATCCCGCCAAACACCTTGATTATGAACCTGCTTATTTGGACCGCCAACGCAGAAAAATCCTCCCCACCACGGCGTTTTGAAACGCGGCTCGGGGCTCGCTTATCTGGAAATGCGGCGCTTTTCCCCTTCCAGCCCCTCTCCCCCGCACGGATCTGGGCACCAGCCTCTCCTCCCTGCCGCCGGCCGCCGCTCCTCCTGCTTCGCCCGCCCGCAGTCTCTTCCCGGCCTGCTGCGCGGCTGCGCCTGCCTACCTGTCCGCCTTCAAGGAGCACCCGCCAGCCTGCCGCGCCCTCCTCCTGCTGCGCTCGCCCGCCGTGTCGTCCTCCCTGCAGCGCCCGCGGCCAACTACGCCCGGCCGCCCTACCTGCTGGGCGCGCCGCCCTCGAGCCAGGAGCAACTGCCCGACAGGAGCAGGCAGTGCCCAGATCGACAGGAGCAAGCAGAGCCCGGCCGCCCTTCCTGCTACTTGATTTATTGTTGTAATTTTTAGTATTTTGTAGCACTTTCAATGGTTCAAATGAGAGTTAATTTGAATTGTACTGTATGGTACATTTTAATGGAACTAGATTGGTTTCTCAAACTTCACAAAGATGGCAAAAATTGTTTCACAGCAGTGTTACAAACAAAAAGATGTATAATCAGCCTCAGGGGTATAACAGTCATTTCATACCCAGAACAGATAATCTACCAACAATAATCAGGCCAGCCAAACACCCTGCTTGTTCAGGACAGCAGATTCTCCAGATCGCGGCTTATCAGAAAAGCCTGCTCAGCTTATAAGGGGGCGTTTAGTTCCCAAACAAGAAAATTTTTGGGTGTCACGTCAATGTTTGACCAGATGTCGGGAGAGCTTTTCGAACACTAATTAAAAAACTAATTTCAGAACTCACTTGGAAACCGCGAGACGAATCTTTTGAGGCATTTGACCGCATCTTTAGCACATGTGGGTTACTGTAGCACATATGGCTAATCATGCACTAATTAGGCTCAAAAGATTCGTCTCGTCGTGTACATCCAAACTGTGTAATTAGTTTTGTTATTTAATTACATTTAGTGCTTCATACATGTGTTCAAAGTGGAGGTGAAAATTTTTGGGTGAAAATTTTTGGTAACTAAACGGGCTCTAAGTGGGTCTCAGAAAAGCTCTCCTAAACAGGGCCATCAACTTCTGACTGGCTAACCAAAGCAGCAAGACAAGACCTTCCGCTTTGAGCATTTCTTACTGATTAGATATCACAACTTATTGATAATCTAAGACTTACCCAAGCAGTTTCAAAGGGCACCACAACCAATTCAACAGACTGAGTGCACTAACTACATACTCCATGATGCCTAATTGCCAAGTAATCGAACTAGAACCGATCCAACACGAATCGAGGTTTCTAATTTGGGTAAGTCTAACACTGCAAGTAGCCCAATACAAAGGGGAAGGGTGCCGACCTTTGAACCTCTTGGGCGTCCCAGCGTTCATGTAGGTCCGGAGGTGCCCCTGCATCGCCGTCGCGGCCGGGCCGAGCTGCGCCTGCAACAACACCAGCACTACAGAATCAGACACGCACCAGAACGCGAGCACCCAGGAACGACAATCCTTTGATCTGAGAATCCGCGAGCAGATTGCGGGGGATCTGGAAGCGCGGCGCAAGGGCGGATAGGGTTAATATGATTCGTACCGTCTGTTTCGCGCGGAGCGCCTGCGCTGCCTGCCGGGCTAGGAGCGCCGCCATGGTGGAGCGACCTCAACGGCGACGAGGCGGCGGAGGCGAGGGGGTCGGATCGAAAGGGAGGGAGGTCTGAGCTGCCGGGCTGCGGGTTAGTGGCTGCAGAGATGGCCGGGTGGTGGCGGAGGAGAGAGACGCGCTGCGGGGTGCGTGGCCTGGGCTGGCGTGGGCTGGCCCGGAAGAAACGGCGAATCGACGGTTTGGATCTCTCGTAGGCCGTCGGCCTGGTCAAGAAGGTTTGGGAGGCCCATTCCGGCGAACTTTAAATGACGTTTTCGGCAGCAAGTTTTTGGCATTGCTTGTAGTTTTTTTTTGGTCTGAAACGTCACATAATATGACTATAGAGGTAATAATAGTCCGAAGAAATGAAACTAGACTGGTTGCGACTTTTGCCAGCGGGGCTTGGTTGTGTGCTTGGGAAAGGGTATGGCGCACGACGGCAATAACGATGTCAGCAAGTGTGGCTTGGCTTGTTTTTTTTTTTGAAGTAGGTGGCTTGGCTTGTTTTGTCAGCCAATCAACCAGCAGTATTGTTCTCTCATACTAAATCAGCACCAGCTACCAGCTACTAGCTAGTCAGCAGTACTATTCTCTCATAACAAATCAGCACTAGTTATCAGCCACAGCCAAACAAACACAGCGAATGATTTTCATGCCCTCAAGGCCGTCAGGGTTTCGTCGATATATTCATTTACACCCTACAGTTTGTAGCCCGTGGGCAAAAATGTGTTTAGATCCAAATCAACACAACATACTTCAAATGTCCACCAAACTGCTTCCTCGCAGAATCCAAATCGAATCAGACTGTTAGATGGCCCAGCGCAGTGGAAAACAACCAAAGCAAGCCCAAAGCATACCCATTAAATCAAAAAGCCCAAACCATTAAGCAGGGTTAGTAATTCAACACACATAAAGATTAGATGGTGCAACAAAAGCTTGAAATGAGGGGTGAAGAAATCTGGTATGGGATGTAGGGGGGATCAAATTTGAGGACATCTCCTTGGATAACCTGCATCATAATCCAATATTTGTGTCAGAGGAATCATCATTTTACACTGGAACTATTGCATATGGGAAAGGGGAACAGATGAAAACTATAGTCACTGGACTGGATATAGCCCCAACTCAGAGGTCGGCAAAATGAAGTTCATTTTGAATGCTCGTGCTACTGTAGCTAGAGGTCGTTCCAGAAACTATTGAGACCAGTTATTTTCAGCCCTTTGCCAATCCATTCGAGTTTTGGGCGCGCAATTGGCTGCGAGACTCATACGCAAGCATAGCTGATTCAGATAATAAATCTGAATTCACATTTTTGTTAATTTCTTCCCTTTCCATCACTAACCTTTAAGCTGCGAGATTATAAGCACATAATATTGGACCAGACATGCTTTTCAGCAAGAATTCAGCCTGACAAAGGGTGCGGCACTACACAATGGATGTGGTTGAAACACTTAACAAAACACACAGAATTCACAACGTGTAATTAAGACACGATCGGCATTGCTTTCCTTTGCTTCTGCTTAAAACTTGTTATGTACAAAAAATATACAGGTAAATGTATTGCTCTATGTGAAACTATATTTACTATACATAACCCACAATACTCGGATAAAACATGTCCAATGAGTGAATCTTTCGCTTGATAAATACAGCAACTACACATTTTAATCAATGCCCAAAGCTAAAATCACCCACCTAACCTGCTGTGGTTCAATTACAACGGGGAGCTTTGAACTAGGGACTGCTCCTACAGCTCAAGCACATCGAACTCATGGGGCATGTAATCTTCGCTCGGGCGATAGTACTTGTTGGGGGAATACAAACCGAAGTTTGTAACCTGGCTGCTATACAGGCACGCAAACCTCTCGACCTGGGGAAACAAGCAAAAATAAAACCTCGTGTCCACTACACATTGCTGCACATAACATTTTTCAGTGTTATAAATGTCAAATTGTGTCATCCATCATGCACCTGATGAGCAAATCGGGAATTTTGGTACCCAGTCTTCATGAGCTGTCCCCACACCTTATGAAACTGAAATCGAATAAAGAGTACATAAAGTGTTCGGCACATACTCAACAATAATGTAACCTAGCACATTACCTTCTGATGGTGTTGCCTTTGAGCCTCTTGATGAAGGCGACGAGCATGCTCTCGCTGTTGCTGCAATTAAAGAATGAAAGGAAATGGTATTATGAAAAAAAATTGTTACCAACAAAATGTTTACAGGAGTTGACACTACCATATGAAATCTACAATGTTTTGCACAAGTCCTACTCCAAAAGTTGAATATTATTTTCAATCAGCAGCTTGCCAGGATGCTGGTCCTTAAAAATCCTAGGGCACAACTTGTTATCCTAGTATACCTAGTCTAATAAGATATGCCTAAATCTGATTACCGTCCTTTACTCTCTTTTTTTCACATGCGAGAGTGAATATTTCGTTCAAAAAAAATAATTTCTCATGTAGTAACCAGTCGACAATTAAGTAAATCAAAATAAGGACCAACCAGCAGATTGACATGTTCAGAGAACAACTTTTCCTTCTGATTTTCTGTGAGATCATCAAATCTGGGACAAAAAGGAGAGGTTACATGTAGCAAATGTATGAGGAAACTACAGACCATCAAGAAAAAGAAAGACAACATTTATTTATATGTAGAATGGAAAATAATAGTAGATGGAACATAAACCCAAAGCTTAAGGATGTGATCAGCATAACTTTCTTGTGAACATATTGCAGGTATTTACAGGCTCTTTGAAAGTGGAAACAATAAGTGCAGCTAACAAAATTATTAGTATAGTCTTCCTGGAAATATCTATAGAAAGATTGAAGGCTAATCTGCTGCAGAAGTACAAATACATTAGGAAAATTCAAGTTCATTCATGAAAGCTAAAGCAATAGTCTAGGAAGTAACTGCAAATATACTCATATTCAAATGCAAAACAGCTAAAGCAAGTTTGAATTAAAAGACATTCTCAACTTACTTAAGAGACCATTCAAGATGATGGATTCTGTCTTCAATTGAATCACGCTCCATTCTAAGATGCCTAAGCTCCTGAAATGGATACCACATACAAGCAAGCTGGTGACAAATATAGACTGTATACATGAACTTAACATTATCCTAAGATGTCTAAATTCGTGAGAATAAATAATAGCAAATAATGAAAGCAATATGAGCAAGTTGCCGAAACTTTTTTGGTCATGTTTAACTTGAAATTCTGAGTAGGATCATGCAAATGTTGGTCTCAAGCTGAGTTGGCAAAATTCAAATATACTGATAAGCTGCTTCTGAATGTCATAGCTTCTGCCCAGTTGATATATGATCTCATGTTAGGAATCAATTTCTTTTTACAAGCAACTGAGCTATTCATACCTTCCGAGTCGACTTTGATTCTGAAAGAAGCTTCACCTCATGCTCCAGTTCTGGAATCACCAGCATAGTCCGCCAGCCTTTCAAAGATTCACAAGCATTTACGAATTACGAAATGAATGGAATATAGTGGACAACTGCAATATTGAAAGGGAAGTGTCCCATAGGAAAGTGTCACACAAATTCCAAATCAAGACAGTGGCGCGCACACAAGTTCCAGGCACACAATAACTTTGTATGTGTGGCACTTGGATTTATGTGTGCGTGTGTGCTCGCTCGGGTGTGTACCATTTGATTTTGTGTGTGCCCCAGCCCCACAGGAAAGTGTCACACAAATTCCAACGAGCAGTGGCGCACAAACACAAATTCTAGAAGGAAAGATCTATGACTGTCATATAGTTACTTAAATTGATCGAGCATGCAAGTATACTTCTTCTACACATAGTTAACTAGTGGGCAGCACCAAAACTCGTCTGCATTAAGACTACCATATTTAATTATCAAATATATATCAAATTCCAGTGCAATTAAACAGTAGATGATAAAATAACATACCCAGAACTTTCTTGCTGCGCAAAATATCTCCGTATATGTGATCGCCAACATAGAGGATCTAAAAAATTGTACGACACATTATTCTATTTGATTCAACAATTAATATCACATTCAGTGTCAGTGAATCTCTGGGCAACTGAAGCATGTAGTAAACACTATTTTAAACCAGAATAAGCGTACCCATACCTGTGAACTAGAAGCAATAGAAAGTAATCTGTGAAGATGACCAACATTGCCTCCCTGGAAAAGTTACAGTAGTAGATATTACTTATTCAGTTGCTAGATCTAAGATATACGGCCGGCACAAATAATGATACAAAATAAAAAAAGAAACATAATAATACTGATTCTGTTAAGTGGCCAGGTATCATTTTCACCGTTACAAGTTGGACAGAAAGTCATTTGACCATTGTCCACATCTGAGAAGTTGCTATAACAATGGTAAAAAATTGCAAAAAGAATTAAGTACCTGGTAAACTTTGTGAACTGGCATTGCATGCTGACGACTTGATCTTGGGCTTCCAATCTTCACAACAGGAGATATATGTGTATATATAATATATAAGGAATTAAAAAACATTTACCATAGAGATGAATAGACTTGACAAATTTACTAGCCTGAATATCAGCATTTAGAAGTTTTCCGGAATCAGGCTCAACTTCAAAGAGTCCCGCACGGTTATCATCGTGGAAGAAACTTGGCTTTGAACTGAAAGTTCAGCAACGGCTGCCTCTGATCCTTTCGCTAAATAAATAGTAACAACAAAAGAGCGAGGGAAACAGGGAACAAAAGACAAACCTGCCAGTTATTACAATATCGAAATATTGAAGCCACTTGTGGTTGAGACCAGATCCTGCATCTGAAGTGTATGGTCCACAAAGGTAGTTCATGACAACATTGGTATAGTCCCACAAACTGCATGAACAAGTGCATGTATAGATAGTAAATAAATAGATTGTAAGAAGAAGCTCGAAACTGTAGAACCACATGGGTTCAATTTAAGAGAAACTAAGACACATTAAAGAAGTTTGTCAGCACACAAGTCTCAAGAAGCCTACTAAACTCCTAAAGGGGCCATATACCTATTTGTCACCAAGAATGTTGAGCGTCCAGATTTTTTTATCATTTCAAGCATTGGTACAATTGCCAAGTCCTCATTGATGTACCTGCAATATTCAAATTGCACGAATTAGCAGGGTCATCTAGAATATAATTATAAGCATTGCGGAAAGAATGCATGCTTGCCAATTGGTGTGTGGGCCAAAATAAAAATCAAGACAGCCCTATAGCAAAAAAAAAAGTATGTCTTTATAGATATATCTAGCACTGCAATTGTGCCAGACTGTCAGGTGACTGGTATTAAAACTTAACCAAAAAACAGGAAAATGAGTTACCTGCCAGGGTCCTTCGCAACCATCCGCTTTAATGTTCCATCACGATGACACAAGTCAACCGCAGACCTCACATCTTTATACATAAGCGGATAGCTGTACCAACACAGTAATTTAAGCTCAAAAACAAAGCCTCAATTTGTACAAACTCAAGCATAAGGCTGCAAGGGGAATGAAAAGGTGAGAAAAATAATATTGGTTCATGCACTGAGCTCTTTCAAAGCTTCTTTTAAGTTATTGTGTTTCAAGATGAGTTAACTCCAGACAGAATAATGAAAGAAAACACTAAAAGAGCAACAGGTAAACAACATTTTCTTTCCTTGACATAAAAGGCTCTACTGCCCTGTTAATTAAAGCTAAAAAGTAGATAGTCCTCTCGGTTACATGCTTATGGTGTTGTTATATGGTGGTGGAAGATATCGATGATGTGCCAGCAGGCCTGATTTTGTTGGTCTCATGAGAGCAGAATTGGAAAAGACTGTTATATTAATAGTGCTAGGGCACATCATAAGGTAGCAGGTAACTTAATACTTTGAAATATTACCACCAGAACTTCCAAAAAAAATCCTGGAATTTTATTGAACGCATGGATGCTATTAAAGTCTGGTGGGGTCTGTATGCATGAGGCTTGTGGACTGCCAAAAAGAAATTAGTTCAAATAAGAACCTAACCTAAATTACCACAACTAGAGTAAAGAAATGAGGGATAGCATGTCATGGTTACATAAAGGTCATTGATAAGGCATGGCATGTCCAAATCTGGCTGATGGATGTCTGATTTGACAAAGAATTGACATGGGAATCAATACACGCATGGCCAGCACTCAATCGACATGGATCCCAGTACATTGATTAAAAAAACAAGCTGACATAAAATGATCAAAGGAAAAGGGTAATCGGATTGCTTAGGGGATTAAAGATAGTACACATAACTTTATGGAAGAAATGCAATGAAAGAAATTTGGATAATTGTGAATAGACAGCTGTGTAATGTTGGATAAATATTGTTTAATTCCCAAAAGGAAGAGTAAAAAACATTCAAGAGTGGACAACTGGATATGCTCTTCAAAACGCAAAATAATTAATCTAATAATTTGGCACCATAAACTCGTATTTAAATGATGTCCTAAAATTTTAAGTCCCTTCAGTATGGTAAACATTTAAGATGTGAATAACCATACTCTGTGCCTGCAGGTACTTTTCCAGGATTACTGTCCATGAAATCAACAAGCTGAGCAAATAGATAAGCTTCACCCAATGAGAAAAGTGTATCTATAAGGGCATAATCAGGTTCATCAAATGAGTCTCTTATCAATGTACTCCCATAAGCAGCAACTTTTTCTTCTTTCGACAATTCCCTAAAACCATGGTATGCAACTTTTACATACTTGTGTCGGTCCATCTGATAATCACCACCCAAATAGTTAAAAAGAGTTAATTTCGTTGAAAAGGTACATGTACAGTATTGAAAATCCAGCACAGAAATGCAATAAATAATAAGATCAAAAGAAACTGAGAAACAGCAGCAAATATCCGCTTTGCAACACAGATCAAATAAAAAAATATGCTAGAGGCCTAGACCTGCTTTTGTTATTCCCTTTAACCAGTTGAAATTTACACATTGACAACTAACACTTGCTACTTCCATAATGATGACAGTGCTCATTGAACAATTAATGCTAATACTGATGAATTGCAGATGGTAGCTCAAAACTGGTGATTATGGCTTGAACTATATTATACATGATAAATAAGAATAAGTAGAATATTCAATAACAAATGCATGTATTAGTTTGACAAGACACCTTTTGATTCTAAATCATGCAACCACCAACAACAGGTTCCAAAGATTAATCAAAATGCGGACCTCTGTTTATTTTAAAAATATGTGGCTGGCCCTTCATTGATACAACAACAAATCCTTTTAGTCCCAAGCAGGTTGGGCCCTTCGTTAATAATAAGATAAAACACATTATGGTTTCGATAAATAAGACACAAAGCTTCCAGAACCTTGTTCTAAAAAGGGGGGCAATTTAAGCAATTAATTTGTAACTGACCTTCAAAATATTTCCTCTCTTCTTATCAAGAACTAATCCTCTGACCATGTATTTCCAATCAAACTCCCAAGTCAACAGCTGCATGATGAAAGAATAGTGAAATCAAATTCTGAACCAAAACAAGCACAACAAGAGATATGTTTTCATAAAATTTCAATATGTAATGGTGGATTCTAAAATCAAGGAAAATATATTTCACAAAAAATATTCTGCTTAATAAGTGGATAGCAAATTTTATGCTCGGATGCTTTTGCTACGTTAACAATGCAACGGCCACTGAGTCCTGCTAACACAAATAGCAATGATTCCAATAAGGAATTTCAATCAAGAACAGCACCGACATTATGCAGCCAAAACTACATAAAAGCAAACGCAGGTAAAGAATATACTAATTCATCTTTGCTTTCATAACAAAAGCTGATGTGCTTCCTTGAGACAAGTATAGAAATGCCATTACAAACTATCAGAATATCTCTGTAATCAATCGCATGCAACTCTGAGTAACTAGTTAAATTAACTAGTCTGGCCTCTAAAAGCATTAGTGAAGTCTGGAGACTAAAACTATAAAATGATGCATAAGAGCCACGCTAACTTTTGTGACGTCCGAATGGTACAGTCTTAGATACAGCAGAAAACAGTTCAAGCAACTATGTGGAATCTGGAACAGACAGAACAGGGGCCTATGTCCCAACCTCTCTTTAAAGCACGCATTGAAAGGGCCAGTGCAATTTTATCATAAATTAGAAGCAACAAAGGCACAAAGCTAGTACGAAAGCAATCAATCTGGTTACTTTGTCTTCATGTATCAAGCAAATTCGTGTTTGTTATGGTAACTAACCTCTTCAGGGTAGTTCAGATCCTTCACAAGCTTCTCAATTGTACCATAGTAAGCAAGGGACTCGAAGGTCTCAGGCTTGTACTGTGCAAGAGTGTAGTCCATATCAAATCCCACTGCTGTGATGTTCCTCATGTTGAGTGACCTGTTGCAGAATATCTCCTTCCCGATAGAAATGCTTCTCGGTTCTGCCGAAGGTGTTGACCATACTGCCCAAGTGGATGCTGTTTCCACTGCACCGCTGTCCATCCTTACAGCACTACAACCTGATATATAGGAGATCAATAGTAGATCAGTATTTTAAGAGGAAAAATGCTAACCATCCGTACAAGCTAAACTGAAAAATGCTAACCGTACTTTATGATCAGTAGAAAAGCTCGTTGTTACGACGGGGAATTATGTCAGAGTTTGCGAAAGCGTTTGATGTTCAACGTGACAGCGTAATAAAAGGGCATACAGGCAAAGTGGTAGAGGTATCACGAGTAAACCGAATTGCCGCATCTCACAGGAACAATGCACACTAACTCTTGAAACGCTGGATGAGAAAACGAGGATGCAAAATGCAGGATCATCAAATTCCAACAAAATCCACTGCGATCAACCACAATGAATTCCACCAAAACGGTAAAATTACTTTCAAAAAAGGAGCGTGGAGCCACGAAATTTCATGGAAACAACCATCAAAATCTGAGAGAGAGATCGGAAACACACGAAATAAAAACATCTCACATCACGGGAACAGGCAACCCGCTGAGATCGCAGAGGAACCGCTCGTCCTCACAAAGCACGACGAGAAAACAGCACAATTCTCACCCCGCTTAGAAAACTTCACGAATGCACGGAATCGCGCACGCACCTCTGGACCCGCCGGAGGCCGACGCTGCGGCGGGCGAGCACGACGACGACGCGGACGCGAAGAAGAGGAGCAAGGGAGGCGAGAGGGGCGCGAGGTGGAGCGCGGCGGCGAGGGGCCTCCTGGACAAGAGCATTATCGCTGGCTCTCAGCCCGCGCGCCTTAAATAGGGGGGCAGCGCCGGATGCGACGAGACGGACGGGACGACGGAAGCGTGACCGTTGTCGTGCTGGGGGAGGGAATAAATGCGGCGCTGGTGGGGGAAGGGTGGGAGGAGGAGGGATCCCCGATGCGGGCGCGCGTGAGGGGGGCTGCGAGCACCGCCGCGCGGCGGCGGCGTCTCATCTCATCGCGCCGGGCATTGGCCGGCCGGCGGGCGGGCGGGCGGGGCAAGTGGCGCGGGGATCGTGTGCGGATTCGGATGCGGATGCCGCGGAGCTCGAGTGCGTTGGAAGCAGCAGCGGCAGCGGGCGCGGGCGGGGCGGACGCGGGGAGGGGGCGGCTGGTGGTGGAGGAACCGCTGGCGCTGGGTCCTGGCCTCCTGGGTGTAGATGGATTTGAGTTGGGGGCTGTGCTGCTGACGTCGCTCCGGCGGTAACGGATGGCGTGCGGCTCGGCTGCCCTTCGGAGTTCGGAGGCTTGTGCTCCGGCCACACGCGCACGCCACAGATGAGATGAGCGCACGAGGGTGTCATGGGTGGACCCGCGGAAACAGGGCAGAACGGAGGAGCCTTGCTAAGTTTTTTTTAAAAAAAAATAGCCTTGCTAAGTTTTCGCAGCACGTGAATTGTTACCTTACTGAAGCTTGGTAAATACCTGTAATTAGAAAACCTGTAATATTAGATTATGGTGAAGAATGCAGCTATCAAATTACTCTAAATTTGATCAAATTTATAGTAAATAGTACTAAATTTATATCCAAATAAATTTATTATAAAAATATATTCTATAAATAATCTAATGCTACTTATTTCGCACCATGAATGATAGTACTTTTTTATACAATTTTAGTTAAAGTTCAAACTATTTGACACATCGAAAAGTGAGAATTGCATTTTTTTTATGGATGGAGGAAGTACATCAGTTATGGCAAAAAAGATATTGTGTCAGCCACAAATTATGAAGGAAATAGTTGAAGTTGTTGCAGTAAGAACGTCGTTTGTAGTAAGGGGATGACAGAGGTAGAGGGTGCCGATGGAGAGGAAGGTAGAGTACATGCATGCAAATGTGAGGAAGAAGAAGGTGCCTGATGCATAGATCCGTACAAAAACCAGTGCATCGATGGAAAAGAAAATGCCAAAAATAATTATCGCCGCTCCAATACATAGTCAATCTGGGTATATCCCATGCATTAAGTCATTTTGTTATTTTATGCTAGTCGTTAGTGTGCTTCAATCTACTATTCAAAACCGGTATTGACAATAAACAAAGGAGTAATGATGGTTTTAAAAAAATTATGCAGAAGCTTTGCATGATGGCAACCATGATACGGGATTTAAAAAATATCATGAAAAAGTAGGGAAAAATATATGTATTGCGTGTATTTGCAAGGTAGATGGGTAGAGACATTGAGTTATTAGCTAAAAAAAACTACAATATCTAAAAATGTCATCACAAGAATACAATAATATTCAGTTTTGGACTTGGTAGACGGAGTACAAATACTCCTTCAGAAATGAAAGATTGACATTCACACAGGAAAAAGTAGCACAAAATAAAACGGTAATATCTGCCTAAAATAACAGTTTTTAGTGAACAGAGGTAGTACTTTGTTACTACATCGCAGAGAACTTGCCGAGCAAAAAGAAAAAGAAAAGAAAAAGGAAATAAGCTAAGGTAGGTGTCGTAGGTGGAGACCTACATCCGGGTGACGTAGTGCACCCGCTTAACCCTAGAGGGTGAATACTTGGGGAAGCGCTAAGCGATTCGGCAGGTCTACCTAGAGAGCAAGAACACAAGAACACTCGAGGATTTAGAGTGGTTCGGGCCGCCGGAGCGTAATACCCTACATCCACTGTGAGTTGTATTGCTCTTGCGTAAGAATGAATCTATCATCTGCCCAGGCTGGGTACTGGCCTCTGACGGGACTTCTTCGACCTTGGCTTTCTCTAACGGGTGTCCCCTTTTATAGCCCAAGGGGACGCGTACACAATGTTGAGACCCCGACAGGTGGGTCCAACGCGGATGTATAGTATACTGCGCAGAAGACATTAATGGTGCTATAGTGTTGAGAATGTCTCCCCGGATACGCTTCATCGCCCTGTGGACTCTCTAACCGAGGAGTGGATTCACCTGTCCCATCGGCGAGGCGCCCGTTGAGGTAGTATAGGTTGCGGCGTAAACTGTTGGGTCTACCGCGTAGGCGTCATGATGGGCGAAGGCAAACCGTCGTGTCCAACTGGCGTAGCAGACTGACATGCGTGGCGTGGGCGGCGCCAGCGGCTGTACTGTGTGCCTTGGTAACGTGCGATCAACAGTGCAGCCTGGCAAAAGTCGCCTCGGGCTCTGCTGTGGCAGAGCGCACTTACATCTCCCGTATTGAACGCGGTAGGTGAGCGAGTCTTCCCGAGGAAGCTTCGCGGCCGTGCGCGTGCCTGCGCCTGCGGACACGTGGCGGCTCCGGACCTGCCCCAGGCGGGGTGTCTGTTCCCTCCCCGCTGAGGGGTTCGGATAGTATATGGGGGTCCGAGACCCGTGGGAGGTCCGGAGCCCCCGGCTGTTAAGGCGCGGAGCTTCCCCTCCTCAGGGACACGTGGCGTCACCGGTCCCGTCCCAGAGCGGGGAGCGGGTCCGGAGCTGTTGGCTCGGTGAGGTAAGAGCCGGGCCCCTTACGGCGTAGTTACGGATGACAACACGAGTCCTACCTTGTTGCAGTAGCAGTGGGTATCTCTGTTACAAGGTACCGACAGTAGGTTTAGGATCCCAAGCTTTATAATATTTTTTAAAAAAATACATGCACATTTCACGATTTCCCGAAGATATTTGGTGGATGGGTAGCAAAACTAGCTGCTCCCCTGCGGATAACACGCGATAAATACGAAACACGTCTTGACCGTGCAATCCTGGGCCTGGATTCCACGCTGGCATAAAGCCACCGCTCCGGAATCGGAAACTACGGAATGGAGCCACCAATGCGCTTTTTTATATTTAAAAAAGATCAAAATTTCAAAAATATATGTCCGTTTTGAAAAATTTCAAAAATATATTCCGGTCGCCCTATGGGGCCAAAAGGCCCTAAATATATTTTTTTCTTCAAATTTGCAACGAGGTTCCTAGTCGGGGGCGCGCGTGCACGCCCCCCGACGGGCAACAGGGGGGCCTGTCGCCTCCCCCCGCGGGCGAGGGGGGCTGTCTTATTAAAGAGAGGGGTGAGGAGAAAGGAAGCGGCTTAGCCCTGTCGGATTCCACACTTGTGATCTGTAGGTTAATACATTTAGTTTATGTATTTTTCCATTGGTATTGTAGAGTAATTTAATTTAATTAGTGCTATAGTAGAACCATTTAAGTAGGAGTTTAATGATACTTTAGTTACGTAGTAGTAAATTAGTTTAGAAAATTAATACTACACGTTTATTATTACAATTGCAGTACTATTAGAGACGTGTTTATAAATTAATTACGATTTAGAATAGAATTTCGCATATGCAGTATAGAATTTGAGTGTCATCACGTAGTTATGAATACTTATATGTTGTAGTTGAATTCCATATTTAGTTTTTACGGATTATTAAATAAGGTAGTGAAGTAAAGAGTATAACTCGATAAGTATTCTGTGATATACAGATATGTCGAGCAAGATGCAGTTTCAAGTATTTTTTCCGTGATTTAATGAAGGACAAGTTAGGTGCGGTAGGAGTTAGCGGCCGAGATCCCGCCGACGATGATGACGACTACCGCATACAGTGTAAACTTCATGACACGCTCGAATAGCTCAAAATATGGACCATAGTGTATCTAGCTGCGAGTACGAGATCACAGGTTGCCACTGCTCAGCACGACGATCACGGATTTCCCAAATGTCGCATTCTTTGCCCAGACATACGTGACAAAAGACGACAACCCAATAGTAGTGTCCTTCCACCATTTCAAAAAGATGTGACAACACGGCAACCACACCAGCTCACCTTCAAAACAGTCTCTCTGGCGAGGACGACGGACCTGTCATTCTACAGCAAAGGTCTGTGGCATGTAGTGGGGAAGGTGGCATCTAGGCTTGATCGACCGAGCGGCAGCAATGCAGTGCTGTGAGTCTGCATGCACTTAGATGCTCTACATGCACAGAGATGCATCGAGTAGTCATTTATAGAATCGAATATAGCCTTTTCAGTGTTAGGTCAGTTAGCATCTTCACTGTGTTGTCATGTAGGCTTTTTAGGTGCATTTACACTCCACACTCTGGGTATCAAACCTATGTGCGCCTATAAATACTCCGAAGTTTGTGAACTCCCAACAGCACTCAAACACCAAAGCTCATTGTATACCCAATGTCTGGAGGTGGGTCTAGCGGGAAGAATTACTATGGTTTTGGGAAAGGAAAAGGGGGAAGAAAGGGAGACCCCATAATATGGGAGGGGCCTCTTGGACCTGATTCATTTCCGGAACCAGTGTTTAAGTTTCTGCCACAGCACAAGAGTGAATTTACCAATGAAACTCCTCCTCGACAATACGATAACCGTAGAGAACCGTGGCCAAAATGCAGACATGGTGAGGACTGCTTAGTGCATATGTGCACCGACGGGATGGATGGCGATCGGCGTTTCTTTAAATGTCCACACGCATGGGTAATACTCGGTTGTTTCATTTCTTTATCTTCAATGAGACACCTTATATGAAATTTATTTTGCAGTCTTCCGATGCTCAGAAAACTGTGGTTTTACTAGGTGGGTCGATCTTGCACCAATTGATTCTGTTCAGGAGTTCATCGAGTAATCTGGAATGCAAGGTGAACCATTATGAGGAAGTGAGCGAGGGTAACAAAGACGACGAAGATGATGATACCAGCAATGCTGCCGGTTCACAGGATGAACCATGCACTATTCCTTACTGCAACTGCCCTTGTCACAAGAAGAAGGGCCCTGCGCCTCCGGCACCTCCGCCTGCACCACCTGCAATGGGTGGATACTGCGGAGAAGGCTCAACACAGTTTCCTACGTGGGGGTACGGCTACTAGGAGTAACCTAGTGCTAGTGATATGCTGCATCGTTGTGTTTGTTGTATTATTTTTTTAAATTACCCAAGGCATATTAGGTTAGTCCAGAATCTATTTACCGTAGTTTGCAACGGGTTCTGACATGCCACTACATGTGTGTTGTGTGTTTCATTACTGTTGTATTATGATGTAAACTTGATGGTTCACATTATGTAATGCATTTCTTAGTTCTTATTTGTTATCATTATATTAATTAAATGTGTGCTTCTTAGTATTCTAGTGACATGAAAAGGTCTGGAAATATTAAGGACAAGTTCAAAGATTTCATAGATTCTCGGCTACAACTGCAAATTAATGGTAAAAGTTACAACACACAGAGTCAAGCTCTCAACTGAAAACATAAACAACTAATTGCAGTGGCATGTGCATGCGACAAGGTAATTTCTTGTTGCATCTAAACCTACCATGCCTTATGGAATGTAAAATGCCGGGATTACATGGTACTACTCTACTGAGTGCACCGATGATATTTGCCCTTCCTAATTGCTTCGGGCCCGGCTTCCTTCGCACGGTGTGCCCTCTCTCGCTTTCTCTCCCTGTCAGCTTCACGTTCCGCCGCCGCCTTACGATCCACCTCCTCCATCCTCCTGCGGATCAGTTCTTGCTCTTTCTTGCGCTTCTCCTCTTGCTGTTCCTCGTGCTTCATTCGGCACCAACGTTCTGCAGCCCACCTTGCTTATTGTTCCATAAAGTCTTTTGGCTGCTGCGACTGCACGGTGTCGAACCACTGCATAAAATCACAAAGAGGTGGAGGAGACTTTGTCCAACAAAAGTTAGAATCCTAACTCAATGTTAGGTCACAAAGAAAAATAGCGTCTGTTGTCCTGCTACCTTGGCCCGGTCTTTGCCGTATCGCTTAGGTGGATCATATTCGTAGTTCTAACACATAAAGAACCTCATAGCGTAGTCATCTCCTAAAACCTCAGATTGCATGAACTTGCATAACGAACCGCAGAAGCACATTGGCACATCAATTCTTTCGGGTACGGTGGCGTCACACTTGCTCCACGGAATGTAGGTTGATCTTGACGAAGACATTGACGCTATAGTGTGGTGAACAATAATTTCAATAATGCACCTATCGTATACCAAATCGATGCGTGAAAATATAGGTACTGTCATAATTCTATTGTCTTATGCTGCAATATCAATAAGGTACTGTCATAATTCTATTCTAATTCATAATTAATTTAAAAACATGTCTGTAATAGTACTGAAATTGTAATACTAAACGAGTGTTCTAAAGCACCAAATCTAATTCAGCTAATCCGCTAATTAAATTAATTATTATACAATATCAACGGATTCATACGGAAGTTACCGGTAGATCACAAGTGCGGAATTCGGCAGAACTTCGCCGCTTTTCTTCTCCTCACCCCTCTCTTTTTTTCTGAATTTTTAGGCTTAAATGAGAAGGGAATGGCGGCCAGGGCTTATATAGTGTGGGAGACCCCTGTCGCCCGTTGGGGGGGCGACAAGCCCCCTCCCCCCGGCCAGGGACCTCTTTGCAAATTCCAAAAAAAATTTACATTAGGGTCCTGTCGCCCGTTGTTTGGGCGACAGGACCCCTGTCGCCCCTTAGGGCGACCGGGGGTATTTTTGAAATTTTTCAAAACGAATATATATTTTTGAAATTTTGACTCTTTTTAAATATAAAAAAGAAAAAAGTTCGCCACCAATCTTTGGTTGGCATCGATCGCCTTTGGAGTTTGGGAGGCTGGGTTCTGTCATCCTCTTCCTCCTTTTTCTGGCCCCACCAAGTGTGAGTGTGCACGGCTATCAGACTACCGCACGAGGAGCACGCCCCGCCACGGCCATGCTACGGATGCAAGTTATCTGTATTTTTTGTCATTAGACGGGTAAAAACAGTTGATGAATGATCTATAATGATATTCTACTTAAATAATTAAGAAGAAAATAAACTAGAGTGACATGTCATCAATGGCGGAGGCTGCATTGGAATTTAGGTATAGCGCAATTAGACTGATGAAGCCAATGACTATAGTACTATAGCACATATGCTAATGGTAAAATAATTCACACCAACATTGAGTATGTATTGTCAGCAATACCTTGCCTTATCGAGCGCTCTGCTACTACATGCTATCGTAACTACTTATCTGACTAAAGAAATACTATTAGATACCTATTTGCATTCTCACACGCCACGCTACGGCAGAACTCCCTTGCGCAACGAGCGGCAGCAGCCAAGAGTGGCAAGGGATAACGCGGCGGTCAGTTAGGCTACCGAATGATCTGTAAAGCGATGGCCTTTTCATTAATGCGACGCGATGAGCTGATAAGCATTGCTTATATACAGCATGTCATTATACCGTATAGGTTTTGTCAAAAGCTTAACGCTCTTTTCAGCGCTTGTGATGCAAGCTTGGGCGCTACTAGCTGCTAATTATGATGCGATGAGAATAGCCTAATGCTCCTGAGATCTGATCTCCAGAGCGAGCCAGCTAGCTGTTGTGCGCTTTTGTTTATGCTGAGATCGATGGTGACAGCAGGATCAGAGTAGTATTAGACTAATCCAGCTGGAAGTTAGCTCGAATCTGATTCATGGTTAAAAGCACCACGACACGTGGAATCCAGCATCCGGTTTCATGGTAGGTACACACATCTTACCAGGTGAAGATGCCGGTCAGTTATTGGTATTTTTCTTTTGCGCTGCATTGTCACCGTCCCGTCATCGCAGAGTGAGAAAGTAATGCGATTCCTTTTTGCGTCCGGAAGAAAATGGTGCTGCAAGAGTAAAGAGCGACACGGGAATATATATGATCTCCGCGGTGTGATCCACGCGCGTATGGGTGTGGTTGGCGTGGATCCCAGTAGTGCACTCGACCGCATCGATGGAAGCAAATGCGATTCTGTTTCTGAACAGCATGGTTTGCATTGCACGTATCATTCTCCTCCTCCCTCTGCCGCACCTTACCCACTGGACTGCCGTCCGTGGTCGCGAGCTGCGTCTCGCATCTACGGGCACTAGCCTCTGTTCCGAGTCCAGCGCGTGCGTGCTCTCTACTCTGACTTGGGACTTTTTTTAAACCTCTCTGACTTGGGACTTGGGAGGGAAGGGAAGGGGAGGCACTCGGCACGGGCGCGTCTATTCATCGCGCGCGTCGCAGAGGAGGCGGAGGCGGCTGGAGACGGAGACGGAGGCAGTGACCGAGAAGGAGGTGGCCGAAAGCAGTCGGAGGCGGAGGCAAAGGCGGTCGGCAGGGGAGCGGCGGTGGGTGGCTTGTGCGATGCAATCGCAGCCATCCACGCGTATCAAATAGACGCCCCCCTCGGTGCCGGCGCCCGCGCGTGGGGTCGTGAAGGCGGAAGAGTCTGTTACCGTGAAAGCTCTCCGAAGACGTAATTTCCGTGAACATGTGTAACATACGGGGTGCAGCGTGTGGCTTGGAGTTGATCTCGAAGTTTGGAGGCCCACACGCCCAGAGTATCCCTCACAATGAGCGGCCCAATGCGCGCCATCCACTCGCTCGCCGCGCCACCGGGTCCAACGCCGGCGAGGCCACCTCTCCGCCGCGGTGCGGCGGCGGCCTCTCCCCTCGGGAGGTCCACGGACCCGCAACCGTCGCCGCCTACGCCTCCGAGCCTCGCCTCCCGCCGCGCCGTGCTCCTCGCCCTCGTCCTGGCCGCGGCGCCGGCGCGCCCCGCCGCCGCCGCCTTCTCCCTCGGCATCCGTACGACCGCGTCCCTCCCGTCGCCTGCCTCCTCTCTCCGCATTGCAGTGGCCGGACCTCTCACTATCTTCCCCTCTTCTTGTCCTGTCGGCCCGGTGCAGCTGGGCCCAAGGAGCTGTTGCGGGAGCAGAAGAAGAAGTCGGCGTCCTTCCTCCTCGCGCCCATCGCCGCATCCCGCGACACCCTCCTCAAAGCCCAAGCTCTCCTCGGTAATTCCAGTCTCCCGGGTGACCATCGTTTTGCCTGATCTGTTCAGATATGTCGGTAAGATTCTTAGCAACTGTTGTGTCTGCGCAATGCAGCTTCCCCAACTGCGTCTGCCGAGGACGCCGAGGAGGTGAGGGGGCGGATCGGTGCGGCGGGGAGGGACTGCGTTCCGCGGCAGAGGAACTCGATCGTCGCGTTCCAGTCGAAGACTGGCGTTGAGGTACGGGGGTTTTGCCTCAACCAAGGGCAGACTGCTGTTTGTACTCCAGGGCTGTGATTAAATTACCCTGCAGGTCTGCACGTTCAGTTTGATACTGAAGAATGCTGCGTCGCTGCTTGCCAATAAGGATCCTCTCAAGGTTGAAGCTGATACTAGGCTTGGGGAGCTCATACAGTAAGGCCATCGCTAGCTAGCGTTACGAGAAGCTCAATAAACTTTTGTGTATTGTTTTGCAGGACTCAAGGTTCACTGATTTTCTGCAGGTCATTCTCCGACCTAGGAACTGTGGTGGAGAACAGTAATTTTGAGCTCATTGGTGACAGGTGGGTAACATGGACGCATTGCTTATCTTGTTTTATTTTAGCCCCAGATTTGTTATCGTGCATTGACTCTTCAGTCTTCACATGCTGCAGCTTTTACTAGTACATGTAGTAATTTGATGTTTCATATGGTGACAGGATGTGTGCGTGTTTTTGCATTATGCAATGCCATTTCTTTTGCAATGTTCTGTTATGGGATATTTATTTGATAACTTGTTTATGGAAGATCAATTCACTCTGTGTTTGTTGATATTGTAGTAAAGAAGATATAGCCTATGCCATCACCTCATTTTAGGAAATCACTAGAAACAAACTGCAGCAATTTGTCATATCTCCTCTGTATGGAATGTCTTGTCATGCGGGATGAACTGATTTTCACAATAAAATCTGCACTCTTTGTATGGATATCTATTTTTTTAGGATTTGGATTACAAACCTTTATTTTCTATGGAATTGATTTGGATTCTTTTGTAAATGCTGGCATTCATCTTTTTCAATGTCCTGCAGAGAGAAGATGAAGGATGGCTTGCTGAGCACTATCTCTGCCCTTGACAAGTTTGAACAGAGTGTTAAAGACTGTCTAGGTGTTTAGACCTTTTTTTTTGCTGAGTTCCATCAAATTTTCTTAAGGCTTTAAAAATGACTTATTATTTTTGTTTTCTTTATATTCCTGTGCTAAGGTTTCATTTGCCTTTGGTCATCAGGGGCTTTTGTTGTAGAACACACATTGTGTATTTGATCTGTATGTTACTTGTGGTAAAAAAAATTGCCAGCAAAGGAAACGTGGAATTAGATATAGGAATTTATTGTGTTGACGTATGCAATGGTAGCAATAAGCCCATAAGCAGGCACTATATCCAAATTTTGTTTCTGTTACTATGTACATGGTTCTCTACGTGGTGCTCCACTTATCATCCTGTTTATTACATTATAATATTTACGCATGTATACCTTGTGCCTCCAGTTTCTTTAGATACCTTACTGTTCATTAAACCACATGGAACTAAAGTGGAGTATGTTTCTTTCGTTTGGATATTTATGCGCCATAATTTAAATGTATGCTTATATGCACTGGTGATATTTTCCAAAACTTCAGTTGCTTTGAGAAAGCGTAAGAAATGTGTAAAGAGTAGGATGGAATTTTCATATTGTATTTTTCATTGACAAGATTTTATGTATTATCTCAGCAAAAAAAATATTGTACAAAAATCATATTTGGTTTGAATGCTAATGAATTCTGCATGCCATCAGATGAAAAAAGTACTCCAACTATTCCAAGTAGTGATCCAGTGGACACATGATCTGGTCATCTGGTGAGGCTGAGGCTTCCACAAAATACAATCTGCAGCATGGTGTGCCATCCTCCGGATTTTTTTCCATTGATCTTGGCAGTCTCCTCAGTTTATCAAATAGGTTCTCTGGGTGACTTAGCAGCCCAAAATGTGCCTGCGGATCTCCAATTTGTGTCAGTGTTACCTTAGAGAACCCAATTGAAGGCAGCAGGAGGTCAGGGCTATCATGGTAGAAATGGTACATTGTCGGGGAGATCGATGTCGCATTCTTGTTCATGAAGTCGGCCAGGAGCACTGTGTAGGCTGAGAACCGGCTGGCTGCAATGGTTTCAAGGACTTGCATTGCATCTGCATTGTGAAGGTAATAGATGATGCCTTCAAGCACCCATATGGTGTTCCTTTCAGGAACATACCCACAGCTCTGCAGCTTTGTTACCCAGTCTCCATCTTGTATGTTGGCAGGAACCCTAATCAATGATTTTGCCATCAGGGTGAGTTTCTGGTGATTTGCAGAACTCATTGCTTCGTGCAGAAGATCAGATTTCATTTCTAGGAGCTCCGGGAAATCAAGTTCAAATACCGTGCATTCCTTTAGGCAGTTCAGTCGATAGGCTCTCGCATCCATCCCTGAAAAGAGAGAGAGAGAGAGAGAGAGAGAGAGAGAGAGAGAGAGAGAGAGAGAGAGAGAGAGAGAGAGAGAGAACATAGATTGATGATCAGAATGAGCCTTTTCTTGAGGCGAACCTATCTGCAAATGAAGATGCTTGTTGTGAAACAAATTTTAACTCAACCTGCTTCATCTACCGCAAAATGTGTCGTTCTTGCTTCATCAACTTTGTACTACATTTGTTTGAAAACAGTAGAAGTTCGAATGTATGGTTCACCAGAATTTTTGAGCCTAGAGGTTTCAATGACGGCATTACATCCAAATGAAATTCCTAGAATGTATTTCTACAGCTCAGTCATTTCATCATTTAAAGTTCGGGTATGCCTTGTTCTACCTGTTCCGTTCAATTCCAGAGAAGACATCAGATTGTTGAAGGATAGCATTATCATATACAAAGGTTTGACATGCTCTCAATTGTGCGTGTACCCTAAGTTTGCTTCTGGGTTGGAATAACTCCATACGAACTCACTAATATCAGGTGAAATTAATCTGTTTCTGAAGCCTTCTGGTATGTGTAGTGTTGGGACCCCTAGCTGCAAGCCAAAAGTTTTTTTTTTTGTAGGATACAAGCCAAAAGTTTCCTAGCATATAGTAGTCTTACTACTATACAGCGTGGGGAGGCTGGGCTGGGAGCACCCGGTTGCTCCCAGAGCGGCACGTGTGCTTTGGGGGGGGAGGAAAAGCTGAGACCCAAGCCTCGGAGAGACACCCGACGCGGGCTATGGATTTGCCGCCTAGGAGCTGTGGTCTCTCTCTCTCACTCTGCTCTGCTTTCTTCTCTCTCTGCTCAGCTGCCCTCCCGCACGCCGCGCCTCCCTGCCAACCTCGCTGCCCCGACGCGCGCTTCACCGGCCGCCGAGCTCTCTCTCCCGCGGTGCCTCCATGCCGGCCCCAGGCCCCCCAAGGCGCACCTCGCCGGCCACCGCGCCCTCCCTGCGCTCCTCCCCAACTCGGCAAGCGCGCGCCTCCCGGGCCGCCACGTGCCTCGATGGTTGCCGCACTCTCTCGCGGTGGCTGCGGCGTGCCTCACCGCCCTCCTCCCCGCCTTTGTCGCCGCACCGCCGGGCCAAATCCCCGGCAACACCACCCGGATCTCCGCCTCACTGAAGATCTGCCGGGCTGACGGCATGGAACCGGAACCCGACGTCGCTGGCCATCTTCTCCACCTCCGAGCTCGCGCTGCTGCTCCTCCGCAGCACCAGCCCCACGTCGTCGGAGTCGCTCGAGATCCGGACCGACGAGGAGACAGACGAGCTCGACGAGGAGCACGAAGAGGAAGCCGCGTACAGCGGCGCGCACGGGGTCAGGCTCGACGTGGCGGTTCCGGTAGGCGGGGTCGACGTGGCAGGTCCGCCCGGTGGAGGAGCATCCCGCGGCGTGGGGGACGAGGCGTGGAGGCACGGCGGAGGACCACTGGACCGCAGCCCGGCTGCGCGGGGGAGGGACGGTGGCGGTGCCCGGGTGAGGAGGCGGGCTGCGGCGGAGGGGCGGCCGCGGCGGCGGAGTGTGTGGGAGAGGGAGAGGGCGCCGTGGATAACGGAGAGAGAGAGCGTTTTTGTCGGGTACCACGATCAGGGACACCCTAATCGTGGTACTAAGATCGCTTTAAAACGCAAACACATATTAAGACAACTGGGCCCACGAAGGCCCACGACCTCCTTCCAACCTGGAAGAAAGGAAAGGACTCAATGAATCCCAGCATGCGGCCCATTCGCATCCCTCTCGAACCCGCGGAACGATCTCCGCCTCGCTCGAGGGTCCCTCTCGGGCCCGCGGAACGATCTCCGCCTCGCTCGAGGGTCCCTTTCGGGCCCGCCGGACAATCTCCGCCTCGCTCGAGTGTAGCGGATCTATCCTCGAGCAGTTAAACTATCTCCGCCTCGCTCGAGGGTAGCGGATCTACCCTCGAGCAGGTAAACCATCTCCGCCTCGCTCGAGGCCACCCTTCGGCACAAGGGACAAACAGCCCCGCCGCCCAACCACTCGCCGTACGGAGGCATTAAAGGCCAGCCACTCCGCCACGACGCCCAGGACGGACGGTGTCAGGCCGCCACTCCCACAGTGGATGTGACCGGGGTCCCATCCGCTGACTTCAGTCACCGCTCCGCCATCCCGAAGGCTGTAGCGGCACTGTGGGACATGCGATGCGAGACAAGACAGGCCCGGCACTGCTTCTGTTCCTGTTCTGCCGACACCGACCATCCGGACTCACTTCCCACTGGGGAAGGGGTCCGGTAACGTCACGTGTCCTCCCGAGCGGAGCGCTTAGCGCACATGGACGGGGCCCGGACCTCCCCCATTGCGTAGTCCGGGACCTCCACGTGTCCCCCGGACCTTCTAGTGTGCACGCCCGCACTCCGACCAGGGGGTCCGGGGCCGTCCCGCGCTATTACTACCTCCGGGACACTGCAGGACGACCGGCGCCATCTTCGCGGGACCAAGGACAGAATCAAGGACGACAGCGACGCGCGCCGCCTTCCCACAGTGTACTTCCTACAGTGTCCAACCACTGTACCCCCGCGATTCAGGGGAGGACGGCGACTTCCATGCCCCACTCATGTACGTCGTCCCTCCTTGTGACTATAAAAGGAGGAGGCGGGCTCCCCTTAGCGCTCCCTAGACTCTGGTCTACCTGGACTCTGGTCTGTCTGGTCTCTCTGGCTTCTCTCTTCATGAGGACGTTCAGGGACTACTGAGCACTCATCTCAACCGACTCCACTCCTAGCTGAGACTTGGGAGCTTCTCTCCCTCTCTCGCCTTGCTTGTACCCCTACTACAAGCACTCCGGGTGCAAGATAATACAGTGCCCTCGCACACCCCCTTTGCTGGACGTACGGCCCCGCGGCCGGAACCAGGATAAACCGTGCGTTACTGTGATTGCCTCTTGCATCATCATCTGGGAAGAGAAAACACGCAGGATTTACTAGTGGGGATCCGGGCCCCCGGTCGGGACACCGACAGCTTTTTTTTACTATGTTGTACTGTGGGCGCGGTGGAGCGCGCTATTGTGTATCATACTAACTGCCAAGTTGCCAACTGATGAGACCAGCTGAAGGGATCTGAGAGTATCGCAGTAGACACCGGTATCATCAAGGACACAAATATCAGCGTGTTGAGTGTGATTTGGTCTATCTGTAGTCTGGACAAAATAGCTGCTGGGCATGCTTGCATCAAAATGCTGCAGCCAGGATAAGCTTTCATCTTGATGTAAGCCTGTAACGTGGCCAGGTGTCTTCATTACGAGCCACAATTGTTTTCTTTTGTTTTTTTATGTACGTGAGCAGGGTTAAATTTTTCGGTCGAATTTCGCCGAAATTCGGTGTTTTTTTTCGTTTTCGCTAGTTACCGGGAAGAGAAATTTCGGTATTTTTCGCCATTTTTCGTTTTCAAATTTAAAAATTCAAAAATATTTATAAAAAATTCGAAAAAAATATGATAAAAAACTAGGTGTTCTTCTGAGCAAATAGGACTAGAACACACTCAAATCTAAAATCATTTGCTAGGCTAAAATTACATTTTAGTTGAAAAACAAGGTTATTTGTAGTCTAATGAGGTAGAATTTATAGTTTTTTAGTATCCGATGCAGCTTGACATTTCTCCAGACCCCTCCTCGCTCTATACAAATTACATTTTAGGAATTCTCTATACAAATTGAATCAAACAAAAAATTCAAACACTGTCACATGAATTGATAACCAATTCAAATCATGTTTGTCCTGGATTTAAAACAACTTTCAATTGGATCAACTAATGTCCCTAAAAATTTATAGGAATATCCGCCATAACAAGAATAATAAAAGTCCAGTTGAGGCCTAAGAGAGAAAATGAAAGTTGTCGCATGAAATGACAAGACTTTTAATTGGTAGTTTTTGAAATAATTAAATAACTTTCAAACCATTGCTCAAATGAAAAAGTTCCTGAAACAAAAGTTGTAGATCTCGAAAAACTGAACAAAGTTGGTATTCAAAAGTTTTTCATTTGACCTCGGGAACAGTACGAAAATCACAACGGACATCATTTTCCGGTCGAAATCACCGAAATTTCGGTCGAAATCACCGAAATTTCGGTCGGAATTCACCGAAATTTCGTTTTTTGAATTTGAATTCTCTTTCCGTTCGGAATTAGCGAAATTCGGCGAAATTTCGGCTGAAATTTCGTTTCCGGCAAATGGCGGGATTCGGAAAAAAAACGAAAAGGTAAACCCTGTACGTGAGATGATCGTCTCCTGTAGTCCTGTGTGTACTGTATACAATACAACTACATGCTTTTCTTCAAACAATTATTTGATAAGGACACAGGTCCCTTTTCCCTTCGTGTGATCGTGTCCAAGAGTGAGAGGTGAGGGCCTGGGGCTCAAGTTTCGCGCCACAGATATATGGGCAGCGTGGAAGAAGACCAGCCAAGTCATTTACATTTAGACAAAATGCTGCTCATGAATTAGGCTCCTAGTTTTGAAGTGCGTTTTATTTCGGGTTTTTGTCAGACTGCCAAACAATAGTTACATGGACCAAAGTGCCAATGCCATGTGAATCCTACAACCAGGTTGCAGGGGGTAACTTTCACCTTTTTTTAGTTGCACCTTGCACGGATCCAAATTAAAATTGATAGAAACTCGAACTCTGTACAGGAAAGATAACTTCAGCTGCCGTGTCTTTCTTTATTATTTTTTAGCGACCGTGTTGAGTACGTTTTTTTTATTAAAAGGCAATATCTTTTCTTTCTCATTATAACAGTTGTAAAAACACGAACTAGGTTCAGGCAGGTCACTTAATTACGAACTAGAAGCCGGTCGGCACAGGATCGAGATCAGTTTGGAGTATTACCAAGAAGAATGCATGGGTCTCACGCATCGATCGTGCATGCAAAAAGCCGGCGCTGAGATGTTTAATTTAATTAATTTGAGTTTCACGTAGCACGAACCTGCACCGAGGATCACGACCTGGGGGTCGCCGCCGAGCGCGTCGACGGCGGCCTCGATGCGGGCGTCGAACCAGAGCGTCCGCACGGCGATCATGACGCCGTGCACCTCCCGCGCGCCGGCGCGCTCGTCGCGGCGCATCTTCTCGTGGAGGCCCCTGAGGAAGCGCTCCCCGGCCAGCACCGTGGCGGCCGGGTCGCGCACCGCGCGGGCCCACAGCGCCCGCGCCGCCGCCGTCTGGCACGCGCTCTGCAGCACGGGCCCCCACTCCGCCTCCACCCGCGCGTGCAGCGCCCGCACGCCCTCCGGCGCCAGCTGCTCCATCACCGCCGCGAACTCCCGCTCGCCTTCTTCTCCTTCTTGTCCCTCCTCACCGCCATAGCCGCCGCCTTTGTCGCCCTCCGACGACGCCGCGCCGCCATTCATGCACGGCGACGGCGCCTCCCTCTCCTCCTCCTTCTCCGGCTTCGACGACGACGACGACATGGCCGGCCGCCGGCGCTCTCCTCCGAGCCTGGACAAGGGCGCGCGCGCGGCCACACAATGTGTAGCGGCTAGCTCGCTTTATATGGATGCTCGGGCCGTCGCAGCACCAGCAGATTAAAGCAAGAGCTGGTTCACCATACTCTACCAGAAAAGCAGCGTCGTCGGCGTGTGATCTCCAACGAACATGGCTAAGCATAAGCTGTTGCTGTACACGATGGTTGGTTTTGTATGGTGCGTGGGAAAGGCGGGAGCCGGGGCGGGAAGAGATAAGAAAAAGGAGGACCACACGTACGCGACCCAGTCACCCAGCCGGTTCGCGCGCCTGCGCCCGGGGGGACATGGGTGGCGCGTGATTTTCCGGCGGGGTAACGGCGCCTCAGCTCGCCGATCGGACTGTAGCGCGACGGCGACGGGCGGCGGCGGTGAGCGCGCGCGGGCGCGGGCGATGCGGTGTGCTCGTATTTAGTTGGCGCGGGGGAGGACCAGCAAAGGCGGAGGAGACTGGCGCTGTCGCGGCTTGGGGAAGGAGAGGACAAGCACGTGCGCGCGGGGTGCCGCCGGCGCCGGCCGTGGCGAGGTGCCGGCCCGGTCAATCCGTTCGCACAGTTGGAGTTGGGCTGTTGGAGCTCGAGATCGACGAGCCCGGCCCGCTTAGCTCAGCCGCTGCACATTTGCCCCACGGGCTACTGATTGCGCTAGCATACATTGTTACTCCATCCGTTACAAATTATAAGTCATTTCAAGAATTTTGGAGAATCAAACCATCTTAAAGTTTGATCAAAATTATAAAAAAAACACAAAAATTTATGATATCAAATAGATATACTATGAAAATATAGCTAACAAATAATCTAATGATACTTAATTGGTATTATAAATGTTATCATTTTGTTATATAAATTTGGTCAAATTTGAAAAACTTTGACTCTCCAAGATTCTTTGAATGACTTATAATTTGGAACGGAGGGAGTACAAGTGTATACTATTTCTAAAGAGAGTGAAGTTTCCACTTAAATTTTTTATTTGCTCTGTATTATATCATTGACAGGTAAATCATAGTCCAGTATGCCAGTCGGACTAGCCCTTTTGTCAACTGAAATTCTAATTAAAACACAAATACAATTAGAATCCTAATCGGAACCCGGACAAATAATCGGAATCCCAAGCGGATCCTGGACAATCAATACCACGCATGATCACAATACGGCCTGTACACGAAGTGAACGAGTATAAAGTTAGTGATATCATATAGATCTATTATATTACCCGTAGCAACACGAATACTATGCTAGTAATATGTATATATAAGATCACCAACTTTATTCACTTCGCGGGCATGATGTGTCGTGATTGTGAGAGACTTGATTGTCTTGGTTTTGATAAGGATTCTGATTGATTTGTCTGATTATTATTCTGATTTATTTGTCCGGTTCCGATTAGGATTCTAATTGATGCATAAGGAATCATTATTTACTTTAGAAAATTATAGAGGTAGATATACATGTTTTGATTCTTGTAAATAAATTAGGCGATTCTCTACGTGTTGCTGCAGGATGTTTGTTATAATTTTTAACTATTATTACGGATGACGTCACAAAATAGTAAAAATTAACATTTTGTTTTTGGCATGATATCATTTTTAAAAAAATTAAGAGATACTTCGGTAGTACAACAAAATTGAGGTTATATATGGAATAAAAATTAAAATTATTGATAAATAAACTTTTCAATTACTTGGAGTCCTCCTCACTGGAAATAGTATGTACATGTGAATGTCGCTTTTACATGCACTTTTATTGAGAAAATAAATCTTTCAACTACTCGGAGTCCTCGTCTCTAAAATTAATATGTAGATATGATTGTCCCTTTCACATATAGTGAAAAAATCATCGCGTGTCGGGTACCAGAATTAGGGGCACTCTAACCCGGGGACTAAATCACTCTCAAAACGCAAAAACACATAACAGGCGATCAGGCCCACGAAGGCCTACAGCTTCCCTCCAATCTAAAGGAAAGGAAAGGACTCAAAGGAGCCCAATCCGCGGCCCACGTACGCGGTGCGGCCCATCCGAACCCCCTCGAACCTGCGGGGTGAACTTCCCCTCGCTCGAGGGTCCCCCGCTGAGACCCTCGGCAAACGACCCGCGTCTCCGCCTCGCTCGAGGCCACCCCTCGACAGAGAGGACAAACGGCCATCCGTCCACCCGCCCGCCGTACGAAGGCATTAAATGACCACGGCTCCGCCGCGACACTCGGGTCAGACGGCGTCAGGCCACCATGCCGCATAGCGGCCGTGACCGGAGTCCCATCCGCCAACTCCGGTCACTGCTCTGCCATCCCCGGCCCTGTGGCGACACTGTGGGCACCTGTGGCGCCCTGTGCGGACACGCCCGGCACTGCTGCCGACCACTGTGCTGCCAACTCATTGTACTTTCCCCTCGGAGGAACCCTCGATAAGTATGGGCGCGACCCTCGAACGCAGCCCGTGCCTTGACCAAGGCAAGACCACAGCCTGCATGGCCCTCGGAACACCGCCACGCCATGCCTGGAGGACGTACCCTCTACAGCAACCGCCACGCCGCCTGCAGGAGCCACAAGGACGCCAGCGCGATCTCCGCAAGACCAAGGATGACGTCCAGGACGACTGCACGCCCGGTGCCATGATCTCCAGTACAACACAGTGTACTTTCCACAGTAGTTAGCCACTGCACACCCCCGATTCGGGGAAGAACGACGACTTTCCCCTCTTCCGTGCATGTACACCGCCCCTCCTTGTGCCTATAAAAGGGGGAGGCGGTCTCAGTCTTCTCCATCCGGGCAGAACTCAACACTCAGCACAACTCACAGAGCACACACGCTCTTGAAGCCCCGATATTGGCACTCGCCTCAATCAATCCCTCATCTAGCAGAGACTTGGGAGCTTCCCTCCCTCTCTCGCCTCGCTTGTATCCCCTACTACAGGCACCCCCGGTGCAAGACGATACAGTGCACTCGCACACCCCTTGCTGGACGTACGGCCCCGTGGCCGGAACCAGGATACATCGCGCGTCCCTGTGTTGCCTCTTGCACTAACCATCCAGGAAGAGAGATCACACAGCTCGATTACTAGTTGGTGCTAGACCGCCGGGTCTGGACATCGACAGTTGGCGCGCCAGGTAGGGGGGGCGCTGCGTGACTTGTTGTCTTCGTTCTCTCTTTGTTTTTCTGGATGGCAGACGAGCCACGCCCACTCCCGGCGGGCACGACGCTCCGGTTCGGGAGCCTTGACTTCACCGCGACCGGCGACGGTTACGGCACGAACATCCTCCCATCCGGAGCCGACCCTGACGCACCGACACCGCCGCCCCGGTGCAGGAGGCGCCCGCGCCGACGTGCGCGGCAAGCACTCATAGCGTGATGCAGAGCAGCTCGCCTTGCCTCCCCCACGCGGGTCGAGGCCGGTGGGTCACACCCCGGCGCTGTGACGGAGGACGTTGTCACCTCACCACCACCGACCGCGGGAGCGGCTCGCCTTACCTCCCCCACACGGGTCGAGGCTAGCGGGTCGCAGCCCGGCATCGTGGCGGAGAACGTCACCGCTTCACCATCTCCAACCGCAGCAACGGTGCTTCCCGGAGAGGGCGCGGCTGAGTCGCTGCCCCTCCCCTCCGGGATGCATGCTCCCGCTGCGGCCCACGCTTCATCTGTCGGCCCTCACGTGGGTGTGTACGAGGACTCGCTGGGTCATCATCTGATCTCGATCCGCAACCTTGTCGCACTGCCACCTGACAGCCCGTATCCCGACTCCGCGGATGAGGGATACGTCTTCATACGCGAATGCATCGCCACGGACTTCTCCGGAGTTCGCGATCGCGAGGCGTTTCTGGCATTTCAAGCTGCGGCGGACTACCGCTTAGCCTGCTCCGACCACTCCAGCGACGGGGACTACAATCTCATCCGGGAGTTCTTCATGGTCAAGCTGGCGGAACAGGACGACGTCACGAGGAACGACGCGGAAAGCCCACCGGCGAACGTATCAGTTGAGCCACCGGCGAACTCTGCTGCGCCCACAACAGCCACTCCGACGAACGGCGCCCAGGACTAATGCTTGGAATGTTAAGCAGCTATGTTGCTTCTATCCTTAAATTCCAAGCTCTTTGTACATAGTTTGTGCTTGTATTTCAAATTTCCCGGAATAATAAAGGAATATGCTTTACTTATTTATTTTTTGGGAATCATCCGAACCCTCAGGGGCTCGGACATGCATGAACACCGAGGTACGCTTGGCTTTACCCTCGGCAAAGCCAAGCCTCCCTCGGAGGCTACTACGGGGGGAACCCCCGAACATCCCCGAAATCGCCACCGTTTTTTGAAAATTTTTCGTATCTAAGATTCTCGTATACTTAGAAAAATAGATGCGAGGCGTAAGCAACTACGGTGCGGGGCCGGCCGAGTCGCGGGACCACCTACGCCTCTGGGATACGGCATCCCCCTCACCACCCTACGCCTATTATGAACACGAAACTCCCTCGTTGAAATTTATCTAAGTCACATACGAAAACACGAAAACTTAGTAACAAAAATGGTGCGCACGAACGCACAAGGCCCCACGGCGAGCGGCCACACTGTCGGTTTACATTAATCTGTCTTCTCGCGTAGGAACATGTTTAAGGAAAATCGCTAATCCGATTACATGGGCTCTACGAGCCGCCGATTTTCTACAAGTCTCCCTCTCCGTCGCGTGTACCCTCGGGGGCCACCCTCGGGTGCTACACCCTCGAAGGCCTCCCCCGAGGGGCTGCACCCACGAACGAGCTAGCTAACGGAAAGGGCGAAGTCTTCACCAATGCTTGGAATATACAGCAGCTATGTTGCTTCTATCCTTAGAATTCCAAGCTTTTTGTGCATAGCTTGTACTTATACTTTTAAAGTTTCCCAAGGCAATAAAGAGTATGCTTTACTTATTTATTTTTGGGAATCTTTCGAACCCTCGGGGGCTCGGACGCGCACGAACACTGAGGTACGCTTGGCTTTACCCTCGGGGGCTACTACGGGGGGAACCCCCGAACATCCCCAAAATCGCCAACGATTTTTTGAAAAATTTCTGTGCCTAAGTTTCTCGCATACTCAGAAAGGTAGACGCAAGGCGTAAACGATTAAGGAACGGGATCGGCTGAGCCGTGGGACCGCCTACGCCTCCGAGATACGGCATCCCCACTCACCTCCCTGCGCCTAAGTCGTTTATGAACGGCAACTTCCTCGCAGAAACCTATCTAAGGCATATACGAGAACACGGAAATAAAGTAGGAAAAAATGAAGGCTCGAACGCACAAGGCCTCGATGGGCCACGCTCTCGATTTACAATAACAAATTACTTAATTCAGAAAGTACAATTACGACAAGTACTAACTTATTTACATGGGCTCCGAGGCCCAGATCCTCTACAGGTTATCTTCCCCCCTTGCGGGTCATCCACAGCGTCAAATTTAGCTATGGGGGGGATGTCAGCTTCGAGCTTCCCGGCCAGGATGGTGGCGAACTCCTCGATAGCTGCGTCAGCGTCGTCCATGATGGCCGACGCGACGTCCGCACTAGCATCGTTCGGGACGACGTACCCCGCCGACACCTTCTTGAGGTCCATAATGTAGTGCATCGAGGCCACGGCAAGGGCTCGCAGGATGCTGTGGCAGAACCGCCTAAATTATCCCGGCTCAAGTGCGCAGGCCATCACCATAAAGACAACATTAGCTTAAACGCACTTCAAACGGAACAATTCTTAGTATGTCGGGTAACGTCCCGATACAACCACCGATTCTCGGATCGAACAAGCATACCCCGCACGAAGGCGAGTCCAGAGATATTACAACCACAATTTTACAATACAGGCATAGGAACGATTACAAAGCAGTTAAAACCAGTATTACAAAGCCAACTTAAGTAAAACAGTTATACAAGCCATAAGTGTAAAGCTTCAGGGTTTAAACAGCGGAAGATAAAACACGACGGCTACAACACGTCGCAAAAAGGATACCAGGCTAGCCCAAGCATGGTATCACTCGTCATAGTCATTGCCGGTCGAAGACGTATCCCACTCTACGGACCAGCCAGGAGGCAACGAGCAAGGATAGGTCAAGCTAGCGATCTGATCCTCAAAACTCAAACCAGAAAAAGGGTTTCAACAGCAAGGCTGAGTATTCTAATACTCAGCAAGACTTAACCGTCAACGGGTATAAGTAGCCCACCTTAGCTAGACTATGCAAGGCTTTGTGAGGCTCTGGTTTTCTTTTGCTGAAAAGCAATAAAGAGTATGTCCTTACTTTCAAGTTTTAGCTTTCAAGATTCTAGTTGATTAACCATTCTATGTAAGCAACTACTATCCAATCATGGTAGAAATCTAAGCAAACATCACGATTGATTAAAGTATTGTTACTCTTCTTACTCTGTGTGGCAAAGAGATCAAGCAATCTCATTTCATCGTGAGAGGTGGACGATTCTGAATCGAAATTCAACCTTGCAAGGATAACCTAGTACACACGTCTGGAACACCGTCGGGTCATTCCCAAACAACCGTTGACCTTTCTTTCTGGCTTGTGGATAGGGTCACTCTCCCCGACTACAGGGCTCCAAGGCCGAACCTTGTCCCTTGAAGTCGTAGTGTTGCGCAACATAAAAATAAAACCTATCCCTACTGAGAGAGTGAAAGGTATATCCACTCCCCGGTCCAATCGGCTACTAGGCTTGCCGCGTACCATATTTACGGCATGTGACTAGTACTTTCAAAAACTTAACCAGCACTACCACACACCGCGACCTTAGCAAGTTCATCAACACAGACGGGGTCTCACATAAAGTCATGATATCGATCACAACCCCGTTCGTCGTCCTTATATTGATAACAGAAAGTAAACAGGCAATTCCTATAAAGCTCGCGAGTGACAGGCAATCACTCGACTTTTACCGGTCCTATAAGCTTAGCAAGAAGTCGAACTCAAGTCTAGTGTCCAGTACATAGGTTCCTAGGATCATGCATCTAGGGTTTCAATTCAAATCCTAAGAACTGTAAATGCACAAGTAAGTAATACAGTAAATGATATTAATTTGAAATATAGGTTAGGTCCGGGGCTTGCCTTCTCGATAGTTGCTAACTATTTCAGCCCTAGGCTCTTCCGAACTTTGGTCCGGGGCTTCAGTTAGTTCAGCAGTGTTTACTTGAGCTTCGAGATCACCTCCGTCAGACTCCGGGATCAGCTCGTACGTCCCGTCCGATAAGGCAGTCGTGTCTATATGTAATGCAAGAACAACATTAAAAACAGACATGGGCAATCATTTATAGAGTAGTTAAATAACAAATTTAACTACACAAGGCATCATGATCAACAGCACAAGCAAGATACTAACTTCATAAAATGAGTGGTGTTTGATTCCTATAGCATTTAACTCAAGGTTTGCTAATTAAATCAACAACTCAGATCACAAACAACAATAAATTTAGTAAAAATTACCCTAAACAGAACATGAACAGACTAAGCTATCCTGCAAAAATCATGCCAAGACATGTAGCCAAATAATCACAACAATTCTTTCATTCAGAAAACACCTAGATAAAGCTTGAATTATACAGGTCAAACTAGAGCAAAGTGGAAGCTCAAAATTTAACAGAAGATTTATACAGAAAAGAATTAACTACAGTGAATTTTTCATGATTTTATCTACAAAGAAATAAATAACAGAAAATAAACAAAACAGAACAACATATTAGAAAGATATATTTTTAGCTCCTGATCTAACCATGAACTGAAGCTCAAACTTTCAGGACAAGCTAAGATACTCCATATGAACACTCAGGAATATTTTCATGATTTAACAAGAATAGAAACTAATTACCATAATTAAAGTCTACTAAACAAGGATTAAATCAAATAAATAGCTACAACATAGAACTGATCATGAAATTTTCATAGCAAATCTAGTGTCACATGAGTAAACTACCATAAAAGTTTCACTGCAAGCCATGACTTTATACAGTAGTTAAGAAAAAGATGAAAACAACTAATATTTATGCACTAGAAACACAAATCAATTTTTACAGCAAAAACTTGCAACTAAAGCCTAACATATTATGGTTCTACAGCTTAGAGCTCTTCAAGAGGATTCCAAAACATCAAGATTTGCTATTTAATGAATTTTCTATGAATTGATATTGAATTTCAAAGATCTCTGAAAATCATTACAAAGCAGTCCCTAAGGCACTATTCATCTGAGTCTAGGCCTATTCAAATAACCCCCTGGGTTTTCTTTCCTTTCAACCCGAGGTCCCTTGGCCGGGTCAGAGAGGGGAGGCGGCGGTTGACCGGCCGTTTCCCGGCGAGGGGCTCACCGGCGGCGAGGGTGGAGGGGTGTGGGAGCTCCACGGGTTCAAGGCGCACCACAGGGTGGTCTTGGGGTGCGGGGAGGGGCTCGGAAGCTGCAGCTCGACGGAGCAGGGCAGCTCGGCGGCGGAGGCGACCGACGGCGAGGGTGCTCCGGTGAGGGTTGGGCGAGGGGAAGCGGCCTGGGAGTTGCGCGAGGACGAGGCGCGGCTAATGGTGGGGGCTATTGGGGTGGAGCGGGTCTGGGGTGGCGGCTCCGCGGCGGGGTGAGCTCGCCGGCGTTCAAGCGGGGCGGCGGCTATGTTCTGCGGTGTGGAAGCGAGGAGAGAGGAAAAGGGCGGTAGGAATCGGTTTCTGGGGTATTTGTAGGGCTCGGGCGCTCGCTAGACGAGGACGGCGGCCACTGCAGCGGGCTCTCCACCGCGATGGCGAGGTGGCGGCGGTGCGGGCGCTTCTGGACTCGGCGGCGCGCGTGGCACGGCCGGGGGGCTCCAGCGCGAGGCAACAGGAGGGGGAGGAGCTCCGGGGCGACGCGTGGGTGACAGCGCGCGTCGAATTAATGGCCGAGATGGACGGGAAGGCGCTCCACGGCGCCGGCGGGCGGCGCTGTCGGTGGACGGCGGCGAGAAGCAGAGCAGGGAGGTGGGAGATGGGGTTAAGGGCGATTTTGCAATTTCCAAAAAATCCAGGGACTAAACTGTAAACCAGCGATAACTTTTAAAATAGGGCTCAAATGAAAAAGTGCCCAACATGAAAGTTGTTCAACTTTTCAAGATCTACAATTTTGATGTTGCGCAAAAATTTATTTGACCAAAGATACAAGAGCTAAAAATAAAATCATTGAAGGGATTTTGAATTCTAGGAATTTTGTCTTTTTCAAAGCAAATTCACTTCAAACATAGACTTAAAAGTAAAATTTGCTGTCATGCATTAAATGCACTGAAATTTTACAAAAACACCCTCCACAAAAGCTATATTCCCAAATAACTATATAAAGGACCTTGCATAAAATCATAATTACACATATAACCTTTCATAATTACAAAAAGATCATTTTCAAGCAATTCAAGCACATGATGCATAGCAAACATACACAATTACTGTGCAGACACCTTTTTAATTATTGTGCAGACACCCAGGGTGTTACAGATACCGAGGCAGAAGGTACTCTTGGCGTGCTCGGCGATCCGGCCACCTAGCGCTCGCAGGCGGCTGGCCACCGAGCTGCCAGACTGAGCACTGCCCCCCTCGAGCTCCTGACACACGGCCACGGCAGTCCGCTCCAGCTCGGTGTACTCGTTCTGCACCGACGTGAATGCGGTGTTGGCAGTCTCCTTTGCCACAGACTCGTCAGTCACCTTCTCCCTCAGCTCTGAACAAGGGAATCAAGATAAGTTGCGATAAACTCGAGTCAAATGACAATGAAATTTTGAATACTTACCCGCGATATTCTTCTGTGCCTCTTCCTGCTGGACCCGTGCGGCTTCCTCGAGCGAGGACAAGGAGTCCTCCTTCTCCTTGAGGGCGGCCTCCGCATTCCGGATGGCCACCTCCTTCTCCTCGAGGGCCGCGTCCTTCTCCTTAATGGCCGCAGCAAGTGTGGCGATGTTTGCCCTCTCGCGTTGGAGCTCGGACTCCTTGTTCTGGAGCTCGGACTCCTTCGCCTCGAGGGCTTGCTCTTTCTACTCAAGCGCCACTCGAGCTTGCCGCAGCTCGGCCCCGCGTGCCTCGGCGTCCTGGGCCTTCTGGTCAGCTGCGGCTCGCTGAGCATCGCGCTCACCGATGGCTTGGGCCAGCTCCTGCTCCAGTTCGCGGATGTGCGCCTCTAGGGGTGTCACCTGGTCAGCTCGCGCATTGGCTTCCTCCAATCGCGCGACCAGAGTGTCATTGTGCGGGCCAAGCTAGTGCACTCTGGTGTGTAGCCACGCCAGCCCCTCGTTCCTCTCCCTCGACATGGATAGCAGTTGCTGCAAACGGCGAGGCGCGTGAAGAAACATAAGATGAAAACATGCCCATAATACTGAGAATGGGCGAACAGAACACTTACGTTGCTGGAGTCATGGAGCGCCTTCGGAACAAGATCCATGACCTGGGAGAGGCCCTCCTCGATTTGGCCCCCGACGGCCATGTGGTTGCGCCAGGTGTCGCCCTCCTCCCGCTCGGCGTCTTCAGACTCCGAGGGGATGACGAGTGATCGCCAGCTGCCGCCTCCTCCACCCTCGGCGCAGGAAGGCTCCGAGGGGACCTCGATCTCCCCTTCTCTTTGGCCGGCGGGGTGCACCTGCGCTCCCCCCAGCTCCTCCTTCTCTTGCGACCGGCAGGGCGGCGTTGTTCGCTCCGTCCTCGCCGGCTTCGATGTTCGGCCGGGCGGCGATTTCCGCGCCGCCCCGACCGGTTTCCTCCTCGGCGTCGGGCCGGGCAGCTGCCGCAGCGCCGCCCAACCGGCGTCGCCTCCACCTTCCCGCGCTCGGGACAGCTGAGACTCTAGGAGTCTAGGGTCCCCCGGGCCATCGCCTCTTGGAGCTTCGCGGCCTCCACCGCTATGTCCACTACGGGCAGGGGCAGCGGCGCCGTGTGCGGCGACACGTGCACCCCGGTTCTGAGGGCCTTGGTCGGTGCGAGCTGGGCCGCATCCCTGGCAATGGCCCCGGAACTGGGAAATCAGGGAACAAATGTTTAAGCTAGCAGGATCCGAGGGACGAGTAAGACGAATGTAAGAGGAAGAGTCAGGATCACTTACTCCGCCTGAGCGCTCATACTGCGCTTGCCCGTGCCGCTCCTCTGGGCCCGCGGCACACTGACACCGCTCTACGACTGACCCAGGGGCGCTGCCCTTGGGTTGGCCTGAGGCCTCGAAGCCGTCTGCGCGGGCGTTCCCACGCTCGCCGCGGGCCCCCCGCTGCCTGTCACGGGCACAGGTGTCCTCTCGCTCGCCGCTGGTGCAGGCGACCTTTGCCTCACCCCCAGCGTGGACGCCCTCTGCCCTGTGATGGGCGTGGGCGACCTCTACTCCGTCACGGGCGCGGGTGTCCTCCTGTCCGGCACCGGCGCTGGCAACCTTTGTCCCGTCGCCGCCGCGGGCAATCCCCTGCCCCTCGCCGGCGCGGGCGACCCGCGTCCTGCCGCCGGCACGGGTGACCTCCGTTCCGTCCTCACGGGGGGTGGCTCCATCAGCGACCCTGGCGTAAGCCTCGCCTCGCTTAGTGCCACTGATGAGCCCCCGCCGTCAGCCCTCGAGTAGAACGGCTGGGAGTCCGTGCCCATCGCCACCTCGTCGTCATCTGAGAAATTAAGCTCCACGTCCGAGGAGTCCTCCTCCTCCTCGGTGGACTCGGGCCTGGCGGGCCGTGGCCTCCCCTTTGCGTGTGCAATCTTGCACTCCTTGTCGTGCCTCTCCTTCCTCTCCTTCTTCCTGGCGGCGGCCTCCTTCGCTGCGTCCTTCCTCTTCTTCACCTCCTCTCCATGCAGGCGGTTGGCGTCGCGTTCCTCCGGGTCCGGGGGCTTCGAGACGTAACCCTTGTGGCTCACACCCTGCAAACGCAACCAAGTTAGGAGCAAGGAGTGGTGGAGATGCAGCGCCAAAGAAACAATGATTAAAAACCAGACGTACCAGGCTAATGTACCCCTCCTCGGGGCGCATCTTGATCGCCTAGAGATCATCTGGGTTGTCGGGGAAATCCGCCACTGCATACTTCACCCTCCGGGCAGTAGCATTGTGAGGGAGCAGCATGTCCCACATCCTCAAGCCCTGGTCCAAGACCTCGGGGGTAAGGTCGAAGATCGGCAGCACCCTCTCCATGAGAGGGATCACCCTCTGCCGGTGGAAGTTCGCGATGACATCGGCGGCTGTCAACCCCTTCCTCGCCAAGCGCTGCAGCATCTTGATGAGCAGCTCGAGCTTGTCATTGCTCAGGCCATCCTCAGCGCTGTGGCGACACTGTGGGAACCTGCGACATTGTGCGGGACGTGCTCAGCGCTGCTCCTGCCACTGTGTTGCCAACTCCCTGTCCTTCCCTCGTACTTTTCCCTCTGCAGAACCCTCGAACTTCATGGGCATGACCCTCAGGCACAACCTAAACCATGACTTGATCAAGACCTCCGCATGCCGGACCCTCGGAACGGCGCCACGTCGAGCGCGGAGGACGAATCCTCTACAGCAACCACCACGCCGCCTGCGGGGGCCGCAAGGACGCCGGCGTGATCTTTGTAAGGCCAAGGACGATGCCCATGATGACTGCCACGCCCGGTGCCACGATCTCCATCTGGGTTGTTCTCCACACTTAGCACAACTCACAGAGCACACACGCTCTTGAGCCTCGATATTAGCACTCGCCTCAATCGTCTTCCTCTCTACCAGAGACTTGGGAGCCTCCCTCCCTCTCTCGCCTCGCTTGTAACCCCTACTACAGGCACCCCTTGCTGGATGTATAGCCCCGTGGCTAGAACCAGGATAAATCATGCGTTTTTGTGTTGCCTCTTGCATCAACCATCCAGGAAGAGAGATCACACAGCACTTCACTAGTTGGTGACGGACCGCCGGGTCAGGACACCGACAGTTGGCGCGCCAGGTAGGGGATTGCGCTGCGTGACCGTTGTCTTCGTTCTCTCTTGTTTTCTGGATGGCAGACGAGCCACGCTCACTCCCGGCGGACACGGTGCTTCGGTTCGGGAGCCTCGACTTCATCGCGACCGGCAACGGCTACGACATGGAGCTGCTCCCGGCCGAGGCCAACCCCGACGCTCCGGCTCCACCAGCCCAGTGCAACAGGCGCTCGGGCTAGCGCGCATGGAGCGGCGTAGGGCGGTACGCCTTAGCTCCGCCACATGGGTCGAGGTTGGCATGTCACAGCTCAGTGTCGCGACCGACGGTGTCACCGCTTTGTCATCACCTGCTCCAGCGCCACCGCCACCGAGTGCAGCCCCGGAGCCTCCCAAGGAGGGCGCGACTGCGCCGTCGCCCTTTCCCTTCGAGATGCGCTCCAATGCTGCAATCTACGCTTCGTCGGTTAGCACCGACATGAGCGTGTATGAGGAGCTGCCGGGTCACCACCTCTTCGTGATCCGCAACCTCATCACATCATCTCCAGATGACTCCTACCCCGAGACGGCAGGCTCGATCGCCGACGACATCAACTTCTTCATGGACAACTTCATGGCCGAAGAGGCCGTGGACTACTCCGGGGTCCGTGACCTCGACGGTTTCCGCTCATTCCAGCTCGCGGCGGCATACTGCCTCACATGCTCCGAAGACTCGAGCGAGGGGGATTACGATCCCACTCGGGAGTGCTTCATGGTCGAGCCGGCGGATGGGGCGGTCGATGAAGCACCGAACGACGATGGGGACAACGAGGAGGAGTCCCCACCAGCAAACCAAGTGGTGGCATGCCCTCCGAACCCCGCCGCCTCGTCAAGTTCGGCGTCGTGGCGAGCACACCTGGCGCAACTCACGGAGCTCGAAAAGAAGTTTGAGGAGGAGCGTCGGCAGACACGACTGCTACGAACCACGCTTGAGCAGGAGCACACCGTGCACGGTGCGCGAGCTTAGGCAGCGGGATGCGTCGCTCGGGAGCAGATCCTGGCCGACGGCAACGTCGACAAACCGCTAGACCTAAAAAGGGCTAGCCAAAAGCTCATCGCCGCGGCTTACCTGCTTCAAGCCATGTCGGAGCCCTCTACGACCGAGGGACGCAACATGCATAATGAGGCGAAGATGCTCGTTGAGCAGGTTGTGGTGCAGCAGGCTGAGGGCTCTGCGTCTCGCATGCGCTTGGCAGCTTCGAAGGCCGGATGAGCGGCACGCCAGGGCCGCGAGGCCTCGGTGCACACTCCCCCGGGAGACAAGGGCAAGGCGGCCACAGCCGACGATGCGAGAGCACACTCGGTGCATGACCGCATCAAGAGGACACCTGCGAAGGAGCGCCTCCACGACATGCGCGGGCACGCCAACGACGGCGATGCCCGCAACGTCATCAATGGGAGGAAGTACACCCCTCGACGGGGTGGCCGCTTCGATCCCGAGGAAGACAGGGGACTGTCACTAGATCCTCTGGGCACCCGTGTGTTCAGTCGGGAGATTCGCACCGCTCCCTTTCCCCCACGCTTCTGACAGCCCACCACGCTCGTCAAGTACTCGGGCGAGACTAATCCTGCGGTCTGGCTCAACGACTACCACCTAGCATGCCAGCTAGGTGGCATGACGGATGACTCCGTGATCATCCACAACCTTCCCCTTCACCTTGCCGACGCCACACGAATGTGGCTCGAGCATCTGCCCATGGATCAGATCCATGACTAGGCCGACATGGTCAAGATCTTCGTGGGCGACTTCCAGGGCACTTACGTGCGCCCTAGGAACTCTTGGGACCTCAAGGGGTGTCGACAAAAACCCAACGAGTCCCTGCACGACTACGTGCGGCGCTTCTCCAAGCAATGCACTGAGCTACCCAGCGTCACCCACGTCGAGGTCATCAACGCCTTCCTCGAAGGCACGACGTGCAGGAACCTGGTGCACGAGCTTGCGCGAAGCCGTCCCGCCAACACCAACGAGTTGTTCGACGCCGCCACCAACTACGCCGCCGGCAAGGAGGAAGTTGATGCCATCTTTGATGGCAAGGCGAACAAGCGCAAGAAGGATGCGCCCGCAGAGGGCAGCAGCAAGACCAAGGCCCCCGCCAAAAGACAAAAGCAGGGAAAGAAAGGCAATAAGCCAGCCCCACCGAACCAGCACGGACAGGGGCAGGCGGAGGACTCCGACGAGGCCCTCGTCGCCTCCCCAGACTGCAAGGGCCCTCGAGGCAACCCTTGAGGCAGTGGCGGCTTGTTCGACGACATGCTCAAGAAGCCATGCCCTTACCACAAGGGCTCGGTCAACAACACCCTCGAGCAATGTGAGATGCTACGCAAGTACTACCACCGCGTCGCGAATCGCGATGCGGACAAGAAGAATGATGCTGGCGACAAGGGTGGAGATGACTAGTTCCCCCTGGTGGAGAACACCTTCTTCATCTTTGGAGGGCCGACGACGAACATGACCTCTCGGCAGCGCAAGCGTGAGCACCGGGAAGTTTTTTCCGTCACCAAGGCCACGCCATCCTACCTCGACTGGTCGGATAACACCATTTCCTTCGGCCACGAGGATCACCCCGACTATGTCCTGCACCTGGGATGGTATCCGCTCGTTGTCGACCCCATCATCGGCAACACCCGCTTCTTCAAGGTGCTCAGGAACGGAGGCAGCAGCCTCAACATCATGTACGCCCACACCTAGGAGCTTATGGGGATCGGACTGGACAAGCTCCGCCCCAGCAAGCCGCCATTCCATGGCGTTGCGCCAGGGAAGTGAGTCCAACCCCTCGGCCAGATCGACCTGCCTGTTTGCTTCGGCACGGCGGCCAATTTCCATAAGGAAGTGCTCACCTTCGAGGTGGTGGGGTTCTGGGGAGCCTACCACGCCATCCTTGGCCATCCCTGCTACGCCAAGTTCATGGCGATCCCCAACTACACCTACCTCATGCTGAAGATGCCGGGCCCGAAGGGTGTCATCACCATTGGTTCCTCGTTCGAGCACGCCTATGAGTGCGACATCGAGTGCGTCGAGCTCGCCGAGGCTCTGGCGCTCGACGAGGCCCTCACCACGCAGCTGCAAGGAATGGCCGAGGAGGCCATGGACTCCAAGCAGCGGCACACGGGAACCTTCGAGCCTGCCGAGGGCACCAAGGACGTCCCCCTCGATCCAAAGACCCCTGACGGCAAGACGCTGAAGATCAGCGCCGCCCTCGACAGCAAATAGGAAGTGGTGCTCGTCGACTTCCTCCGCACCAACACTGACATCATCGCGTGGAGCCCCTCGGACATGCCTGGCATCTCGAGGGAGGTCGCCGAGCACACCCTTGATATCCTGCTGAACTCCAAGCCGGTCAAGCAACGCCTGCGGTGCTTCGACAAGCTCAAGCGGTGCGCGATCGGCGAGGAGGTGCACAAGCTTTTGGAGGCCGGATTTATCAAGGAGGTATTCCATCCCGAGTGGCTAGCTAATCTTGTACTAGTTAAGAAAAAGAATGGGAAATGGAGGATGTGTGTAGATTATACTAGTCTAAATAAAGCATGTCCTAAAGTTCCCTTTCCTTTGCCACGTATTGATCAAATCGTTGATTCAACTGCGGGGTGCGAACTTTTATCCTTTCTTGATGCATATGCTGGTTATCACCAAATTAAAATGAAAGAGTCCGACCAGCTCGCGACTTATTTTATTACCCCTTTCAGCATGTACTGCTACGTCACGATGCCCTTTGGCCTTAGAAACGCCGGAGCTACATATCAGCGATGTATGCTCCACGTGTTTAGAGACCATATCGGGCGCACCGTAGAGGCATATGTCGACGACATCGTTGTGAAATCTAGGAAGGCGGACGACCTGGTAGCCGATCTCAGGATCACATTCGATTGCCTTAGGGCTAAGGGGGTAAAACTCAACCCCGAGAAATGCGTGTTCGGAGTCCCTCGAGGCATGCTCTTGGGTTTCATCATCTCCCAGCGGGGCATTGAACCCAACCCTGAGAAAGTCTCGGCCATCACTCGGATAGGACCAATCCGAGACCTAAAGGGGGTACAGAAGGTTATGGGATGCCTAGCGTCCCTCAGCCGATTCATCTCGCGCCTCGGCGAGAAAGGCTTGCCTCTGTATCGACTTCTGAGGAAGTCCGAACGCTTCACGTGGACCCCCGAGGCCCAGGAGGCCCTTAACAAGCTAAAGGCATCGCTCACAAGCACCCCAATCTTGACACCGCCAACGGACGGCGAGCCTCTCTACCTATACGTGGCAGCCACGACTCAGGTCGTTAGCGCCGCCATTGTTGTGGAACAACAAGAGGAGGGGCACACTCTGCCCGTCCAAAGGCCAGTGTCCTTCATCAGTGAAGTGCTGTCTGAAACAAAAACGCGATATCCACAGATCCAGAAACTGCTCTATGCAGTGATCCTGGCTCGGCGCAAGCTGCGCCACTACTTCGAGGCTCACCCCGTCACCGTGGTCTCATCCTTCCCCCTCGGGGAGATAGTCCAAAACCGGGAGGTCACGGGTAGGATAGCCAAATGGTCAGTGGATCTGATGGGAGAGACCCTCACCTATGCACCTCGCAAGGCGGTCAAGTCCCAGATCTTGGCAGATTTCATAGCCGAGTGGACCGACACTCAGCTGCCCCCACCCTAGATTCAAGTGGAATGCTGGCTCATGTACTTCGACGGGTCGGTGATGAAGACCGGCGCAGGCGCGGGCCTACTTTTCATCTCACCCATAGGAGAGCACATGCGCTACGTGGTGCATTTGTACTTCCCAGCGTCCAACAACATGACAGAGTACGAGGCCCTGCTCAGCGGCCTCCGCATCGCCATCAAACTCGGCATCAAACGTCTTGATGTCCGGGGAGACTCCCAACTCATCATCGACCAGGTGATGAAGGAGGCAAGCTGCCACAACGAGAAGATGGAGGTGTACTGCAATGCAGTGCGCCGCCTCGAAGATAAGTTCTATGGGCTCGAGCTTAACCACGTCGCACGCAAGTACAACGAGGAAGCGGATGAACTGGCCAAGATCGCGTCCGGGCGGACCACCGTTCCCCTGAACGTTTTTGCCCGTGACCATGCCAAACCATCCGTCGACCTCAAGAGCCCTGCGGAAGCCACCGGAGCGGCACCCGAATCCTCGAGGGCTGCGGCCGTCGAGCCATCGGCCAAGGATCCCTCGATGGAGGAGCCCGAGGCCATGGACACCGACATCGAGACCTCTTCGGCGGATGAGGCTGAAGCAATGGAGATCGACGAGGCCCCACCCCCACGTGATTGGCGCACCCAGTACCTTGACTGGATGATTTGAGGGGTCCTACCCTCGAACCGCGCTCATGCGCGGTGCATCGCTAGGTGGACCAAATCTTTCGTCTTGATCGACGACGAACAGTACAAGCGTAGTCCCTCGGGCGTCCTGCAATGACGCATTCCCATTCCCGAGGGCAGGGAGCTGATCTGGGACATCCATGCCGGCATTTGCGATCACCACACTGCACCACGTACCCTCATGGGCAACATGTTCTGACAGGGCTTTTACTGGCCCACCGCGGTCGCCGACGCCACCGACGTCGTGCGGACCTGCGAGGGTTGCCAGTTCTACGCCCGCAAGACGCACCTACCGGCCCACGCTCTGCAGACAATCCCCATCACTTGGCCGTTCGCTGTGTGGGGACTGGACCTCGTTGGCCCGCTGCAGAAGGCGCCCGGGGGCTTTATCCACTTGTTGGTAGCGATCGACAAGTTCTCCAAGTGGATCGAGGCTCGACCCATCGGCAAGATCAAGTATGAGCAAGCTGTCTTGTTCTTCACTAACATTGTCTTCAGGTTCGGAGTCCCGAATTCGATCATCACCGACAACGGCACCCAGTTCACGGGCAAGAAGTTCCTGGCGTTCTGCGACAACTACCACATATGTGTGGATTGGTCAGTCGTGGCACACCCACAGACCAATAGCCAAGTGGAGCGTGCCAATGGCATGATTCTACAAGGCCACAAGCCGAGCATCTTCAACAAGCTGAACAAGTTCAGTCGGAGATGGTTCGCGGAGCTACCCTCGGTAATCTGGAGCTTGAGGATGACGCCAAGCAGAGCCACGGGCTTTACCCCATTCTACCTCGTCTACGGTGCCGAGGACATCATCCCCACGGATCTGGAGTACGGATCACCGATGCTCAAGGCTTATCAGGAGCAGCAAAACCAGCAAGCCCGCTGTGACATCCCGAAAATCCACAAAATAAATCACGCGCTAAGTTATTTTCAAAATTATTTTCGTTGTTGAGCTCGAGAAACTCCTAAAGCCCTAAACCCTAGATTCCGGAGACTTTTCCCTGTCCCGATCACCCGATGTCCCATTTTCTTTTTCCCGCTCCGCGCGACGCGCTGCGTGTCGCCCGACAATGCGCGCGTGGCCGACCAGCCCGCGGTCGCCGCCGCGGATTTCGCTGGCGCGCGCACGATCTCTCTCCCTCTTTCCCTTTTTCTTTTCATTTTTTCCGTTTTCCTTTTTCTTTTCCATTTCCTCTTTTCTTTTCTTTTCTTTTCTTTCTCCTCCCTCCTTCCTTCTCCCTCTTCCCCTTCTGCTCTATTCCGCTCCCGCGTGCCCCCCCGAACACCGCTCGCAGCCACGCCCGCGCTCACGCCCGGCCCGGTTCACCCTTCCCTCTCCCACGCGCCGACCCTGCTCCACCCCGGCCGACCCTGCGCCACCCCGGCCGACCCCACGCGTGGCCCGCGCACACGCACACCGCGCGAGCCGCGGCAGCGCGCGCACGAGCTCGCCGCGCTCGGCACGCCGCGCCGCGCGCACGCACAGCGCCCTGCCTCGCTGAGCCGCCGTGCCCCTTGCCGCCTCGACGCGCATGCGTGGCCGCGCCGCTCGCCGGCCGCCCCGGTCCCGCTCGCCACTGCTCCTGGGGGCCCCTCCACGTGCCTACAGTGCCCTGCGCGCCACTTGCCGCTGCCCGTAGCATCTTGTCAACCCTGTGCCACCGCGAATCGCGCCGCCGCGGCACCAGGCGCCATTAATGGCCGCCGGCCGGCCACCACCGGCACCCCTCTGCTCCACCGCCTTCCCTCAGCTATAAAGAGACCCCCGAGCTCCACAACCACCACCCCGACCTCGCCAAACCCCGCGCGCCTCCTCTCCCCAGCTGCAGCGCCGCCACCACCGCCGCCAAGGCCGGTCGCCGCCCGCTCGCGTCGTCCCGCCGCCTCACTCCGCCCCGGCCCGAGGTGAGGCCAGGGATCAAACCGCCTCCTCCTCCTTTCTCTTTCCCCTCCCCTTCCGGCCGACGCCATCGGCCAGAGCGCCCGAATCGGGCCGCCGCCGCCCCTCACACACCCCTCCTCTGTTTCCCGGGGAGGAAGAAGAGAAGGGCATTTATGCCCAAAACCCCCTCCCCTCTACTCTATTTCATTAAGAACCCCTCCACCCTTTGGCTTTTATGCAAAAGCATCCCTGCCCTTTATGATATTCACAAACAAACCCTTCCACTATGCAACTTATTTATAAATAAACCCCTGACCCTTTTTAGAATGACCCTTTTTAGAATGACCCTTTTTAGCCAGGCGAACAGCTCTTAAATTCTTTCATCGGCTACTGTGGCTTTTTGTGTGATAGCCGGTGGAATAGATTAAAAGGGGTAACCGATTGAGGAGTCTGACCTGCAAACAAATCGGCTATTGAAGCATGAACTCTTTGCACCCGTGAATAGAGACACGGCATCCTCTCCCGAGATGCAAGTTGCTGCGAGTTGAAGTGACACCACGAAGACGGCAACAAGACTTCCAATGCAACAGGGACTGACGATCACGATGTTGCTGCTGATGCCACCCATGCTGCTGATACCGATTCTGATGAAGTTTGAAGGTGAATATTGGCTATGATGAGGGGTTGTACTAGAGAAGTTCGCCACGGTCTCCAGCTCACTTCGGCCTTCGTCTGTCAGGTGATCTAGGTTTTAACTTTCGGGCGCATCGCTGTCGTTTCGTCTAGTTCATCTATCAGTTCTTGAAGTACTATGGTTGTCATTCTGGAGACATCAGCTAAATTCTGGTAAGAGAATTGAAGAAGGACATCGGCTGTGAAAGAAGAGAAGCCGACGTCCCAAGTCCGTTAAGTGATCAAGCAGATTGAGGCATTGGATTTATAGAGTTTCGAAGCATGAAGACTTCATACTTCGAAATGGGGGGGGGGGGGGCTAGTGTTGACACCAGATACAAACAAATCTGATGTAATTTGAATGATGAAGCAATCGGCTGTTGGTGTTTAGACAGAGTATCAACATGAAAGTTGATATGCCTTGGCGGCTGCCGATAGAGTCAGGAGCGTGCGAGTATATGAAGGTCACATGTGAAGGCAAGAAGCTAATAAGACTTGCATGCACATATTTGGCTACATCACGTGAGGAGTCTCCATTAATTGAGTATGGTTAGTAACGTGGTCGGATTATATTATTTAATAATGGAGGCAAGTTAAATGAATGGAGTTTGCACGTGCATGAGTTCATTGGAATGGTGCGGGAGCTATTTGGTTTATCTGGCTGGGTGATTACGTGATTGGCATGCAAGACAGAATAAAGGAGGCTTCACGGACACGAAGGTCAGGGGCGACCTGTGCATAGCAAGTTGATTAAATAAAATATAAGGAATCAAATATGCCGCACGGGAAGGAGTCCAGGATGATTACGCCTGGTGATTGATCTCTGCACGGATGCAGCGGCGAAGGATTTAATTAGCAAGGATTCCACGAATAGGATATTGGAGTCTATGTATTTTAATATTTCTTTGTTAGTTTAGATTTTACTTGTCAGACAAGTTGGTCTAGAGTATAAATGCGTGTCCCCAAATTCTGTAAAAGTTTTGTCACACGACCAATACAAAACAATTTACTTTCTCGAGTACATTTATCTTTCTGTCCTAGGAGTAGTAGTAATGTAGATTTCTGATGAGTTTTTCAGCAAGCTGGGCTGCATCCCTTCGATCTCCAGTTCGCCGCGGTCTTCGTCTACCAGGAGTTCCAGGCTTTAACCACCGGGCGCATCGCTGTGGTTTCGTCTAGATTCATCTACAAGTTACCGGGTATCCCAGATCTCAACTTCCGGGCTGTCATTGAATATGGTCCTTATCCACGAGTACCTTGGATTTTCGGCCGACGGCACATTCGCTTCTGTCTGAATCTACGGTATTCACCGGTTATCGATTTTGCCCTATCTTGTGAGAGTTATCTCTTGCTAGATGTGGTAGAATCATAATTATTCTAGCCTTGAGTAAGATTGCATCGGCTAATTTATCTTTAATCTATCGTCTTGTTGTTCAGATTGATTTAATTAGATTTATCTTGATAAAATAGACGATAAATTGTTCAATAGCCTGTTGCATCTTAATCTTGGCTGCTTCTCAAGTGTATTCGGGAACGAGTTCTATTATGGATAGATCTATTGGCTGGTGAGATTAGATTAATCTTTTACTAGTAGTATTTCTAGACTGTAACTTCCGGGTGCATCGCTGTCGTTTCATCTAGAAATACTGGTGGTAATGTTAGTCGCAGCATCATTGGCTTATGGTCCTGTTCATGGTGAATCAAAAGCCCAATGACACTCTATTTTCTACCGGTTTCCTAGCCGTTAGCTCCTGAGCTTTATTATCATTAATTGCATAAGTTGTAGTTTGGAGAATCTATGAGTTGCTTATACTCATCAGGATGTTGTAAATCGGCCTCACGGCGAACTGTGCTGCTATTCATCTATCATGGCCGATTATTCATTTATCATCTTTTATTCTACTGCGCTGTTATCGCTACTAGTGCCAGGATGAAATCGGACTGATTGGCCGATCCCCTTTGACCTTAGAAGAATTATCTTCACCTTGTCTGTTGAATGGTCAAACTGACTGGCACGCTTGGTTTGCATTCTAAAGCTTGGCGAACAGTGTCTTTAGTTTCTAGTGTGTTGATTTTTGCATCAACAGACCGGGTCCACTCCGATCAGGGGCCGTGGCACCGAGTGTGGCGTCGCGTGCGCCCCAGTCTTGAGGGCCTTGGTCGGCGCGAGCTGGGCCACATTCCTGGCGGTGGCCCCGGAGCTGGGCAATCGGGGAAGAAACGTTGAAGTCAGCAGGATTGGAGGGTCCAGTAAGATGAATGCAAAGGGTAAAGTCAGGATCACTTACTTTGACCGGGCGCTCATGCTGCGCTTGCCCGTGCCGCTCCTCCGGTCCGATGGCACGTTGGCACCTCCCGATGACTGACCCGAGGGCACCGCCCTCGGATCGACCTGAGGCCTCGAGGCCGTCTGCGTGGGCGTTCCCGTGCTCGCCGCGGACCCCCCGCTGCCTGTCGCGGGCACGGGTGTCCTCTCACTCGCTGCTGGCGCGGGCGACCTTTGCCTCGCCCCCGGCGTAGATGCCCTCTACCCCGTCACGGGCGTGGTCAATCTCCTGCCCGCTGCCGACGCAGGCAATCTCTGTCCCGCCGCCGGCGTGGGCGACCTCTGCTCTGTCCTCGCGGTGGGCGACCCCACCAGCGACCCTGGCGTGAGCCTCGCCTCGCCCAGCACCACCGATGAGCCCTCACCGTCAGCCCTTAGATAGGCCGGCGGGGAACTCGCGTCTATCACCGCCTCGTCGTCGTCATCCGAGAAATTGAGCTCCACGTCCGAGGAGTCCTCCTCGGTGGACTCAAGCGTGGCAGTACGCGGGGCGCCCTCCGCTTCTGCAATCTTGCACTCCCTGGCGTGCTTTTCCTTCCTCTCCCTCTTCCTGTTGGCCTCCTTTGCCGCATCCTTCTTCATCTTCGCCGCCTGATCACGCAGGCGGTTGGCTTGGCGGTCCTCCAGGACCGGAGACTTCGAGACGTAGCCTTTGTGGCTCACGCCCTGCGAACGCGACCAAGTCAGGAGCAAGGAGTGGGGGAGAAATAGCGCCAAAGTAACAACGATTAAAAACCAGACATACCAGGCTAATATACCCCTCCTCGGGGCGCATCTTGATCTTCCAGAGATCATCTGGGTTTTCGGGGAACTCCGCCACCGCACTCTTCGCCCTCCGGGTGGCAACATTGTGGGGGAGCAGCACGTCCGACGTTCTCGAGCCCTGGTACTGGGCCTCGAGGGTAAGGTCGAAGATCGGCAGCGCCCTCTCCATGAGAGGAATCACCCTCTGCCGGTGGAAATTCGCAATGACGGCAGCCACCGTCAGCTCCTTCCTCGTCAAGCGCTGCAGCGCTTTGGTGAGCACCTCGAGCTTGGCCTGCTTGCTCTAGGGCGACACCCCGCAACCCCAATTCTCCGGCCTCTCCCGAAGCACCTTGTTGGTGAACGCCGGAAGCCGCCCGCCGTCGTTGCGCATGTAAAACCACCCTCGGGTCCACCCGGCGTTGTTCGTAGTCATCCTGCAGGGGATGTACAGATCCGACCTATTCGTGCGCAAATGGAGCATGAGGCCGCCGGCGCGGCGTACCTCTTCGGCTAGCCTTGCGCGTTCTCAACGAAGAGCTCGCCGTGGAATAGATGGATCCACAGATCCCAGTGTGCTTCGATCCCCAGGTAACCCTCGCAGAGGGCGACGAAGACCGCCGCCTGCGAGATGGAGTTGGGACCGAAGTTGTGCAACTCCACCCTGTAGTAGTCGCACAGCGCCCGCATGAATCGACCGATGGGGAGGCCGAATCCCCTCTCGTGGAGCCGCATGAGGCTCACGATGTAGCCGTCGGGGTGATTCAGCTTGGTCTCCTCCGGACGCGGGGGAATCCACACCGGTCGCTCCGGGTTGTTGTTCAGCGGAAGCAGCCTCTCGACGACCAGCTGCTCCAAGACCGTCGTGGTGGCGGTGGACTTCCCCCACGGCAGCGGCTCCTCCGTCCTCGACAAAGCTTCAAGCTGGGCGGAGAACACGAAAGGCTAGCTCGACGATGGCTAAGGTGCGCTCTCGCTTTCTTCTTCTTCTTCCTCCTCACGCTCTCGGCTCTGAGCTCCGGGTGCAGTGGAGGTGAAGAAGGCAAGGGAGGCGAAGGCAAGATGGCCAGGTGAGCCCAAACGCTCCCCCTTCCCCACTTTTATCCATCAAGACGGGCGGATTCGCCGCCGCAGCCCAAATCTGCCACATTGATTCCCAAGCGCGCGCGATGATAATTGTGGCGCGGTAACCGATAGGCGCGGAGCGACTGTAGCACTGTCCCATCCGTCAGCCGCCACCCACGCCTCTCCGCCTACCCGAGGCAGCCGCCTGAAAAAGGCGCGCCCGCACAGCCAGCGCGTACTGGGCCACGTCACCCACAACTAGCGGAAGACCCGCGCGCACGACCAGCGACTCCGCGATGTTTAAGCAAACCATCACGGAATATTCCCTCCGAGGATTCCTTACCGTCGAAGGAAATCAATTTCGAGGCCTTACTAATCAGGGGTTCGAAGCCTGGCCTGTCGAGGGTTCGACAGGTGCCCCAGATCGCCAGAGCCATTGACTACTTGGGTGTGCCGTACAAGCTACCCTCAAATGCGGAGTTCGAGATGCCCTACGCAGTGTTCGAGGCCGGTCGAAGGTGCCTAGCAGGGGGGTCCCGTCGAGGGAGAGCATGAGCCCTCGGACCCTATCGAACAGATCCGAGCCCCACCTAGTGAACCTTTGCGAGCGCTTTATGTGACGTGTCTCCAGACCACAAGCCGACCCTTATCGAACGGGGCACGGACGTCCACTTGAACCACCCAATAACAGCTCACTGAAGCAGCCATGACTCGCAGCCCGGGCATGGGTAGCACGGCGCGCTTCGCCCCTCCTCCCTGCGGAAGGGCGACGAGGGTCGTAACTAAGTCAAGGGACCCCTGAACGCCTTCTCGCAGGCTGGGGCTCGGGGGCTCCTCGCGCACCACAGCACCCTCGGATAAATCGGCAATCGTCGATTGTGAAGTTCCACGTATCTAACCAAACCCCACACACTCAATGCGTGCATGCCAGATGGTTCAACAGAATCACAGGTCGCTGCCCCAGCACAAAAAAATGTCGAGGCCGGTTGAAAGGCACGCCGAGGCCGGCTGAAAAAGACGCTGGGCAGCCACCCCAGTCGATCAAACAGGGCAACGCGTATGGCCCTTGGACGAGTGCAAGCACTCCTCCAAGGCCTCGGGGGCTACACCCGCGGGTGCGTTGACGCGCCCCCGTGGAGAAAACTTCACACATTCGAGGATCAAATCCTCCGTAGACCAGCTCGAACGCCCTCATCAGCACGACGGTGACACTCCCAGCGGCAACTAGGGATGAAAACGGTCGGGAATGGTCGGAAAACCCCCTTAACCATTTCCGTAACTATATTTTCTGGTCGTGAACGGGAACGGAATAGCCGGACGGGAAAACGGAAACGATATTACGGGATATCGGGAATGAAATATTTCGATCGGGAACATGCCGATTACGATCGGGAATCGATAATTCAAAACGGAAACACCATCACATATTACCACTTCAAACATTTAGCTCGGTGAAATAGTTACCACTATGCATAACTTATACTGAGAAAACACATAACTAATAAGTACATCACAGAATCAACAAGCAACAGATCACAAATCCACACACACACACATGACCCATCTAGTTCCAGCGAGCAGCCAGCCCATCAAGGATGCTGCACGAGCTGGCGGAGCCCTGCACGTGCGGGCTGCTGTTCGCCGCGTCGGAGGGGGGCCACCGCAGCCACTACTACGAGCATTTCAGCGGCGAGGAGGCCGGCTTCGACGCGGTCGGCTCCCACGGGATCTCAGTGGACTGCACCTGCACGCTCTCATTCGGCACATCATCCACGCGCCGCGCTGAGGCGGGGACGCCCGCGCGCGCCAGCAGCTTTGTCCGGGGCACTGCCCTGGCCCGAAGCGATGCCCGTGCCTAGCTGCAACAACGGCAGCAGCCAGCACGGCGCCCAGCCGCGCCCCAACTCGACCAAGGGCGTGCGGATCTGAGGAGCGGGCTGCTGCGCTGACACGAGGGAGCTCCACCGCGCGCTGCATGGGAGGAGGTGGCAGCCGGAAGGGGAGGAGGAGGTGACCGCGGAAGGGAGGAGTTGGCAGCCGGAATGGGAGGAGGAGGCGGCGGCTGGGTAAGGGAGGTGGAGGTGGCGGCCAGGAGGGGTGGCTTAGGGTTTGGTCCCAGGTAGGCAGGCGCGGGCGGGGCATCGGGGCGGCACTGGGCTGGGCCGAGCCGAGCAAACAACACGTGGGCTTAAAGGGAGGTATGTCTCTCTAAATACGGGAACAACCGCTGGAATTTTCCAGTCTAAATACGGGAACTGTGAAAACGGTCGGGAAAATGCCCCAACCGTTTCCGTTCCCATAACTGCCGATTTTTCCCGGATTTTTCCCCGTTTCCTGTTTTTCCCGTGAATACGATATCCGATCGGTTTACACGGTAGACGGTAGCGGTCGGGACGGGATTTTCCCGTTCCCGCTTTCATCCCTAGCAGCAACGCCATGGTGCTTGAGATGACTGTGATCTGCATAGACAACTCGGAGTGGCCACCTCACTGCTTCTCCGACAACAAACCCCAACCCTTGGATCAATCTCCTCCGACAACGCTCTTCGGAGCACCGTCGGGCAAGCTAAGATCCCCACGGTCAGCACCCGGGTCACGCCCTCAAGGGGTCAAGCCTCTGCAGGGCTGATGCCTACCACTACAAAGGCTCGGGGGCAACTGTCGGGTACCATGATTAGGGGCACCCTCATCAGGGAACTAAATCACCCCTAAAAACGCAAACACACGTTAGGTAACCGGGCCCACGAAGGCCTACAGCCTCTCTCCGATCTAAAGGAAAGGAAAGGACTTAAAGAAGCTCAATCCACGGCCCACGTACTTAGTGCGGCACATTCGGACCCCCTCGAACCCGCGGGCAAACTCCGTCTCGCTCAAGGGCTCCCCGACAAGACCCTCGGCAAGCGCTCCGCGACTCCGCCTCGCTCGAGGGTAGCGAGCCTACCCTCGAGGAAGCAGACCAACTTCGCCTCGCTCGAGGCCACCCCTCGACGGAAAGGACAAAACGGCCGACCGTCCGCTCGTCCGCCGTACGGAGGCATTAAATGCCAACCACTCCGCCGCAGCACCCAGATCAGACGGTGTCAGGCCACCACTCCACACAGTGGCTGCGACCAGGGTCTTATCTGCCAACTCCGGTCACTGCTCAGGCCATCCCCAGTGCTGTGGCGATACTGTGGGAACCTGCGACGCTGTGCGGGACGTGCTCGGCGCTGCTCCCGCCACTGTGCTGCCAACTTCTCGTCCTTCCCTCGTATTTTCACCTCTGCAGAACCCTCGAACGGCATGGGCACGACCCTCGGGCGCGCCCTGAACCTTGACTTGATCAAGACCTCCGCCTGCCGGACTCCAAGATACGAGCTTTCATTCAGATTTAATGGTGAAAATAAAATGATGATATGACTTCACCACATGTGAGAGAAATAACCATTAATAACTTTTAATAGATTGCACTTATATAAGATATATAGATTCATCCCTTCCGAAAAAGAAAAGAAAAGATTGCGCTAGCTATGCACGTGTTGGATTCGATGAACGGTTTCTTGCTTCAGCCTTTTCAGGAAGATCAACAAAGTTCAGAAACACAGAAGAAAAAGTGAGGAACTCGGTGCAGAATTACAAATCACGGAGGCAATGCTTGGGGCAACTGATTTTCAGTTGCTTAAACTGCAGGATCACAGCGATTTCTATCTCTTCATGAGTTCATGTGCAATCGATCGGCGCACCAAAGTGCCGGTGTTCCTGTTCAGGGGCAGAGAGACCATCCACATCCACCAAACCTACCTGCTGGTGGCCTGTCCTAGCTCAGTGACTCGCCACATTTCTCTCCGTAATTCAAATCGAACAAAATTCAGAGCAACTAGTATTCCTTTCTCCGTGAGAGCGGACGTTCTTTACTTCGGAGTAACAATATCTAGTGCTGGAAATGCACAAAAATCCAAATAGTGTTTGATCAGCAAATTATAAGGATTTTTTAATGCACAAATTATAAGAAATATAAGATTCTATACTGTTTACTGAACCACAGGTTGTGCTCTTTTTTTCCCCTGATAATTAAGGTTCTGCTTCAGATGCCAACTTTTTAGTGAAAGAAAATCACAGCTGTAATAACAGGCCAACACAACAGTAACAGCAAAAAAAAAAGAAGTAACAGCAAAGAATAACCGGCATGTTCTGCTCGAGCTCGACTGCTCCCCACTTCCCAGTCCTGTCCCAACTGCCGCCGCTGCCACTGCTTCTTCTCTTGGCTTCTCCCAGCCTCCAGCCCTCCACGGCTCCGCCTCCAAGAGTCCACGCCAACCACTCGCACCGACAGACTCGCCCCCACCAACTCACCGGCCCACCGCCCGCCGCCGCATGACGGTGGCCCGCGGCCCGCCCGGCCGCCCCTCCTCCGCGCTCCTGGGCTGCTGGCGCCGCCGTCCCCCGCTGGGCTTCGGCGCCAAGGTCGGCATCGCCATCGGGCTCGGCTTCTCCTTCGCCATCATCTGGACCTCCGTCTCCCCGACCTCCTCCTCCCAGCAGATCTCCACTGAGCGATCCTCCTTCGCCGCCGAAGTTGCCGCTCCACCAACCGCCTCCCACAATCGTACCAGCACCAGCGCCGACGGCGGGCATGCTCACCGAAAGCCTCGCCCCGTCCCGCACGGCCACAAGAAGCGCCATCCTGCTCCGTCCGGATCTCATGCCAATCCCCATCGCGCCAATGCCACCGCCTCGCTGGATGCCGCCGCTGCAAAGGCCGATCACTCCGAGTCGGCTCCAATAACCGACACAGAGCCTAAGGAGAAGGAGCCGGAACAGGAGCAGGAGCCAGACATGGAGATGGAACCGGAGCAGGAGGCAGAGCTGCCTATGCCCGAGGAAAGCGGGGACAACTCGGGGAAGGCGCCTGCAGAGGGGGAGGAGGAGAAGTCGCCGCAGCTGGAATTGGAAGAGGAGCACGGTGAGGGTGATGGCGACGAGGATTTTGAGGTGGCGAAGAATAAGGCTCCGAGTAAGAAGAGAAAGCTTCCGCCTTTGTTCAGCTCTAGCGCGCATTACCACTGGAAGCATTGCGGTGCCAAGAGCGGCTACCACTATATCCCTTGCGTGGATTTCAACGGGGATGGGAGCCAGAGGCACCATGAACGCAGCTGCCCAAGGTCGCCTGTGACATGCCTGGTGTCACTGCCCAAGGATTATAAACAGCCCGCACCATGGCCGGAGAGGAAGGACAAGGTGAGGACCATAATTCATGTTTCAAGAAAAGGTGTTGCTCATAATCAGACATGAGTAACTTTGATTTATTGCTGAGGTTGTTCTTGTGGTGAACTGTGATGCTTGAAGGTTTGGTATGGGAATGTTGCACATCCTAGACTGTCAAATTATGTTAAGGGCCACAACTGGCTGAACCACAGTGGCGACTACTTGATGTTCCCACCGGATGAATGGGAGTTCAAAGGTGGAGCAAGACATTATGTGGAATCAATTGATGAGGTAATTGTTGGACCTTCACATTTGGATCAGATACAAGCTACTTGTATGCAGAAAAAGCACTTGAATAGTTTCGGCACACTATTTGATAGCTTGAATTGTAAATTAAGTTTATTAAGTTGGCTTATCTGAAGGGATGGGATTAGAAATGAAATATGCAAACAATGTTTGGAAAATAGTTGCCCAAGTGCACACAGTTGGCGTTCGTCGAGGATCGCCCATGCCACTCGGAATGCGGTAAAAGGCTAGGTGTGACTTGTGATGATGGCCTCACCATTGAGGGATCTAGCTTGGAAAATCATGCTTACTTTTTGGCTTATAGTTTTCCTCAATTAATGTGTCTTGATTCCTATATTGTAACTTCTAGGCGTCTGCATCATCTTGAGCCCCTTTTTACCAGTGTTTCAAAGGCGACAAGGCGTAACTATTCCCCAAGGCAAGCTGGGTCCGCTGGATGCCTAGGCGACGCCTTTTAAACACTGCTTTTGCGATGATAGCATGATACTGCATTCAGTGTCATAGTGAAAATGTTATGTATCCCAAAGGTTCAGTTCTCCTATGTGAACTTATAATGAACGTAATGGACATTAGCCAAAATTTTATATTGAATATTATTTGTTTCTTCAATTCCACCTGGCTTTTAGTTTTATAATGAGTCTTCTATGCATTTTGTAATGAATCATATTTACTTGGCTCATAGTTTTCCTCAATTAATGTGTCCTGATTCCGATATGGTGATTGCTAGGTGGTTGCATCATCTTGAGTCTAATTTTTATGATGATACGTAGAATGATACTGTATTTAGTGTCCTAGCAAAATGTTATGAATCCCAAAGGTTCAGTTCTCCTACGTGAACATATAATCATTGGCCAAAATTTTAGATTTAACATTATCTGTATTTTTAATTCCACCTGTGTTTCGTAACGAATCTTCTAGGCATTTACACACGTGTGTATTCTATTGCTTTGCTCAATCTGCACGTGACTTTCTTTTGTCATTCAGATGGCTCCTGACATTGACTGGGGAAAAAATATTCGTATAATATTGGACATCGGATGCAAAAGTGCTGGCTTTGGTATTGCTCTACTTGAGAAAGATGTGATAACGCTATCTTTAGGCCTTACAAATGATCAAACAGACCTTGCGCAAGTTGCCCTTGAACGTGGAATCCCTGCAACTGTTGGCAGTCTGGGATCACGAAGATTACCCTTCCCTAGTGGTGCATTTGATGCTATACACTGTGGTGAATGCAACATACCATGGCATTCTAATGGTACATATGTGTTTTGCTTCATTCCTTTCTTCCGATCATAATTTGACTATCTACTGGCATGTTGAACAACATTGTGTATTCCATGGTTTAGGTGGAAAACTCCTCCTAGAGATAAATAGAATTCTTCGCCCTGGAGGATACTTCATTATATCAAGTAAAGATGCTGACCTAGAGAGCGAAGAAGGTATGCAACGGTACAACTATGTAATATATATACAGAAAAGGGATAAAATAACACAAATATCAATGTGTTGTAGATTGTACTGTATGGTGTGACTACCTGTGCTTTTTTTATTTCTATCTTATGAATCTGGTTCATATTTCTTTCTGCCAATTGACATTTACCCGTTACCTTTTCCTGTTTCAGGAATATCAGCTTCAATGACTGCGCTTTGTTGGAATGCAATATCTTACAATAGTGATGATGTCAGTGAGGTTGGAGTAAAGATATTTCAGCGACCAGCCACAAATGAGGAATATGATCTGAGAGCAAAAAAAGACCCTCCATTTTGTAAGGAAGAGCAGAACAAAGCTAATGCATGGTAACTTGGATCATGGATACTTGGGCTACATCATTGTGCTATTAGCCAATGGGTTCAGATGTTTTCCCATACACCAATAAGTTCACTTTTCCCTTTTTTAGGTATACGCACATCAAACATTGCCTGCACAAAGCACCTGTTGGTATTGAAGAAAGAGGTAGTGACTGGCCAGAGGAGTGGCCCAAGAGGCTTGAGAGTTACCCAGAGTGGCTTGGGGACTTGCAAACAAGAGTGGCTACTGATCATAACCACTGGAAGGCTGTTGTTGAGAAATCATATCTGGATGGATTGGGCATTGACTGGTCAAATATCAGAAATGTAATGGATATGAGGGCTGTATATGGAGGGTATAAATCTCCTATTCTAATCCTCAAATTGCTCGATAGAATTACTCTCAACAATATGCACTGTACTTTAAATACACGTATTGAAACATCTGATGATTATTTTGTTGCAGATTTGCAGCTGCATTGGCATCTAAAAAGGTTTGGGTCATGAATGTTGTTCCTGTGCATGCTGCAGACACCCTGCCCATAATCTATGAGCGTGGCCTGATTGGTGTCTATCATGATTGGTGTGAGCCATTTAGCACGTATCCAAGGTCCTATGATCTTTTACATGCTGATCATTTATTCTCACGCTTGAAGATCAGGTATGCCATTGAAAAGTAGCCTTGCTTTGATTAGGAATTTTGTTGTGTTGTTCTTATTTGTTCTGTATCTCATCCAGTTCTTAGAACACATGTACTTGCAATGAATTCTTAGGTCCCAACTCCATATCTAAGACATGTCTGCAGATATGCTTTATTTATATTACCAGGAAAGCCTATTATAGTTCTACTAAGTGCAACTCTTGTATTGTGTAGATGTAGGCAACCTGTCACTATTGTTGTTGAGATGGATCGAATTTTGAGGCCTGGAGGTTGGGCCATCATCAGGGATAAACTTGAGATCCTTGACCCATTGGAGACCATTTTGAAGTCACTACACTGGGAAATTGTCATGACATTCAGAAAGGATAAGGAGGGTATCATGTCTGTAAAGAAAACAACATGGCGGCCATAAGCTAACCGTTGAATTCCGGCCTACCAATTTTTGAGTGATACTGTTGTTGATTTCCCCTGGATGTGTGATATCATCAACTGTGAATCTGAAATAGATGTACAAAAACTTGTTCATTCATTGCACACCACAATATGGTAATCATCTACAACTATCTGCCGGCAAGTTTAAGCCCAAAACGATGGTTGGTTGTGGTTGCTGCTACATCGACTAGTTCCTCCGAAGCAACATCATGTTCGGAGAAAAGTATTCTTGATTATATAGACGGTGTTGTACAAGATACAAGTTTCGTGTTGTTTCAAAATGTAACAATATGTAAAGATTGTAACACTGAATCAACTGCTTGGTGTTGTTGTAAGTTCCAACATTCTGTAAAGATTCATACACCTGAACATTTGAGTGTAAAATGCGGGCAAGCAGCAAAGTTTTGCAATGTGTATTTTGCTCTCATTTTGAGCTGTTTCTGTTCTTGCATTTGTGCAGAAGAGACCAGCAATTTTACATAAACTCCTTGCTCATAACATGATCAGTTAGATGCATGGTGATATTCTCACATTCAGCTGTCAGATGCTCAGACTGACTCCTTGTTCAAAGGTTATTGTGTTATCAGTGTAGATACTGCAGCCTTTGCACAAGAATTCCACCTTCGATCAAACATCCAAGTTTGAATCTGCACAAATTCACGTTTCTGCCTTTTTCTTGGATGAAGTCTCCAATCACATACGTTTGGCCCATCTACCACGGCCCAAAGGCGAGTTTTCCAAAACCCCCAAAACCCAAGGGCCGAACCGGCACCTCCCCCAAGCACCGCCGCCGCGATGCCTCCCTTCCCGACGGCGACCACCGCCTCCGCCACCTCCCACCTCGCCCTTCTCCTCCTCCTCTCCTCCTCCCTCTTCTTCCTCTACAAATCTATCCGGCTCCGCCGCAAACCTTCCCCCGCCACCGGCCCCGCCCGCACCACCATCCCAACCCTCCTCTACGCCTCCGCCACCGGGACCTCCAAGACCCTCGCCGCGCGCCTCTCCGCCCGACTGACCGCGGACGTCGGAGTCCCCGTAAGCGCCACTGATGCCACCTCCTTCGACCCCGAAGACCTCCCCTCCGTCCCGCTCCTCCTTCTCCTCGTCCCCACCCACGACGGTGGCGCGCCGCCACCCTCCGCGGCCTTCCTCGCTCGCTGGCTCGAGGAGTCCGCCGCCGATTTCCGCGCGGGGGCGCTCCTGCTGTCTGGTCTTCGCTTCGCCGTATTCGGGGTCGGGTCCCGGGCCTATGGAGAGACCTTCAACGCCGCCGCGAGGAGCTTCTCGCGGTGGCTACGCGCGCTCGGCGCTGTTGAGGCGGTCCCCCACGGGGAGGGCGATGTGGATGGTGGGGACCTCGAGGCGGTGTTCGAGGAGTGGAGTGGGAAGGTACTGAGGGTCGTGAAGGGGGAGGAGTTGAACGAGGGGGTTGAGGGACAGAGCGACGGGCTTGATGAGTTGGAATTGGAAGAGGAGGAGTCTGATGTCGACGACGAAGAGGAGGCAGTGTCTGGGGAGATTGACATGGAAGACATTGCTGGGAAGGCGCCCGCAAGGAGGCAGAATGGGAAGGTGGAGGGTGGTTTGGCTAATGGAGGGCAGAACGGTGTGAAGGAGATGGTCACACCAATCATCAGGGCGAGCTTAGAGAAGCAGGTGAGTGTTTCTTATACATTCTAATATACACAGACTACTATCTCCAGTATTAGGGCAAACTAATATTGCACATTTGTATTTGGAGCTATTAGAGGCTTAGTGCACTGGATAATCTCCAGTGTTCATTGAAAGGGAAAACAACACAATTTTATCATGCGTGATGGGCATGTAGTTATGTGCCTGACATTGATCATATAAATAAGAGATCAGTGCAATTTTATGTTTTGGAAGTTTGAGGATTGATGAATAGTATTAATTGCAACCATGTCCTGGAAGTAGTTTCCTTATATAATTTCATTTAACTATCTGCAAATACTAATACAGTGAATGTATTCTGTGGAATAATTAATCTTCTTAGTCTAAGGGGTTTGAGGAACAGGAAAGCAACCAAACATCATGATGCCTCTGATTAAGACTTCAGGACAATTCATAGGGATGCCCAGACTCATGTTTGTGAACCCTAAGCTTGCTTCTGCTTTTGCTGTTCCAGTATTAGTTATCATGATTTGTGTTCTTGCATGATTTGGGTGGAATACTTTGATGAATGTTTGATACTCCCTCTTTTCATATTAGTTATCATTCTAGGTTTATCCTAAATAAAACCTTTCTGTCTTTACTTACCAATTTCTAAAATTCATATAGTTTAACATAATAAGATCCATATATTTAGATCCACCATGAGAAATACTTTCAAAACATATTTATTCATATGTTGTTACAACTATGCGTTTTTCTAGGAATTGATGGTCAAAGATAGAAATGTTTGACTGGGAACAAAGTTAGAATGACAACTAATTCCAAACGGGTGGAGTATTTTATACTTATTATTACCTTTAGTTGACGTGTAAGGCTTATGTATTTCCATGCTGCATGTAGTTAGGGCCAGTTCTGTATGTCTTCTATATTTATAGTATACCAATCCAAGTTTTTGTGCGTTGCAGGGTTACAAAATTCTTGGTTCTCATAGTGGCGTGAAGATTTGTAGATGGACTAAGTCACAGCTCCGAGGCCGTGGAGGGTGTTATAAGCATTCATTTTATGGCATAGAGAGTCACAGGTGAACCTTTTGCTTATGCAACAGTGTATTTGAGTGCTTGTAAATTAGATAGCCTGGATTTGCAAGTAGTTTATTTCAAATCTTAATTCATAAATATTTACTGCTTATGTACTGAATTGCAGAAACCATAATTATTTTTTTATTGGGAAAATGTATTGACAGCCTCGACAATTTGCTTGCTGTTTATATGATCATTCGGCAGATGCATGGAGGCAACTCCAAGTTTGGCTTGTGCAAATAAATGTGTATTTTGCTGGAGACATCACACAAATCCTGTTGGAAAAAGTTGGAAATGGAAGATGGATGACCCACTTGACATTGTAAATGCCGCAGTTGATCAACACACTAAGATGGTTAAGCAAATGAAAGGTGTACCAGGTGTGTATGCTCACCCATAGAACTACATCAGTGGGCATTTGAGCAACACTGCATATCATACTGCCCCCAAAAAAAAATCCAGGGCAGATTATGGATGCCGGCATTGATTCCACTAGCCTGGCATCCATGGTTTAGAGATATACCATCTATCATCATTAGTCATCTGTTTGTTTTCTTAATCGTTAAGTTAGCTGATTGATTAGGAAAATCAAGTTGGTTAGCTAAGGTTGTTAGTTTGTTAATGGTTTTGCTACTCATCATGTTCTAGGGCCAGCTTATCTGTATGCGTGACATTATTCTTCTTGCTCGGCCGTGGGCTGAGGCCCCTGGCTGGGGATCTCTCTCCCTCAACCCTAACCAAATCCACTTCTGGCAGATTGGACCATTGTTGTTCCCAATGCCTGCAAATCTTTCTTGCTTGAACTAGAAATAACTTGAAGAAAGCTTACATCCATTCGCGTGTATCCTTGTAAAAACACTCACCAATGTCTTGTTTAGAAGAGGGGAAATGTTCTAGGAATTTTCAGGATTTAGTTCACATTTAGTGTCAAAAGAAAATCCTAAGGATTTAGTTCCTAAAACCCCATTCCCTAATGGATTATAGGGACCATGAAATGTGCTGCCTCTGTTAATAATTTTAGCCTGACTGTAAGCTTTGCATCAAGCAACCTTTGCCTGACATTAATGTTATTCAGTTCTAGAATTTTTTTTGGGTTATCATAAATTTTCCTGCAGTCTTTATTGGATAAGAATACTGTTCTTGCATTTTCAGGAGTAAAGCCGGAAAAACTAGAAGAGGGTCTATCACCTAGGCATTGTGCATTATCTCTGGTTGGTGAACCAATAATGTACCCTGAGATAAATGCTCTGGTTGATGAGCTACACCGCAGGCACATATCTACATTTCTGGTTACAAATGCTCAATTTCCTGAAAAGATTAAGATGTTGAAACCAATCACTCAGGTCATATGCTCAATAGATTGCACTAAGTTCCAGATCTTTGTTATTGTATTGAATACAATTTAAGTTCTAAAGAATACTGACTGTATCAATATGTTCGCAGCTGTATGTCAGTGTGGATGCAGCTACAAAAGAAAGCTTGAAGGCTGTTGACAGGCCACTGTTTTCAGATTTTTGGGAGCGTTTCCTGGTATAGATGTAGAAAATTTCCAGATACACATCATGCATTTATGGTCTGCAAATACTAACTGTATTTCTTTGTGTCCTGCTTTGGCATCTCACTAGGATTCACTCAAGTCTCTGCATGAGAGAGATCAACGGACAGTTTACCGGCTGACACTGGTTAAGGGCTGGAATGCAGAAGAGATAGATGCATATGCAAAATTGCTAAACCTTGGCCAACCTGATTTCATCGAAATCAAGGGTGTGACATATTGTGGCTCGTAAGTGTCATTTTTATTTATTTTTGCTTACTGATTATGGCTTGGCCTTTTCGGTTGCTGGTTCTCATGTTACATTTGTTATGATAATGCTGACAGATCTGCAACTTCAAAGTTGACAATGGAGAATGTACCCTGGCACTCTGATGTAAAGGAATTTTCCGAGGTTTTGGCATCAAAAAGCGGTGGTGTCTACAAAGTAGCATGTGAGCATGCTCATTCATGCTGTGTCCTACTTGCAAAGGTAGATAAGTTCAAGATCAACGGCAAATGGCATACCTGGATAGATTATGACCGATTCCATGAACTGGTGAGCTTCCTGAGCATCTACTTTGTGGCACAGGCAGACATCTTAGCAGATAATCCCAGCTCTTGACTTGACATTCATTCGCCAATACAGGTGATATCTGGAAAGCCTTTTAAGAGCCAAGATTACATGGCCGTGACGCCCTCATGGGCAGTATATGGTGCAGAGGAAGGTGGGTTCGATCCGGATCAATCTCGTTTCAAGAAGGAAAGGCGCCATGGAACTGCTGCGCTCAAAGATTGATCTTCTTGAGGAGGCATGGGCCTTGCTACTTCCGAAGACTGACCTATGTTACTTCTTTCTAGACGCTAAAATTTTGGAAGCAAGAATTTTGAAGTGTTGAGCTTCCAAAGTCATGTATTTCTGTTTGCTGCATGGCACATGCGTCTTTTTCTTGATGTAGCGATGATGGCGCGAATTTACAGATTTTTGAAAACCAGCGAACACTGAAGTTGACATCTTTAGGGCCTTTGGAATCAACTATTAGATTAGAAAACGCACGAGTAGGATGACATTGGAATGAATATCATGCACTATAAATGAGGGTGAAACATGGCATTGGAATGGATATCATGCACTATAAATGAGGGTGAAACAGCGTGTTTGGAGAGTAGTCTGCTTGATCCATCTTTTGAAAATCAAACAGAAGACAAAGGTTATTTGTTGATTTTGTAATTTCTCCCGCGCTAACAAGGACACACTCACAAACTACTTTTGGCATTGTTGTTCTGTTAAAATGAAGACAAACTGGTTACTTAGTTAAGCTTAACATATATGGACATACTGCAGGGGGAGTGCCTGCATAGTGGCAACAGTAAACACTACAGTAACCCTATAGCTTCAACCTGCAAGGGGTCCGCATCGGAGAGCCCCTGTTGCTGCCCCTCTGCCTTGTCGGAGTAGAAAGAGGTACACGGATTGACCCGCACCTGAACCAATCACACACGTGTATGTTTTTTACTTGAGCTGGTGATTTGGTTTTTTAGTAAGGTAACCCCTGGTTATTTATACTTATAAAATTTGTGACCATGTCGAACAGGGATGACAATACTACCACACCATTACGGGAACAATAAAACTACACGACACTTGGAATCCCATACATAACGATGTTTAACAAGATAGGTAAGTTCAGATAAGGCACTGTAATGCCACACAAACACTTGGAATTCAAGTTCCACAAAGCAGATTACGATAGACTAAAAACAAAATGTCTGGAATGGCATTCCTGCTGTAGAGTCTTGGCAACTTAAGTAACGGCCTCAAGGAAAACCTTCCCAGGAGCTCGCTTCTCAAGCCGGCCATGGTTACCAAGCAACTGCACAAAGGTAAAAAAAAATAATAAAAAAAGGACAACGAAATCAGATTACTTGCACTGGCCCTTGCTCTTGAGATGAACGAACAATCTAATACATGAAGCATATAGGAGTATCATATACCCTCCAAAATATAGATTCTAATGTTTCAGTGGTCAGCACAACCGGTAGGCAGCTAATAGGAAAAAAACTGAATAGAGACAAGTGATCTTACCCTCTTTCAAGGTTCAGATCCAACCGCTGCCCTGCAGTGACCTTGTCAATCTCATACATGTTTAACACAAGGAATCATTCACCGAGTATGCTCATTCAAATTCATGATATAAATAGTTGAACTTAAATACTTCAGCACACTCCTCATCAATATCTCCACGAAGTTTCTCAGTCTCCCGCTGTAGCAAAAAGAAATTGTTTTCCTGCAGAAAGAAAAGGTCCTTTTAAAAGATTGGTCCTTGCAATCATTACAAACAAATATAAATACAGAACAAAGCACTAAAGACAACAGTTTCAAATACTAAAAATGTAAAGAGACAAACAGCAATATGAAGACATCTGAACTGTAATCCATGTGAACACAGTGCACAGAAAAAGTGAGAACTGTTTGCAGGTTACTTGTTTCAATTATGGAATTGAATTGAAAAATGCTGTTTCTGTATAATAGGTCCAACTAAAACATTGCGGTCTGTTCCTGATCTTTAAAGCACACAATAACAATGACAACAACTACAATGTGAACACAGTACAACTACATTCAACGTCCTAGGCGGCGCCGTAGTTTACTGCCCGCCAGCACCCCTGCCCTGCCGCGCCGTGGCTCAAGCCGCTGCCACCAATGCATCTTCTTAGCTTGCACCCGACTCCGGTTGGCACTCTTCCTCCACATATTGACACTTGCCGGTGCCTTCCGCTTGGCCCGCAAGTGCCGCCGCATAGCGACGAATAACAAGTGCATGTTCCCGCCGCCGCCGCCAGGCCTCTTTCCCGGCGTGTTCACCACCGCTCGGCTCGTGGACTTCTTATCCTGGCCTTTCGTGCGGTGGAGCATTCCCCCGAGATACTTCCATAGCGACATGTGGTGTTGTTCGCCAGGAATGCGACGGGCTGACGGGCCCTCCTGGTCGTGCCCGTAGTGGTAGTGGTGGTGGAACACCGTAGCGATCTTGTTCTTAAGCATCCGCAGCCGCTCCACCCGCTTCGCCAGGACTTCCTGGCGGCAGCGCCTCATCGATCTCGTCACCTGAGGCGCATACTTCGGCGGCGCGATCCCTCGCCACGGCATCGGCGGGGCAATACCCTGCCACGACAAAGGCGATGCAATACCCGGCCGCGACACCGGCGGTGGTGAGTAGGAAGCAGAAGCGCTTGACTCCGGCAACACCGTAGGGCTCATGGAATGGTACGAAATGGCGGCGCCTGACGAGCTATTGCTGTTGTGGCTGCTGATGTACATGCTGCCGGAGTCGACGCGTTTCGGTGTTCGCCGTGGCTTGCGCCTTGACAAGCTCGCGCTGGAAGCAGAAGCGTCCGTGTTCCGGCGCCAAGGAGTACTCTCTTCATCATCATCTTCAGCTCGGTGCAGGCGGTGCTCCTTGGGGTCCCGATTCGACCTGATGCGACTATGTATGGTGACCATCGTGTTGCTCGAGGAAGATTGTTCCGGCGTAGCCATGCCACGCCCAGCTCGCTCCGAGCCATAGCGTGACACCGTGCCCAGGGACAGCCTGGAGTCTAGTCTTCCCAAAGGACACGTCGAGGAGGAGCTCTCCGCTACCACGCGCCGACCTGTGCCGCGGCCTTGCAGCCGTTTCCGACCCAGAGACATCTCCGGTGACACGGAGCGGCGCCTGTTGCTGCCCTCCGGTGACGACTGGTCATCACGAACGAAGGTGCGACGCGTCCTGTCCCGTTGTTCGGCTTGCGGATTGCTTCCAATCACCGTGCCATGTTGCGATGTCACAGCCATGCCGCGTCCGGCTCGCTCTGAGCCACGGCTGCTGCTAGCCTCAAGCAACGTTTGGTTAGCACGCCTGGAGGTGCGACGCGCCGTGTCCCGTTGGTCGGTGTTCTGAACATGTCCCGTCACCGTGCCCTGTCGCGACGTCGCAGCTACGGGTAAGCGGTAGAGGCTGAGGCCGGAATTCTGCTGCTTTCCACTTGGACGGTGTCGTGGTGGCAATGCAGATGCAGTAGTCCTCGACGAGCGGTAGGAGGCGAGGCGGGCAAGGACGAGCTCTTCCGCTGCAAGGGGACCGTCATGGACGTGGCCACCAGCTCGGCTTGACACTGTTGAATACTGCGGGTTAAGCCGGTTGGGTCGCTCGCCTGCCAAGAGACTGGGGGGGCTGGGCGACGCCGGTGGTCTCAAGCTCATGGGTGGCTCACCGTCGCATGTCTGGCGATCTGATCGGATGGAGAGCTTCCTCTCCAGTGCAGGAGACATAAGAGAACCTGATATTATCTGAAAATAGATGATTTACTGCTGATCAGCACTTGCCGAGAACACAAAGAATGAGAAAGTGAAGTGCAAATCATGCCTTCTCACAATTACATACTGGCATGAAAATAAATTACCTTTGCCTGCTTCAGGAGAGTCTGCTGGGTAGCATCATCTAGCATCTTCATCAGTAGAGCCCTGGATGCCTCATCTAACTGCACAATGTAAGAACAAATTAAACTTGTGATCGTATGTGTCAGATTTGCCAGCATATTTTGCTACTGCAGAAAATGTAACTTTGACATAAAAAATGCTTCAGTTTCTCACATCCCTGCAGCCAGATTTTGAAATCAGAATGATTGCTTTGGTTTATCATGCCTATTCCTCAATCCTTCTCTCTTTCAAATGTATCTGAACACGATTTTCTACTGGAAAACGAAGTCTATCTTTGACTTGTTCTCACAAGAAATAGCAGTAACCAGTGAAGCCATAAAAAAGTTACTTACATCTTCATTTGCGGAACCCTTGTGAAGCAGCCCGTACAGTCTCTTGAGCGCCTGTAGATCAGACGATAGTTGCTCCAATTCTGTTTCATCTGGCATTCCGTTTCAAAATTACAGTAAGAAACGAAAAGAGAGGCCCATCAACACACGCTCATGTATCTCTTTTAAAAAAAAACAAATTGTAGGGATGTCAAAGCTCAAAGGTCGACAGAGAACAAAGATTCGATCACAGACTAACCGCCATTGCGAGGTGAGGAAACCGATGTCGTTGCTGGATCCATCTTCTTGGGGGAGCACCAAACCAAGATCGAGGAATCGGAATCGGAAGAGACTAGGTTTGTGTCCACGGGTGCTGAAAATTTTTCAGCACAATAAGAGAGTGAAAAATTTCAGCACAATAAGAGAAAGTGACCCATACACGCAAATTGCAAGCAGCTGAATATAAACATGCAACCAATCGATGCCTTGCCGAATATAAAACACAAAAAAAAAAAAATGCAGGCATCGTAAAACTAAGCACTCATTCACAAAAAGACAATCAGAAAGATTCTAAATAATTTGGAATGACATCACCTCCAACAAAATTATTGTCCATTGCTTGCACTGTTATTTTCAGTGTAAACAATCCAAGCAAAATTTGTACAAACTTAACCAGCAGGGCTGGAATTTCATGCGCCAAAAACTTCAACACAGGTTAATTTTTTCAGTATGCTGAATTACTTGATCTCATAAATGCTTGAAAGATTTAAGTTCTGCCATGTAAATTAATTAATAAGTAAGACTTAACAAAGCTCTATGTAGCTTGTTACAGAAGGCCATGTAACTGAATCAGTGTCAAATATAATAATTACTTAGTAAAGTCAGTGCAAATAGCTTAAATGATGACCTCTTATTTAATGATAAATGCTTTTCGAGGCCATTTATACATCTACTTAAGATGGCAAAGGAAAACAAAATTCGCTGGTGTATAATTAAGAAAAGTATTGAGGTTCAGTCTTCTAATGAAGCATAACCCATTCCATTATTTAATCATGTGCATTCGAAGCACCCAAAGCTTTAATCCTGTTGCCTCCTCCATCAATCAATTTGTAGTCTCAATCATGTGTGTTGTTTGTTAGGGTAATAACTGAGTGGTGTGATGGGACTTTCATGGGTGGAAACTAATGAGGCAGGACTACCTACAATATGACTATTTTTCCATGATCTTCTATATCCATACATGCAGTCTAACAACTTCAGTTTTGAAACCAATGATAGCTCTTTAGCTTACAGACAATTGATTTAATAAAATTCGCACTAAAGATATATGTTTACATGTGCTTTCGCTAATTAAACACATTGTACATATTTCGCAAAGTTATTGTGTGGGTTCTCATGAAATACTTAGATATGTGGTACCGATTAATTTAGTACATTGAATTCAATACTATGCTGATATTCAAACTATATTGCAGGAAGGACACTGGGATTGCTTCATAAATATTATGTAGGAAGGGCACTGTAGAATTGCTAAATTAATTTTATAAAACTTTAATGTACTTCCCACAATATGATTTCTTCAAACTATAGAAAATACTGAAGTTTATAACATCCAAACACACACTGTTGGATTGCTTCATTAATTATGATTCTCAGTTCAGTAATACTTTGACTGAATGTTAAGTGCATACAAATTCAGTTCCACACATGCAACATATGTTACAACATTCTATGTATGCATTTTTCTACGGCAGGTTCCAAGAGGCTCATATTTTTACACCACCTATAACATGATTTTTATTGCAGAGACTTGAACTTCTAGAGTGCTTTAAAATCAATTCCCGGACCTATCCATGTTTAGCAGCTCAAATTTATAATACCTTCTCTTACTGTTCCCCTTCTCCCTCAGCTTTGATGGAAAGGCAAGCTGGGAAGAGGGTCATGATTCATTCTGCTTAGGTTTCTGTAGCACAGTCTATACACTGGATTAAATGCTAATGATATCCCATTAACTAAAGCAGCCTTCCTGCATGTGCTTTGTTCTTTCTTTGTTTCTTTCTTCCTATTTTGAATAATTGGAATCGTAATTATGAATTGAGCTACCGGAAGGGATGATATACGCCCTATGATTTTATTGCTCCAGGTAAAAACAGATTATATTAAATATTGATGCATATAGCTCTGCTCCAAATATAGTACTGATTTAATTATAAGTATTGGATATGCACATTTATATGCTAATATCTAGCTATGCAGTCCGTACATGCTATTTTAATCATTTATTCTTTTTTTTTTGGTCGAGGTCATGCTGTACAAGATCATACTTCAAAGTGAAAGCAGAAAAGCTAATTTGGCAACCAAATTCTTTTGGGAAAGCTGCCTTGTAGATCTCGTGGCAGGCAATAGCAATTTTGTTTCTTTGTTGTTAATTCATTTTTAGGAGGAAGCAAGATGTAATCATACAAGAGTAATTTTAATACCCTAGGAGATGAAAGAAAAAAAAGGGTATTTACTATATTTGGTGATTGTGGACCTATTCAATATCATTCATATCTGTGTCTGTTGTTTTGCTCACGATAGGGTGCTCAAGCACCTACGACGGGAAGAGCAACACGGTGACGGTGTCAGGGCCCTTCGACGAGGTCGCGAACCGGCTCACCTCCGATACCAGCAAGAACATCACCAACATACACCTTGTTGGGTCAAGGCTCAGAGGCGGACGGAAGCAGAAGAACGCCGGCGCTGCCAAGATGGTAGGGCGCGCCTAATGTTCTAGAGAAGACAGAAGTTAAACTCTATGAAAGGTAATAATGAAAGAGTTGAAGGTGCACTGCTTGCTTAAGTGGAAATCAAAGTTGAGCACTATTTTTGCAGAAGTCATCATCTGAACTGAACAGTAGAGATGTTTCTAAACAATTTTATCTGCTAAGTCATATTCTTGCTTTACTAAACTAAGCCCCAATCCAACACTGAAAACCCCCAATTGAGTCCAGCGACAAATGATCCCAAACCCACATCCAACTAACTAAATTAGGTGAGCACAACACCCTGTCCAATATCGGCTGGCCGCATGTATTCTCTTTGAGCCATAAACAAGACTAAGAACAATCCAAAATCCCAGATCGGAGCAGCAGATACTAAGCAGCAAAGGAATCCAAGAGGATACTAATTAGGGGATCTTAATCACTGAAGAAGTACAGGCCAAGCAGGACCCAACCGGAAACATGGATTGTTAGACTGAATCTATCCTACTACACAGCCAACGAATTCTGCAACCAAAATGATGACCGAGAGATGCGGATCAGCAGAGATATCAAACAGCATAGCCTGCGTCCCATGTCACCCGATCGGAATTCCTGTGCAATCCAATCCGGAGTGAAGTGGTTTCTTCCCGCAGGTTTGGTTCTACTACCAGAAATCCAAACACAGGCCATGAAATTGTTGGGGAATCTTATGATAAATACTAAACACTACCGGAAAATCATGCGGAAGGGAGAAGGTAAAGAAGGGTGCGTACTCTGGATGCGGGCGGCAGGGGCACATCATGAGACGCGCGCTGCCACCGTGTGGTAAGCCAGGATGCCGCCGCCCCTGGAGCCGCGGTGAAGGGCCACCACGCCCAGGCTGCTGGCCTGCGAGGCGCGGCGGGGGAGCGCCCGGGGCGACGGCGAGGTGGTGGCCACGGGCCCGGATCCACCTGCGAGGGGAGCGCGCTGAGCGGCGACGAGACAACGGCGAGGCGGTGTCCAATGGGAAGGAGGGGAGCGCGGGGCGGCGGCGCGCGGGCCGGAGGAGCGTGGGCCCGGGGTGAGAGCGGCGGCGCCGAGCGCGGGGCGGCGGAGGAAGGGCGCGGGGATCGGTGCCTCAGTGGAGTGGCGCGCGTGTGAGCAGCAACCGTCGCGTGGACGCACGTTTTTTAGCGTGTCAGCAGCAACCGTCGCGGGGGCGGAGTGGGAAGCAGTGGACGCTGTTTTTGAGCGGGGCAGAACCGGCAGATCCATGTAAAGGGTAAACAGGCTGATCCTTTCCAAAATTTTACAAAATTTCATATCACATTAAATCTTTGAATGTATGGATGAGCTATTAAATATAGCTAAATAAAATAACTAATTATATAGTTTGTCTATAATTTGCGAAACAAATCTTTTGAGTCTAGTTAACCCATGACTGGATAATAATTACGAAATACAAACAAAGGTGTTACAGTATTTTACAGTTTTCCTTTTACGCATCTAAACAAAGGGTGACTTCGTGCTTTTTATGTAGGATGGCATTGGAATGAATATCACGCACTATAAATAAGGATGAAACATCGTGTTTGAAGAGGTTCAAGTTGAGTGTTTAACTTTAGCACTTATATCTTTGTTAAAGTTTTTGAATCTTTAGTTTGGATACACTATGCTAAAGTATAGCACTTTCATCCATTATTCATCCATTAGTACATCCAAACGGGTATAGCAGAAGGTTGGAGCCCATCAGCACTCACTAGCTACAAAGCTGATGTGTTCTATAAATTTTTTTAAAAAAAGAGTATAAAGAGATAAAAGTAATGTACCGGTTCGATCCAAGTGTTATTGGGTGAGAGTACTAAATTTTAATACTGGCTAATCCAAAAGACTCGGAAGTGCTAATAGAATAGTCTAAATTTTAGCTAAAATTTAAAAATTATATATAGCATAGATATGAGTGCTAATATGTGGTAAGATTTAGCACTCAACTTAACTCTACAAACAGACCCTAAATATCCAAACGTGCTTCTATATTTAGTTTCAATGTCCATTTGTCGAATTAAATCTCCTCGTCCCATCATCGATGCCACATATGATCTCTGTCTGTTGTTAAGCCATTCTGTCCTGACCTTAAAGAAAATAACAACATTCTTCTTCCTCTTCCAATATATCTGCAGTAGACAAGCCTATTCGAGTCGAAACCTTAGCGAGCTGAATCAAGTATTCAAGTTCAAGCTTGCTGTAGCATGTAGGCTCGGCGGGATCTCAGGCTATTTGCACTCGTCGTACTCTAAATTTATCCTCTAAAAGAAATATTCTCTCTTAGTCATCAATATTCTCTACTCTACATACAATTTCTCTGCAGTCGTTCATCCTCTATAACTCTACTCTATCCCAACTACCAGCCTGTGCGTCTCACACGTCAGATTTATTTTATTCTCCCCCCGCCCCCTCCCTCTCCTATTCTCTCTCCACCTTGAAAGCGCCGGGCATGGCTGTCACCGCTCCGGCCTCTCTCCCTCCGCTGCCCCTCCTCGCCGCGCCACTTCACCGGCGGCGGTCCCGGCGGCGAGGTCGAGCGCGGCGCGGGAATGGCGGGCGTCCGATGAGCTCCGGCCCCGAGCGGGGCGCGCGGAGCACCCTGGCCCGAGCAGGCGGGCGCGGCGAACGCCCGCGCGCCGGCGAAGGCCCGCGCGCACCGGCAAGGCAGGCGCGGACGCGGCCATGGCTCGGTGGAGCTCCCTCCCCGGATCCGCGCGCCGCCCACCCTTCCCTCCATCTCGAGCCGGCGAGCGGCGGGCCTGGCGGGGAACGCGCCGCACCGAAGGCCCCTTCGCCTCCCCGCGCCCCGGTCCTCCCTTGTGAAGGAACCGCCAAATTAAAACTCTAATTAAGCGTAATGACCGTCATTTGAACACATCGGCGCGCATTAGCTTAACGGCTTAATTTGGCGATCCTTTCTCAACCCACGGCCCGATCGAAACAACACCGGTAGTCCCACGCGATGGTGGGCGCAGATGGTACAAGCACGACTCATTACTTGAAAATACAAGAGTGATCACGACACGAAACATTTAGTTTTACAACCGAGTTCAAATACATAAATAACTAGGTGAATTCCCCGCGCGTTGCTGCGGGATGATTTGTGTAATTTGTAAATACTATTATTGTATGATGTTGGGGAAGAGTTTAGGTTTGGTTCATTTGTTTAAACAAAGTTGAATTATTGTATAAATGTGATTCAGTTTTATTGAATAGATAAGTGCGGACGATACATTTGGAGATATTTATGTAAAGGGAATTGAAATTATTTAGGAAATAACATAAAATTTTGGAGAAAAGTAACTAATTTGTATTTGCACTCGTGGACTCCTCTTCAGTTAAAATAGCTTGCAGGTATGGTTGTCCCTTTTTTGTGTATTGAGCAATGATCATCTGGTTGTTAGTTGGAAGGTGCTTGGTTATGTCTTTGGTTTGAGAATGGCTGGTGAGAGTAACACACATTTTTGGGCTTGTATCATCCTTGAGTTTACTGATTGCTTCGACATATTTGTCATGCATCTTGTTTGGAGAACTGAATAAATAGTGAAGGAAAGGTGAATATAAGGGTATGAAAAATACAATTTTGGTTGATTTAAAATAGAAAGCAATGGACAAATATGATTACATTTCAAAGATAGAAAAATAGTAATTTGCGTTAAGAGAAAACCTTTTGAAGTGTTGTTGGTGCGCCATTGGTTTTGAGTATGAGAAGATGAAGAATTCACAGAGACAGGATGGAAGGTATAAAGTGTGGGGAGCAAGGAGTTGGGATTGTGAATTATATAGTAGAAAAATGGAAGGGGCAATTTAATATGTAGCAATTGTTGGAGTGATGAGAGAATTATTATATTATAAATCTGTATTATTGTATGATAAATAATTTTTATGAGGTAATAATAAAAGCAAATGAAGGAAGGTAATTATATCATTAAAAATAATGATACTATTAGGGGACAGTGTTAGGCATGTCAGAGAAGCAAGATGTCCAGAAGCAGTTTGAATCGTCTTTGCTCCATCGAGCCAATAATAAAAGCAGTGAAGGAAGGGAATTATAGCACTTGAATGTTTGGAATAATACTGAAATATGCATCCCACGGTCACTCTTCAACTTTTAGAATGTTCAGATTCAGAAATAGATACACAAAAATACAGTACTTGTATGAAGTTCAGTTTTGACATAAATAAGAGATTTAGAGTGCCGCAGACGTGAAAGTTTATTGAAGTATTATTGTAAAAGCACTATAAGGAAAAGTAGTCAAGCATCAGAGACACAGATGCCTATATATATGGTAATGTGACGCTGAACAAAGAGCTTGTACCAAGTGTTCCGCCGTGTTGTTATCTGCAAGTACATTTGAAACAAATATTATAAAAGTATATTTAAAAAAAATGAATGTAGATGTGTTGAAGAGAGTAGTACTTTGGTCTTTGACGTTTAGAAAGAGTTTGGGAGGTAGGCGTTTGACCTTTTGCCTTGCATTCTGTGTTATCTTTGGAATCTAATGATCTCTTTACGTTTGAGCTGGGAATGAAGGGGGAAAATGTCATAATTTTAGGGACTTAGAAGTTGATTTGGGAGTGGGTGTATTACCTTTCAGATCCTGTGTTTGGAGGTGGAGAAGATAGTGCTGTCATGACAGGTGTTGCCTAAAAAGGAAATAGCATTTGTTATATAAGACATATGGTATATATAAACTTTGAATACAAAATGAATAATAAATAAGAAGATAACCTGTGCAGATGGTTCCTTTGAACGTTAACTTGAATTCTCTATTTGAAAACTCTTCCTCAAGACATATTTGATGGAAAAAGTGGAGGACGAATTAGTGCTCATTCCTATGTAAAAGAGTCTAATTTTTCCAATTGCTTTATCTAAAGCAGCTACATGTTCTGTTGCGTCAATTTTCATGTTTTGAGAAGCATGATATGCAATACGTTCTACCAAGCCTTCAGCTATGAAAGAGAAAGCTATTGTGTCTATGCTTCCAGTATCATCTGTAATGGTAATAGGAAGTTTGTACCTGTAGCGATTATGAAATGTTAATTGCGTAGGAAATATGGTGGATGAATTTAATAAATATTTACTATATAATAGTAAGGTAGAAGGAAGTTTTTTTTACATTGGCTGCACAATCACATCTTGGTTCTTCTGAAATGCTTCCATATCCCACTTTTCAATTTCGACATGCTTTGTAGTACCATTTTGTGCCTGTAGCACCTCCCTTTTATTTGTGGAGAAAACAAAATTGTGAGAAGCGTTTGGAGTATATGTTGGCATATAGAGTGTGCAGAATTGAATATATTTTTAATGGAATGTAAGCAGATTGTTGCCTGGAAAGATGTTGCTGGTAGTTCAATTATTTTGTCAAGTGTGTATATTTGGCCAACTCCTTGGATTGGAGATAACTGAAGTACTTGAGGTGCATACTGTTGCAGAGATGGAGCTTCCCATTTGTAGCTGTAAGAAATATTAGATATAAGTTGTTTGCTGCAAAAGTAGACAGAAAACAAAGGTAATATGTAATTGTATTGAAGGGAACCTTGTACGGAATTCAGCAATTTGAGGAATGTCTAAGTCAACTAATATTTGTGTTGCAGAATTTGATGATGTCTGTGTTACTCCTGAAAAGTTGAATGAGGACAATTGGAGATTTAGGAATAATAATAAAGATGGATCACAGTTGTTACCTGAATTTGTCAAGAAGGCTAATGTTGCTGCTACATCTAGAAGCAAAATCAATTTATGTGAACCTATAGAGAGAAAATCCGGAACAGTTTATGCAAGAGTTCATAAGAGGAAATATGTCAAACAGGTTTGGTGCATCAAACCATGGGCAAGTTTACTCACTTTTTGTTTTGATCAGGACGTTGTGCCCTCCCTCTACACGGACTCCATGAATTTGGTGCACCAGCAGCGGGGAGATCTAAGCCAAAGCAACAATGTAGTGACCACCAGTCGAGGAAAGGAAAAGAAAAAAAAACAACCTTTGGTCCTTCGGGATATAGGCTTGGGGAAGGAATAGTAGAATGGCTAATGGGGGTGGAGTTTATGTGCATGCTGCAAATGAATGCCAAGAACGGCTCCACCATGGCAAGAACGGTAGCATTCATTGGCAGATGCAGTTGAGGAGGCGTACAATGAGGTGCCAAGATGCGGCGGTTGAGTGGGCTGGCCGAGTAGCGGGACTACGGAAGGCGCTGCGCCGGCAGACGTGGTGCGATGGGAACGGCAGGCATTGACGGGAGGTGGAGCGGCGGGCGCAGCAAGTGGCGCGTAGCCGAGGTGCGGCGATTCAGTGCCCTCTGCGCCAGCAAGCGTGGCTGGGCGGTGAGACTGCGTGATGCTAAGGCAAACTCGCGAGGCGAACAGGGGAGGAGCGTGGCCAGCGAGCCTGTACGCCGAGTAGGCCTTGCACACGTGGGCCGTCAAGCGCCGGTGGCCAGGCCACCAGCGAGCCTTTTTTTTTGGATCAACACTAGCGAGCCTTTGTGGGAAGGAGGTCCACGGGCGGCTGTCCGGGCAGGTGGACGGACGGAACAACGGAGATGTGTTGAGAGTTACTGTGCCGTTGGATCATAGATCGGTTGGTCAAAAATTATTTAGGTGATGTGGCTACACCACATGTCAAAGAAATAGCAATCAATGATGTGTAGTGGGGATCATCTTTATAAGAGTTATAGATTTACAAGATTAACACTTACATAGACATGACTGAAGTCGAGTACAAAGATCCTACAACTACTCTAGCTTACATCAGTTCTGACCCACCCCGACCGGTCGGACCGGTTCACCCAACCGGTCGGCACCACGCTGCCAACTCCACCGGTCAGACTGGTCCCACGGACCGGTCAGACCGGTCTACGCAAAATAGAAATGCTGCACACTCAGCCCACAAGTGTACAACTCGACAGCGCCCTAACCTAAGGGTCCCGCTCCTGGACCTGCCACCCCTCTGCATCCCGGCAGATGAACTTGACACAACAGGGGCAGAAATCGACGTCCGGGTGTCCTGAAATAATAATTGTGGCAACAAACCCTGAGTATACTAATACTCAGCAAGGCTTACCCGACCAGTGGGTATAACTTAGCCCACGTATCTAGACATGCATAGCTTTCTGGCTGGTGGTTATTTTGCATAAAAAGCTTCTAAAATGAGTCCTTATTTTTTCCACTTTTAGCTCCCAATTCTATATTCTATCATTCTCAACTAGTATTTGCACCTGCTAAGAAATCATAACAGACATGGAGTAGTAATTCATGGTAGTCATTTACAATCATCACTTAAGTTCCATAAGACATTACTACGATGCGGTGCTGCGATCAAGGTGCTCATATCCGAGAGTGACTGATGGCGAATCGATCCGATTTAACCTTACAAGGTGGACCTAACCAACACGGCACGCAAAAGCCCCGTCGGACCCCACGCACCAACCTTTCCCCTCCCCGCCTCGAACTACAGGAACCAGCCCAACGACATATGGTCAGCCGAGCTCAACGTGAGACCACCAAAAGTAAACATATGCATCCCAATTCTCCGCGACTACTCAACTCGCCCCAGGAGTTGGGTGCGGGTTCCTGTACTTTCGAAGCAAAGCAGTACTCGGATTACCGGTTTCGACTACCTCCTACTCTCGGTATGCGGTTAGTACTGTTCAAACTCAATCACAGGGCCAGACAACGAACGGTCCTTAACCGACACAGACGGGGCTAACCTCTCCCTGCCCGGTCTCCAAATTCTTTTTCTTTCTTACCTAATTCAACATTCCATAAATTTAACTTAACTAAATGCCCTATATCTCGCGAGTGACCCGAAATCACTCGACTTCTACCGAGTTCTATTAAGCATAGCATTTCTATCGTCTTCTACATACTAGTACAACTCGAGGAAACCTAGGGATCATGCAACTAGGGTTCCAAACAATTCCTAAACCTAATGCACAAGTAATAGCAACATAAATATAGGTGTCATAGTTTGAAATAAAAGGATGTGCACCGGGGCTTGCCTTGCGTCTGCTGCTCAACACTAGGGTGAGTTGGGCCTTGGGCCGACTCCCCGCGAACCTCCTCCTGTGGGGCTGGCCCCTGCGGCTCCTGTGGCTCTGCAACCACCTCGTACACGACCTCCTCTGCCGCGGCTGCTACACGTGTGCATATGCATATGACATGAGAATGCATGCATGAGTTATAAAAATTATAAGTAACTAATAGCCATATTAATTTCTAACCAATTGTACCAACTACCCCGACTTTCACCTTCTCAGCCAACACCCCACCGGTCAGACTGGTCCTACTGAACCTTCCGTGACACCGGTCAGACCGGTCCCTCCAACCGGTCAGACCGGTCCTAGCCAGACCAGAACCTAGGAACCTTGGTGTGGCGAAAATCGTCCACCAACGCCAAATACCTTCTAGGATCTAATTCAGGGGTTCATGTGGATGCTTTTGACCAGAAGAAATCACCTAAAACCATCTAGAACAAGAGATCGATCCATATCAAGCAAAATACCTTGAGAGAAGCTTCCCCCGTGGAGAGCTTGAATCCACAGCACCCAAGGGAAGGAATCGAGGAGATGAAGCTTCCCCACGCCGGTTTGATCCGTTCTAGTCCTTGGAATCAAATGGAGGGGGAAGTTTTGGGCTCTAGGGTTTGGAGGAGAACATGGGAGGGGAGAGCTCGGGAGGGAGACTGAGAGAGCTGGGTGAGGGCGTGTGTTCTGGTGAGGGAGTGAGGGAGAGAGATTTAAATGCTGTGGGGCCCAAAACGGTTGACATCGGTCAGACCGGTTGCCGAGACCGGTCAGACCGGTCCGGCCCAGGCTGACAGGAGGTGTTTGGGTTTTGTGCTTTGTCGTGTGAGTTTAAAACTAATGACTTTAATTAACTTAATTACCAGGGATTAACACCTGGGTGTTACAATCCTACCACCTAAAAGAAATCTCGTCCCGAGATTTGATATAAGTGCTAAATGGAAAGTTAGAACTTGATGAGTACCTTGATAGGTTTGTAGCAGTTCCGGACATTTAGTCCGAACAAATTCTTCCGTCTCCCAAGTTGCTTCCCGTTCGGAGTGATTACTCCATTGCACTTTATAGAAGCTGCTAGTGTGATTTCAAGTGACTCGAGTCTTAAAATCGACAATTCTCACCGGGTGCTTGGGATACACAAGATCGGGCTCCAATTGTAGCTCATCTATATCCACAATCTTGGTGGGAACACGAAGGCATTTTCTGAGCTGCGAGACATGGAATATGTTATGCACCGCGGATAATTGTGCAGGGAGTTCCAGACGGTATGCCACTGGCCCACACTGCTCAAGAATGGGAAAAGGCCCAACATAGCGAGGTGCGAGCTTTCCTTTGACCCCGAACCGCTGGACCCCCTTTATTGGAGATACCCGCAAATAAACCTGACCCCCCACTTGGAAGGAGATAGCTTGCCGCTTTTTGTCCGCATAACTCTTTTGGCGGGTTTGAGCCGCTTTCAAATTTTCATGTATAAGCTGAACTTGCTCCTCAGCTTCCTGAACTATATCAGACCCAAAGAAATTTCTCTCCCTAGCTTCCGACCAATTTAATGGTGTCCTACACCTCCGTCCATATAATGCCTCAAAATGAGCCATTTTGATACTCTCCTGGTAGCTGTTGTTGTAAGAAAATTCTGCAAGTGGCAGACATTCATCCCACTTTTTACTGTAAGAGAGTACACAGGCTCGCAGCATATCCTCCAGAATTTGATTGATCCTCTCTGTCTGACCGTCCATCTGAGGGTGATAAGCCGAACTACGAATGAGCTGAGTACCGAGGGCTGAGTGTAACTGCTCCCAGAAGCGTGCAACAAACTGGGCACCTCGGTCAGAAATAATAGTCCGAGGTACCCCATGCAAGCTAAGAATCCGACTGATATACAACTCCGCATAGTGTTGTGCCCTATAAATGGTCTTCACAGGTAAGAAATGGGCTGACTTCGTGAGACGGTCCACAATCACCCAAATAGAGTCATACCCCTTTGAGGTCTTGGGAAGCCCAACAATGAGATCTATACTAATATCTTCCCACTTCCACGATGGTATACTCAGGGGCTGCAAGGGACCAGCTGGTCTCAAATGGCTCGCCTTTACCCTTTTGCAAATATCACACTCAGATACATATTTGGCAATTTCCCGCTTCATCCTCGTCCACCAGAAACGCTGTTTCAGATCTTGATACATTTTATTGCTGCCCGGGTGAATAGAATATCGAGAAAGATGAGCCTCATCAAAGATTTGTTTCCGAAGCTCAAAATTCTTAGGCACTACTAACCGATCTTTGAACCAAAGAATCCCCTCACTATCTCGATGGAAGCACTACACCTGAGGATCATTCTCACTGAGCCGTTGCCTGATCTTATCCATGCCCGCATCATTTTTCTGAGCCTCCACAATTTGATCTCTAAGTGTAGGTGTGAGGGTAAGATTAGTAAGTGTGCCTTCAGATACAATAGCCAGATTTAATTTTTCCATTTCTTGGCACAAGGTTTCATGCACCATTGAGGCTGAGGTGCAACTGCAACTTGCCGTGCGACTCAGTGCATCCGCAATGACATTCGCCTTACCCGGGGGATAATGAATCTCCAAATCATAATCCTTTATCAACTCTAACCACCGCCTCTGGCGCAAATTGAGCTCACTCTAGGTAAAGATATACTTAAGACTCTTGTGGTCTGAGTATATGTGAACAGGATTGCCCAGAAGATAATGGTGCCAGATCTTTAATGCATGTACTACTGCTGCCAGCTCCAGATCATGAGTGGCATAATTCTCTTCATGTCGTCTGAGGGCTCTGGAGACATAAGCGATCACTCGCTGGTCCTCCATAAGGATGCAGCCTAGGCCCGTACCTGGTGCATTACAACAAGTATTAATGGCCGAATAATATCCGGCGAAGGCAAACAAGAATGAGAACACAACCGAGACCCGTACCTGATGCATCACAATACACATCAAAAGGTCGGATAATATCTGGCTGAGCGAGAACAGGGGCAGACGTCAGAAGTCTTCTCAGAGTCTGAAAAGCCTGCTCACATTTGTCGTCCCAATTAAATCTCACCCCTTTCTTGAGTAGTTCAGTCATGGGCCTAGCAATTTTTTAGAACTCCGGTACAAACCGGCGATAATAGCCTGCTAGCCCATGGAAACTCCGGATCTCTGAAACAGACTCTGGAGTCTTCCAATTCAGGACATCCTGAATCTTGCTAGGATCAACAGAAATCCCCTTGTCTGAGATGATGTGGCCCAAGAACTGGACTTCCTTGAGCCAGAAATCACATTTGCTAAATTTGGCATACAACTTGTGCTCCCGCAGGCGCTGAAGCAAAATGCGGAGATGCTCTGCATGCTCTTCCACATTCTTGGAAAATACCAGAATGTCGTCAATGAAAATCACGACGAACTTATCAAGCTCGGGCATGAACACCGAGTTCATGAGATACATGAAATGAGCAGGGGCATTCGTTAGCCCGAAAGACATGACCAGATATTCAAAAAGTCCGTATCTGGTGGAAAAAGCCGTCTTGGGAATATCCTCAGCTCTAATCTTTATCTGATAATAGCCAGAGCGGAGATCAATCTTGGAAAATACTTTGGCCCCGAATAGCTGATCAAACAGAATATCAATCCGGGGAAGGCGATATTTATTTTTGATTGTGACGGCATTCAAAAGTCTATAGTCCACGCACAACTTGAGGCTTTCATCTTTCTTTTTCACAAAGAGTGCAGGACATCCCCAAGGTGACGTGCTAGGACGTATATGGCCCTTATCAAGCAATTCCTGCAATTGTTTCTTTAACTCCGCCAGCTCATTGGGTGGCATCCGGTAAGGCCTCCTAGAAATCGGTGCCGTACCCGGTTGCAATTCAATGGTAAACTCCACGTCACGATCAGGCGGCATTCCAGGCAAATCATCCGGAAAGACGTCCGGATACTCACACACCACTGGTATATCTGCTAGCTTCTTACCCTCAACCTGATTCACCGTAGGTGTCAAAGACATATGGTCTTTCAAATGTAAAGTCATACACCCATGAATGGAAGATTTGATGTGCACAGATTGTGAGGTCGTGTCCAGACTAACTCCCTGACCCTCCATCCAGTTCATGCCCAATATCATATCAATCCCTTGGGTTGGTAACATTATCAGGGCCGTAGGAAAAAAATTCCTTGCAACTGTAGGGGTACTTGCTTGACAAATTGATTGGTGATTAATTTTCCCCCAGGTGAGTGAATATGGTACGGCTTGGGCATACTATCTATCTTCAGCCCTAATCTAGTAGCACACTCCTTGCTAATAAAAGTATGAGACGCTCCAGAATCAAACAGGAAAGTAACAGGATATTCATTTACTGAAAACATACCCGCCATCACTGGAGCTCCCTCAGGAATACCCTCGAGGGTGGTGTAGTGCACCTGTCCTGGCTTGAAGTGAGCCACTTGCTGCTTCTGACTCTGCTGACGAGACTGCTGCCCCTGCTTGGGTGGCATTGGGCAATTTCGTGCAAAGTGACCCGGCTGCCCGCAGTTGTAGCACGGAAACAAATTGGGGCGTACCCCCGGCTGCTGCACCCAGACCTTTTGCTCATTCTGCTGAGGAGCAGGAGGCCTGACTGTCCCCTATGGCTGAGTGTACTGAGGGGGCCTGTATCTGAAGCGTCCCCTCATAAGAGAAGACTTAAATGTGTTACAAACATCAGTCCCAGGAGGCTGATGACACATTTATTACATCAGATGGTTCATTACCTTACAACTCTACGCGGTAGTGAGCAGAGAAGCGCCACTATCGTGAGGATTACATTCCACACACACGCTACGATATTAAATATAAAAAGGAAGTCGTCAGAGTCTTGCGCCATGCGGTATCTCCTGCGGGTGACCCAATCCACAGGCAAGGCTGGGTGCAGGACGGTACCCTACTCGATGTCGTCCGGAACGAAGTCTGAATCTTCTTCTGTAAAAATGAAGAATGGGGTGAGTACAAACGTACTCAGCAAGTCTAACCACACCCACGGAGGGGGAATAATCAGAGTATCATGCACAGGGTAATTCAAGGATAAGGTTATGATATGCACCGAATTGGTTCGGCGAATTGGCCCGATCTTCACGACAGTAGGTTTTGGTAACGGGGATAACTTGCTGAAAAAAATTCAGCGGCGTAAAAGGCTTTACACCTGGCCAAGGTTGGATGCGACCAAGCGACGGGGAGAGAGACACCGAAACCGCGAAGACTTCGACTCGATCTCCGAACGACCGCAGAACCACAACCGGAGCTAATCCACACAAGACGGGGCAGCCGTACTGGAACCCGCAGAGCACGAATTAGTGGATCTCAGAGAGATCTCTCCACAAGTTCAAGAAGAACAAGGAAGAACAAGGGTTGAGTAAGACACTCAAGCAGCTCGGCTGCAAATATCACTGGAATAATCTTAATTCATCAAAGTTGTTCTTGGCTTACAAATAAGAGGTATTTATACTAATAACTAGTCTCTAAAAATAGATGTGAACTGAAAGAGCCACGTGGGAAGGTGGAAGGCCAACTGGTTTGATCATTCATGCAGTGGTCGTCAATCTCCCGCATGTCTTCTGGCCTTTTGAGTGGTCTTCAATGTTTTAATCATAACTCCACCTAGGAACATCCAAAAGACGCGGGACCAGATGCGTTGGAAAGCTAATTTGATAACCTTTCACACCATGTGTAGCATGCTTCAAGATATATTGTAGAGCAATACAGTTTCTCACGGGAACTTGGATATCAGGCTGACTATTGATCTTCTGAACAGTCTGCACCAAAAGCACTTGGCTGCCAAGCTGGAAGCTCTAAAGCACTCCGCACTTAGTGGCATTAGAAAGTTGACTTCAACACCTTTCCAACAAGTACTCATGGACCTTCACAGCTTCTATGAATCAAGAGATATGACTGTTTCTTCATGACAGTTCTGCCAGGCCGAACTGGTTCGACGTAGTTCTCCTCTCTGGTTCAGTCTCGACGTGTCCTTGTCATCCTCCTTGGTGAACCTGAGTAATAGCAACATGCACGATTTAGGAAGTATATAATTCTCATTAATAAATGGAATTTCACAAAGTAGCGCGTGCACCTCTTGTTGTAGCTGTTTAGCTCGGCTACGAGTAATTGGTCCATCGAAGACATGAGCTGGTGCAGCTTGACTTGATGATTGTTCCATCTTGCTTGATGTAGTCGGTATACTTGATGGTGTGGTCGGCGTGGGCATATCATCCTCCCCCCCTTGAAAAAGAGTCGTCCTCGACTCGTCCAATCCAAAGAATGGAGAGAGGTCGGACACATTGAAACTGGTACTCACACCATAAGTACTTGGCAGATCAATTTCATAAGCGTTGTCATTGATCTTGCGTAGAACTTTGAATGGTCCGTCAGCCCGGGGTTGCAACTTGCTCTTGCGCAGCTCTGGAAAACGATCCTTTCGAAGGTGCACCCAAACCAAGTCCCCTGGTTCGAACAACACCTTCTTGCGACCCTTGTTAGCGTGCTTCTCATACTTCTTGGTCATCCTTTCAATATTGGCCCGAGCTCTATCATGAATGTTCTTGACAAATTCAGCTCGGTTGCTTGCGTCGAAGTTCACACGTTCCTGAATGGGTAAAGACAAAAGATCTATGGGAGCAGTGGGTTTGAATCCATATACAATTTCAAATGGACAAAATCTAGTGGTCGAGTGTACTGCCCGATTGTATGCAAACTCAACATGTGGCAAGCTTTCTTCCCATAGTTTTAGGTTCTTCTTAAGGACAGCTCACAACAACATTGATAGTGTGCGATTCACAACTTCAGTTTGGCCGTCCGTTTGCGGATGACATGTTGTGGAGAACAGCAGTCTTGTCCCAAGTTTGCCCCACAATGTCTTCCAAAAGTAGCTTAAGAACTTGGTGTCACGATCCGACACAATGGTACGTGGTACTCCATGTAGTCGCACAATTTCCCTGAAAAATAATTCAGCAATATGGGAAGCATCGTCGCTCTTGTGGCAAGGAATAAAATGTGCCATTTTGCTGAAACGATCAACCACGACAAAAATTGAATCCCTTCCCCTTTTGGTCCGTGGTAACCCAAGAACAAAATCCATTGAAATGTCCTCCCAAGGTGCATTAGGAATAGGAAGAGGAGTATATAAACCATGAGGGTTCAGACGAGACTTAGCTTTGTGGCAGTTTTCGCAGCGAAGAACATGTCTCTCTACATCTCGTCTCAGTTTTGGCCAAAAGAAATGGTCGGCCAGCACTTGCTCCGTCTTCTTGGCTCCAAAATGGCCCATAAGTCCACCTGCATGAGCTTCCTGCACGAGTAAAATTCGAACAGAGCAATCTGGAATACAAAGTTTGTTAGCGCGAAATAAAAATCCATCATGCACATGATACTTTTCCCATCCTTTGCCATTACCACACTTGGCATATGGTTCAGCAAAGTACGAATCAGTGGCATATAATTCCTTTATACTTTCCAAGCCGAGAATTTTAGCATCAAGTTGTGTGACCAAAGCATGACGTCGAGATAAAGCATCAGCTACAATATTGTCTTGACCTTTCTTATATTTGACAATATAAGGAAAGGACTCAATAAATTCACTCCACTTAGCATGTCGTTTATTCAGTTTTAGTTGTCCCTTAAGATGTTTCAATGATTCATGGTCTGAATGTATCACAAATTCTTTAGGATAAAGGTAGTGTTGCCAAGTTTCCAAACTTCGAACGAGAGCATATAATTCTTTATCATAAATTGAATAATTCAAAGTTGGACCACTTAGCTTTTCACTGAAGAATGCAATTGGTCTCTTTTCTTGCATCAGCACGCCTCCAATCCCAACTCCACTTGCATCACATTCAATTTCAAATGTCTTGTTGAAATCTGGAAGTGCAAGGACTGGGGCTGTTGTGAGCTTCGTCTTTAATTCTTCAAAAGCCTTTTGTTGTGCTTCTCCCCATTTGAAAGGTACGTCTTTCTTGGTCAGCTCATTGATTGGAGCAGCGATTGTGCTGAAATCTTTCACAAATCGCCGGTAGAAACCAGCAAGTCCAAGGAAGCTTCTCACTTGGCTCACATTCTGTGGTGGCGTCCATTCGTGTACAGCCTTGACTTTCTCAGCATCCACCTCCACGCCTTATCCTGAAACAACAAAACCAAGGAAAACTACCTTGTCGGTGCAGAAGGTGCACTTCTCAAGGTTAGCGTACAATTTTTGTTCACGCAGGACAGCAAGCACGCTCTGGATATGTGCAACATGTTCTTCAAGAGTCTTGCTGTAGATTAGGATGTCATCAAAATAAACCACAACAAATTTACCAATGAAAGTTCTAAGCACATGATTCATTAATCGCATAAATGTACTAGGTGCATTGGTTAAACCGAAGGGCATCACTAACCATTCATACAATCCAAATTTTGTTTTAAAGGCTGTTTTCCACTCATCTCCTTCTTTCATACGAATCTGATGATAGCCACTTCTTAAATCAATTTTAGTGAAAAAAATAGCACCACTAAGTTCATCAAGCATATCATCTAAGCGAGGAATGGGATGCCTATATCTTACTGTGATGTTGTTAATTGCGCGGCAATCCACACACATTCTCCAAGACCCATCTTTCTTAGGCACTAAAAGAACAGGGACAGCACAAGGGGAAAGACTTTCCTGTACATACCCTTTTTTCATCAATTCCTCCACTTGGCGCTGAATTTCTTTTGTCTCCTCTGGGTTGGTGCGGTATGCAGCCCTGTTCGGAAGTGACGCACCAGGAACCAAGTCGATTTGATGCTCGATCCCTCTCTTAGGTGGCAGTCCTGGTGGTACTTCGTCCGGAAAGACATCTTCATATTCCTGCAAGACATTCAAAATAGTACTCGGTAGGGTAGAGGGTAAGGCATTAGTAGAAAGAAAAGTGTCCTTGTACATAAGTACAAAGAACATGGCATCGGGTTCACTCAATGCTTTGATATCCCCCTTCCTAGCCATCATTACGAAACCCTCTTTTCCCGGTTTCTGGGTTCGTTGCAGCTGTGGGGTTTGATTTGGCTGTGGACACTCTTCCTTACTATTTTTGTGGCTCACTCGCAAGTGGTGCTCGCTCTCGCGCTGTTTCTTCCTGATATCATCTTTCAAAATTTCTTCCGGTGTCAAAGGAAGCAAGGAAATTCGCTCTCCTTTGTACACAAAAGACAGCTTGTTGGTCCGTCCAAAAATCTGAACATCACGATCATATAGCCATGGTCGACCGAGCAGCAACTGGCAGGCTTGCATAGGCACCACGTCGCACTCCACATGATCATTGTATTTACCAACAGAGAATGGTACAGTCACAGTATGACTGACACGCAGCGCACCACAATCATTAAGCCACTGCATCTTGTATGGACTAGGATGACGCCGTGGTTTCAGTCCCAATCTGTCCACCAATTCTTGGCTAGCAATATTGTTGCAGCTGCCATTATCAACGATGATGCGACACACCTTATCTTTGATTAGTCCACGGGTATGGAACAAATTATGTCGCTGCCCATTGTCTGCCTTTTCTGCTGTTACACTAAGCACTCGTAGAGAAATAAAGCAATTATGTTCTCCTTCTTCAGGCTGGATCTCATTCCTTTCCTCCTCAATTTCTTCATCACATATCGGTCCAGCATCTTCCGGATCACTCTCGGATTCCCATTCACCTTTCTCATTCAACAACATGGTCCTCTTGCTTGGGCATTGGGCAGCAATGTGCCCACGGCCGTGGCATTTATGGCATACAATTTCTCTGCTTCGAGAAGAAGATGTAGCTCCCGAGACATTGCTTTGGGCTGCTGAACTTGCAACGGGTCGCTGCTGAGTTGTTGGTGATGACGCTGTGGAGGCTGCCATCTTCGATGGAACAAATGATTGAGAAGACTTGGCTGCAGCGCCTTGAGATCGTCCACCACCATAGGAAGTACTTGACTGCTGTTTGCGCCATGGGGCAGCAATAGAATGACTGCCATAAGATTTGCCACGTGACTCTTGCTGAATCTTCTGCTCTGTTCGCATAGCTTGATCAACAAGATCCTGCAAGGTACGATATGGAAACATCTCCACAAAACCAGAAATTTCTTCATTAAGACCTCCTAGAAATCTTGCCATTGTTGACTCTGCATCTTCTCTTATTCCAGCCCGCACCAACAGTAGCTCCATCTCCTTGAAATACTCATCAACTGATCTCTTCCCTTGCTTTAACATTTGCAACCGGTTCCTGAGATCACGCTGATAGCTAGATGGCACGAATCGCCTTCTCATCACTTGCTTCATCTCCTCCCATGTATTGATATATCCGCGTCCCAAATCACGTTGATTCTCCTGCACTTGGTTCCACCAAGTGAGAGCGTATCCAGAGAGTTCCACCGAAGCAAGATTCACATGGCGCTGAGCTGAAAGATTATGTACTCGGAATATTTGATCACACTGCTCAGCCCATTCAAGAAATTCATCAGGATTCTCCTTTCCAGTAAACTTTGGAATACTCAACTTGACACGAGCGATGTTATCTGGATTGTCATGAGGACGACGACCACGATGGTATTCCCTTTCTTCAAAATCAGCAGGCCGGCGATGATGACGCCGATCAAACCTGCCACCTTGACCGAAAGGATTTTCATCATCATGAGATCCTTCTTCATGATCTTGATCTTCAAACTCTTCGTCTTCAAAATGCACGCGGCGACCATCAGCATTACACCTATGTGCGCGACGCCCACCATGGTAATTATTAAAATCTGCATGGCGACCACCAACAGATCCTTCAGGGCCATCTCCGAAACGATTGAATCCATGGCCGAAACCAGAATTCTCATCACCGGACTCCGCTCGATGACGGTCCTCTTGATCACGACGTGCTCTACGTCCTCCAGCCGCGGGAAGACGCTCATCGAGCAGCCTGCCCATGGCCTCCATGAGTGAATCAGCCATGCGACGCATCTCATCCCGTGAGACAGGGGGTTCCCTATCACCACGGTGTCCACCATGAACACTTGAATCTGAGTCTGCCATGTTAGGAGCAGCAAGAAAAAAAATGTGGAAAGAAAAAAAAATGTGGACACACTCGATCTCACCTCCTACTTACCCAAGTTCTTGCCTGATCTCAAGAACTGTGATGGTGCTGGTGTGACAACTTCAACGGAGGTGGTAAAGAGGTCGTAAGGATTTCAAATCGAAAGTCCCGGTTCAGGGTTTTGGTGGAGCTATAGGTGGCTGAACAAGGAGGGCTACGGTACTGCCAATCAAGTGAAAAAGATGTGCTCAAAAAATAAAAAAAATTGCTGCTATCAAGATTACCACCAACTTGGATATGAAAACTGAAAATTTCAGCAACCAACCGTAACACAAAATTCTTCAGAATCTTTTCACTTGTGCTCTCTCCTTTTTTTTACTGTATTCTTTCTTTCTTCTTTTTTTTACTATTCTTTTTTTTATAACACTAACAGGGGTGCTGATTACAAAAGATATATGTAAACGGTGGTGACTAGCAACTGGAAGAACACAAACACAAGATAACAGTACCGTCAAAAGGGCTATAGGTTTTTTTTTTAGGCTTTGGACTATAGGACAAACAAATATATGTAAAAGATAAACACAGGGATGAATATGTGGATGGTGAAAACTGTAACAGATTGAAAAGGGTGGGAGGGTGGGTGAAAAAAAATGAACCTACCGTGACAACGATAGCTCTGATTACCACATGATATGCACCGAATTGGTTCGGCGAATTGGCCCGATCTTCACGACAGTAGGTTTTGGTAACGGGGATAACTTGCTGAAAAAAATTCAGCGGCGTAAAAGGCTTTACACCTGGCCAAGGTTGGATGCGACCAAGCGATGGGGAGAGAGACACCAAAACCGCGAAGACTTCGACTCGATCTCCGAACGACCGCAGAACCACAACCGGAGCTAATCCACACAAGACGGGGCAGCCGTACTGGAACCCGCAGAGCACGAATTAGTGGATCTCAGAGAGATCTCTCCACAAGTTCAAGAAGAACAAGGAAGAACAAGGGTTGAGTAAGACACTCAAGCAGCTCGGCTGCAAATATCACTGGAATAATCTTAATTCATCAAAGTTGTTCTTGGCTTACAAATAAGGGGTATTTATACTAATAACTAGTCTCTAAAAATAGATGTGAACTGAAAGAGCCACGTGGGAAGGTGGAAGGCCAACTGGTTTGATCATTCATGCAGTGGTCGTCAATCTCCCGCATGTCTTCTGGCCTTTTGAGTGGTCTTCAATGTTTTAATCATAACTCCACCTAGTAACATCCAAAAGACGCGGGACCAGATGCGCTGGAAAGCTAATTTGATAACCTTTCACACCATGTGTAGCATGCTTCACGAAATATTGTAGAGCAATATAGTTTCTCACGGGAACTTGGATATCAGGCTGACTATTGATCTTCTGAACAGTCTGCACCAAAAGCACTTGGCTGCCAAGCTGGAAGCTCTAAAGCACTCCGCACTTAGTGGCATTAGAAAGTTGACTTCAACACCTTTCCAACAAGTACTCATGGACCTTCACAGCTTCTATGAATCAAGAGATATGACTGTTTCTTCATGACAGTTCTGCCAGGCCGAACTGGTTCGACGTAGTTCTCCTCTCTGGTTCAGTCTCGGCGTGTCCTTGTCATCCTCCTTGGTGAACCTGAGTAATAGCAACATGCACGATTTAGGAAGTATATAATTCTCATTAATAAATGGAATTTCACAAAGTAGCGCGTGCACCTCTTGTTGTAGCTGTTTAGCTCGGCTACGAGTAATTGGTCCATCGAAGACATGAGCTGGTGCAGCTTGACTTGATGATTGTTCCATCTTGCTTGATGTAGTCGGTATACTTGATGGTGTGGTCGGCGTGGGCATATCAGGTTAGGTTTACTTTTGCGGAAAGCAACGTTTCATACAAGGGTTCATTTGAAAGAAAGGATTTTCAAAACCAGTTTTCTTGTACCAAGTAACACGAGGGGTTGATCCACACAGGATCCAAGTTTTAAGACTGCTACCGGACTCCTCATCCACCGTAGCACACGGCACAACTGCCGGACGCATTTCCAAAATAACTCACGCCAACCCATTCCAAGGTAAATACTAGTTGTGAGACCACACCGTAACTCGCCCAGTACCGTGGGCACGGCTATTCGAATAGATTCTTAACTCTGCAGAGGTGTGCAACTTTACCCACAAGCGGGGTACCACAACTCGATCACCTTAGTGTCGGTGCAGATCCCAACAAAGCCATTACGCACCTTAGCTAGACCTGACTAGCCATCGCGGGATTATCCCTTTTCCTTAGTCACACGGGGCTTATCCCTTTTCCTTAGTCACCCGTTTCTCTCAGCTCTCCTGATGGCTATCAGACTAACTAGTGGGATTTATGCTAAGTCGTTGCCCATTCAACGGTCGAGTGGTTTGCACGAAAGTGGAGTTAGGTGAGATGTAACACCAACTCGGTCCTTAGTTATGACAAGATGGATATCTCCCTTCCTTGCTCTGCCATACAGGCACGAGCACTCCAATTGGCAAATCATTCAGAAATGCCATCCATCCCGTCTAGTCTCGTCTTTTGAAAATCCACTTTTATCCCTTCCCACACACACCCCTTTTCTTTATAAAACAAGTTGTATAAAGTGGCAGGTCCTAAGCGTTCTAGTATCGATTAACGTCCAAGCAAAATCAGACATTAATCTAGGTGGTCAAGGAATGGTTATCACAAATCAAGGGGTGGCTATCCAACCGTGTTTTCATGCAAGCAAAACATATGCAGATTTGTAAAACAGGTCAATGGGTTGTGTTTATAAAACTAGGACAAAACATGCATCAAAGGATGGGATTGAACTTGCCGTCTTCGTAGCCTTCGGGGAGGTCCTGTCCTTCGGGCTCGGGGTTGCGGAACTGGTCCTCGTTCACCTGCTCGTAGTATTGCTCGTTGGTGGGCTCTCCTTCGTTCACACCGTGGTCTATGACGCATGCAAACAAGCACACAATCAAGACACAGAAAAATAAAAATTTATCGTTGAGCTCGAATCGGAAACACATAAGATATGGAGTACGGAGTAATATTTTCGAGCAGTTTCCTAATGGCATGGTCAAAACTAAGTTATGAAAGTCGTGGTAAAGTTTTGGGTTGATTAGAGTTCATTTGATGCATAAAATGATAGGTTTTATAAAGGTTCAGGGGCTAGATTAGGAATCAGAGACCTAGTTGTAATTATTCTCGAGAAGGCAGGGGCCTGTTTATAATTTTTGGAAACATATGGATCATTCTGGAAAGGTCAGGGGTCTATTTAGAATTAAGTTTATACGAGGGGAGGGTTTATTTTGAAAAACTAAAGGGGAAGGGTTTCTTTTGCAAAATGGCTAAAAGGGGGAGGGACTCTTTAAGAAATAGAGAGAAGGGGAGGGGCTTAAGGGCAAAATGGCCACTCTTTCCCCTTCCTCTCGACGCAGAGCAGGGGAGGGGCATTTGGGGCGTCGGCGGTGGCTCTCGCCGGCGGCCCAGGGCACTGCGGCGACGGGAATCAGGGGGAAAAGGGAGAGGGAAGCTTGTGGGGTTGATTCCCCCCTTGTTTTCAGGGAAGGGGCCCGCGAGGAGGGCAGCCATGGCGGCGGGCGGTTCTGGCCGGCGTGGCGGTGGCGCTGCAGAGCCTGGTGACGGCCGGGGTTAGGGGGAGGAGCACGAGGGAGCCTCGGGGAGTTGATTCCCCCGCTCACCTTGGGTGATGGCGGCCTGTGAGTGGCCCTCCACGGTGGCGGGCAGAGCTCGACGACAATGGTGGTGGCGGCGGTGCTGGGAGCTCGGAGAGAAGGGGCACAGGGGTGGTGTGGCTCGTGATGGTGGTTGTGGAGCTCGGGGGTGCCCTCCGGCCCCTTTTATAGGCGGCCAAGGCGGTGGAGATGGGAGCGGGGCGGTGGCCGGCGGGGCAAGCTCTGAGGGCGGCGTTAATGGTGTGGGGGCGGGTGCTGCCGGAGTGGTCACGTCGCCAGGGTGGTGTAGCGTTGACGTGGTGAGTGTGCCGAGGCGAGCACAGGTGACGCGACGCCTCGGGCAGGCGGCGCTGTGCGGGCGTCAACGGCGGTGGCGTGTCTGCGCAGCGGAGCTCGCTTCACATGGCGGGGCCGAGCGAGCACTGATCCCTTGTGACGGAACCGCCAAATTAAAACTCTAATTAAGCGTAATGGCCGTCATTTGAACACATCGGGCGCATTAGTTTAACGGCTTAATTTGGCGATCCTTTCTCAACCCACGGCCCGATCGAAACAACACCGGTAGTCCCACGCGATGGTGGGCGCAGATGGTACAAGCACGACTCATTACATGAAAATACAAGAGTGATCACGACACGAAACATTTAGTTTTACAACCGAGTTCAAATACATAAATAATTTACAAGATTAACACTTACATAGACATGACTGAAGTCGAGTATAAAGATCCTACAACTACTCTAGCTTACATCAGTTCTGACCCACCCCGACCGGTCGGACCGGTTCACCCAACCGGTCGAACCGGTCGGCACCACACTGCCAACTCCACCGGTCAGACTGGTCCCACGGACCGGTCAGACCGGTCTACGCAAAACAGAAAGGCTACACACTCAGCCCACAAGTGTACAACTCGACAGCGCCCTAACCTAAGGATCCCGCTCCTCGACCTGCCACCCCTCTGCATCCCGGCGGATGAACATGACACAACAGGGGCAGAAATCGACGTCCGGGTGTCCTGAAATAATAATTGTGGCAACAAACCCTGAGTATACTAATACTCAGCAAGGCTTACCCGACCAGTGGGTATAACTTAGCCCACATATCTAGACATGCATGGCTTTCTGGCTGGTGGTTATTTTGCATAAAAAGCTTCTAAAATGAGTCCTTATTTTTTCCACTTTTAGCTCCCAATTCTATATTCTATCATTCTCAACTAGTATTTGCACCTGCTAAGAAATCATAACAGACACGGAGTAGTAATTCATGGTAGTCATTTCCAATCATCACTTAAGTTCCATAAGACATTACTACGATGCGGTGCTGCGATCAAGGTGCTCATATCCGAGAGCGACTGACGGCGAATCGATCCGATTTAACCTTGCAAGGTGGACTTAACCAACACGGCACGCAAAAGCCCCGTCGGACCCCACGCACCAACATTTCCCCTCCCCGCCTCGAACTACAGGAACCAGCCCAACGACATATGGTCAGCCGAGCTCAACGTGAGACCACCAAAAGTAAACATATGCATCCCAATTCTCCGCGACTACTCAACTCGCCCCAGGAGTTGGGTGCAGGTTCCTGTACTTTCGAAGCAAAGCAGTACTCGGATTACCGGTTTCGACTACCTCCTACTCCCGGTATACGGTTAGTACTGTTCAAACTCAATCACAGGGCCAGACAATGAACGGTCCTTAACCGACACAGACGGGGCTAACCTCTCCCCGCCGGGTCTCCAAATTCTGTTCCTTTCTTACCTAATTCAACATTCCATAAATTTAACTTAACTAAATGCCCTATATCTCGCGAGTGACTCGAAATCACTCGACTTCTACCGAGTTCTATTAAGCATAGCATTTCTATCGTCTTCTACATACTAATACAACTCGAGGAAACCTAGGGATCATGCAACTAGGGTTCCAAACAATTTCTAAACCTAATGCACAAGTAATAGCAACATAAATATATGTGTCATAGTTTGAAATAAAATGATATGCACCGGGGCTTGCCTTGCGTCTGTTGCTCAACACTAGGGTGAGTTGGGCCTTGGGCCGACTCCCCGCGAACCTCCTCTTGCGGGGCTGGCCCCTGCGGCTCATGTGGCTCCGCAACCACCTCGTACACGACCTCCTCCGCCGTGGCTGCTACACGTGTGCATATGCATATGACATGAGAATGCATGCATGAGTTATAAAAATTATAAGTAACTAACAGCTAAAATAATTTCTAACCAATTGTCCAACTACCCCGACTTTCACCTTCTCAACCAACACCCCACCGGTCAGACCGGTCCTAGTGAACCTTCCGTGACACCGGTCAGACCGGTCCCTCCTACCGGTCAGACCGGTCCTAGCCAGACCAGAACCTAGGAACTTTGGTGCGGCGAAAATCGTCCACCAACGCCAAATACCTTCTAGGATCTAATTCAGGGGTTCATGTGGATGCTTTTGACCAGAAGAAATCACCTAAAACCATCTAGAACAAGAGATCGATCCATATCAAGCAAAATACCTTGAGAGAAGCTTTCCCCCGTGGAGAGCTTGAATCCACAGCACCCAAGGGAAGGAATCGAGGAGATGAAGCTTCCTCACGTCTGTTTGATCCGTTCTAGTCCTTGGAATCAAATGGAGGGGGAAGTTTTGGGCTCTAGGGTTTGGAGGAGAATATGGGAGGGGAGAGCTCGGGAGGGAGACTGAGAGAGCTGGGTGAGGGCGTGTGTTCTGGTGAGGGAGTGAGAGAGAGATTTAAATGCTGTGGGGCCCAAAACGGTTGACATCGGTCAGACCGGTCAGACCAGTTGCCGAGACCGGTCAGACCGGTCCGGCCCAGGCTGACAGGAGGTGTTTGGGTATTGTGCTTTGTCGTGTGAGTTTAAAACTAATGACTTTAATTAATTTAATTACCAAGGATTAACACGTTACATCCCTCCTCGCCCTCCTCGTCGCTCCTCCCGCCTCCTCCCATGGCCTCGGCGCCCGGCACGGCTGGCGTGCGGCCGGGGCGGCGGGCCTCGCGGCGGCCGGCCGCGGGGACGACGCGCGCCCCGCTGTGCGGCCACGGATCCGAGCGTGGGCGGTCAGGCGTGCCGGCGCGAGGCGGCGGAGGCCCGCGCGTGGCGAGCTGCGCGGCCGAGGCATGCCGCGGAGCAGGGGCGTCGGGGCGGCCTGCGCGGCGGCGGAGGCCTCTCCGCGCCCCTCCGCCGCCGGGGAGAGCTGCAGCTCGGCGGCGGCGCGCCATGTCGGATCCGGCCTCTCTCCTCTCTCTCCCTCCTCTCGGCCGGCCGCCGGAGCTCCTCCCTCTCCGGCGCTCCTCCAGGCTCCATCCGCGGGCGGGCGAGCTCGGTGCCGCCACTGCCGCGACTCCCCGGCGCTCCTCCCTCTCCGGCTCTCCTCGAGCCGCGACGGCCTCCCTCCGCGGCCCCCTCCCCTCCTTGGCGCTTCGGCTCGGCGACCGCCCGTCCCTGCCTGCCCCGGTGCATGCGCGCGGGCGGGCCGCCGCGGCGTGGCGAGCCGGCGGCCGTGCGCGGCGTGGCGAGCCGAGCCGGCCGGGCGCAGCGGCATGGCGAGCAGGGGAAGGCGCCGGGGAGGGCGCCACGGCCACGGCGAAGGCGTGCGGAGCTGCGGCGGGGCGGGTCGGCGGCACGGCCCGTGCGGCGGCGGCTGCGCGGCGCGAGGTTGTTGGACGGGGCGGGCCCCTCGCCACCGTGGCGGCGTAGCGGGAGGCCGCTAGCCCCGATTGATTTGGCGGACCGCTGCGCGTCCGCAAAGATAGCGGAAGCGATCGCGACCCCCGCTGCCGCGATTTTGTAGGCCAAAACCTACTGCAGGGTGGGATGGCGTACGTGCTTGCGGACCCGGTGCGGACAGCCTCAAGGTCAGATCGACCTCGGCTCGGGATTCTATCGAACTCCAGCTTGAGGCGGCAGGCTCGCTCGAGCTCGGCTCATTGACAGCCCTCCCCCTTAGGCTTCCCTTCTCTCTGGCTCTCTCCTCCCTTGGTCTTCCTTCCCTGGCGGCGCCGACTGGGCGAGCAGCAGTGCCATTCGTCATCACGTCTTCGTCCAGCCCTTTGCCGGCGACGAGCATCCACCAGGTATGCCCGCCCCTTATCTTTCCTTCTGTTGTGCGAGACGGAGCTCCCCAAACCCTAACGAAATTATTTGTATTCGGATCTGATCCAGTTACAATATACTACCTACTAACTTCGATTTCCTATGCTGGGTCCGCCCCTGATTGATTGCACTATAGATCGATTTTCACACCATAATTCTTTTTTTTTTTTTGTCTTTAATCCATTGCCATGCTCAACGTTTTGAAATGGTGAGCTTGTACTGCCTTCTGATCATTTTATAGGATATTCTACAGCATAAACTAGAACGTTGTAACATAAGTACATAACCCAAAAAAAAACACTGGGTCATACAATTATACTGTTTGTTAGACAACAAGCGCGTGCATTCATGTCAAAGGAAATACCCTGGGTGCTGTCCAGGTCCAAAATTTGCCATTTGTCATTAAAATTTGGAAAAGACAGCTCAGAGTCCAAAGTATGTCAATACAGCCCCTCTGGTTGATTTATCCCCGCTTACCTTTGATTACTGTTAATCACTAGGAAAAAAAAGGGAAATTTCCCAGGGCGCACTATTACGCAAGTGCTCCCTGAACCAATTTTGTCATCCCATGAAGCTGAATCGAGTACTGGCAAAGCATGTGCCAAATCACATCTTCAGTTGATGCTGTTGAGTGAGCTAGATCAGTTGCTGAAATTATGAAGGCTCCCATAACAGTCCACATGATCAGGTGCTGTTCAACCAAAAGATGCATAGGATCGCCCCTCAAATTATTCTAGATCTATTTGAGCCTTCTTCATATCTATTCCCTAGCCTGCTGGATTGCAACTGTAATGCTCTAGGTGCCAACATTTAAGGATTTTTATGGCTAGTATGAATGTTTCTCAAATGTCTTTACATTTTGCCGAGCTTAAATCCATCTAGAGAACCATGTGCGACTAAACCACACAACCGTACGGCCGTACCAGCATGAATATGGGTCAAAGTGCGCTGTGCAACAGCTTGTGTGTTAGGAAAACTGATCCATAGTGTCCTTATTCTGTTTTCTTTTATGACAGGAAAGCACCTCATTCTCAAATGAAGCATATATCCAAGATTGTTGCTATACTGGTAGCAATCTCAGCCATCTGGGTTGCACTCCTTGAAACCTCAACTGTTCCTCGAAGTTATACTTGGCTGGTCAGTGTCATTAATTTTTCGCATGTAAATTACTTAAAAATATAGCGAAGGTGATTCGTAGTTTGTTTATGAATTCGGTTGTTGTTTCAGCTTCCAGTCTACTTGGTAGTGGCTCTTGGATGCTACGGCCTTTTTATGGTTGGATTTGGACTTATGTTCTTCCCAACTTGCCCTCAAGAAGCTATACTACTGCAACAGGTTAGCTACTTTAGTACCTGGAGCTGGGGCTAAATTTCTGATAATCTGATTCTATCCATGACTAAACTGAGGAACCTTGGAAACTTGTTGAGCTGTTATTGCATTATGTTGCATGAGTTTTCATATTAACAACTCAAAGATGTACATAGAAAAAGATTCTTCTGATTTTCTTGTTCCTGAAAATATTCTATCTATCTCCTTGACGCCGTAGAGAATTGAGAATTTTCATGTCTTTCAATTCTCGTACTCGTAATTGGAAAGTTACGGAAGGAGATCCATCATTTTGCAATGAAAACAACATAAAAAACTCTGGACAATTTCGAAATCAGACCAAGCGTCTTAATACATATGCAAAAAAATTCATTATTGGCCCACCATTGATTACAAGATTTAGCTTTTATGAATCGCTATTGGTTTGATACGAGTAATGTCAGTCGTTTCAGTATGTTAAGGATACAGATGTATCCACAATTCATTTAGAGTTACTTAATAGCCTATTTCTTATACTATATCTCTATCCTGTGAAATTCTCGAGCCGAAAGATGGATGCATATGCTGTGTTTCATTTTGCTAAATGATAGCAATTAAATGCTATATCAATTCTATAAATTGGATATAGTAATAAATCAACAAAATTCTTTTATTTTAGATAGAAGAAATGTTTCTTCTATCTATGCCAAATGATATTCCTTTTCTTTTCTTGGTGGCCGTAAGACCATATGCTAGGTTTATTCTGACATGTTTGAGCTTCGACTTATTATACAGGATATTGTGGAGGCAAAGGAATTCTTAGCAAAGAAGGGTGTTGATGTGGGCTCCGAGTGAGGCCAATTTCAGCATTCAACATTCATGATCGTTTTGAAGGATCACCATTCTGTTCCTTGGAATAGACTACTTTTTGGATACTGTAGCTAGAAAATATATCATTTCACTATGTTCTGAACTATTACTAACACAGTTTTAGTGAGTTGACATGTTACACTTTGTCAAAGAATGGAGACATATTGAGGTGGTGTTTTTAAGTTTCAAAAAGTGCATTGCTGTTCTAGGGATATTTGCTTCGCACCTCGATTTTGTATTGTATCAATTACGGCATGCGGTATCACCTTATGATGTTGCTTGCTCTTGCAAGCCCTTTCCATGTCTCGTTTTTTGAAATTTTGTACACAACTGCCATAGTATCTTTCTGTTGATACGATCGTGATTCTCTGAAAACCAATAAATACAAGGAAACATCATGGCATAATGCCACAGAGATGACTGATCCTTCATGGAAAGGATGTTAAAACATGAACGATAGTAACATACATTTCCTCCAACTTTTGCCATTGAGTTATGCATAAGCTGAAATTGAGGGGAAAGAAGATCAGTGTTTACATTAACAATAACATTGTTACTTCGTTTACAAAACAATGAATGAACGATCCAAGGTACACATGAAAATCCATATTCTATACCCTGACGCTTTCAGAAAATGAAAGGATGCCACTCAAGGTTAGCAAAACAGATTACAAACTAAATTAGTCATCTAAACTAAATAGCTTACAAGTTACAAATATCGATCATTGACTGCAGAGTTTCTTGCACACACCCTATAGCATATAAGAACCAAAGAGAAAAAGGAACACTTCTTTCTCATTCAACTTGCGACGAAGGTTTCCTACCAATAATCTTTACATGAGCAGAATCCATCTCTGAAATGATGAAACCTAGTAGCATCTCTCACTATAATCTCCCTGTCCGCAACCTTGGAGATGAACTTGATTGCTGCGTGGCAGTCATTGCACACTCGTAGGTTCTTCATGATCCGCAGGGTCGTCTTCTCCGGGGTGTTGATGAGACCGAATGCAATGGCTAGCTTCTCGCTGTGGCGGCTCAGCAATTCCTCCTTCAGCTCATCATCGACATCGTGCAGAACGGAGTTCAGGTTGGAGACAAATCCTGCCTTCTTGATCTCCTCCCACATTTCAGCAGCCTTCTTGTAGATTGCATCCCTTTGTGGATGCAGTACATCATCTGCTCCAAAGACGTGAACCTTGTTGTGAACATGAGTCCAGCTGAAACCAGTCTCCTTCTTCACTGCCTTGTCCTTCATCAGCTTCCAGATCCTTGCCGCATCATTCCACCTCCCACAGGCAGAATAGACATTGGCAAGAGAAGAGTAAGCACCACTGTTATCAGGATCAATTACCAACAGCTTCTCCGCGGCAAGTTCTGCTAAATCTGCATTCTTTCGCACTCTGCAAGCTGAAAGGAGTGAACCCCAGACTATTACATCTGGCATGATAGGCATCCGCTGAATGAATTCATGAGCTTCTGTGAGCAGGCCAGCACGGGCAAGGAGGTCTACCATGCACGCGTAGTGGCTCATTTCTGGTACAATGCCATGCTCATTCTGCATCTGATCATAGTACCTCTTCCCTTTATCCACAAAACCAGCATGTGTGCAAGCTGAAAACACGCCAATGTAAGTTATGTGGTCTGGTTTCACACCAACGCAAAGCATTTCTTCAAAAAGGCCAACGGCTTCTTCTCCTAAACCATGTTGTGCCAATGCCACAATCATTGATGTCCATGTGACTGTCTCCTTGCGCCAGCAAATCCGATCAAACACCCTTCTCGCCAATGGCACACTGCCTGACCTCGCATACATTGTGATAATGGCATTGCTGACAGAAACAGATTGCTCCTGTAATGATCTGATAGCCTTGCAATGGATCTGCTTTCCATAATCAAGGCATGCCAAGCTTGCACAGGCACTAAGAATAGCAGCAAGCGTATAGCTGTTTGGTTCTGGCCCACTTTTGATCATTGATCTGAAGAGCTTCACGGCCTCATCATTTTGCCCATTCTGCTGGTAGCCAACAATCATTGCGGTCCAGGCAATGACATCCCGATTGTTCATAACTTCGAAGATTTCCCTTGCCTGCTTCATATCCCTGAGCTTGACATAGCCTTCCAGGAGAGCAGTGAAGGAAATAACATTCAGATCGGAAATCACTGCCTGATCCATGATTTTCCTTGCAGTCTCAACACTTCCGGACTTTGCATAAGTTGAGATGAGAGCATTTATGATCTGACTGCTGTGTGGCATTCTTTTTCTCAAGATATAAGAGTGCATTTGTTTTCCCGTCTTCAACATGCGAAGGTTAGCACAAGCTGATAAGACACTGGTTACTGTGAATGCATCTGGCTCCATGAAAGAATCACTCAGCATTCGTGAGAAGAACTTCAATGCCATGTCATCGAGCCCATTCTGGTTGTACCCTGCTATGACAGCGTTCCAAGAGACAATGCTTCGTTCTACCATGTTATCAAACAAGGACACAGCAAGGTCCATCCTACCCTGGCGGGCGTACAATGACACCATGGCATTCCAGCTTGATCCACTACGCACTGGCATCCTCTCAAACACAGCCGTTGCTGTCTCAGCATCCCCAAACTTGCCGTACATGTTGAGCACCGAGTTGGCCACGGGCACGCAGCTACTCAGACCGAGCTTGACGACAAAGGAGTGGACCTTCCTCCCAATCCCGCAGGCCTCCGTTGCGGCACACGCTGAGAGCACATTGGTGAGCGTGAACTGCGTCGGTGCCAGCCCCTCACCAACCATGTCCACAAACGTCTTCACGGCCTCCCGGAAGCGGCCCGTGCGGTTGAGCCCGACGATCATGACGGTCCAGGACACGGCGTCCCGCTCAGGCATTTCGTCAAACACGGCCCGGGCGTCAGCGAGGCGGCCGGACTTGGCATACATCGACAGAAGCGTGTTCCAGGTGAACACGTTCTGCCGCACGGGCGGGATCTCGTCGAACAGGTTCCGCGCGTCGCGGAAGGACCCACCACTCACGCTGGCGCCGGCGTAGTACGAGAGGAGGTTGTTGCAGAGGTAGGCGCTGACGAGGAGGCCCGCCTTGATGGCGTGCGCGTGGATGGCCCGGCCTGCGGAAGGCTTCACCGCGGTCTGGCAGAGCTGCAGGAGCCGCGCGTAGTGGTCGCTGGCCGCGGTGGCCGCTGCCACCATGGCCCTCGGCCGCGCCGCCTCGGCCCCGGCTGCCAAGGCGGCATTTTGCATGTCCTGGCGGAGCTTCGGTGTGGATCCGAGCCGACGACCATGTGAGCCTCCATTTTTAGGGGTAAAGCCCATGGGCGTCCATGATCTATACGGGCTGACTTATTTGTTAGAATTATATGGGCCGAAATATAGACGGTCCGGCCTATTTGACTCTTTCCCCCGCAACTAGAGCCAATGATTAAGACCCGACAAAGAAAAAAAATTCGTCGTCCTCGTCTTCTCTCCTCGACTTCCCCCCCTATCCCATTCTGCTCCCAAATCGATCCGCACCGCCGCATCCAAAGGGAGGAGGAAGATGACGGTGGGCATGATCAACGCGAACCCGGTGGTGCACGAGCGGCAGGAGCGCGCCGCGCACCCGCACGCGGCGGACGCGCTAGACCCGCTCGACATCTTCGGTATGGTACCACAGCCATCGCCCTCGCGAGTCCACCTCGCTCGGTTTCTTCTCTTCAGCCCTTGCTTAGCTAGTTTAGCTTCGCGGGATAGCTGGAGCTGATGGATGGGTGTGCTTTCGTGGTGCCGTGCGCCAGATACGGTGCGGGACATCAAGGACCCGGAGCACCCGTACTCGCTGGAGCAGCTCAGCGTGCTCTCGCAGGAGTCCATCTCCGTCGACGAGAAACTCGGCCGCATCCAGTACGTATGCTGACTTTATATCCTAGCACTCCATTGCTGCCCTTGTACTACCCTTAAAAAATGTTGATGCGGAATGACCTCTGGGATCTTGTGACTAGGGTATGGCAAAAGGGGTTTGGGGTCGTGCTTAATGTCTGTGATCCTGTGCGGCGACTAAGATATCTTCGTGATGCCCATGTGCTATATCGGCGTGGCTCTTAGATTTCTCTGAATTCTCAGAATCCTTGTGGGTTTGTGGTTGGATTGCGCAACACTTGCACACCTGGCTTGCTGGATATGGAACTGCTTATTGACAAGACTATAGGCGCCTAGTTGTATGTTTCCTCCATTCTCCTTGTTTGAGATTTACCATCAGGTGCAGGTTATGTGGGAATTGCCTATGCTTGCTAGTGGATCTGTGATAAGTTGTGTAATCCTGAGATATTTTTATCTGTTCTTTTCGCAATTTTGCACTCCCATGGTTTATGGTTATGTGCTTGCACTTACCAGTTTCCCTGATCTTGCTATCCTCTGTGTTTGTTTAGAGTGGACTCTAAACTGGACAGTTGCAGTTGTGTAAGTGATCCGAATAATATCAATTCCTTTTCCAGAATCAGCCCCCCTGAACAGTATGGGTAGACCTTGTATCCCTATTTATAGGAAGAGGAGGGGCCATTTCTCTTGACCCTTCTGCCCCTGATCACTAGTTACATTCTCGGAATATGCTTTAGAAGATGGTCGTAAAGGTGGATGTATCCTAATTTTCTTCATCTTCTTTGTTCACGCTGATCATGCTTCTCCTCCTTTGACCTTCGGCCTGTCATCTTTGGAAGACCACCATTCTGATCGTTTCATGGATGGAACCCTGCATCTCGACTCATCCATCGACTTGATCGAAGGTAAAAGTCGCGCCCCTGGTCCTTAAACCTCCTTAACTTGGACACGATCATTATCGCCATCTCGTCTGCCCTGCAAACCAGAAGGGAAACTCTTATCTGGAGATTACCTCTTCGCTCGATCGAAGGTCAGGACCCAATTTGTCGCGCATTGACTAACTATTATGTAACCTTCGGCTCCTTTACCCCTGTCTTACTAGCTGCACAACCACATTTCAACATTCGAAAGTGATCTCCTCTTAGGCGATACCCAACATGTTTGTCATGTCCATTCATTGTACAATGCTCTCAGGGTGTGAGGTACGGAGGTTGCGTTGTCTTATTTGGGCGCGTTACTCGACTGTAGAAATATTAAGAACTCATATCTAGCTTTGACTTATTTTTTTGTAATTGCTTAAATCTTGCGATTTCCTGCAGGATAACCTTCACTCCAACTGTGCAGCACTGCAGTATGGCCACAGTAATTGGTCTGTGCCTCCGACTTAAGTTGATGCAGAAATTCCCTCCACATTTTAAGGTGCTTGTATGTTTCCCTGTTTCTGGAATTCTTATTAAGATGACCATTTGTGATGCTTTGTGATTCAGGGTATGCCCTATGCCATTTTAGAACTACGCTTATGTGAGCTGATTAATTCAGTTTGCTTCTATCATTCTGTATTGTGAAATACAGTCAGACTGGCAGGATTTGATCTATCATTTGATAGTTAATGTTCATCAATAACCTAAAACATATGCATATTTGAAATTCGGTGACCAGAGCACGGAACAAGTTAAACACATGGTGTGGACCAGAGCAAGAGCAAGGCTGCAATATAACATTTATGAAATATTTTCATAGACCTACCGTCAATGCACCCTAAATCTGTCCTTTTGAGCCTCAAAATTTTAGGGCAATGGTGCAGTTAGCAGCAATGCACCCTAGATCTGACATAGGATTACGATTGCCTACATCGGTATAACATTCATGAAATATTTTCATGGATCTATTTTGTTTCATATATTTAACGAGCCATTTCCTAAAAAAAGGGTACATTGTTAATATACGAAGGTAGCTATGCTGCAACTGAGCTGCCAGTTGTTCTTTATTTTATTACATTCTCTGAGGACTGGTCATTACAGAATATGGCAGACCCCACTTTGCGATCCTTTACATTTGAACTAATTTACAGGTTGACATCAAAGTTGCCCCAGGGTCTCTTGCTAATGAAGAATCAGGTTTGTGCACTGGCAAGTTTCTAACTGATATACAGGCTAATATCTAAGAATAAAATATTAGGTGGCTCAGCCACTGTCCGTGGGTCCACATACTTATTTTCATATAATATTTTTTCCCATAAATCTGTTTTTATGTATCATAATGTGATAGCCGATCTTAGTTCCTATTTTTGAATGCCAAACTAAGCATTATTTGGTAAGCATATTTGAAAGAATAACAAGGGCACATTTTAAAGGTTGGTAAGAGATGATATGTTGCTGCCTATCAGCAGAGATGCCATGTTGACCAGACTAACATGTAACTAGTAGACCTTTTTTTTAATAATGTGTTTTGCTTCATCTATCTTTGTTTAAGTACTAGGTTATCAAAGTACTGGACTGATCAGTGTAAAATTGTAGCATATGTTTGCATGTTCTTCTTTGTTGTCTACACAAGAATATGACAGCAGCATACCAACAGCGTATATTGCAATTGCAACTGTGTCATTTTTATTTTTAACATGTGATTGTTAATTAAATAACAGTAAACAAGCAACTGAACGACAAGGAGAGAGTTGCAGCAGCCTTGGAGTACCCCAACCTACGCCAGTTGGTCGATGAATGCTTATGCTTCAATGATCCATACTCACATTAACTTGTTCCATGCTGCTTCTAAAGTCACAACCTGCCTGTTGTACAGTAATAATCATGCATGCTGTAGTTTTCCCTGTATGTTTACATTATGTTGTACCTGACAACATATAATTAACTGGCTGAGCCATCCTTTTTGCCGTTTAAAATGTATGCATCGCAGAATATGACTAGAGGTCGTGTGTGCCTGCTTATGTAAAATTAGAATTCCAAAGCAATGGTTGTATGTTGTAAAATCCTATCTTTGTTGATTATATGAGTATATGTACCATAAGTCAATTATGTTCTTGTTATGTTCGGTTCGGATTCCTGTATTACTAGTTTACTACCCATTATACCAGAGGTTAATTATGTTTTTATTATACAGTATCGCTTTTGGTCAACTGTTCTATCATTGCTACCTGCTTTGAGATAATTAGAGAACTCACGAGAAGAGGAACCGTGTGGTGCTTTCCTTAGCCTCCAGAGTCCACGGTAAGAAAAAGGTGTTTTCTGATGTTTGTAATTGGCTATGCCCACCTCTGTTCCAATATAATCTGTGTCCTGTGTTAGCTGCTGGAAGTCATCCATCTGGAGCTTGCTTTGTGGAACAATGAGATGACTTGCTGGTCCTCCCTTCCTTTTCAGATGGAAACTTTGCATCAAATACTCGTGGTAATTACAGCCAATAATTGAGGGTCGGAGTAGCCATCATATATGCCTTTTTTCCTAACAGATGCTGCTACATAGTGGCATCTTTATTCTGTGAGAAATCTGATCAAAGAGAGTGCAACTGGGCGTCTGGGCGTGCAATCAAATATGATGTCACAAAGCATTTTAACGAACCACACAAATGACTAGAATCATTCCACCATGTCTCCGAAGCGGCAAGGAGATGATTTTTTTTTCAAAAAAAAAGGAAATGATTTTCTAATGTCGTTCATATATCATAACTTACAAGAGATATATTAGATAAGTTGTGAACAAAAGTAAGTGAAAACTTCGTTTTTTTAAAAGGAGCGAGAACTTCTTCACAGCTGCTCATCAGTGACCAAGAAATGTAGAAAAATCTCATAACGTTTATCAAGACAACCGTTTCCTACCACTCTATCCCTGGTCTGGTGACCTGGCAGATGAATCCAAACGGGCAACCTTGTGGATGGGAGCTTTGGAAGAGAGAAAAGAAAAACATAAGAAAATTTCCTGCCGCAATTAATCAATTGTAGGACCGATAGCGAGAGAGATATTTTGAAGGATTAAGACGATGAATTGAAGCGTGAATTGGTAGTAGCCACATCCCCACTCCACGTGTGCCGGCAATAGATGTCGGCAAAAATCTAGCCCCGTTAGATTTGTGGGCGAGGATGCGAAACCGTCGATCTTCTGTGCGTACACACTATGAACTAGTCAATCTGGAGTTCTTGTGAGTTTCTTATTTGGGTCAGAAAAATATTTATGTACAGTCCCTAGGTCCAAAATTAAATTAAATTTATAGAAGCTTAATTATGAGGCAGTGAACAGTGTTCGGCTGGTAGAATAAATAGTATATGTGAGAGGAGATAAGCCGAGACAAGCCGAGATTGAATCAGCCGAAAAACCCCTATCTTACAAAATGCTAATACTCCAAAAAAGAAGTGGCCTCAAGCCATGATATAAAGTTATAAACGGAGCCATAAGGGAGCTACCTTTCTGACGGAAATTAAGTGGTCGAAATTTTTTATTTTTGATTAAATCTATCCCCTTCAAACATAACTAGACTTAAAAAAAAAAGCTATCCCCATCATCCATTGCCGTCCTCCGACCTTGTTCCTCCTCTCGTCCTCGTGCCCCGCATCCCGGCTTCCGCCATCTCGCAACGAACCTTTCCGCCTGGCCGCGCCGTCGCGCGCATCCCCAAGCTTCCCGCGACCGGAGCTCGTGGGCTCGAATTCCCTCTTGTGTCGTTGCCCGCCGCCTCCTGCGCGCTACCGCTGGCCCTGGGTGCGCCGATCGATCCGTACTTGGAATGATTCATCCAGACCTAGTGGATCGATTCAAAATATCTCTGACTCTCTCCTCCCTTGGTCTTCCTTCCCTGGCGGCGACGACTGGGCGAGCGGCGGCGCCATTCGTCGCGTCTTCGCCCAGAATTTTGCCGGCGACGAGCATCCACCAGGTATGCCCGCCCCTTCTCTTTCCTTCTGCTGCGCGAGACGGAACATCCCTAGCCCTAACAAAACTATTTGTCTTCGGATCTGATCCAGACGCAATATATTACCTACTAACTTCGATTTCGTTTGCAAAAATTATCGCTCTTTTTATGAAAGAAATTCGCAAAAATTATCGGGTGTACATGTGTACACCCATGTCCTATGCTGGGTCCACCCCTGCCGTTCAGTTCTTTGATTTGGCGATTCAATATCTGCGCGGTGGAGTGCTTAATCCGATTTGTTTTCTAAATTTCTTTTGAGGCTCAGCCCCACGTCAACTTCGCCCCTTTTAGGTGGCGTTTGGATTGTGGGAAATGGGGGTGGGAAAGGGAAATGATGCGGGATGGAAATCATAATCATGATTCAATAAAGAGAATTGCATTTTTTTTAGACATATGTGATTGGTAGCTGTTGGTATTCTGATCATTTGGTTATTCTTCTGTTCTATTTACTTTTAGTTATTGCAATTAGAGTTCCATCAGTTAAGTGTATGGAATCAGTAGATGTATTTGTGGTCAATTGGTCCCGCTTTCAATACAAGTCTAGCATCTTGGATAGATGGTTGGTAAATGTGTGGCGAAGTTAGCATGATTTATGTTTGGGTCACTTCACAACAACAACAACAACAACAACATACAATTTAACAAAAGATTACTTTGTTAAAATTTCTTGTTCTAAATGTTTGTCCTGTTGATTTTGCAGGTAGTTGAATTGAACTGTTCTTGAGGCTGCAGTTAGAGTCTCTGGTAGTGTAATCTACATATTGATGTCCGTGGCAATGCGATAAGGATTTGTCTGGGTTAGATACAGAAAGATGGGTGACGAAGTGGCTTTTGAGGCAGCACAGAAGATTATTATGCACCCGCTTTACGCGCCAAGGTCTTCACCTTGGCTTGACTTGAAGGTGTTCTATATTAGGGTGAGCAATTGTGTGGTGGATGAATCTGCACCAGAGCATCTCACGCTCAACCACATCCCTTTGTCACCAGATACAGTTATTGAGGTAAATGGCCAGAGGAGCAGCATGCACACAGAGTTCATATCCTCGTCACTCAGAAGAGACAGGGTTGACAAAAAGACTGAGGAAGCTACATTTGTGAGCACAGATAATATACGGATGACAGGGAGTGTCAGGTTTCAGGTGTTTGATAAGAATGATCTCTTGCTCACAGGAGATCTAGATTTATGCAATGCCAATGGAGTAGTTGGGGAGACAAAGAACAGTGGCAAGAAATGGAATATGAAGTGTCAATCATCAACATCATGTAATGGCTTCTTGAAGGGAAAACTGTCAACAGGTTCGGAATATGTACAGCCAGCCATTGAGGTTTATGTTGCTGGCACTTTCTCTGGCACACCTATCATATTAACAAAGACGATCCAGCTTATATCACGAAGGAAGTCTGAAATGAAACTAAAGCTTGATTCCATTCCTGAGAATGAGGCAACTGAACAACAGAAAGAAGAGCCAGCTGAAGACTCTTTGAAGGTACTTACCATCTGTATCAGTGACCATTCTCAAATGCTTTTATCCAACTATGATCCCATATGTGCACCTTTAGCCTGAAGCATACAAACACTTGTGCTTGACACTCACTTGGGAGTTCTAAGCTATTCTGACTTTAAGAGACTTCCTCAGTACATATTGTCATATTATTTCATTTCTCATGTTGATGCCCATGGCCCACTAACCCAGTTTATACATAGCTTCCATATAAAAAATATTGCACACTTATTCTCATTTATAGAATATGAAAGAAAGTTTACTATTGCTAGTATCATGGTTTATTGGTTGTATTGTGCTACCTCCTAAAACTGTTTTTTTTTCTTATAAAAAGAAAAAGATATGAAAATCGGAGTGTTGTTGCTGCCTTGCTGCATGGTAACTCTTTTATGAGGATGAATTGGAAGATAATAACATAACTTGTAACAGCCATTACATCAGCTGAATACCTATCCTGCAATGCAACCTTTTGCTGAGGTGCACACTGCACACATTTGATAGGTAGGTCCTTGGATCAATTTTGTTTGGACAGATTCTGTACATCTGATTGTTGGTGTACCCATCTGATAAATGGACTGTAGAAGCTGTTGAATATTCAAGGTGCACATGTCTGCCGTGCTCTTATGCTCATTGGAACTGGGAGCTTAGGTAGTCGATTTGTACTGTACCACAAGAGACGGTGTCCTATCTTCCATGAGAACACCCAGTGTTCAAATTTGACAATTCCATGTTGATCTTTAATGAAGGAATCTCATTTGCAAATTTCCAGCTTTATATTTTTATCTACTGCAACTCTGCCAAATGAGATTGCCAGTAAATGGAAAAGGATAGAAGGTGTGAAGAGAGATCATTAGCTTTGCTAAGAAGTTGTCTCATTTGTAGAACGACCAGCTTTTACTGTGAGAGAGAGAATAGGAGAGAATAATGGCTTGTATTCCTCCAACCCTAGAAGGGTGGGTATATATAGTACCTACACATGGGCCTCTAGATGGGCCTCTATACACATGGGCTCAATATACTCCAACACCCCCCCGCAGTCTGAACTACCGGCGCAGCGGTGTTCAAGACTGGACAACAAGAAAGTTAACACCCACCGCAGTCTGAACAACCGACGCAGCGGTGTTCAAGACTGGACAAGATGAGAGTACAAATAGAGCACAAAAGGGCTAATACCCCCCCGCAGCCACAACTAGCCACCGGCTACGTTGAGGCTGGATCGAAACTCCGAGAAGGTCGACGAGGGCAGCCCCTTGGTGAAGATGTCAGCAAACTGGGATGTAGTCGGGACATGGAGTACCCGAACATCGCCGATGGCGACTCTGTCGCGCACGAAGTATAGGTCGATCTCCATGTGCTTCGTCCGCTGATGCTGGACGGGGTTGGTGGAGAGATACACGGCGCCGACGTTGTCGCAGTAGACGAGCGTGCTCTTGGCGAGCGGGCTGTGGAGCTCCGCCAAGAGCTGTCGTAGTCAGGACGCCTCCGCCACGCCGTTAGCGACAGCCCGGTACTCCGCCTCGGCACTGGAGCGGGAGACAACCGGCTGCCGCTTGGACGACCAGGAGACCAGGTTGCCGCCCAGGAAGACGGCGTAGCCGGAGGTGGAGCGACGAGTGTCCGGGCAGGCAGCCCAGTCAGCGTCGGTGTAGACCACCAGCTCAGCAGAGGACGAGCGGTGAAGTACCAGGCCGAGGTCCACAGTGCCACGGACGTACCGGAGGAGACGCTTCAGCGCAGCAAGGTGTGACTCCCGGGGATCATGCATATGGAGACAGACCTGCTGAACAGTGTAGGTGAGATCCGGCCTGGTGAAGGTGAGGTACTGCAAAGCGCCGGCCAGACTTCGGTAGGCAGTAGGATCATCCACCGGATCACCTAGATCAGCAGACAGCTTCGCCTGAGTGTCGACTGGAGTGGAGCAGGGCTTGCAATCAGTCATCCCAGCCCGCTCTAGAATATCGAGGGCGTACTGCCGCTGGTGAAGGAGAAGACCAGACGGGCGAGGCTCAACAGTGACGCCCAAGAAGTGGTGGAGCTGACCGAGATCCTTCATAGCGAACTCCTGCTGCAGAGAGGAGATGATACTCTGAAGCAACTGCTGACTGGAAGCTGTGAGCACAATGTCGTCGACATATAGCAGCAGATAGGCAGTCTCATCCCCACGGCGGTAGATGAAGAGAGACGTGTCAGACTTGGCCTCGGTGAACCCCAGTGTCATCAAGAACGTGGCGAACCGAGAGTACCAAGCCCGAGGAGCCTGCTTCAGTCCATAGAGAGACTTGTTGAGCCGGCAGACCATATCCGGACGACTCGAGTCCACAAATCCCGCTGGCTGAGAGCAGTAGACGGTCTCTGACAAGGTGCCGTGAAGAAACGCATTCTTCACGTCCAGCTGGTGCATAGGCCAAGTGCGCGAGAGCGCAAGCGAGAGGACCGTGCGCACCGTAGCGGGCTTCACGACTGGGCTGAAGGTCTCATCATAGTCCACACCAGGCCCCTGAGTGAACCCCTGGAGAACCCAGCGAGCCTTGTAGCGCTCCAGTGTGCCGTCAGCTCGACGCTTATGCGTCCAGATCCACTTGCCAGTCACCACATTGCAACCAGACGGACGCGGCACGAGGTCCCACGTCTGGTTGGCAAGAAGAGCCGCGTACTCCTCTTCCATCGCGCGACGCCAGTGAGGATCCGCTAAGGCGTCGCGGACAGAGGTGGGTACCGGCCTGGGACGCCATCCGCCGAGTCACCATGGGATGGATATGCCGAGGATCCCGATGGATGACCGGCGGGTGGTACACCTCCGGTTCGGCTCGAGAGGGAGCCGGAGGAGGCGGCGGCGGCGACGGCTCCGGTGTCGGCGTCGCAGGAGCCTCCGGAGCAGGAGGCGGCGCCGGTGTCGACGCCGAACGACGCCGGTACACCTGCACCGGCTCAGCGTACCGCTCAGGTGCAGGGGAATGCACCGGGGCCGCGCGTGGCGCAGCGGGAGACACCGGGTCCGTGCGCGGCACGACCGGAGGTCCGGGGGCCGCGCGTGGTGCGACCGCGGGCACCGGGGCCGCGCTCGGCGCAGCAGGGATCACCGGAAGCGGTGCCGGTGCGCCGGGAAGACCTGCAGGAAAAGGACAGACAGGTAATGGTGGCTGAACCACCGGGTCAGTCGGAAACAGAGACGCCAGCTCGGGATCAGAAGGTGTGGAGGAGGTGGAGTAGGGGAAATCCGACTCGTCGAAGACGACGTGTCGGGAGATCAGAACGTGGCGAGAGGTGAGGTCAAAGCATCGGTACCCCTTGTGGTCAGGGGAGTACCCGAGGAACACACAACGAGTCGAGCGGGGCGCCAGCTTGTGAGAAGCGGTGGCGGAGGTGTTAGGGTAACACGCACACCCGAAGACCCGAAGGTGGTCGTAGCGAGGAGGGGTACCGAAAAGAGCGTGGTGTGGAGTGGGAGCAGGAGAATCAGTGGACGGAAGGGTGTTGAGCAGGTAGGTGGCGGTGCGGAGGCTCTCAGCCCAGAAGCGCGGGGGGAGAGAGGCCTGGATCAGAAGGGTGCGCACGACGTCGTTCGTCGTGCGAATCATCCGCTCAGCCTTGCCGTTCTGAGGAGAAGTATACGGACAAGACATACGCAGGTGAACACCCCGAGACAGGAAGAAAGACCGGGAGGTGGAGTTATCGAACTCCCGCTCGTCGTCACACTGGACGGCCTTAACGGTGAGGCCGAACTGAGTGGACACCCAGGCAAAGAAGTGGAGGAGGGTGGGGAAGGTCTCTGACTTGGCACGCAAAGGAAACGTCCAAGAGTAGTGCGAGAAGTCGTCGACCACCACCAGATAGTACTTGTAGCCAGAGAGACTGAGTACAGGGGAGGTCCACAGGTCACAGTGAACAAGGTCGAATGCATGCGTCGCTTGCGAAGAAGAAGAGGAAAAAGGAAGTCAAACATGACGACCGAGCTGGCACGCATGGCAGAGGGGCTGAGCGGGAGCCCTAGTACCAGGAACATCGGTACTACGACCGAGCTGAGCTAGAACGTCGCGGCCAGGGTGACCAAGACGACGGTGCCAAGTGGTGAAAGACGGCGTCGCGGCAAAAGCGGCAGACCAAGACGGCTAGGGCGAAGAAGAAGACGAGAGTGGTGCAGCGGAAGAAGGAAGGCGAAGGGTGTAAAGGGGCCCCGTGCTGTCACACCGGAGTAGCGGACGCCGGGAGGCCGAATCCTTTACAGTGAGGCATGAAGAATCAAACTCGATGGAACAAGAATTGTCAGCTATAAACTGACGAATGGAAAGAAGGTTATGAACCATCTGAGGAGCAACAAGGACATTGGGAAGACGAAAAGAGCCAGGAGCAGAACCCACGGCGGTGACAGGAAGGCAAGATCCGTCACCAACCATGATGGAAGAAGGACAAGAGGGGTGTGGGGGTCGGACAGAAGAGAGGATACCGGCATGTGGGGTGGTGTGGAAGGAGGCACCCGAGTCGGCGATCCACTCGGTGCTGATCGGCGGCGTCCGCCCCATGGCGCTGAAGGACTGCGCGAACAGGGGAGCAGCTCCGGCGGCGATCGGCTGCCCGCTGAAGGCGTTGGCGGCGAACGGCGCGGCCGCGGGGGGCATCCCGAACGCAGGCCACGCGGGAGGCAGTGGCCCGCGCGGAGTCCCTGGGCGCAACGGACCGCGCGGCGCGCGTGGCGGCGAGGGAGGCTGCGGCCCGCGCGGCGTGCGCGACGGCGGCCACAAAGGCGGCAGCGGCGGCCAGGTCTGCGGGCGTGACGGCCTGAGCCTGCGCGGCAGGCGCCCGCGCGGCCCGCGCGGTGGGCGCGGTGGCCGCGTCGCGGCCCGCGCCCTGGAGCAGAGGAGACGGGGCAGGGGCCGTGGATCTAGCGCCAGGGGGTAGCGCGTGGCCAGCAGAGGCACACGCGCCCTGGGGCCACGCCACGCCGTGAGCAGGGGCAGCAGCAGCCCAGGGGGCGGGGGCCCACGGGGAAGGCGGCCCTGGCGGCGATGGTGCGTCCCCTGCGCCACACGAGGCCGGCCCCCGTCCTGTAGGGGAGGCTGCAGGGGAAACTGCAGAGGCCCCGTAGCTGCAGCACTTGCGGGCTGCAAGGAGCACGGCAGCTGCGCCTCCACGGGGCCTGCAGCGGCGGCGCCCATGGCCAGGGCGGCGGTCGGGTCGCGCCGGGCCGGTGGGGCGCCAGGAGCCGCGGCGCCAGGGGCGCGCGGCTGCAGGTGCGCGGCGGCGGCGCAGGAGGCTGCGCCCAAGGCCTGTGCGGCGTGGACGGCGGCGGCAGCCCCGAGCAGAGGAGAGGGCGGCTGCAGGGGAGGAGGAGCCCCGACGGCAGCCGCGCCCGCGGCCCCGCGCCTCTCGCGCCCACAGAGGCGGCAGGGTATGGCAGGGCCGGCACCGGCGGCGGCTGGGCCAGGGCAAGGCCCGAAGAAGGCCACGCGCCAGCCGCGCAAGGCGCAGGCACGCGCCAAGGAGCCGCACACGCACCTGGGGCCGCGCCGGCGGTGCCTGGGCCATGCAGGGGCGGGGCGGCGGCGGCACCCAAGCATGGGCTGGATCCAGCGGCCGCGCCAGGGCCAGGCAGGACAGCGGCTGCGGCCGGATCTGTGGCGGCGGCCTGCTGCAGGGCAGCGGCTGCGGCCGGATCCGTAGCGGCGGCCTGCTGCAGGGCGGTGGGCACGGCTGGATCGTCGGCAGCGGCCTGCTGCAGGGCGGGCTGCGCGACCAGGGCGGCGGCAGTTGCAGAGGAAGCAGCAGCCGGCCAGGCGCAGCGTGCGCCGGCGTAGGGGCGCTCGGGGCCAGCAGGGGCGGCTCCCAGAGCAGAGGAGAGGGAAGGGAAGGGCGGCGCCAGCAGCCGGCCGGCCATGGAGGCGGCGGCAGCGGCCATGAGCTAGGCTGATACGATGTGAGAGAGAGAATAGGAGAAAATAATGGCTTGTATTCCTCCAACACTAGAAGGGTGGGTATATATAGTACCTACACATGGGCCTCTAGATGGGCCTCTATACACATGGGCTCAATATACTCCAACATTTACTGCTATTTTTAGATAATAATAAGATGATTTGCTCAATGGAAATTGTCCAGTGAATATTGGATATAACAATGAGGATAGTAATGTCCAATGCAGACTATTAGCTGTTCTTCACAGCATTGAGAAGACGTTCACTGTATTCATGGATATTCAACATTCAGCACATTAATTTACACATAGTTGTGGGCCAGTTCATGGGATGCATTCTTTAAGCCGCTTGAACCTAATATATCCTATGTAAAGCGCGAGGCATTTATGGTTTATGTCACTGACATATGATAGCATACTTATCTTTCCTGTTACTTGCTTCAGGTATCAGAATTCCAGGATTCCAAATCAGAGATGGATGTGGATGTTGACTATAACAGTTTGTACTCAAGGCAGGACTTTATAGAGGGTGAGGATGGTGAGCTTTCATGGTTTAATGCCGGTGTCCGTGTCGGAGTTGGAATCGGCCTTGGCGTTTGTGTGGGTATCGGATTGGGTGTCGGCCTGCTGGTCCGTACGTACCAAAGCACCAGTAGGAACTTCAGGCGGCGACTGCCCTGATCATTTGCCCTGATCGGCAAATGATCCCCATGAGTGTAGATTTCTATCTACCTTGGTCTTGTAGGAAGCTAACTGTCCACCTTTCACTTTCGTGCCCATGCTATAGATATAGATGAGTGCGGTCTTTTGTTCTTCCCTTTCTGCTGTCTCTCTGGGTATCTGATGCTTTCTTGCTTGCAATACCAGTCATTTTTGCCTCTTGCGATGTAAATATGTGTCCAGTCAAAATAAGAGTGAAGTTACTGTTATTGTGAACATCCAATGGTTATCTCTGCATTCTGGGGTCTTGAATTAAATGTGTTGGTGAAGGAACTTAAGTGACCGACAATTGCTGTGTGGTGTGAGGGTGATGTTGCGCCAAAATATTTGTTGAGAGTCATGTGTCATCTTGTAAATAGAACTCGATTAGGTGGTCAGTTATTTGAGTCAGGTCTTTTTTGGCAGCTTTTTCCAGATTTTGTACACTGTGCATCTCTTTTGCTCTTGTGGGTGCACTTGTAGTGTGTGATCTGTGCTCACCTTTTAGGTTTAGTCTGTCTTCCGAACATATCTAGTGTTGATTCTCTTTTCTCAACCTTTAATATGCAAGTTGGTAGTAGTAATAATGGTGCGTCGTGTTTGTGTACCTGGAGTGAATCTCACATTCTTTTGTTGTTTTGCAAAACTATGATTTGCACCAATGGCCATCCAGAGCCGTGCACAATTTCGTAGGATAAGTGCTCCCTGCAGGCCCCTGGTACTAAGCTGTTATAACTGCTGCTTATCATGCTGTACTGGCAAACTCAAACTAAAAAAAAATATTTGTACCACAAGACGTATCTTTCCAAGCTTCCAGTACTGAGGAATGCTTGTAAATCACATCATCTTCATTTATGACCCCTTGATTAGCTTTCTAACATCTCTTTTCTTTTAAGATAATAAAAAATCATAATCCATCCACCTTAAAGCCATATCAAAAATATATATAAAAACATAAAGTCACAGCAAAGTTCTTTGCGTTTTCGACAAAATCCACATCATGGTCAAATGAGATCACTCCCACTACCACCTAACCAAAAGCTACAAGCCTACAAGAGAATCCAGACGCGGGCTTTTGCTTGCAAAGGAGGTGAACTGGGGGATGGAATGCGATGCAACCAGAAGCAGCAGCAGGCAGGTCCTGTCACCCGTGGTGGCCGTGACTTCCAAGGCAATCCTCCACTCACACCCCAACCGAAAGCACCTAGTGCAAGGGATTGACATGGCGGCTCTCCCCGGACGAGACACCTCACCCTCTCCTTCCCCCGCCGTAGGACTCGGTGAGGAAAGAGGTTGAAGACAACGAAAGCCCTGGAACCAACCCGAGGGAACGCCCCGTCTTCTCACGCACCTAACTGGCTGACCAGCTGACGAGAGAGAGGTTCATGGTGCAGTGGCCAGTGAGGGAAGGAGAGGAAGAGGAGCAGGGCCTCGATTCCTCCTCCGCGGCGGGGAGATGGCCAAGGTGCCTGATCTCGGCTCCGACTTCGCCCAGAAGCTGCTCAAGGACCTCCGCCGCCGCCGGGAGTGCCTCGGGTTCGAGTCGGCCCCGCCGCCGGCGCAGCGCGGCACCGCGAACGCCGCCGCGCCTCGGGGTAAGTTTTGCTTGCTCGCCGGCGCTTTCTCGACCGTCGGTGTTTTCGCTTTGCACTAGCATTGTGTTCCTCCCTCTCTCTTTTTTTTACCTTTTCTGAAAACGAAACGTGGCTGCCACTGTGCTTTTGCTTTTGGAGTTCCTATTTTTGGAGGCTGGAATTTCATTTTTCGATGCATTTGTTTGTTATTCAAAACAACAACATTGTCAGATGATGCTCTCTCCGTTTTTATTTACATAAGAAAAAATTGACTAACTTTGATCAAATCTATCAAAAAATGTTAGCAAGAACTGTAATATCTAACATATGCAATATCAACATATACTTCACGGTGGATGAAACAAATTTGATATTGAAAATGTTATTATTTCTTTCTATTAGTATGATCAAAGTTTGCTAAATTTGATTTAAGACAAATCTAATATAATATGAGTACTACGAAATGGATTATTTAGTATTTGTCATGTTCTCCAGAAGCCTATTCGAATTCTCGAAAACCACTTCAAGTTCAGAAGCCACATCAAGCAGCTCCAGCTCCCCGGGTAGGAAGACCAGAAGCAGCAACAAATAAATCACTAGTAAGCAGCAAAGCATCAAACAATCGTACACTTACTCTTCTCAATTGGGAAGGTACCTTCTCATTTCACAATCTTTACTGCACTTGAAGTACCGGCAAGGCAACAGCTCCACTGCTGGACCCGGGAAGGTGCGCCGCCATGACGCGCCGGCCGTTGCCCAGTCGCACGCCATCGTGCCGTTCCAAGGAGGTGCCGGAGGCAGCAAGCTGACGACGCCCGCGGCCAACGCCGGCGTCGACGTGCAGATGGCGCTGGCCCTCGCGCTCAGCACCAGCGGCAAGCTCCAGAACGTCCACCTCGTGGCGCGGCAGGGCGCCGGCGGCTCCGTGCTCTTCGGCGAGCCCGACAGGACGACGCAGGCGCGCCGCCTCCCGACTCCCGGCGCGCACGTCGGCAAGGTGGCGATCGGCGTCCAGAAGCTGAACGACATTCTCATGGCGTACTCCTCCGGTGGCAGGAGGAGGGGATCGGTTGAGATTGGAAAGCAGCTGCTCAGAGGCGCCATGGACCTGGAGGAGTCACTGGGCATGCTTATGATGCTCCAAGATGCCTCGGATTACCTGGAAAACTCAGGGAATGGCAAGGTTTTGCTGCTGGAGGGGGGCAAGGACAATTGGAAGAGCGCGACGCCGCGTCCAACGAGGTCTGCTTCTGCAAGGTTGGTGGAGATCTTCGACGATGGTTCAGAGACTGAGCAGGGCGACGATGCAAAGAGCACATCAGATGCTTTTATGCAGATCGTTCCTCACAGCTTGTCTCAGAATTACAGATCAAACCGAAGCTCACCTTTGCAGCTTACTACTGCCACAAATAATTCCAAGAGCAAAGCTGCAAGTGGCGAGAAGGGTGATTCAAAGCTGAGGACGCCCAGTCTGATTGCCAAGCTGATGGGGCTGGAGAACCTTCCATCAGCGAAGGCGGTCGCAGAGCGCAAGGGGACAGAGAGGTTTGTAAAACCTGAATCATTGCCAAGAAGGGCGACGACGACAAATGCGATGGTTGGCACATTACCAATACGGATTATAGCTTCGGAGCGGGTGCCATCCAAAGGGCAAATCAAGAATTTTCAGACGAGAGAGTGGAACATTAGCTTGACAAAGTCTGAAGAACCTGTACTGCCTAATACATTTTCACATCTCACGGCTGACAAGCAAAGAAGGCAAACCATGAGACAGGTGTTAGGTAAAGAGGAAGACAAAGAGAGAAGAGTTAGTCTAAGCCAAGTAGTTGATGAGAAAATCATCCATCAGGACATGAAATTGACTGAAGACAGCAACCAGCAAAAAACAACCATCAGTGCAGGAAAAATGACGAATTTCCTGCAAAGACTTGGGAAGAATGCAAAGAACAAACCAGTCACAGAAGAGAAAGACATTGTTCAAGAAAATAAACAAAAGCTCGGAAAGAAGCAACCCACAAGCATAAAACAGAGAGACAGTGAATTGAAGCCAAGGAAGGCGAGAGAGAAGTTTAACAAGGAGAACCTTGCCACTCCTGAAAACAAGGTTTCAGGAAAGAATGGCAAGACTGCCAGGACAGATCAAATGAGAAGGCAACCACAAAGTAAGCGGGCAGATAAACACAGCATGGAAAAGAAGGTGCAGAATTGTAGCCGAAAGCAGAGTGAAACAGCCAGTCAGAATTATCACCGAACACAGAGTGAAGCATGCAGTCAGAATCTAGAACACAAGAGGTCACTGAAATCGGAACCAGCGCATATGAAAGAGAAGTTTGAATATATTAGTATGATAGAGCTGAAGAATGGAGAGGACACAAAAGTAGATGATACTGGGGCTCATAAACCGCCAGACAACACGTCCGGTGATGATGGCATATTCAAACAATCTGCAGGAGAGATGGAATATAGCAGCACTACTAGTGGGATTTCGCCAGAACAATCTGAAAAGAAATTCACTGAAGAAATCATTGATCCAATCACTCCTGTTGAACATAACACTGCTGATTCAATTGCTGAGACAAATGTAAGTTTTATTAATGAGAGCATTCTGCATGAGTTATTACGAAAAATATTTACAAAAGTATTTTTAGGGCAAATATTACAAAAGCATTGCATCCGCTGATGATTTTATTTTGCTGGTCCAAACAAGCAGGATGACAAAGTCGATCACATATCCAGTGAGACTACACAGATGCTAGAAAAAACTTCTAAGGGAGAGCCGCAGGAGAAACAACTGCAACAAATGAAAGAAGTGAATGACCAATCAAGAAATGGTACACATACTCTTGTTTTGTAACTAGAATCGGTTGTTTACTTTATAGTAAATTGAAAAAAAAATTCAGAAGCTGATGTTTACTTATAGAAATCTACATGAAGGCGTTGGATTATTGTTGAATGGACAACCTTATTCTGTTATTGCAGGTTTGGATCATATCATGAAGCCCGATAACCGTAAAGATTCTACAAATCACAAGATGAATGTTATTCCATGTGATTCATTCACGGAGAACCAACTCTTGCTTGTGGAAATGTTGCTGAAGGATCCCTACTTACTCGAATCTGCAAAGGCGATAACTGGATTCCATCCAGTCAGTGTTATCCATGTGAACACAGGGAAGTGGTTAGAAAAAGAAAACAAGGTTCTTTCAGACGTAGGACGGGAAGTAATCAGAAGAAAAGGGAAAAGAACTGAGGCGATGGTCGATGTTCGCATGAAGCGTGCTGCCAATCCAAAACTACAGACCTTGGATGATCTTATCAGAGAACTGGACGGCGACATTCAGTCTCTGAACATTCCCAAGAAACCTCATCAACAGAGTGACAATAGCACAGCTGAAAACTTGAAAATGGTACTCCTCAGTGACATTGAAAATACACATTCGGATGCTAACTCGGTGTGGGACTTTGGTTGGAACCGCATATATGACTTACCGATCGAGAAGAACGAAGTCGTCATGGATTTAGAAAAGAACATATTGGGTGGTATCATCACTGATGTAGCAAGGGAGCTTATTGGTGTATCACTACGGCATGGGTACTGTGCCTGTGAGGCTTGACTAACCGGGAAATGCTGCAAACATAGGCTGGTTTTCAATACGATACGTTTGTTTTCCCGTAAAACAACTTTTTATGAGTTTCTGTATATACATATAAAAAAGAGTGTACCTGCATGATCTTTGGCAATATTCAAATAAATATTTCTAGTATAATTTGTGCACCATTACTCTTGATTGTAAGTTTCGTGTTCGTTTTCTGCTAAACAGGCTTCTATTAGTAACCGCAAGCCCCAAGTCTTTGTTTTTATTGTCCAAGAGGAAGGCACAACGCGGCTTCTGTCGGTGTTCGGACGACGCTGAGTTTGGCCAACCACCTCCTGTTCTTCATCGGATGGACCGGAAGCAGCGCTGCCAGGTCTATCTGGTGAGACAACCAGAAGGGATCGTGGTAGCTCCGAATTCGCTTGAACGACTTGTCGCGGCTGACGATGAAGGCTTCTTTGCATCCCATCCAGGTTGAGCTGCACAAGCCCCGTTCCGTCCATCTGCTGATTTGCAGAAACACGGTGCCACTCCTCTTCCCCAGCCCCCCAATCCCTGAACTCGTCGGGCAGCATCGAGCAGCAGGAATAAGGTGCCCACCCTCCTTGGACGGTCACCTTTTGCTGGTGTGTGGTGTCCGATGCGGAGAGCCAGAGGAGGGCGGCGGCCATGCCGCCATGGCGCCCAGAGCAGCACTCCCAGATCGTGCTGTGCCGGAGTCGGCGGCGCAGTTAAGGCTCACTCCCGGCGCCGGCCCTGGGTTCGTTAGGCTGCCAGATGGCGGCGGTCGGCAGCGGCAGAGCGGCCTTCCCGGCCGCGGCGTCTCTAAAACGACATTGTGCAAACTGCAAATGCCCCTTTAATCGGGTTTCTTAAAAGACAGGTGGCTCCTCGGCGCACCAGAGCGTTTTGCGGGTACGGGTCGTTTGCAGGTTCCACGCTATCTTCCTTTGCTGCTGTCGTCGCTAAAAAAAAAAAAAAGAACAGTCAAGGTCATGTTTCTAGACTGTGTACTTGGGATAGAGCTGAGTCAAACAGCTGGCCGGTGGACCATACAGTGGTATTGGTCCATTGTCAGTGGCTCAATAAATATAAACGAGATGTGTGCAGGAGAGGTGCTGGTCACTTGGTCAGCTGGGATGGGGGAGCAGTAGCCGCACGGCACGGCTGCTATTTCGTCCGCATGCTGATCGTTTACCTCCTTGCAATCACTGAAAGGTGGGACTTAATGAGCCTAGCCCCACAAACAGTGATAGAAGCGGTACTAGATGCAGTACGGCTTGCTTTGCCTCCAGTATTGGCTCCTCAACTCACGTCCCACGTCCAGAAAGCGGTCAGGCTAGGCTGGCCAGCTAGGGGAGCAGTAGAATTTTTGGTGACTTCACTAACCAGTGGACCATAAATTTAGTGGCCCTACTGTCATACGCGTTGGGTGGAGGAGCAAGAGTGATTGATGGTTGGGCCAAAGAAGGGTGGTGGCATTGTTTTCTGAGTGTGTTTAGATCACTTTACATTTTACATTTTATGTTTTTGGAAAGAGATCTTCAGTATTTAAGATATTAAATGTAGATTAATCACAAAACTAATTACAGATCTCGTATGTAAACTACGAGACGAATCTAATGAGCCTAATTAATTCATCATTAGAGCATGTTTACTGTAGCATTAATGTAGCAATTTAGTGTCTAATCACATCATAATTAGGCTCATTAGATTCGTCTCGCGATTTTACAGTCTAGTTGTGTAATGCGATTTATTTTTGACTATATTTAATACACTATGCAAGTGATTTATAAAAATTTTGCATTTTACGTTTTGAGATCTAAACAAGGCCCATATTGTTTCCGTGGCTCGGCCCCTCTACCTCCGCCTCACTGAAAAGTGAGTCTCAAAAATGCATGGCCCAACCGTTAGCGATTGAGTTTCTCCTCGAACATGTGCCTACGAGAAAAAAAAAGAGAAGCCTATCAGCCTTGTTTAGTTCTCTCTAAAAAAATTACACCCTATCACATCAAATAGAATCTTCCTATTTAGGAGTATTAAATAAAATTCTTTTACAAAATCTTTTACGCATATGAGTTGTAAATCGCGAGACGAATTTAATCAATCTATTTAATCCATGATTTGCAACATTAATGCTACAATAATCATCCGCTAATCATAGATTAATTAGGTTCATTAGATTCATCTCGTGATTTATAACTCATCCGTTCAAAAAGTTTTATAATTAGATTATGTTTAGTCCTTCTAATTTTTGGATGAAAATTGCTACAGTAAATTTCGTTCACATTTTTATAGGACCTAAACAAAGCAAGCAATCAAGCGTCATGCGTGGATTAGCCTCCTCACCGGAGCGTTCCATCCCGTGGAACAGCACGTGACGGTGGGAGTGGGACACAGCGCCGTGCAGCTCCTATGCGCGCATGCGCTCCCATCCTATCCCTGATCCCTCTCTCTGCTCTACAGGCGGCGATCCTTTCCGTACGCGTGTGCATCCCTCGCCCTCTCTCCGCAGATACCGAGGCTGACTCTCGGAGCAGTTGGGGGAGGCCGTATTCGAGGCCGTGCCATCCCCGTCGCCGCAAGAAGTGTGCGGTGCTGCTGGCCATGCCCCTACTTCTGCTACCGTCGCCGAGATATGTTCCTCCCCTTCCTTTATCTACCCGCTCCATCTGCTTCACCTTGTCGGTCTTGCTGAGGCAGGAAACCCTAGCCACAGCTCTAGGTCCCTCCATTCTTCCCTATGGTTGTCGCCTTACTTTGTTTACAACGTGTAATTCATGAGCTCCAGCCCTTTATTGTGGTTTCCTTGCTCTTTAGTGCATCTGATCTGCTACATTTTTTGCATGACATGTGATTCTTGGATATGCTTGTGGGCCGCAAGCGAGCCATCGGGTCTGTGACCTGAGATCTGGGAGTCCATCGACGGAAAAAGCTGACTGCAGTGAGTTCGTAGCTTTGTCTTCCATTTTTTTTCCCGATAGATACACGTGAGAAAAAAACTTTCCTATTCACTAACTGAGATTTGTTGATCTTATACATTTTTCCCATGGTGGTTCTCCTGTAGGCTAACTGCAACCATCTAGGCTATTATAGTTTGTAGTGGTTCTCGTTTGTCACTATGTACTTGAATTGAGATGTTTGATGTGCAGTATCTACTGGTTTTAAGATAGAAATTTCTAGCTTATGTCTGCAAGAAATTTCTTAAGATAGCACAGTGTCAATTGTTTTGGAAATAGAATTTATTCCCAGCTATCTCTTTATTTCTAAATCTATTAGAATAGTGTCTGAATCTGGTAATGATTATAGTGGGTTCGGTGTAACATGCTTGATCTTCTAAACCAACTGATATTTTATGATTGTATAAGAAATTGATTTCTAAATCCTAAAGATGACGCAGGATCAAATGACTTGTCATGCAATGTATGCTGGTTTTGCTTGATTGCTTGTGCTGAGGCCTGAGGGGCTCTTAGCCTTTTGCCCTTCTAGCCATGTTTTCATATTTTGATGATTCATTCCAGAAAAAATAATATTTTTATCCTGGTTTTATGCTGCTCCAAAAAATCTATATTGATGAAGCTTATGTTTGTTTTCATATCATTTTCTTCATACATAATTTTTGCTATTTTTTATATGCCTCACAAATTATAAGTACACGTCTGAAGTAGTAGCCACATATGACATACATTCCGATTAATGCACCTTTTTAGGTCAACAACACATCCTTAACCAAACATGCTTAACATCTGACAAATATTATCTTCATTGTAGACGCCTTCAGTTGGTATTAATAAGTTCTATAATAACTAACAGTTCTTCTCAATAACTATATTTACAGTCCAACACTGATGCTTAGAAGGAAGAAGATCAACTCATTTTGTATTTACACAGTTGCAGCCACACCTCGCCCTACATGAGCAGACTTGTTGCTTCATGCTATTTATTCAGCCATTTTGTAACATGACGCTCATCATCAATTACCTCTCTTTTGGATACCTCATGGCTGCAAAAAGTGTTATCTCCTACCCTCTCTTTAGTATCTTGGTACTCAAGTCTTATTTGGATTAGTATTCTAAGCTACCTCCTTAAATATTTGGTAGCCACTAATGCTGATCATGAAATATAATATATAGCTTGACAAACCTACGGGCTGCACATGCCATATTTAGTAGTACAAATGTTGTTAAGATATTTGCATTAGACATTATGATAAGTTTGTCATTCCAAACATTCTTTTAGTAACTTATCAATTACACCATACTTATGTTTGCATAGACCGTAAAAAACTGTTGATAGGGCGCGCAAAGCGCGCATTATGTTCTAGTTTACAAAAAAGCCCTCCTCCATCTGCTGGCGGCTGCTGGTCGAGGATGGTGCTGCGAGAGGGATATTTAACTTTTTACCATCCTTACCAATGATTCCTCTTCAAATACCAGTTTTAGAACAACACCTACATTTTTACCACTAGCGAGAGAATGTTGGGTTAATTTTTGCTATTTTTACTGCTGTGGCGTGACAAATCAGCATGCCAGCATGAATCGATGACATGAAAAGATCTTGTTGCCCATGGGTCAGCCTGCTTCCTCCCTGTGAAGTTCCATTGCTCTTCTTCTCTTTTCTTCATCTACTCTCCTTTGAGTCCAAGAATAGCAGTTGGGTGCGGGCGGCTGGAGAGGAAGAAGTGTCAAGCTAGCTATGAGCTCGCGCATACTCCTTGGAGGGGCACATCACACCATCGGCGTGTGCATCACCCTCGATGCCGAGTCCTCCTGAGCTCCCTCTCTCTCTCCCTTGCGCATCCTGTGGAGAAGTGAAGCAACGGACAACGGTGTTGTTCGCGCTGCTTTTGAGGAATGAGCAGTACTCACTCCTGGCTGTGATGAGTGAATTGTCAACCGTGCAGTGTGATCGTGTGGTTGGTCTTTGGTTGCAGGTACACGGGCGTCGAGTGTCGACGGAGAGTTGCCGTGGAGGAGTTCAGGCCGGGCGGCAGCTGTGGCGTCCACTTTTGGATCGAGGGCGCAAGCAGCGACAGATGGAGGGTTTCTTGGTTTGCGCCACAAAACCAAGCTGGCGGACGGCAGTTGAAGACGCCAAGTCGTGGAGGCACGGGCGTCGGTCTCGGGACTGGCGGAGGAACGGGCGTCTAGGGCCTCGCTGCGGGCGAGGAGGTGACGGGCGTCGGGCGGCGTCTAGGGCCGTCAGAAGGCTGAGGTGGGAGCGGTGTCTTGGGCCACGGCGTGGAGGCGGGAATCTTCCCGCGTGTGAAGTTTTGGCGGTTTTCTCAAAACCGGGCACCTACCCGGGTTTCGCGGACCCTCCAAAACCGCGGATCGGATCTTCATCGATGTGGCGGCATCGCGGAGAAGACTTCATTTCGAAGAAAGAACATCAGTCGTCAGATGAGATCGTGTACAGGGTTCTGCAGCTCCGACCGGTCTGGGTGCGGCTGGGGTATTTAAGTCCCCTCTCACCTGCCCGTGGGAGTTGAGTCTCTTGAGTCCTTTTCTATTTTCTCCTTCCCCTTGCTCCTGCTCCAGGTTAGGGCCAAGGTCTCTAACGCAAAGAAGGATTAGATTATAGCTAATCTCTCTAATCAAGAGGGTGGATGATAGGGTGGTAGGCTCTAGCCTTGTATAGGTGAATTCCTCTGAGATTCATGAATGAAATCGGTTTAAGATTCACCCTTGTGTGCTGAGTTTTCGTCCTCCCCTTCCTCCCTTGTGTTTTTGGACTCGAATTCTCCTTTTTTGGTGTGTTTTGTGTTTGAAGGAGACAAGCCCTTGGATTCGTGTTTTGCTGAACTCGTTGTGATGATTCTAATCCATCTAGCTTAGTGCTAAACCCCCTGGAATCGCGAGTTCTCACGAATTGGAGTTTTTCACATTCTTGAGTAAACCCCAATCCACTTTGATCTTCCCTCCAATTTTCACGTTCTTGAGTAAACCCCAATCCACTTTGATCTTCCCTCCAATTCTCAAGTTCCTTTAATCTTTTGGGAGAGATCTCTTGGGGATATGTTCACGGGATAGTTGTGAAGGTATCCTCCAAGTTTCGTTGGATTTGGACTTCGTTTGCTCAAGATTCAACATTTGAAGCCTTGTTCACGGGCTCTCTGGGAGCAACCGGTCTGACCGGTGTCGACCACCGGTCTGACCGGGGTGCTGCACTGGTCTGACCGGTCCCTGGCTGTGAGGTTTGCAGATTTTCTCGTTCGCTTCTGTGTTTTCTCTCGCTCGTTCCTAGGGTCTATTTGTGTTGGTTTAGCTCTTCCATAGCTATTCCACACTTCACCTAGAACTCTAGGGGTTGGGTGCGCAATTGGGAGATAGGCCGTACTTTTGCTTCGGCAAAAGTTTTAATCGGCTCCCATTCACCCCCCCTCTGGTCGCCTTTTCGGTCCCTCAATTGGTATTAGAGCTTGGTTAAGGTTTTCATTACCCTAACCGGTTCGAAAACCATTTGGCGACCATGGCGAGTCTTGGTAAGATCCCTGTGTTTACCGGCGAGGACTATGCCTACTGGAAGGTTCGCATGCGGGCTTTCTTGCAGAGCTTAGGAGCCGAGGTTTGGGATATAACAAAGAATCAGGCTTACGAGGTGCTTGCCGTTCGGACCACTCCTCTGCAAGTGACCGAGCACGAGGCTAACGCCAAGGCTGTAAATGCCTTGTTCGCTGGCGTTTCTCGTGCGGAGTTATCACGCGTCCAGGGTTTTCAGGAAGCCCACAAGGTTTGGACGTGCCTTGAGAACTACTACGAGGGCACACCTCAGGTTAAGGCTAGGCTTTTCGAGACTCACCGGCGTGAATATGAGAACTTCACACAGGGACCGGGTGAGAGCATTTGCGACATGTTCAGTCGGTTTCAATCGATTGTGAAAAAGTTAGTGCGAACAGATCTGCTGATGCCCTTGACTACACAGAGCATGAAAAGGCTCTCAAATTGCTCTACGCACTTGACCGCTCTGTGTGGGATCTCAAGGTGAACACGATCATCGAGTCTGCAGGCTATGAGATCGTGAATGAGCTCTTTAGCAAGCTCAAGGCGGCCACCGTTTTTTCGAAAAATTTCCATATCTAAGTTTCTCGTGTACTTAGAAAGGTAGACGCAAGGCGCAAACGACTAAGGAACAGGATCGGCCAAGCCGTGGGACCGCCTACGCCTCCGGGATACGGCATCCGCACTCACCTCCCTATGCCTAAGACGTTTGTGAACGCAAACCTCCTCGCCAAAACCTATCTAAGACGCATACGAGAACACGGAAGTAAAAGTAGAAAAAATGAGGGCTGGAACGCACAAGGCCTTGATGGGCCACGCTGTCGATATACGAAAATGAATTTCTTAAATCCAGAAGTACGACTACTACAAGTACTAACTTATTACATGGGCTCCGAGGCCCAGATTCTCTACAGGTCATCTTCCCCCCTCGGCGGATCTTCAACAGCATCAAATTCAGCTATCGGGGGGATGTCAGCTTCGAGCTTCTCGGTCAAAGTGGCGGCGAACTCCTCGACGGGTGCGTCGGCGTCATTCATGATGGCCGACGCAGCGTTCACGCTGGCGCCGGTCGGGATGACGTACCCCGACGACACCAGCGGGAGGTCCATGTCGTAATGCGTCGAGGCCACGACAAGGGCTCGCTGGATGCCGAGGCGGAAGGTGATCTTGGCGTGCTCGGAGACCCGACCACCTAGCGCTCACAGGCGGCTGACCACCGAGCTGCCAGACTGAGCACCCTCCCCCTCGAGCTCCTGACACACGGCCACGGCAGTCCGCTCCAGTTCCGTGTACTCATCGTGCGCCGCCGTAAATGCAGTGTTGGCAGACTCCTTCGCCGCGGTCTCGCTCGCCACCACTTTCTTCAGCTCTGAACAAGGGAACCAAGATAAGTTGTGGTAAAAAAGAATCGAACAACAACAAAACCCCAGATACTTACCCGCGATAGCTTCTTGCGCCTCTTCTTGCTGGACCCGTGCGGCTTCCTCGAGCATGGACAAGGAGTCCTCCTTCTCCTTGTGGGCAGCCTCTGCGTTCTGGAGGGCCGCGACCTTTTCCTCGAGGGCTTTGCCCTTTTCCTCGAGAGTCCCGGTGAGCGTGGCAACAGTCGCCCTCTCACGTTGGAGCTCGGCCTCCTTCGCTTCGAGGGCTTGCTCCTTCTGCTCGAGCGCCGCTCTGGCTTGCCGCAGCTCGGCCTCACGTGCCTTGGCCTCCTAGGCCTTCTAGTCAGCTGCGGCTCGCTGGGCGTCGCGCTCACCGGAGGCTCGGGCCAGCTCCTGCTCCAACTCGCGGATGCGCGCCTCCAAGGGGGTCACCTGCTCGGCCCGAGCGTCGGCCTCCTCTAGTCGCGTGGCCAGGGTGGCATTGTACGATTCAAGCCAATGCACCCTGGAGTGTAGCCGCATCATGCTTTCATTCTTCTCCCTCGACATGGATAGGAGTTGCTGCAAGTGGGGAGGCGCGTGAAGACACATAAGCGGAAAACGAATTTGTAATATTGAGAGTGGGCGAACAGAACACTCACGTTGCTGGCGTTGTAGTATGCTCGCGAGAAGAGATCCACGACCCGGGAGTGGCCCTCCTTGATCTGGCCCCCGACGGCCATATGGTTGCGCCAAGCGTCATCCTCCTCCCGCTCGGCGTTGGCAAAATTAGAGGGAATGACGTGGGCCCGCCAGTCATCTTCTTCTCGCTTGGCGTGGGCGATGTCTGAGGGGACTCCAGACCGAACAATTGCCCAGTCACCCTCATCGCTATGCCACTGGTCGCCGTGCTCCTCGTACATCTCTGTGCCGAGGATCTACGCAAAAGCCGCGACGAACTCGAAGACCCGGCCGGCGGCGCTGGTCGCAGCTGCGGGGTCGATCTCCCTCGAGTCCCCGTACTCACCGCTGCTCGACGACAGCTCCACCACCGGCTCCATGTTCTCCGGCGTCGCTTGCGTCGCCACCTCCGCAACGGCACCCTCGTCCCCGGCCCTCGCAGGCTCCGGGACGTGGGACTCCTCCACCACCAGCGCCTCGGGCGCCGACTCCTCCTCCGTGGCAACCTCGACCCCAGCCCTCAGGGGCTCGAGGACGAGGGTCTCCCCCTCTCTTTGGTCGGCGGGGCACTCCTGCGCGGCCCCACCAACTCCTCCTCCTCCTGTTTTCGGCTGGGCGGTGCTATCCGCTCCGCCTCCGCCTGCTCCAACGCCCGGCTGGGCGGCGCTCTCCGCGTCACCCCCGTCGGCTTCCCTCTCGGCGTCGGCCCGGGCGGCCACCGCGGCCTCGGCTTGACCAGCGTCGCCTCTGCCCTCCTGCGCTCGGGCCAGCTGGGACTCCAGGGTTCCCCGAGCCACCGCTTCGCGGAGCATTTCGACCTCCGCCTCTATGTCCACTCCGGGCTGGGGCTGCGGCGCCGTGTGCGGCGTCGCGAACGCCCCGGTCTTGAGGGCCTTGTTCGGTGCAAGGCGGGCCGTACTCTTGGCAGAAGCCCTGCAGCCGGGTAGTCGGGGAAGAAACATTGAAGTTAGCAGAATTGGAGGGTCGAGCAAAAACGAAGAACAAAGTCGAGATCACTTACTCTGACCGGGCACTCATGCTACGCTTGCCCGCACTGCTCCTCTGGGCCCGCAGCACGCTGACACCTCCCGACAACTGGCCCGAGGGCACCACCCTCGGGTCGGCTTGGCGCCTCGAGGCCGTCTATGCGGGCATCTCCGTACTCGACGCGGACTCACCACCGCCCGTCGACACCGCGGGCGTGGGTGTTCTCCTACCCGTCGCCGGCGGGGGCGACCTTTGCCCCGTCATGGGCATGGACGATCTCCTGCCTGGTGCCGACGTGGGCGACCTCTACCCTGCCGCTGGCGTGGGCGACCTCCGCTCTGTCCTCGCGGGGGGCGGATCCACTAGTGATCCCGATGTGAGCCTCGCCTCGCCCAGCACCATCGGCGGGCCCTCGCTGCCGGTCTCTCGATAGGCCGGCGGGGAACTCGCGCCCGTCGCCACATCGTCATCATCCGAGAAGTTGAGCTCACCGCCCCAGGAGTCCTCCTCCTCGATGGACTCGGGCGTGGCGGGCCACGGGGCACCCTCCACTTGTGCAATCTTGCACGCCTTGGTGTGCTTCTCTTGCCTCTCCCTGTTCCTGGTGGCGGTGTTCTTCGTCGCATCCTTCCTCTTCTTCACCGCCTCATTGCATAGGCGGTTGGCTTCGCATTCTTCCGGGATCGGGGGCTTCGAGACATAGCCCTTGTGGCTCACCCCCTGCAAACGCGGCCAAGTCAAGAGCAAGGAGTGGGGAAGAAACAGCGCAAAATCGACATCGAACAGAAAACCAAACTCACCACATAAAGGTACCCCTCCTCGGGGCGCATCTTGATCTCCCAGAGATCATCTGGGTTGTCGGGGAACTCCGCCACCGCACTTTGAGCCCTCCGGGCAGTAACGTTGTGGGGGAGCAGCATGTTCGACATCCTCGAGCCCTCGTACGGGGCCTCAGGGGTGAGATCGAAGATCAGCAGCTTCCTCTCCATGAGAGAGATCACCCTCTGCGAGTGAAAGTTCGCGATGACGGCCGCCGCCGTCAGCTCCTTCCTCGCCAGATGCTGCAACGCGTTGGTGAGGACCTCGAGCTTGGCCTGCTTGCTCTGGGGCGACACCCCCTGTTCGACTTCTCCGGCCTCTCCCGGAGCACCTTGTTGGTGAACGCCGGGAGTCGGTTGCCGAAGTTGCGTAGGTAAAACCACCCTCGGGCCCACCCGACGTTGTTGGTGGTCATCCTGCTGGGGATGTACAGGTGCGATCTGTGCCCGCGCACATGAAGCTTGAGGCCGCCGGCGCGAGCGTACCTCTTTGGCTGGCCCCGTGCGTTGTCGATGAAGAGCTCGCTGCGGAACAGGTGGATCCACAGATCCTAGTGCGCTTCAATCCCCAGATACCCCTCGCAGATGGCGACAAAGACCGCCGCTTGGGAGATGGAGTTGGGGCAAGCTCCTCCCCGTAGTAGTCGCATAGCGCCCGCATAAATCTGCCGACGGGGACGCCGAATCCCCGCTCGTGGAGCCGCACAAGGCTCACGACGTAGCCGTTGGGGGATTCGGCTCGGTCTCCTCCGGCCGCAGGGGAATCCACGCTGGCCGCTCCGAGTTGTTGTTCACCGGTAGCAGCCTCTCTGCGACCAGCTGCTCCAAGACCGCCGCGGTGGCGGTGGACTTCACCCACGACAACGGCTCCCCGACCCCCGACATCGCTTCGAATCGCCGGGAAACACGGAGATGCAAGCTCTACGATGGCTAAGGTGCGCTTTCGCTCTCTCTTTCTTCTTCCTCCTCTCGCTCTCGGCTCTGGGCTCTGGACGCAGGGGAGGCGGAGAAGGTAGGGGAGATGAAGGCAAGATGGCCAGGTCAGCCCGAATGATCCCCCTTCCCCGTTTTTATCCATCAAGACGGGCGGATTCGCCGCCGCAGCCCGAATCCACTGCATTGAATGCGGTAGATTTTGCTGTCGCTGACAGCTAGGCCCCACGACCGCGGAGTCCCCCCACGTGCGCACACGGTGATAATTACGGCGCGGTAACCAATGGGCGCGGCGCGACTGTAGCACCGTCCCATCGGCCAACCGCCGCCCACACCTCTCCGCCTACCTAAGGCAGCCGCCTGATAAGGCGCGCCCGCACCGCCCGCGCGTATTGGGCCACATCGCCCACGACTAGCGGGAGACCCGCGCACGACCGACGACTCTGCGCCGTCTAAAACAAACCGTTACGGAATATTCCCTCCGGGGATTCCTTACCGTCGAAGGAATTCGATTCCGAGGCCTTACTGATCTGGGGTTCGAAGCCTGGCCCTTCGAGGGTTCGACAGGCACCCCAGAATCTCCAGAGTCAGGGACCATATGCGCGTGCTGTACAAGCAACCCTCAAATGCAGAGTTCGAGACATCCCATGCAGTGTTTGAGGCTAGTCGAGGGTGTCTAGCAGGGGATCCCGTCGAGGGAGAGCACCGAGCCCTCGGAACCTATCGAATGGGTCCGAGCCCCGCCTAGCGAACCTTTGCGAGTGCTCCATGCGACATGTCCATGGACCGCGAGCTGACCCTTATCGAACAGGGCAAGAACGTCCACTCGAATCACCCGATAACAGCTCACCGAAGCAGCCATGGCTCGCGGCCCGGGCATGGGTAGCATGGCGCGCTTCACCCCTCCTCCCTACAGAAGGGCGCCGCGGGTCGTAATGAAGTCGAGGGCCCCGGAATGCCTTCACCAAGGCCGGGGCTTGGGGGCTCCTCACGCACTGTGGCTCAGGCCGCACCCTCGAATGAATCGGCAACCATCGATTGTGGAGTTCCATGTGTTCAACCTACCTCCCGCGCTCACACGCGCCTGCCGAATTGCTCAACTAGTTCATGGGTCGCTGCACCAGCACGAAAAATGCCGAGGCCGGCTAAAAAGGACGCTGGGCAGCCACCCCAATCAATCTACCATGCAGGGCGACGTTTATAGCCCTTGGACGAGTGCAAGCACTCCTCCAAGGCCTCGGGGGCTACACTCGCGGGTGCGCTGACGCGCCCCCACGGAGGAAACTTCACACATTCGAGGACCAAATTTCCCGCAGACCAGCTTCAACGCCCCCATCAGCACGACGGCGACATCCCCAGCGGCTGCGCCATGGTGCTCGAGGCGACTATGATCTGCATAGACAACTCGGAGTGGCCTCCTCACTGCTTCTCCAACAACGAAACCCGATCTCGGAATGATCTTCTCCGACAACACTCTCCGGAGCACCGTCGCGCCCCCGCTAGGCAAACCAAGATCCCCACGATCAGCACCCGAGTCACACCCTCGAGGGATCAAGTCTCTGCAGGGCTGATGCTCATCCCTACAAAGGCTCGGGGGCTACTATCGGGTACCATAATTAGGGGGTACCCTAATTAGGGGACCCAATCGCCCTTAAAAAGCAAAACACCTGTCAGGCAACCGGGCCCACGAAGGCAACAGCCTCCCTCCAACCCGGAGGAAAGGAAAGGACTCAAAGAAGCCCAAATCCACGGCCCACGTACGCAGTGCAGCGCATCTGCACCCCCTCGAACCCACGGGGCAGCCTCCGCCTCGCTCGAGGGTCCCCGCCAAGACCCTCGACAGCGCCCCGCATCTCCGCCTCGTTCGAGGGTAGTGAACCCACTCTCGGGGAAGCGGACCAACTCCGCCTCGCTCGAGGCCACCCCTCGACGGAAAAGACAAACGGCCATCCGTCTACCCGTCCGCCGTACGGAGATATTAAATGCTCATGACTCTGCCGCGGCACCCGAGTCAGACAGCGTCATGCCACCACTCCGCACAGTGGCAGTGACCGGAGCCTTATCCACCAACTCCGGTCACTGCACAGCCATCCCCGCGCGCTGTGGCACCACAGTGGGAACCTGCGATGCACTGTGCGAACATGCGCGGCACTGCTCCAGCCACTGTGCTGCCAACTCCTTGCACTTCCCCCGTACTTTCCTCGCTGTAGGCCCCTTGAACGGCATGGGCACGACCCTCAGGTGCGGTCCGGACCTTGACCAAATCAAGATCCCCGCCTGCAGTACCCTCGGAACACCGCCACGTCAAGCGCAGGGGACGGTACCCTCTACAGTGACCATCACACCGCCCACTGGAGCTGCCAGGACACCGGCGCGATCTCTGCAAGGCCAAGGACGACGCCCAGGACAACTGCTACGCCCGGTACCACGATATCCAGTGCCCGCAGTGTACTTTCTACAGCAGTCGACCACTGCACGCCCCCAATTCGGGGAAGAACGATGACTTCTCCCCCCCTCCCATACATGTACTCCGCCCCTCCTTGTGTCTATAAAAGGGGGAGGCGGTCTGTCTTCTCCATCTGGGCTGTTCTCCACACTTAGCACGACTCACAGAGCACATACGCTCTTCTGAGCCCCGATATTGGCACTCGCCTCAATCATCTCCTCCAGCAGAGACTTGGGAGCTTCTCTCCCTCTCTCGCCTCGCTTGTACCCCCTACTATAGGCACCCCCGGTGTAAGATAATACAGTGCCCTCGTACACCCCCTTGCTGGACGTACGGCCCCGCGGCTGGAACCAGGATAAACCGTGTGTTCCTGTGTTACCTCTTGCATCAACCATCCAGGAAGAGAGACCACACATCACTTTACTAGTTGGTGCCAGGCCCCCCGGGTCAGGACACCGACACTCGCATTTGAAGAGATGACATAAAGATGGCAAAAAGTTAAATATCCCCTGCCGGAGGGCTTGAGCCTTGAAGTGCATGTCTCATCGGACGAGGGGCGAGACGTCCGAGCGGCATGGACAGCGGCGGCGCTGATTAGAGCGGCGTGGCGCTGTTGCGTGCGGGAACTCGCTGCCGCTCGGTCGATACACGCTCTGCTTTGGGTCTGCGGGTCGTAGGTAGGCGCCGCGGGCGGAGGCTTCGACCTGGCCCTCCTCCTTGGCTTCTCCTACTTGCACCGCGAGTGCTGCACTGACCACCCCACTCGTGCCGCGCAGCAAGCATTCTGGCGGAACCACTTGAGGTTCGACATCGGCCTACTGGAGACATTCGAGCCCGACCGTGGTCGCGCGCGGCTACCTCGTCGTCCTCCGCTGGCGGTGGGAGGCTGCGGCCGGGCAGAGATGTCGTGGCCCCAAGCTGCGTATCTGCAACAACCTGACTGGCGACACGACCCGCCTTCCTCCCGCAGATGTCCGGGATGAAATATAAATATCCACCGGCGTTTCTCACTGTCGGCAATGCCCGGCGCTCCGTCCGCCAACGTCAGGGACGAAAACCCACCGCCTTCTTCTTATATAATTTTTTTATACTTAATTTTTGCATGATGTACAAGATGGTACAAATAGAAGGTCATATACAAGGAGCTTACTAATTAATTTTTCACATATATGTCAATTTGCTTTTACTTTCAAGTTGGAACTGATATGCAAGATTTACTTGACCCAGAAGAACAAAAAATAATTGACTCCCTTGCTATTGATCTACAAACTCTTCAAACTGCAACGGGAAATTTTAGTTTAGACAACATCCTTGGCCAAGGAGGTTTTCGCATAGTTTATAAGGTATGCAAATTTAATGTTGCGAGCAGTTTTGGTTTCTGGCTTCATTTCTTATGCTGTGTTAAAATACATGTCTCCATATTGTACACGGAACTTTCCCTAACAGTCAAATAGTTGTTGTTACAAGGCTGTCAAAGAACTCTCAACATGGGATTGGCGAGTTGAAGAATGAGTTGGTTTTGCTCATGAAGCTGTGGCACAAGAACCTGGTGATAGTCATAGGAGTTTGCTTGGAGGAGCAGGAGAAGTTGATCGCCTACGAGATTCGAGTTTAAAGTTTAGGAGGCTCCCTCCTTCTCTATCCTTTCTCTTTTCCTTCTTTTCCTCTCTCTCCCTCTCGAGTTATGGACAGTAGGGAGAGGGAGAGGGGGCTAGAGTCCCCCTAAATCGTCCCTACGGTGGAGGCAGGTTTGGAGTGGTCTTCCTCCATTTCCACCCTTTCTTTCACTTTTCCTTATTTTCCTCTCTCTCTCTTTGCCTCCAATGGAGTTTTGGACTGTGGGTGCGGGGGGTGGGGGCTGGAGCCCTAAATCCGCCCCCGCGAGTTCCTCCCCAACATGAGTCTTGACAACTTCATCTACAGTAACATGTCGCATCGTTAAGTTTCAAAGCTGAAATTAAACTAGCTACTACTCCCTTCATTTTTTTAGATGTTGTATTGTTTTGTCTTAAGTCAAACTTATCTTTCTTTGACCAAATTTATAGAAAAATATATAAGAACTATATACTACCAAACATATATGATATCAAAATGTATTCCATGGTGGATTCAATGAAACAAATTTGATATTATAGATGTTGTTAGAATTTTCTATCAACTTGATCAAAGGTGGACAATTTTGATTTAAGAAAATGTGACAAGAAAAAAAACAAAGGGAGTAGCTTTTATGAATGAATGAACGAATGGTGCGAAGTGCTTACATTTTATTTACAGCTCTTTGTACTTGCTGATAGATGTGGAGAAACGCAATCAACCATATCTTTTTATGATCATCTATTGCATTGCTCAAGGCCTACAATACTTCCATGAAGATTTACCCAAGAGGATTATTCATCGGGATTTGAAATCACAAAATATTTTGTTGGACAGTGAATTCGAACCCAGAATCTTTGACTTTAGGCTTGGAAAGATTTTTGTTCGCAACCAATCACAAGATATGACGCAAGCTCAAGCCAGAACCAGGTAAGTCCCTTACAATCTCAGATCGAACAATTCCTATCACTGACTCCTTGGTAACATTCGTTGTGACACAATCACAAGGGTTACATGGCTCCTGAGTACGCGCTTAACGGGCTATACTCCAAAAAATGGACGTGTATGACTTTAGTGTTCTTATTATGGAAATTATCACAATCAAACGTTAATTAATTCAATTTGGCTACCAAATTGAATCAATAAAATAGGTCTGGGAGCATTGGACCAATGGAACCATCTTAGACCTAGTGGATTCTTCATTAATGGCAGATAAAATTGTGAGATGAATCCACGTCGGGCTGCTATGCATTCAAGATGAGGCTGCTCAGAGCCTGACCATGTCGACAATGCTAATTATGCTTAACAGCAGCAGCGGAGCCCTCATTGATCAATTGAAACCCTCAGCGGCTCTTGTATCTGAGGAGGCATCTTCTTCGGTGCCCGCCGGAAGGTCATTGCTAGCAGGGGTGGATCCAGGGGGGCAAGCGCCCCCCTCCCCCCCCCCAGCAATTTTTTGACATGAATCAAGGAGAGGAAGAATAAGAAGAGAAAGAGTGAGAAGGGGTGGATAAGCCCCCCCTCCCCCTAATTTTCTAGGTTGCGTCCACCACTGATTGCCAGTGACAATGGAGCTGGAGAAGAAATAGATTGATCCATGAGCATATGGAGAGTACTGATACACAGATTGATTCGTACTAGTGGAAATAAAGTTGGTAATGCTTGTTGCGAAATAACTGTATCATGATATAAGATATGATCATGGAGCTCGAGTAGTATTGATACATAGATCCAGATAGTGTAAATAAAATTGGTAATGTTTGTCAATCAATAATTCATCATGAGATAAGATACTGAGTATACCCTGCGTGCTGGATAAACTTGGAACTATTGCATGCAAAATGAGCTTTTGTACAGAGAAGTGAGCTAACAATGTAAGTATGGAGGAAAATGAAGTTCTCCAAATATGTTATATACCCTAGCTGATAAGAACTAGATAGTCACATTCTCTTAGTACTTGTCGTCCACGACCTTCTTGACTTTACATGTGACTATAACAAGGTATTCCAGCGTGGCAGAGTAGTTGAACGTACGGAAATGTGAAGTTACAGAATGGTGATCAAATTGAACAGAAGGCTTAAGAGCCGTTGGATCACGGTGACACCTCCCATCTTGACCGTCCATCATCGTCGGGGAGGTCTTTGCCATATCCATGTGGACCCTAGCGGAGGAAGAAGGCTTGAGCTCGGCCGTGTTGTCATCACCAGCGAGGTGGACCCGGTAGGTGGTGGTTCGAAGGGAGGCCATCGCCAAGGAAGCAGGCAGGCCGTGAAGGGTCAGAGCTACTCGATGCGGTTCATGGGGTTCGGGGAGAGGAGCGGTGGCGTGATCACTACTACAAAAATCTTAACCGAGGTGGGCAAAAACAATTAATCGAGGCATTTTTCGCAACTGCCTCGGATGAAAAGTCATGGTAAATGACTTATTTTCCGAGGTGGTTTTGTTGCCCGCCTCGGTTAATCAAATTAAAAAAAAAGGAAAAAGCCCGCCGAGCCTATCAAGGGCTAGCTGAGGCCATCACGAGCAAGCTTCTCCGCCGGCGCCCGCTGTCGCGTCCGCCGCCACCCCGCCGCCGACGGCGAGGTCCATGAGGGCGAGCGCAGCGCCGCTGTAGCTGGTGGAGTCGAGGGACGCCGAGCGGATGCTGGTGGCCAGTTCTTCAGTGCGGAGATCGACCAGCCCCGGCCGTGGACAAGCGAATTGATGCCCGAATGCCACCTCGGGAGAGAGAAAGATTGAGATGGTGCTCGTGGTGGAGAGGAGAGGATAAGGTGGGGAGAGGATAGAGGTAGGGTTTCTAGGAAGGGAGAACGTATATATGTGTGCTTGCAACTGGGCTTTGTGAGCTAGCGGGCTGGGCCTAATTTACCGAGACGATTGAGTTACAATGACTGCTCCGGTTAATATATTTTGCGCGACAGTTGTCATAACCGCTTCGATTAATAACAAATGACCACCTCGGTTAATACCTGGTATTAATCGAGATGGTTATTTTTCCTAACCACCTCCGAGAATCTTTTTAAAGGTTACTGTTAATGTTTTTTTGTAGCTGTGGATGCTGCAGATGAGGGGTTGAGCTTGTCCACCTCAACCTGGGATCGAAAGAGGCGGTCGTACTCGGCCATGAGCCCATGAGTTGAAAGCAAGCTGGCCAGACTGACCTCTTTCAGTTGTGCTTTGCACGAGATAGACTTGTCTTCTTTGCTCCAAGCCATGAAACCTTTCTGATGAATGCTGATCAAAATCAACCTATTTATTTGCGTGTATGACGTATAGCTGTCGGCTTCATGACTTTTAAGAGGTACGTATATGGAAATTCATAATTGTTTGTGCTTGTGCAAGTCTAGCCATTCCAGTTACTGTGTAACATGGTGAAAGTGAAACTAAGACATAGAAGGGGAAAAAACTAAACTTTACATTATTGCAAATTATTTACAGTCCACAAACGAAAGCGTTGTAGAATGAACATCCACATTGGCAGCTTTTTCGAAGAAATTGCAAGGGCAACACGGGACAGAATATAAGCAAAACGACAGAAATTACGATTCATCATTCATGACAATACAAACTTCTGGCGATATTTGACAAGCTGGGTCGATCTTGGGCTACTAGGGCACGATCAGGTCTGGAAAACTTGTCAGGACCTCGTTGTCTTTCAACGCTGCAAGTTCAGACCGCGCAGTTGAAAATCATAAGTTGAAAAATCTTCTCTCGTTGGAGTGCCAGATGCTTACCAACCAGCGGCGTCCTGCACCAAGGCTGATCCTCCCACCTGTTGATGGATAGGGTCCAAGCGACCGGGAGCCTGACGATGAAGACGACACTTGAAGCTGTTCTTCGAGCATAGATGCTTGAGGAGTCTTTCCCCACCAAAAACTGTTTAGACTCTGGTGTTTGTGTGGTCGTGTGGCCCCGTACTCTTTTGGCGTTTGTAATGCCAGTACTCGTTCTTGTGCCGAGGTTCTGCTCTGGTCACTAGTCTGAATCAGGCTAGGGCCTTTGCAGCTAGTTCCAGTACTCTTGCTAGTTCTCCTCCTCCTTGATCTTTCTCTCTACAACTACTGGTACTACTGGTATTTTCGTTGTGAAATGGAAATGGGGATGGCCTCGATTCGGAAAAAGAAAAAAACAAGTTGAAAAATCTTCACCAATTTATTATACGGTATATACATGCTACTATATGAGAGAAATAAATAATAACCCGAGAAAATCTCGGCTTGGCCTTTTGGCAGTTTGATGACAAAATTGGATAAACAATGTTGGCACGCACATGCGTGTCAGGTGGCGCAGCCGGCGTCTTGTTGTTCAGATCCTTTTGAGCATGGCATGCATGGTTTTGATCGCCAATCAGTCTGCCAGTCAGCCTTGACACGGCTCTTGTTTAGATGTAAAATTCAAAATTCCAAATCTATCACATCGAAAGAGAATCTTACATGCATGGAGTATTAAATCTAGACAAAATAAAAAATGAATTGCATAGTTTGCTTGTAAATTATAAGACGAATCTAATGAGCCTAATTAGGGTATGATTAGACTCTAAATTGCTTCAGTACACATGCTCTAATGATGGATTGATTAGACTCATTAGATTCGTCTCGTAGTTTACAGACGAGTTCTGTAATTAATTTTGTAATTAGTCTATGTTTAATACTTCAAATATATAAAAATTCTATTTCAAAAACTTTACGGACGCAACTAAACAAGTCACTGACACCAAACCCCTCATCCACGTTTTGCACCCGTCCCTTTTCGTCAGTAGGTGAGTCAAAGTACTAGCCTGAATGCACCGAATCCGAGACTAGTGTAAAGTAGCATGCGCCCGGCGGCTGGAAAACGAGCGTGCGGCCGCAAAATCTCACCAGATCATGAGATAATCCCAGGGCGTTCAGTATTGAGGAACCAACCAAACATTAAACCATCAGTGAGTCTTTTCTCTTTTTTTTTTTGAAAAGGAACCATCAGTGTGTCTGGAATTAAGACCTGACGATCGTCCGTCTGCACACACTTCCCTATAATCCATCGTGGAGTCGGATTCCGCCCACTCCAATGCTCCATGGACTTGGTCAGTAGTGCTGACTGGGATTAGGTGTCCAAAAATAACACGAGGCATGGCTCGCACGATGTTCGTTAGAGACGGACCTACCAATAAAAGAGGCCAAACATTGAGATGGAAGAATCTCAGGACCCATTCGTTCATCTAGGTTAGGTTGCTGCGGTCGACTACTACGTACCATTCCTAGGTCGTCGTAACATTCCCATTGGGCTTTAGTTTAAATAGAGTTTAGACTAAATCTTAATGGTTTGGACCAAAACGTAGCCACGTCTCTTCTTGTGCGTGGTTTTCGCCTTCGGTCCGGGTTGCTGCCGGCCTCATCTCATTTGGATCGAGCATACACTCTGCTTGCGAGATCGTAGTTTTTGCAATTTAACCTTTTTAAAAAAAATCACGTTTGGACTTTTAGAAAAAGTATGTATATATTTTTAGACCCTAGGAGTTAGCCATGACCCATGCACCGAGCTAACACGATGCCTGGTGTCGAGGTGACCACCTTGCGCTACATGGGTGGTTGACGTGGCGATGATGTGGCCGACCTCGGCGCCATGCATCTCGGCACTGAGGTTGGCGCTTACGCACACGCCTCTCCTCTCTGTCGTGCCTCCCCTATCTCTTGCTCACGGCTCTCCTCTCTCGGGGCACCGCCGCTCTTAGTGCATGCACCATGTAAAAAATGATCATATTCTAGTATCCCTACTTGCAATGTGTCTTTTTGCTAGTACTTTTCTGTTATGAACTCCATTGATAGTAAAACAACAAACATGAAGCTGATCAACCGTCCAATTGGGAAAGGTTTTTGAATTTTTTTCGGAATTTTCACCACCAGCAAATGCCAAGCAAATAATTCATGCAGGCAGGTAGGTGAGTCGAATTTTAAGGAGGTGTGGAGGTGTTGGTGGCAGAGTGATGGCAGGTTTTAAATGTTATTGGTGGGTGAGAGCACTTTTAGCATGGCATAAACGGAATCTTTATTAGAGTGGCTTAGAGCAGTAATAAGAATTTATTAGCCTGTTCATTTCAGCATCCGTCTTACGTAGATGAGAGATAAATGAGGTGAGAGAGTGCCACGAGCTCTTATGTAAGAGACACTTCCAATACGAGAAACAAAGCACAATAGTCGATTTTGGAGCGAACTCATCTCTTGCCCAGGCGTCTCATAAAATTTCAATTACTTTTTGTACGTAAAAATTTAATATTCGCATGCTGCAGTGTTGGGGCAGCCGGCTCGGCGCGAGCTCCTTAGACGTCGTGCCACGTCAAGAGCAGAGGTAGTAAACTCAGCGCCATGGGCCATGGGTCATGACGCTGACTCCGAGGACCTAAAAAATCCAAACGTGATTTTTACAAAAGAATTAAATTGTTCCCTAAAATGTACTGCCTGGGGAGATCCCCCATGGTAACGGAATCGATCTTGTTCTGCTTCGGTTGGATCCGCATCTTCCCGTGCCGCACTAGTGCACGGGGACGCAGCTTCCGTGAGCCCGCATCTAGGCCATGTAGATTTCTAGAATTTATCTATCACCCCCCCCCCCCCCCCCCCCCTCCTCATTTGTAAATTGTAATTGACATAAACTACATCATCTGATTACACAACTAATCGTTAGATAAATGAGATCGTATAATTTTAAAATCTTCAATCTAATCACTCCTTGTAAAAAGTTTTGCAACCCAAAATGTTGAAAAATAATTACTGGGTGAGTGGGCATGACATTTCGAGTCAGTGAACACAAGCATCTATTGATGAATCTCAATTTGGCTGGCTGTGACTGGTAGCTGATGCTGATTTGTTGTAGGAGAAAAATACTACTAATTGACTAATGCGATGTGCATCTATAGAAGTACAGTTGTTTGCGTTGCTGTTCACTCAGTCTCAGACAGAGTGGCAGCCTTCCCAGGAGGGCAGGACCCCTTCCCGCCTTCCGCGATTTTCCAGGGGTCCTCCAGCTAAACCCCGCCCCTGATTGTAATAATCTATATAAACCCCGTTGGTCGTCTCCACGATTCCACCCACCACCCAGCAAGCACCATCGCAAACAACCGATGGGATCTTCCGAGGCGTCGCTGCTGCTCCCGCACACGCGGGGTAAGTCGGAGGAGGAAGAGGAGGCGAGGGCTCATGATCATGGAGCGAAGCGCTGGTGGTGGCGTCGCGCCGCCGCCGCCTCGGAAGGTCGGTGGGGCGAGGCGACGGCGGAGGCCGGCCGGCTGGCGGCGCTGGCGGGGCCCATGATCGCGGTGGCGCTGCTGCAGCTCACGATGCAGCTCATCTCCACCGTCATGGTGGGCCACCTCGGCGAGGTGCCGCTCGCCGGCGCCGCCATCGCCAACTCGCTCACCAACGTCTCAGGATTCAGCGTCCTCGTAAGCCTAATTAAGAGCCCTCACCTTTTTGTTTTACATTTTCTTTATTTAAAAAAGAGCCGCCAGCTCGATTCTGTCAGCAGGTACTGACTGGATTTACAAATAAGCATCAACGGAAGAGCAACTCCAACCCACCTCCTACTTTTGTCCCTCTATTCCATCTATATGAAGGCCTCTCATCATATTTCTCTTTTCTATTTGATAATGATCTCCAACAGCACTCTCAAAGAATGAGAGACTCTCATTCTATTCCTAAATGTTGGAGGAGAGGCCAGCAGATTTGAGATACTCTCAAAGTTAGGAATGAGATAGGAGTTTGGTTGGAGATGTTTTTCCCTCTTCTCTCTCCTAAATATAGAGTAGGAGGTCAAATAGAATGCGGGTTGGAGTTGCTCTAAGGACTTACTTGATTAATGGGTGCATACGAATTTTTTCTCCTTTTACTAAAGTGTTCTAGAAATTCTAGAATTCCTCACATTCGTGGACGGACGGAGGAGATTAGGGTTCTTAAGACAAGTCCAGAAAAAGTCCCTTGTGGTTGTTGGCTTGTTGGTGTCTTTTAATCCACGAAGCATTTTGACCGGCATGCCGCATGCGCTCCATCCATCGGCAGGGCTGCGTATAGATGTTCAGAAAAATAATAATTCGATAGACGGAGACCAATCAAAGAGGCTACATATATATATTGGTTGACTATCTCAGGAACATTCCACATTTCCATTGCCATTCATAGGTACCATTCCTACTGGTTTGGACCAAGAATGCAACCCTGTAATCTTGTACTTATAAAAGTGATTAGATGGTCTCACGGACAGAGGAGTACTCTCAGATGCAGCACTGGCTATAATGTTGTAGTTTGCTTATTTCTTCTTCATCCAATGCGTGCAAAGAAACTATATATATCATCTTTCCATACTAGACCACCAGTCCACCAGGGAGTTTAATTTCATTTTGATGCGACCAGCATTTTCCTAAAACAATGTTTGTCATGCTCTACCTTGGCAATCGAACCATGCCCGTTTGCAGGTAGTTGGTAGTAAATTAGTACCATTGATGCCGAGTGACCACGGGTGTGTTTAGTTCGCAAAAAGTTCGCGAAAAAGTTGCTATAGCATGTTTCGACTTTATTTGGTAATTATTGTCCAACCATGGAGTAATTAGTCTCAAAAGATTCGTCTCGTCATTTACAACCAAACTGTGCAATTAGTTATATTTTTAACTACATTTAATACTCCATGTATGTACCTTAAGATTCGATGTGATGTGCGTCAGTGAAAAATTTTAGGAACTTTTCGCGGAACTAAACACAGCCCACGTCAACGTTATCTTTTTTAACCAATGCATACACTCACTTTTAAAAATACACGTATGCACACTCTACTTTTATAAACACTTTTGACAACTCAACCGATATCATGAGAAGTTACTACGGACTCCCCAGTGTCAATAGGCATGTCATTTCTTAAAAATAAATTTAGAAAATGCAAGCACCATTACGAGGTTGGAGCCCATACGTTCGTCAAAAAGTCGTTAGAGTTCAGCTAACTAGGTGAGTAAGATTTCTTAGATTTGTGGAATTTATATCATTTACTTTTATTTATAAAGTACACTATATGACTAAATTATTTCTTCAGGTAATGTACTCGTATATATTTTAAAATGTTCGATTTTTTTTCCTAACAAAAGTTTCGCAACCCAAATTGTATAAAATTACTGATAAGGGCGTGACGATTTGAAGTGACCTCGGCAACGCCGGCTAGCATCCATCAACGAATGAAACAAAACGTGCAAGCAGCGGACTCCATGAATGTATGATTAGAGCCCGTTTAGTTTCTAAAAAATTCTTGGGTGCTAACAATATTTGACCACTAATTAAGAGTATTAAATGTGAATAACTGACAAAACTTATTCCACAACCCTCGGGTGAAATTGCGAGACGAATCTTTTAAGCCTAATTGGACCATGATTGGACAATGTCGTGCAACAATAAACAATCTCTAATGATGGATTAATTAGTCTTAATATATTCGTCTCGTGATTTCCCGCCCATTCATGTAATTAGTTTTATAATTAGTATATGTTTAATATTTTTAATTAGTGGTCAAACGTTGTCCAAAAATTTTCACCCAAAAAATTTTGGGAACTAAACTGCCCCTCAGCATCACATCGCGAGCTGCTACCACCAGCAGACGATGGGCAGACCAGACTTTGGGCGTGTTTGGTTAAAAATCAAATCAAATTTACACAAAAAGATGAATATCTACATGGAGTACTAAATAAAATGTATTTACAAAAAAATTTTAGAGATGGGTATAATTTTTCGCGACGAATCTAATGTCGTTAATTAATTGATGATTTGCTACAGTGATGCTATAGTAATTATCCTCTAATCACATGGTCAAATGCCTCATTAGATTCGTCTCGCGATTTACCGAGGGTAGTGGAGGTGGTTTTGTACTTAGATTCTATTTAATACTCGAAATTAGTGGTCAAAAATATAAAAAAGTTTTCGCGAAATTTTTTCAGACAAAACCAAACACGGCTTGCACTGTTCCCTCGGCGTCACGCGCGTCCCCACTTGCGGCGCACCAGTGATAGCTGCTAGCTGCTGCGTGCAGCAGCGTCCCGACGCCGCAAGACGGCAAGAGGTTCCGTCCCGTCAGGAGCAGCGCACGGTCTCTCGTCCCCCCGTCCCATCCTCCACGAGCCTTTTTGACCCTTCACCACGTGGCGATCCGGGTGCCCCCGCCGGCAGGCAAATCCCAGTAGGAGTACAAGTACAATACTACTCCTAGTACTGTCCCACCCACTCCCAGCGGTCGTTACTTGGGCTCCGCTAGCAGCTAGCTGGGATTTCCCTTCCGCGGTCGGCGCCGGCGGCTTCCGTCTTCCATTTCCTTCCTTCCCACGGCCGCCCCTCGCCTCCCATTTTTATATAAACCCCGCCGGTCTGGTCGTCGGGTCCCGGCACGATTCCACCACCAAGCCACCAGCCAGACACAACAGACAACGCCGGCCGCGGCAGCCGATGGGGTCGTCCGAGTCCGAGGCGCCGCTGCTGCCCCCGCAGCGGGGCGAGGAGGAGGCGGGGTGCCGCTGCCGCTGGTGGCGCGGCGGCGCCTCTTGGGCCGAGGCGACGGCGGAGGCCGGCCGGCTGGCGGCGCTGGCGGCGCCCATGATCGCGGTCGCGCTGCTGCAGCTCATGATGCAGCTCATCTCCACCGTCATGGTGGGGCACCTCGGGGAGGTGCCGCTCGCCGGCGCCGCCATCGCCAACTCGCTCACCAACGTCTCGGGATTCAGCGTCCTCGTAAGCCTAATCGAGTGTCCCCCCTCCTTTTTCTTTTGCTTTTCTTTTTTTTTCAAAAACAAAAGTTAAGAAGAGCCGCGAGGTCGGCTGGGTCACCCGGCACTGGATTGGATTGGGGTGTGGCCCAAACTTGCTCAATCTCGTTGCGTCACTTGTTATGCAAGCTGAAGTAGGGTGCATCAGTTGCATGGGTGATGGGTTCCATCCACTCGTTTAGGTGGACTTTTGTTTGTACTTCAACAACATCAGTTGCATCTGTCTGTGTCATAAAAGATGCCTTCTAGATCAACAACATCAGAGAGCACCAAAGAAAGAGAGGCGCACGTAGATTTGATGACATAGCCCAAAAGAGCTCACCCCAAATTGGGAGTTGGAACACAGGGCCTTTGGAAAAGGCAAGTCAGCCTTTTAAGTGCCTTTTACAGAAGTAATACTTGTAGCCTATAGTCTTTTACAAACTTGACCTGAGTTCAGAGTTTGATCAGACGGTAATTGTATCAAAATGCATAAATTCTGGGAAAAAAGCGCTGGCAGTTTTGCTTTCAAGTCCTTTTTGCCCTCAAGCTATAGCAATACTCTTCAGTCTTCACCTATATCCTCCAACTACAAAGCTGCACCTTCGGATAGAGTGACCAGTTTGAGACCTGGCTGACAAAAAAAAGTTTAATCAAATAATGATTGTTGGTGGCTCTATTTCTATTTAATGCCATGTAATTTATATTTATAATTTCGTTGATTCATTCTGATACATTTGTTCTTTTCATTAGATGGGACTCGCATGCGGATTGGAAACTATTTGTGGACAAGCCTACGGCGCAGAGCAGTATCACAAGCTAGCTTTATTTACCTACAGGTCCATAGTTGTGCTCCTTGTTGCGAGTGTGCCCATCGCCATTATATGGCTTTTCCTCCCGGATGTACTTCCTCTCATAGGACAGGATCCACAAATAGCAAGTGAGGCCGGGAAGTATGCCTTGTGGCTTATCCCTGGTTTATTCGCCTACAGTGTGGCTCAATGCCTGTCAAAGTTCCTCCAGTCCCAGAGCCTGATTTTCCCCATGGTTTTGAGCTCCTTGACAACGCTCACTCTCTTTATTCCTTTGTGCTGGTTCATGGTTTACAAAGTTGGGATGGGTAATGCTGGAGCTGCTTTTGCAGTCAGCCTCTGTGATTGGGTTGAAGTCACGGTTCTTGGTCTTTATATTAAGTTCTCACCTTCTTGTGAGAAAACTCGTGCTGCACCCACGTGGGAAACTTTTCGAGGAATTGGCAGTTTCATGCGGTTGGCTGTACCTTCGACTCTTATGATTTGGTAAGTAAATGTCACTCTCCTGTTTCCATATAGATGATGCCTTCGTATGAAAGTGTCATAGTTTGGACTACAGATCCTTTTCAATATTCTTTTTTCCGAGAATGTGACATGCTTTTCTTCATAAGCTTCGAGTTTTGTAATGCATATCCTAAAAATAATTTTGACCTCATAAGTTTCTAGTCTTTTACTTTGTTCTTTTTTGGTGAGAATTAATCAATTTTCTTGACAACAGTCTTGAATGGTGGTCATATGAGCTGCTTGTTCTGCTTTCTGGGATCTTACCAAATCCAGCACTTGAAACTTCTGTGCTCTCAATATGGTAGGCATAACTGTAACTATGAAGCTATTCAATCATGTGCTGCAATGTCTACCTAATTAATGTCATATTTGAACAGCATATCTACAGTAGTCTTGGTGTACAATCTCCCATATGGCATTGGAACAGCTGCGAGGTAGGGCTAAGCATATGTTGTTATCATCATTCATCAAATTATATCGCTTTCTACAGCCTACTTAACATAATATCTGTTGTGTCCATTTTTCAGCGTGCGTGTGTCAAATGAGCTAGGTGCAGGGAACCCAGATGGCGCCCGCTTAGTAGTAGTTGTCTCCTTATCCATTATAATTTGCACTGCGGTTCTGGTGAGCGCAACTCTTCTATCATTGCGCCATTTCATCGGAATTGCTTTCAGCAACGAGGAAGAGGTTGTAAATTATGTCACCAGAATGGTACCGTTGCTTTCAATTTCAGTTCTTGTTGACAACCTCCAAGGAGTCCTTTCAGGTACCAATCTTTGCCCTTCACAAATAATAATATACTGTCAGTTGCATGGTATAAACAATAGAACTAAGGGTCTGGTTCAAAACCATTTCTACCATCAGGTATTTCTAGAGGCTGTGGATGGCAGCATTTAGGTGCCTATGTTAACCTGGGCGCGTTCTATCTTATTGGCATTCCTGTGGCGCTTGTTCTCGGTTTCGCATTCCATCTAGGAGGAGCTGGGTTCTGGATTGGCATGATAGCTGGTGGAGCTACACAGGTCACTCTCCTATCAGTCATCACTGCAATGACAAATTGGGGGAAGATGGTAGGTTCTCCTTTCCTTTTTGTAGATCTTGCTTCTTCTCCATACCATTTTACTGATACAGACAACTGCTTTCCTTCTCTAAAGTTTCATTTTAATAGTCATTGCTTCTCTCTAATCACTTAGCCTTGGGTTATGAAAAGGAATACTCAGTATTGCTAGGATATAGACCCTGGTTCTGAAAAGAAATTTTGCTAGATAATTGTTTGCCCTCAATATTTTTCAAAACTAGGCAAAAAAAAAATTTAAATCTAGCTGCACAATTTCTAAAAAAAAATGGCATGAAATTTCGAACATAGTTTGACAAATTTTGAAACATGTCAACAATTAATGAGATCTAGTTCAGTAATTTTGTGAATCTTGTCGACAGTATCAGAAACCCAATAATCTAAGCATTTAGTGAACATCAACCAGTTAGGAATCTCCAAAAAAAAAAGAATTGTCGTAAAAGCTCAGACTCTGATTTGGGCTACTAAAATATTCCAATATAATGTAAACTTAAAATAAAATGTTACTGAGGTCCTATTGGTATTTGAGGTAACAAAGCCTGACAGAAGATATTTCCCATGTATTAATCGCGATCTAATATCCAATAGAAAGGGATTAAAACTTTTGAACAAGCAGTTATTCATGATTATTTTGTAATCCTTTTACGTGGCAAAATCAAACTTCGATTGAAAATGAAACTTCCAATATATAAATAACATTGTTCATATTTCCATAATCTAAATATATGTTCTTATTACTTGTTTCACAATTTTATTTGCAGGCTGAAAAGGCTAGGGATAGAGTGTTTGAGGAAAGTCTTCCTACACAGGCGGATTGATAACATGGAGTTAGAATTATATACAAAATTTTTCAGCACCCTAGGTGATCTTTTTTGTTGGGAAGAGGTTGTCATGTGCCATGGATATGTAAAAATAGCGCAATGAGTATGGTATTATTTCTCTGCAAAGAGTTGTCCTATGAAATTAATAAAATACTAGGTTATTTTGCTATTTACTCTACACTAGCCAACCCAATGCAATTCGTGAGGAAACAGCTCATAGTGTGGCGCTGAAAGGGTGTGATGTTTTGACCCTAAGAGCATCTCCAGCAGTCCTCCATTCCCAATAATCTTCTACTATTGGAAAAAAGATGTGCTCTAGCAATTCCCTAATACATCTCTCTTTTCTCAATAACTATTGGATGTCTAAAAATTTCATCTTATCTCCCCTCAAATAAAGAGAGGGTTCATACTCTCCCAATACGTTGTTGTATTGAGATAAGAGTATTGGGAGACTGCAAAAGCAACTCCTCCAATAATTCTCAAATTATTATTGGGACATCTCCCAATACCAGTTATTGGGAAGGGATTATTGGGGAACTGCTGGAGATGCTCTAACAGCATTACAACCGCATTACATTCGTGTTTGTAGGAAACATATCTTTTTTTGCCATTTTAGAAAGCCCACAAATGTTGTTCGAAAAGATTTGGTGGACGTACTAGTTGGATTTTCTGCTGGAAAACAAACATCCATTTTAATTGTTGCGGGCTATAATATCGACGCAAGTTTAATTTGTATAAGTTCATCATCTCTCACAGAGAAGTTACCTCGTTTTTGAGACGCTCAACAAGGCTTGAAGTTGTAGATGAGATGTTACGCACTTTACACTAGCAGAAAGCCAGAAACTAACAGCATTACAACCGCACGATTTTAAGCAAGGCCGCAGGGTGATATTGGCCGTTCCTTCCTCTTCAGCAGTACTTCAGTTCATCAACCCTCACATTCAGACTCTGGCATTCAGGCTCGACAATCTAGGGCCGTGGTGATTTTTTTTTTTTTTTTGAGAAAAGGGGCGTGGTGACTAGTGAGGAGGGAAAGGCTCAGGTACCTGTGCCTGCGGCCCACGACATCAGACGAAGACGCTGAGCAGGCACAGCAGCAAGCCACATCAACCACGTAAAGGCCCCGCTTGGGAGGGCTGTAAAAAGCACAGGAGCTTCCGTTTTTATAACTCCGTCTCCTCGCAGGCAAAGTCGGTTTCGCAGCTCTCACAATCTACAATATAGAGCTGCTCCACCTTCAGAGCGTTTGGTAAAACTCCAGCAGGAGCGTCAAGGGAGCCGAAGCTGGAGCCTTGCCAAACAAGCCCAAAGTCAGGAGCACGCCCAAGCAGCTCGCCCCGGTGTAGGAAAAGCAGTGTAGCTGTGTAGGATGAGGTGGTCCATCAGCTCATCCCGTGATAATTAATTACTCAATCGGGTCCTGTAAGGTATTCCAGTATACATTTCGACATTCTGAGTGCATTACTTCAATTCCCACATCACAACGCGAGGCCCCTACTCCGGACCATCTTCCAGTTGCCCATACCAGAAAATTCAAATACAAAGGGATTTCAACTATTGGTGACAGTAACTACCAAATATCAAAGCACTATGATGGTTTTCATTTCATCTTGTATCACCCTTGAGGAGGTCTTCGATTGAGCTTCTGTATTTTGTAATCAACTCCCTGACAGACAAGATACAGTTAACACAATCAGTTTCAAACTTCAGATGAAGAGTAAATTTCAGAAACCCCATGCTTTGCTTGCAGAAACCCATGTTATATTGCTTGCAGTGCAGATCCCCAGGTTTTGTGAGTCATGGTTTCAGAAACCCCACCCTAATGAATTTCCAACTGAAGCAGGCATGCTGCTCCTTTACTGTGACTTCAGGTAGGACCAGTGCGTCAGATCAGATTGGAATTTGTAAAGGTAGGTTTTCTAAAGCCATGACGATGCATCCTGGGTTTACAGGTGCTACAAACTATCAAACCCATAATTTTCCCTTTGCAGATAAGACAATAAACAGGTGGTTTTCTGAAATTTATTCGTTACTTTTCTTTTGAATAAATAATCGAGTTCTTACTTTCTTTGGTCAAGCAGCTGCCGTGTTTCATCCAAACTCTGCCTTTGTCCCTCGACCGTCTATTGGTAACAGAAATGAAACAGTTGCCATGAGTATTGAAGCTTAAGGCAGGGAATAACTAGTTCTTAGCTTTCCAAGAGAAACCTAGAATTATGTGGCAACTCAATCACCTAGTTTTCCGTGAGATTCATATTACACAAAAGTGCATTTATAAAAAATAATTACAAAAACAAAGGGTTAAGATGTTGCTAACTGACTAGTTTCACATGGTTCGCATATTGAGTGACCAGGTAGTCACCAATGGAACTCAATATTCTACCAATTCCTTCAAAATTTCAGAAAATAGCGCACATCCAACATATAAAATTTGCATTTTCCAAATCAATAAAATAGCTTAAAATATTGTATCCGCTGGTAGCTGCTGTGCTACCGGTACCAGGTGGAAAACTAATCACTGCCAGTCACTGACTGATAAGTGATATGAACAGTTTTTAGTAACATTGCAATAAAAATGGTCAAAGCCAGCTAAACTCTAAAGACAGTCACATCAATAAATAATCATTAAGAACTACCTTTTAGGTGGATTTGGCTACGAGACTACAAAAACTTGATGCAGACATAATACTCTAGTTTATTATTCTTTGTCAGATACCAAGGACAAAAAAATTATCTTAATTCTTGTGCGATTGAGAGACCGCACATGTCCATTCCGCAAACAGGTTTGCATACAATAAAAGTTACTGCAGTCTGGGACACTACCGATCCTTAGTATGAAGCAAAGTCAGCTTGGATGTGATGATGCAAAGGCAGATAATATATCACTTCTCACTCTAACGTGATCCAAGGATAAAAGACCACCTAGACAAAATTCACTATAACAAACAGATATTATTATTCTACATGATATTTTCATAGTAAGCTATGCGATATGTTTCAAAATAAGTAAATGCAAAATTCTTGTTACATAAATAAGCCAAAGCAAACAAATTATGCTTCGCTAGCCAGAACAATGCACTTTGCACCCAATACTTACTACAGAAGAGACCACTGAAAAGAAAGCAACAGAGTCAGGAAAAGAAGTACAGAACTTACAGTAGATTTTGAACTTATTGTTCCTGATATGGAGTTCAACAATTGTTGGCACCTGGCAAATTGGCTGGTCAACTCTTCCACCTATATATTAAAAACAAGCTTCTCGTTATAACAACATAATGGAATTAGGATGGGCCTTATAAAAATCTTTCTACAAGAAATAGCATGGAAGTAGATGGCACATAGCAGTAACCATAATGTACTATTAACAATAAACAACAGCAGTAGGATATGTCAAAACAAAGGAAAACGAAAATAAGGAATAGTTTAGGTTAGTTTGTTTTTCTGTCTAGCACATAGAAATCTGAGACAGAAGAGATAAACATCAGATGATGTTGTTTCTGGCTAGGCAACGGAGACAACCAGGACTTTTGAGCACCTTGATGCCTAGGCCACACCTTAAAAACCATGGCAATGCCACACGGGCAAGTTTGTCCACGTCAGCAAAACCACTCTTACCTGGTTTCATGAATCCGAGGGGTAAGTAAATGAACTTCAATACTTGAGGGGCCTATGTAGATTTATTCCTTTCTACAGTGAAGCTACAAGTATTGCTTCTAACAAGACTATGAGTATGCACATCAATCAATCTATAAAGCAATTGCCTTGAAAATTAGAAGATAAAATCTTACCAGTGCATCAAAATTTTGATCCCTTGTTCCAGTACCAATCGCATCAGCTAATCTTGTGACCAACTGTCATAGCACAAAAATATGTAATGAAAAAAGCTAATAGTATTTCAAGATAAATTCTAGTACTTTCTCAATCAAAGAATAAAAGGAAGAAAGAAAATTAGCTATATTATGTGCGAATACAAAGATTTGCTACTTGCAAAAACAAAAAACAAGCCTAAATGCTAGATGCCAATACAAGAATGTGATATACTGAAAAATGACAGTACCAGCTTAAGAAAATCGAAAATGCCTCAAGCACCCACACAAATTTCTCATATTGATCTATCTTCTCAAAACAAGTTCTCTGATTAACCTCAACAGTAACACTCATCTAGCCCTAGCCATTTTTACACCCTTGTACATCGTTCATGAACTCCCATTGTGCCAGTCACTACCACAGGCCAAAGTAAAAATCATGGTGTGAAGAAATTGCAAGTTGCGCAATAATAAACATAACAAATTAGCGCCCACGTTTCATGGTTGTAACAAATAGCAGAATCCCAGGTTCCCAATCTTTGAAAACAACGCACTAGCAGAGCGGGAGTAGTCGATCAAATCCAGCGATGCGGCCCACGGATCGAGCCCTTCCCGACCGGATCCGCCCATGGCCGCGCGACTCGACCGCTGCGCTGCCCCTGCAGCGTCGTTTGACGCTGCCGCCACCGCAGCGCACACCGGCGACGGCCGCCGCGCAGGTGGACTTTGGCGGGTGTGGTGTGGGTGGCGGCCGTCCAATTTTTTCCTCCCTCGCCACCCGAGCGATGGGTATCTAACATCTATCCTATCTTAAACGAGGAGCAAAACCGCCGAAAACACCAAAATTCCTCACACAATTCCGGAACCTCCCTATCAATGCTGTTCCTTACATGAAGGAGGTGGAAGTGGGAGGCGAGCGATGCATGGTGATGCTGTTGCGGCTGTGGCGGAGACATCAGCCCCGGCTGCGGCTGCGGCTGCGGCTGCGGCTGCGGTGGAGACATCAGGCCTGGCTGCGGTTGCGGCTGCGCCTGCGGTGGAGACATCAGAGCCGGCTGCGGATGGTGGTGGTACTGAAGAGCGTGGAGGTGGTGGTCGGGCTGCGGGGACAGCACCAGCCCGCGGTAAGGGTCGCCGTAGTGCTGCGGCTGCTGCGGGTGGTGGTGATCCATCTCCCTCTCGCCCCTCCAACGGCGGCGGCGGCACGGCGACCCCGAGTAGGAGAGGAGGAACTCGATGTGGCCAGAAGAGGGTTCAGAACTTCAGATGTGAAGACTGAAGACACCAATACAGTGCAAATTTGCGATGACTTTGCCCCCGCTTTCAGTATTTCAGATCAGTTAGTTGGGAAGATTATGTCTTAGTTTCTGAAAGTAGTACAAAATTTCTCATCATTGTTCATGACCACGCTATAAAATTGAATAAACCAAGAAAGGCACTAAGTACAGGAATTTCCAATGACGAGTATGAAGTAACTTTCAATTCACTTGGTGAACATCTTTGTTTTTGGCACTAAATGCACGGGCTAGACAGAGGTATTTTGGTAATTTCTATGTTTAGTTCCTTTTTATAGTGAGTTTATTATATATCAAAGAAATTATTTGGTACCAACTTTTTCATAGTATTTCGAGATACACGATGAAAGAGGGAATAACTTCAGTTTATTTTTACTTACCATTCAACAAAAAGATTCTGTGAATGTTGCGAGCTCGATAGCCAAATTTGAGAATACAGTCGCCTAGTCTAAACTGAAATATTTGTCCTGTATTTCACAAAAATAAGAAATATCAGTATTTTTCCATCAATTTTTTGGATTACTTTTGTTTTCTCGGTATTTATTAAGAAATGTGTACTTTTTTAGGCCAAGGCACCTCCCGAATGCCTAGTTGACAGCGTGAGGAAATATCATTCACCGAATGAAGATCCGAGGATCACGCCAAACCTAATTCCGATCAAAAGACTGGAGTGACTCTGTGTTTTTGTTTTGCTGTGGTTGGTTTGTTACGAGATAATAGTACTGCTGACTGGCTGGTAGTTGGTGGCTGATGCTGATTTAGTACGAGAGAACAATACTGCTGGTTGGTTGGCTGACAAGCCAAACGAACACATCGTTCTCTTGGCTGTTAGCTAGTGCTGATTTGTTATGAGAGAAAAATATTACTGGCCGACTTGTGACGGATGGCTGATGTTGATTTGGCGTGAGAAAAAAACACTAATTAGCGGAACAAAGCAAGCGAACTTCACTCGCGCCCGCCGCCCGGCCCCGTAGACCACCTCCTCCTCGAGATCTTAGCGCGCGTGGACGTGGCAACCACCGTCCGCTGCGCCGCCACCTCCAGGACCGCCCGCCGCGCCATCCTCCACAGCCCGGCCGCTTTCGGCAGCCGCGTCGAGGCCAACGGCGCCCTCCTTCTGGGCGTCTGGCGTCCTCATGTCCGCCGAGCCCGTGGCCTCACGAGGCGGCCTCACCGTCCTCCGCCACCGGGTCAACTACCACCACGTCCGCGTCTGCAACGCCCTCATCGGACGCGCGTCCTGGCTTCCTAGTCCCGTGCACGCCTCCGGTGGCACGCCTTGCTCGCCGCTCCTTCCAACTGCTTGTCGCGGACGTGAGCATGCGAACGCAGGTCTCCCCCTCCGACGCCGGCCACTGGGGCCCCGTCGTCGAACTTGATGAACTTTTTAAGCGTCATCTTTGATTAGTACTACTGTAATTGATGACTCGACTCCATATAGGATTATACATGATGTGCTCACACGATGACACGACGCACAGCAGAAAAGTTGCAAAAAAGGAAAAGCGAGGGAGTATTCGAAAAGACAAAATTGGCTATAGGACACTGTTAAAACAAGACTTTTGCTCCTGGCCACTAAAAAAAGTGTCTTTGCTACAGCACACTCTAAAATCATGGTAATTTGGTATTGGACACTAAACCTCTTATTATACTCCTTTTTAATGGGAACCCAGGCGAAAAGACTATTATACCCCTGACTCACCCATCAAACTCCCTCTCCCCAACACCAGCGACTCGCGCGGCACCAGGGGGCCGCGCCACCCGTTCGTCGCACGGCGGGACGCGCCGCCCGTCCGCCGCACCCGCGGGACGCGCTGCTCGTCCGCTGCACCCGCGGGGGGCCGCGCTGCCCGTCCTCTGCACCCGCGGGGGGCCGGGTCGGGTCGCTGCGCCGCCGGGGGAAGCGTCGCCGGGGGCCGCGCCACCAAAGCTGCGCCGTTGGGGCCCCGAGAAGCAAGTGCAAATGGAGGTTCCACGATTTCTGAGCGAGATTTTCCCCGAAAAGCAAGCTGATCTTTCATGGATTCCTGATGGGTAAGATTCCTACCATTTGTTCTAGGGTTAGGGCTAACTATGCTCAATCTACTCCCTTTTGTAGTCCTGTTATTTTTTCATTGGAAAAATTTTCTGCTTTGTATGTAGGATGGATCCCAATTCGTCCTATAGGCTAGCTGCTCGAGTAGGTGCTTATGTGAAATTTACTGATGATGATGGTCGCGAATATTGCGAGGCATGCAACATTCCTAAGATTCTAGACAGAGAAAGCACAAATTGGAATGATTTGCTGCTTGATATTAGTGCAGAAATTAAGCTTGGCACTAAACACAAATTGCGTGTCACATATTGAAATAATATGAGTCGCACTTATGAAAAGATCGATTCTGACCAGAAATTGCTTCATGCTATTGATATGTATTGGGAGTCTAGAAGGCTATCTGTACAAGTTTGTGTTCTGAGGAAGGATGAATCAGATGTCGTGCATGATGTTGGACGGTTGGAGAGCATGCCTTGTTTGTTGCAAGGAGGCACTAATGGCCCAACCAACCAAATTATTGCACAACCCCCACTTGAAATTGACTCATCCCTTGTACAGCCTTCTATCCAAAACAGCACTGAAGTGCCATGGGTGGATGATGAGGTAGAATATGTTGGTCTAGATGATGAGGATCCAGTTTCTGAGTCATCCGATTCTGAACTAGGTGATGATGTAGAGTATGTTGGCTTGGAGGATGAATTAGTTGTGGATGATACATGTGGTTGTGAGAATATTGTCCACGCAACTAACTTAGAGAACCCAACAATAGAAGTCGATATAACTTTTGGGGATGACGATACTTTTAAGAAGGCTATAAGACAATATGCAATAAAAGGTGAATATGAAATTGCAGTTCCCTATTCTAAGGCAACAAGGTATAGAGCCTATTGCAAAGCTAAAGGGTGCGAGTGGCGGATACATGTTTCACAGCTGCAGGATGAGAGGACTTGGAAGGTACTGTTTTTTCTTTATTCTTTTACTAAAATTTTGTAGCAGATTTGAGGTACTGTTGATCTTCAGGAGAGAACATGCACTTGTAGACGCTGGCAAGTTACTGGTCTACCATGTACACTTACTCTATGCATTATCACCTCAATTCGAGGTTATAATATAGAAGACTATGTTCATGATTACTACTCTGTTGCAAAGTTCAAGAAAGCATATGGAAAATCTGTGAAGCCAATGACAGATAGGACACAATGGCCTCAAGTAGACCCTGGGTTCAAATTGTGGCCTCCCATTCTAAAACGGGCAGCTGGACGACCTAGGGAGAGAAGATACAAATCAGTTGCAGAAGGTGGCAATGGAAGGAGAACCACAAGATGCTCAAGGTGCAAACAGCTTGGACATATGTCAAAAACTTGCAATGAATATGTGTATGATTCTGATGCACCACCACCTGCCCCTCCAAAGCCAAAGAGAAAGAGAGGCAAGAAAAATATCACTATAGTGCCATCCTGTGCTGCTGAACCACCACAAGAACAGCCATCACCTGCTGAACCATTGTAAGCTTTCCCCTCAATTTTTCAGCAGACTTGAGTCTGATTATTACATAGCAGTCTACTAATTTGAATCTAATCAATTTACAGTGCTACACCAGCTAGACTTATCTCTTTTATTTCCACATCAAGCCCTGTGACAAGAAGGTAAAGCTGCATTTGAAAACATTTAAAAAAAATCTGTTACTACAATCTCATGGGTTTTGTCATTGCAGCATGTCAAAAAGGTTGCAGTTGGAGCCATCCACGCCAAATACAACCATTTCTCCTATCCAAACACGTAGCTCGATGACAAGGGGGTATAACTCCTTACATCTTTATGTCTTTTTGCTTGTCATCTTTATTTCATTTAGTTGACATGTCTTTGTATCTATTTTACAGCCGCAAGAGGATGCTGGAATATGAAGGCTCCATACAGCCTATTACCTGCTTAGCTCTATCTCCGGTGCGTGTCGATGAGAAGGGAAAGGCAAATAAGCTGAAGGTAGTTAGGTCCAAGAAAATGAAAATGTAGGTTATGTATTATGTTGTTGTTCGGTTGTGGCATTTTAATGTGGGCACTTGCTACTATCGTGATAGCCAAATGTGGCTCAAACATCTATTTTGGTTTGCTGGACTTCTAAGTCCTTTTTCTTTCACCATGCTGTGTTGGAAGGGTGAATTCCATAGCTAAAATGTGGCCGAAACCTGCTATTTTGTATTTGTGACCTGCATGCTGAAATGTCTAATGAAAAACCTGTTATATTGGCCCTTTTATATTGCTCAAATGTGGATGTGAAGGGGTAAGGGTATAATTGTCTTTTATAAGAATGTTCATACCTCTTTGAGCTGGATATATTATTATATGAGCTATAATGTCCAGCACCTAATTGCTACTGAATTATAATGGTCTGTGACAAAGACACTATTTTTTAGTGGCCCGGAGCAAAAGCCACGTTTTTTGAGTGTCCCCTAGCCAATTTTGCCATTCGAAAATGGTAGCCTTGGTCCATGGCCTGAATCCCAACCGGAGGTGGAGATCTCGAAGTTCGACACGCGCGCGGACACGGGGCCACGCGCGTGCATATATACTGCGACGTCGACCAGCAAAATCCATGAGAGCTCGCACAAGCGGAGATTGCGAAAACCGAACCAACCAGGGATCAGCATTCAGCCATGTCCTCGGCAAAGCGCCGACGTGCTGACCCCTGCCACCACGGCACGACGACGACGACGGCCGGCTCACAGCCGCCGTTCATCCCCGCCGATCTCCTCGTCGAGATCTTGGCGCGCTCGGACACCAGGACCATCGTCCGCGCCGCCGCCACCTGCAAGCCCATCCGCCGCGCCATCCTCAGCCCGGCCTTCCACCGCCTCCTCGCGACCCGCGCCGGCGGCTTCGACCGCGCCCTCCTCCTCGGCGCGTCCTGCGTGTTCGGAGAAGGGTGGCATCGCGACATCTTCTTCCAGGAGCAGCGCCGCCCCTTCAGCTTCGACACCAAGCGGCACTTGAGATGCTACGAGCCCATGGTCTCCCGCGGCTGTCTCGTCGTCGTCCACCGGCGCGGCCGGATACACTCCGAGGTGCGCGTCATCAACAGCCTTACCGGCCACGAGACCCGCGTCAAGCCCACGGGGACAGATGCCATCGCTATTTGCCCGCGAACCTTGCTCGCCGTCGGCGACGCCGGCCGCTCCTTCCAGCTGCTCGTCGCCGGCACGAACCTGGTGATGAGCATCTTCTCGTCGGAGCACGGCAAGTGGGGGGCCACCGTCCAGACCAAACTCCCGCCGAACTTCATCCGCACCATCCCCAACCGTCTCTCCCCGCCGCTTGTCCTCGGCGCCACCGTCCACTGGCTGTGCAAGGAGAAGGGGATCGTCGCCCTGGACACCAGCGCGGCGCGAGCCACGGTGATCGACCTGCCACCCAAATGCTTCAGCCAGGTGAGCTGCCCTAAAGGAATGGACAAGGGGCTCCTGGCTTCCTCGGCGGACGGAAGGCTGAGCCTGGTCGTCGCCGAGCCTTGTGTGGTATCCATGTGGACGCTGTCGGCGGCGAGCTGGAGCCGGCAGGTGGTGATCCGCAGGCAGGCCATCGGCAGGGAAGGCCCCGGATGCGTGGTCCGGTTCTTGGCGTTCGGCGAGCAGAGCGGCACCGTGATGCTGCAGATGGGAGGGGGTGGGGCTTGTCGAGATCGACCTGGGATCAAGAGAGGCACACGTCCTCAGCGACGAGTTCAAGAATATTGGCAAGCCCCGTTATTCGAGTTTGCAGCTGTGCTTGCATGAGACAGACTCTCTCACTTCGATCGGAAGCATGAAACGTTTCTGATCAGGAGCCCTTTTATCGCTACTGATCTGATTCATCAGCATCTTAAAAGAAGAATCGATTCCATTCCATAGTTGTTTGGGCAACTCTTGTCAATTCTAACTGTTCATTGTACATTTGTACGCCATCATAAAAAAAGGGTAAAAGAGCACCTACATCACAACTTTGTTTCCCTTATTTCTCCCGTAGTAATGTAAGACCAACTCCAGCACACCCTCTAACCAGCCCCCTATTCCAAGTTTAGAGGGCTAAACCAAAAAATTACACTCCAGCAGACCCTCTACTTCACCCTCTATTTTGGGGAGGCCTCCAAAATCCTTTCCCCACCCTCCATTCCTAGGGGGTCTCTAGGGAGCCCTCTATTATATATTGGAATTGAGAGCTATTGCTAGAATTGAAACAAATTTAGAAGCCCCTAAAAAAATAGAAGAAGCCCCCTTTAACATTTAGAGGGTCTGATTTAGAGACTATTGCTGGAGATGCTCTAACGAGGGCATCAGGGAGGTAGGGAGAATCTCTCCAGAGTTGGTAATTAAGTACATTTCTTACGATCGGAGAGAATACACAGGGTCCCTGATTTATTTGAGATTCAGAACTCGAAGGAGAAAAAACAATCAGTAGTGAGGCATATCTTTCTGAGACGAGCGAGATCATTTCAAGTCATGTCCAGAATAGATTAGTAAACGCGTGCTTTTGGTGGGAAAGATTGAATTTCATCATCCAAGGTATTCATGTGAACTGGCCTGTATGCTAGTCGAACCTTCTCGTTCTCCCAATACCTAAAAGAGTACAATTTTGGTCAAATTTCACATTTACCAAATAAATCGGCCACCCAATGATATCTCAAAAAAAGAATTGATGGGGCAACAAAGAGAAGACACTAACCCTAGAGTGTGCTTCATCCAGTTCTCATCATCTCTTGTCTGCACCAAGGGAAAAGGAGACGTCACCAGAAATGATCATATGATGTGCAAGGATGAGAGCACAAAGAAATAAAAAGGCAACGAACCGAAAAATCTTCACGGGCATGAGCTCCTCTGCTCTCTTTGCGAGCCTCTGCTGAATGCATGGTTATGCATGCATTTATTAGCAGGTTTTCTAATTCTATGGTCTCTATCAAGTCTGAATTCCTGTGGAAATCAAACACAAAATGACCAGTAAGTGAAGAACTTATAGGCTGAAGATAACTGTTTAATCTGGTGAAGAGCCTACCATATTAAACTTCTGTCACTGATCTTGACATCATGGAAACTCTCCCATGCTTTGGTAATCAATTCACAACCTAATAATGTGAATCAGTCATAAGTTATGCATACAGACTCGCATTTCTTGCAAGATATCTGACGTGCTTGCTAGTTATTCAGATGGTTAGCATAGATAAATAGGAGGGCATTCATACCTTCCTCAAGAGTTTCCTGTGTACGGAAAACTGCAGCATTGTTTTGCATAACACGTTGCATGTTGAGACGAATCTTTGAAGTGGGCAATGATCCATTTGCATTCCTCAGCTTATCCAACCAAGCAATAGTCTTCTCTCCAACATCTTTTCCAAGAGGCTTCTGCTTCTCTCCTAGAATGTGGCACAACAAGCAAATTCAATAAGATACAAAGAGTAAAGCAAATAACAATTTTTTTTTTGGCAATTTGCATGAACTTGCCTGGTTTCGATATCTCAGCAACCCTGTTTGCACAAGCTCTCCCAAATACAACTATGTCAAGAAGTGAATTTGCACCAAGCCGATTAGCACCATGGACGGATGCACAAGCAGCTTCCCCAGCAGCCATCAGACCAGGAACAACTGCATCTGGGTCACCACCCTTGATATGCAGCACCTAACATGCAAAACAGTGAGTCAACCATCAGAACACAAACAAGTGTTCGTTCAAGTCATATAACCATAATAATGCTAGTACTGTCTATACAAAGCATACCTCCCCATGATAGTTTGTCGGAATACCACCCATGTTGTAGTGCACAGTAGGCAAAACAGGAATGGGCTCTTTGGTGACATCAACGCCAGCAAAAATTGCAGCAGTTTCAGATATACCAGGAAGCCTTTCCTTGAGGACTTCTGGAGGAAGATGGTTGAGGTGTAGGTAGATATGGTCCTTCAGTGGTCCTGAGACAAAATGGTCAGAATATCAGGTAACTATGAGAACCAAAAAATCAGATTGCTGCCTCAAGAATAAAATGATAATACAAACATACCCACTCCACGTCCCTCCCTAATTTCCATTGTCATCGATCTCGAAACAACATCACGAGATGCAAGATCTTTAGCAGTTGGGGCATATCGCTCCATAAACCTCTCACCTTCACTGTTCCTTAGAATGCCACCTTCACCCCGTGAACCTTAACAAAAAAAGATTTATGCCACAGGAATTTCAAAATCGGACTGAGGATACAAGTCACACACGAACAAAATTTGTAAGCATGTGACTTATGTGTCCAAACAAAAAACTAAGGTGCACAATAACAAAACCTTCTGTTATCAGGCATCCAGCACCATAAATGCCTGTAGGATGGAACTGCACAAACTCAAGATCCTGCAGTACAAATTGGAGCAGTATAGTCAAAACATCAAAACATACAGTAAAGTAATCAAAACAATCAGGTTTAGTCCAGAAGATTAACCTGAAGGGGTAATCCGGCACGTGAAACCATAGCGTTGCCATCACCAGTACATGTGTGAGCTGAAGTTGCTGAGAAGTAGGCTCTACCATAACCCTGTTGAAAAAACAAAGACAAGGCTATAAATATTCAGTAAATACAAAAAACAATCAGTACTTAATACACAGAGAGGTTCTTACTCCAGTGGCTAGAATTGTATTTGAAGCACGAAAACGATGAAGGGTACCATCCTCCATGTTAAGTGCAATTACCCCCTGACAGGTGCCTGAAAAATGAGTCCGCATTAATCAAAGTCGTAACCATGCAGTGAAGGAAGCGATATTATGACTACCGATACAAGCAGCAGGAAGCACCAAAAAGAAAATCAATGAGATGATAATCCTAACTGCAACTATTAAAAGGGGATCCTTAACCAATTGTTTCCAACATTCCGAAGTTATGTCTTGTAATAAGCTCAAGCAACTAAAGAAATCATATTATCAGTTAACATAACTGGGAAAACAATGAACTAACACAGCAAGCTGTATAACAATTGAATAACTACAAAAAAAATTAAATAAAAGGAAGGATAGTTAATGATGAATCCAGCAGCAATTTTAACAGAAAGCAAAACTACTTAGCACCAATGGCAGTACTTGACAGGAAACACCAATACCAGGTCTCCTGGGTAAGGCCATCATCAGGCCACAACCACCATGAACAGAATGCAAATACAGTAGTAAGGAAAATGAACAGTGCAACTCTTCTTTCTGTTGAGCCACACATCTTTGGTCTTCCATGGTGCCAGAACACAACAACCCAAAAGGACACATCAATTAAAAAGAGAAAATAATTATATACCTTCATTATCCATGAGAAGGTCCAGCGCAAAATATTCAACAAAAAACTGAGTATTGTGCTTCATTGCTTGACCATAAAGTGTGTGTAGCATAGCATGCCCTGTTCTATCAGCTGCACATGCACACCGATAGGCCTGCCCACCTGAAGATTACATATAGGTACATGAAAAAAATGGGAGAAGGGTAAGAAAGATGCAACAAATGCATAATCCAAGTCTCAAGGTAAAAATCGAACACAGTAACCTTTTCCAAAATCTAAGCTCTGGCCACCAAAAGCGCGTTGATATATTTTTCCATCTTCAGTTCTGGAAAATGGTAGGCCGTAGTTCTCAAGTTCTATAACAGCTTTTGGTGCCTCTCTGCACATATACTGAATAGAATCTTGATCACCTAGACGAATATGAATATAACAAAGGGGTCAAAGAAAATAAAATACCAAAGTGGATGAAATATTTTAGATGCAACATAAGAAAATGATAGTGCAAAATCTTATAAAAGTAGTCTAACGATCCCCATGTTCTTATAAAAGTAGTCTAATGATCCCCAAGTTCTTGATAGTCTGCACATATACTTCTTGAAACATAATCATAACTCATCGATGCCTTGAAAAATGTCTTTCTATAGTAACTTACCCAACCAATCACTTCCTTTGACTGTGTCATACATATGCCATCTCCAGTCATCTTCAGTCATGTTGCCAAGAGCAGCATTAATACCTCCCTGCCATCGTGTGGCATACAAGTAAAACCATTCATGTTAATGGGACACAACTAAAACTCATAAAGCATTATCCAACAATACACAATCCCCCCCCAAAAAAATGTATTGCCATTTGTGTAGATTGAAGGCCTAGATTTTGGACATGCTGTTATATATGCATTTCCAGGGCTACTAAATTCATGCATAGCGAGTTTTGCATTTTGATTGTTTGGAAATCAAACCATGGGGCAAAGTAGGTATAGAACATGACAGCAATGAAAGAAGCATGATTTTACGAATAAAATCATTAAAATAAAAATCATGGCTATGAATCCTGGTCCTGGCATAATGCTGCAAATTGTGAGCAGTATTCATGACTAAGATGTCTTGTACAATGCTGAGTGAACAAAAACCTGGCCTTCCCAATTTGAACATGTTTTCAAACTAAATAGTAATGGTCGAACTTATGCACGTCCAGTTTTAGAATCTAATGCTAAGCAGAAATGGCATTTGACATCTAGACGTGCAGTGAAATTAGATAGTCATAGCACTACGTAGAAATCTTATATTGCCCATTCATTCTTGTACAATATATTGCATTGCACTCAATTAAGTGACCTCTGGCACTTTGCACATACAATTAACTTTTAACAGAAAGAAAAACATTCAACTCAATTATTTCCCCACTGATGTTCGATATTTAACTTATTAGCAAACACCTGTTACATACAGTCATAAAATTCTCTCCTAACACAGTAACTTAGACAGTCCTACATAAAAATTATCATATCAATAAGCAGGGACGGATCTAGCGTGGGGGCTGGGGGTGCGCCAGCCCCCCCTACGTGCTTGCACATCAAGGAAAAATAGGGGAGGAATGAGGGGAAGAAGAAGAGAAGAAAGAAGGAGAGGGGGGGCTGGAGGAGGAAGAAGGATGTCAGCCCCCCCTGTCCATGAATCCTGGATCCGCCACTGTCAATAAGCCCATGCAGGGCATGTTACTAGATCTAATTGGACTCTACAAACTCCAAGCGAACCCTCCTGACCTATGTTACTCGGACACCCGTGTCTTAATTTTTTTGCCGAGTCGGATACCCCGCACCCGTGTCGGATTCCGACACCCGTGTCGGATTCCAAGTGTTATTTGCCGTGTCCCAAAAAATTCTAACGAATCGGACACCTGCACCCGAGTCGGATACCGACACCCGCACCCGTGTCCATGTAACACTGCTTTTGACTAAATTCCTTCAAATTTCCTGCTAATATGACATATCAAGTGCGATAAGCAGATCTGAATGAAAAAGTGGCAATGAAAAGAAGGCATTTAAAATTTCCCATACTTGAGCGGCCACAGTATGTGACCGTGTGGGGAAGAGCTTGGTGATGCAGGCAGTGTTGAACCCGTGCTCCGAGAGGCCGATCGCTGCCCTGAGCCCTGCACCTCCAGCTCCCACCACAACCGCGTCATAGGTGTGATCCACCACCGTGTAGGACTGTAATAACAGGCGTCAACCCAGTAGGCCAGTAAATCAAATCAAGCACTGCACACTCCAAAACACAGGCACATTGCTAACGATTGAACCATCTTATAAGAATCATGGCAAGCTCATGGAAGCTAATATGGAACTGGCCGAACTAGTACACACAATCCAATATGCGACTATAAATTCAATCCACAAACCGGCATTAGCAGAATCACCAGATTTATTTCCACAATATGTATCTATTTTTTTGAAGAAAAAAATCTCACTAAAACCACAACAAAACTATCCCTGTCATGATCACCGATCAAAAGAAAAAAGTGCTCGGGAATATCTGGGACAAAAGGGGTGGGGGCACTGGACGCGACGAATCGACGCGGGGTGGTAGTGTGGTGGAGGCAAGGAGATACCGAGCTCGCGGAGAAGAGTCTGGAGGCCGAGGCGGCGGCCTGGGCCTTGCGGAGGCCCCGCGACACGCAGCTGCGCCACATCGTGTAGATCGGGGCGGACCACCCCTCGGCCCTCGCGCGCGCGTGGAGGTTTTGCCTCGGGCGTGTGGGGATGGTAGCCTGGTAGGGGAGGAGGGAGAGTGGCGGGGGCTGAGGAGGATGGAACGGAGAACTGAAGGGAGGCAGCTCCAGCACGGTGGGGCGGCAGTGCGGTGGGGCGGTGGGCCACTTGTCCTAGGCCCTCTTTCTGTGGGCCTTTTGGGTGGGGGAGCTCGTGGCAACCGAACGAATGACCCGGACGGTTTTGGCAGGCCTAGCTGTTGCCCCGAGTTTTAAGTTTTCTTTTTCTCTAAACTTCGTGATTTATTTATTTTTCCAACGGCGAGCTTGGGATGTTTGATCATTTCGACTTGATGTACACATCCAAACCCATCTAAAAGGAAGTCATGTAATTTTATTCGTCCTCCTATTTTCAGACAATAATAAATCTCATTTCACACGTCATTTTACCATCGTATTTCTAGAGTTTCCTTTTGCTTTTGTGTTTTGCTAAAAAGAAAACATTATTGTACAAACTCTAGTCATACTGTTGACATTGTGATTTCAAAATTCGATTGACAAATACGACACATAGTGTTGTTCGTCTATTTGACAACTAGCACCTACATTCTTTATTCTTTTGGATACCATATTTTGCGAGGTATTCTTTTGGATACTATGCCAACATCATTGTTAATAAATTAATTATTGTCTAACATTCTCCCATCCATTTTAGCTCTTATTAATCATGTCATGTGCTACATAGACTTGATCCTCTCTACACAAGGAGAAAGCACGTACGTCATGCAATTTTGCGGGACCAAAGCCCAGCTGCCAAAAATAAAGGTCGCAGCGAGGGTGGCCCGACCTCGGCGGCTATCGCGGCCGCCCTTGCCGCGCCGCGGTCCGCGGTTTTGGCAGGCCGTGGGCGTCCACGTCAACCGAATATCCAATTCAAAGGGCGGGGAGCGTACGTACGTGTAGCACCACCACCGTCGTTCCCGTCTGCCGCCGGCCACGGGTAAAGGCAAACAAGCAGCCAGGCGGCTAGGCGCAATACAAAATCCGGAGGAACTCGCAGGAGGCCAAGAGCAGATCCGCTTCCTCGTCCAGCGATCGCCCCCTTCCTTTCCCGGTAGGTGTCAATCCGCCCCCCGAATCACCCCCCTCGACCCCCCTGTTTTGTTCTCGTTCTGGTGGTATCCGCCGGGTCGCCTCGAGCCGCAGCCCGTCGGTGCCCAATCTCGTTCCGGTGGTTCCCTAGGCTCGGGTTTCGGAAGGGATTGCTCGCGATTAGCGATTCCGTTGATCGTTTCGTTGGTTCCGTGGTTGTTAATTTGATTCCTTGCTGTAGACTTGTAGCGGAAGCCATGGCGTCGTCGGCGCTAATCTGCGACACGGAGCAGTGGAAGGCCCTTCAGGTTCGTGAACGCGTGGTCTCGCTCGCATTGCGGCCTCTATCTATGCTCCGATTTGGCTAGTAGGCTCACTGTCGGTTTCTGCTTTCACTTTTGTTGGGGGGAGCAGGCGCACGTCGGCGCGATTCAGAAGACGCACCTGCGGGACCTGATGGCCGACGCCGACCGCTGCAAGGCAATGACGGCGTATGACCTCACCGCCTGTGCTCGTGATATTTCCTCTCCAGCGGTGCGTGTGTGGATTCCATCTGCTTAGCTGAGCTGAATGGTGTTTGGTCGCAGTGAGTTTGAAGGGATTTTTCTGGATTACTCGAGGCAGCAGGCGACACGTGAAACCATTGAGAAGCTGCTCAAATTGGCAGAGGTAACACCTGTCTCATATTTTTTTTTGTAACATTAAAGAGGCATGGATAGCATTTTTGTATGGTAATTTGGGATCTGTTTGGTTTGTTCTAGGCTGCGAAGCTCAAGGAGAAGATTGAGAAGATGTTTAAAGGTGAAAAGGTATGCATGATGATCTGAAACTGTTATTCAGTTGTTCCATTACAAATGTCTATTCGGTATACAGTACAGTGGGCCAGCCATGGAATATTAGGTACCTTTCATTTCTTTAGCTTGGATGTAATGTAATTACTTTATATATCTTGCCATTTCCTCTGATGCATAATATTGGACTAATGTTCTTAACATGTTTTAGTTGTCAGTTAAATTATTCTAATAAATGTCTAACATAAGTCAATTGGTTCTGTCAGATAAATAGCACAGAAAACAGGTCAGTGCTTCATGTAGCTCTAAGGGCTCCAAGAGATGCAGTCATAAACAGTGATGGGGTAAATGTGGTCCCTGAGGTTTGGAGTGTTAAAGATAAAATCAAGCAGTTTTCAGAGACTTTTAGAAGTGGATCATGGGTAACTTTCATACATTTCTTGGACTAATTAATGTGGCAGAAGCTTCAATATTGAATGTTGGAACTGCGTGTACTGCAGGTTGGGGCAACTGGAAAAGCATTGACAAATGTTGTGTCAGTTGGAATAGGTGGTAGCTTTCTTGGGCCTCTCTTTGTGCATACTGCACTCCAAACTGGTAAACTATTGGGCTCCTCAGTCCTAGGTTTCCTAGAAACTTCCATGTATTTTGAATTGACATGCCCAGAAAAAATTGCCAATTTTCAGATCCAGAAGCAGCAGAATGTGCAAAAGGGCGGCAGCTGAGATTGTAAGTGTATATTTGAAGGGAAAAAGTTCAATTTACTGCCCTCAACTATAGCCGAAGTCTGGATAACCCCCTAAATTATAACTTGGTTCAATTTACCCCCTAAACTATGTCATTTAGTTTATTTTACCCCATAATATAATTTATCTTTTTTGTTTCTCCATACACAAGTTGAATTTTAATTTCAAATTTTGCAGGGTAGTAGTGGACATCACAATGAATATTTAGAAAAAGTTTTATAATTTTTCCCCATTAGTTCTTATATAATTTAGAACTCCAATGATTAATTTATTATTAAATATCCTAACCTATCAAAACGACGATAAAAAATTATGATTTATTTTTTGAACATGCGTTATGGTGTGTACTATTATTCTGTAAAATTTCAACTTAAAACTCCACCTATGCATGGAGAAATAAAAAAGATAAATTATATTAGGGGTTATTTTTGTTAGAACTAAGCTTGACGATGAGCGGAGTGTGTGCGTTGTGTATGCGTGTGTGCTGCTTGGAGCGCGCCATGGGCGCGGGCGCGTCGCGTCCAGCGAGCACGAGGTGGCTCGGGCTGGTGCGGGCGATGCGGATGGCACGAGCTGCACGTGTAGGTGACGCAGTCGTGGGTCGTTGGTGTGGTGGCGGGCAGCACGGATGGCCGTTGGGCACGAGCGCACGTCGCGCGGGCGGAGCGCGTCGCCCGGGCGCGAGAAGCGCGCAGCGTGCGGCCATGGCGGGATAGCCGGGCGCGGAGCGGAGCCGTGTGGTTATAAGAGCCACCACCCACCCCTGTGTAAGTGTGTCGAGTCGAGATGTGAATGAAAGGCCAACATACAGGCCGCAGCGGCGGCCGGGGCGTTCGTCGCCGAAACACCGAACACCTTGTGTGCGTACTGTTCTTCTTCTTCCTTGCGTCCGCCGACGATTGTGAGCGCATGAGAGCGTCGCGAGGCGAGTGCGAGCTGGGAACGCGTGTTCGAGCTCGCCGCGGTTCCAACAATTTTGAACCAAATGATATAGTTTGGGGGGGGGGGGTAAAATGAACCAAAAGATAGTTTAGGGGGTTATCCAGACTTTAGCTATAGTTGAGGGGAGTAATTTAGACTTTTTCCTATTTGAAGCATACTCATTATTGTGTTCTATAACATCGCTAGCATTGAGCATAAGTCTGAATGTCTGATGAAACTTGAGTGGTTATCTTGTCCATGCCTGTTGTGCACTTGTACCTGATGTGTTGGCACCTATGCTTGCAAAGATTTTATAGTCTCCACATAAGGATTTGTGTTTATGTTAATAAACTGATTACTGAGTTTTACTTTCAGATGTCAGTAGCATCTCCTATATGAGCTCTTTCCACTGATGCTGTAATTCTATGTACATGGAACTTTGTTAGATAATTGAATAAAACAAATCATCCTAGCCTCTAAACACAATGCCGTTTTACTGTGTTTATGATTATGATTTAGTGTGTATGTTTTTATCACACTAACATACATGCAATTTTATCCTATTCATATAGTAATTTATGTCCCATTCTGTATCAGCCTTGCAAATGTTGATCCAGTTGACGTTGCACGAAGCATTAAAGATTTAGATCCTGAGACTACTCTCGGTAATTATCATGCCTCACTTCAATATTCATTCTTTGTGACTGATGAATATCTGCTGAAGATTTCCATATTTCTCGTCTAATAACTGTGCAGTTGTGGTTGTATCAAAAACCTTCACAACCGCTGAAACAATGTTAAATGCTCGAACACTTAAGGAGTGGATCATCTCTTCCCTTGGGTTAGTTTTAGTACCTGAAAGATCTTTTGTCACCCATTATCTTAACTTATTATGATTGAGTAATAAAATTTGATGATTCAGGCCACAAGCTGTTTCAAAACATATGATTGCTGTCAGTACTAATCTTAAGGTACTTCTGGACCTTTTTTCCACCCAGATTTTACTGAATATTCTTTGTGAAGTCCATCATGTTTAGATTTGAGTTTAGATGTATGGAATATGTCATATGTACCATAGCTTCTAATCTATAAGAATATTTCAAAAGAAGATTCTGATATGATCAATTTCCAACTGTACCATTTTGTTTATAAAGCTTGTGAAGGAGTTTGGAATTGACCCAAACAATGCTTTTGCCTTCTGGGACTGGGTTGGTGGACGCTATAGTGGTGAGATATTGCTTTGCTATGAAAATTTCCAGCATAGCTAGTGTTCATTGTCATAACTATAGTTCAATTATTCAGTTTGCAGTGCCGTTGGTGTTCTGCCGTTATCTCTTCAGTATGGCTTTCCAATTGTCCAAAAGTATGCTTTCTGAACTTATTTGACCCCCCCCCCCCTAAATAGCCAGTATAAAACAGTATGAGTTTCAACACCATAGGTTCAAGCTCTTGACTGCAGAATGAGCTTTTATTTCTTGGATAATTTACTCTTATGCTTCTGCTCAAGTTCAATGACACGTGGATCCAGGGCTGTTTTTTTGGCCTGCCAAATGAGTGTTTGTTCCTTCGGTCCTTTTGTGTTTATTAAGACACTGCCTATGCATGCCAAAGTACATGACAGATCATGGCACTAAAGAGTGGTATAAACACATAACACCTGCTGGTAAGAATTTGTTGGCTTTAAAGGGAAATATGCTTGGAAATGCCAGTGCCAGTGCTACATCTTGGATATTAATGCCATCCCCAAAACAAGAAACACTGAAGTGAAGGTTACAACGTCTGTGATTGATGTCTATCACAATTAAGTAATTAACTGAACTTTGCAAGTTAAATGGGATGAGTAGAGTGACAAGGAAATATGAGAGAGGTTAGTAGAGAAATATGCTTTCAAAAGGAACCTGCTATTTCTGTGCCATTCATGATGGTAAATGAAGAGCCGACCTTGTTCTGTGCGGCAAAATGCTAAAATGTCTTGACTTAAGGTAGTAGTGTCTCATGATGTTGGAATTAATGTAGGATCTGAAATCAATATATAGTGCCAAATTTCTTCTTGTGTTTTATGACAAGAAGTAAACTATCCAGTCAAACAATCTGAAAGGCGTGAAATTTTGAACAGATTATTCTATTTGAACCTCAAGCAGACCACATCTTTTTTAGATTGGCATTGGTGTTTTTTCAGGATAAGTTAAGAACCTCCAAACATGGCCCGAATTAAGTCATCAAGTACCTCATAAGGCTAATAACAATGCCTTGTATTTAATGTTGGAAAACAGAAAAGATCATTTTCAGAGTAAGATAGAAGATCACAAGTACTCTCTTGACATTTTTTTTAACCTTCTGAAGATTTTTGGAGGGCGCTTCAAGCATTGACAACCATTTCCACTCATCTTCATTTGATAAAAATATACCTGTAAGTGGCTTTCATATGGTGGTTAATGATTTCAGATAATCAGCAAAATCAATGTCACAGGTTCTATCATTTCTGGACAGGTACTCCTTGGTTTGCTGAGTGTGTGGAATGTTTCATTTCTTGGTTACCCAGCTAGAGTAAGCAAAGCTCTCCATGGCAGTATTACGTCCAGTTACAAATTAGTTATTAATACGCGTTCTGAGTAGACCTTTCTGTCTATTGAATGTGTGTTCTAGGCAATATTACCATATTCCCAGGCGCTTGAGAAACTGGCACCACATATACAGCAGGTACTTTACTATATTTTGTTTTACTACCATCTGGACATTATCTTTTGGTTGTTTTTAGTTGACATCCTAACATATGATTGTTATGTTATAAAGCTTAGTATGGAGAGTAACGGAAAAGGTGTCTCCATTGATGGTGTTCAACTTCCCTTTGAGACTGGTGAAATTGATTTTGGTGAACCTGGAACTAATGGCCAACACAGTTTCTATCAATTAATCCATCAGGTAATAATATCATTTCCATATATGTGGCAACATTACCAACCTGTAGCAGTTTGTAAAGTTGTGCCGCTTGATCTGCATTATTATCTGCCTGACACAGGTACTTTCATGTATGAGAGTACACCATAGGGTGTTTCATGATTTCAAAATTGTTGAAATCAACTGGCAGATAGATCTTCATGACAATCAACTGTACCCTTTTCTTTCATGATTTCTCATATGCTTGATTTTCTATGTTCTTATCCTGTTTGTATTGATATTTTCTTAACTTTTGCATGATTGCATTCTACATTTGTCCGCACTAAGATTCCAATTACTTATAAGCTACGTAGTCTCATTTTTTCCCCAATCCATATACTGTTCTGGTTGATAAGTCATAAGTGATAATTTCTCAGAGTGATGTTGAAGATGGCTGGTTTTGCTCAGGCTTATAAAACTTGTGAAAGAAACTTAGAGGATAAGTCCTTCCACCTATTTCGAATCTGTATTCTTTATTGATTATGATTGTATTGAAACATGCAGGGAAGGGTCATCCCTTGTGATTTTATTGGCATTGTAAAAAGTCAGCAGCCTGTTTACTTGAAAGGTATTTCTCTGGTACACCTGACTTCTGATGGTCTTGTTGACATTGTAATTCTTCTGCCTTATAAATTGCTTACAACGATAAATCTCTTACAGGGGAAACTGTGAGTAATCATGATGAACTGATGTCCAATTTCTTTGCCCAGCCTGATGCACTTGCTTATGGAAAGGTACATACTGAGTGGCTAGATATATTTGTTTGATTATGTTTCTTGCTTTGCTTACCGAAACTGACTGCTTCTTTTCAGACTCCTGAACAATTGCACAGTGAGAAAGTTCCAGAACATCTTATCCCTCATAAGGTGATGACCGTTCACCTATATTACTTTAGTTGATGCTTTAGCATTATGTTTAAACCATCTTGCCACCTATATTTAACTTTTCTGATTGAGCCATCTTGCCACCATTTTTTAACAGACTTTTAAGGGCAATCGGCCATCGCTAAGTTTGCTGCTGCCTCAACTATCTGCATATGAGATTGGACAGGTTTGTCACAAGTACATTAGCATACATCATTTAAAATTGCAACCATTCAATCCTCGATAGGATTCTGGGCTGATATGGGGAATTAACGATGTATTTGTTCTTCAGCTTTTATCCATTTATGAGCACCGAATTGCAGTCCAGGGTTTCATATGGGGAATCAACTCGTTTGATCAATGGGGAGTAGAGTTAGGGAAGGTATGTGCACGATCTTGTGTGTCTTGCTCCCATATTTTCTTTTTTATTCGAAGTTCCAATTGTGTTGGACCACCATCTGGCAAGTGCTACATGACTTTATTTTCCTGTTCACATGTTTGTATGTCATATTCTTCACACTTGAATTTTACTTCATTATTCCTGGAATTTGATGTTTCAGTCACTAGCTTCTCAAGTGAGGAAACAGCTGCATGGATCCCGGATGGAAGGGAAGCCTGTGGAGGGCTTTAACCACAGTACTTCAAGTTTGCTAGCAAGATATCTCGCCGTACGCCCATTTGCTATATCATTTCCCAGTCTGATCAATAACAACAAAATTCATATCCAAAGAAAAAATTTGAAAGCACTTTCACTTGATTTATTCTTTTTGTAGGTCCAGCCATCCACCCCTTTTGACAGTACCGTGCTGCCGAAGGTGTAACTTGAGATGTTCCACATGCTAATTGCTAAGTTCTTACCTGGCAAGGTTCAGTGCAAGTCTTCGTTCCGTTTGGCGGTTGTCAGTCTCTCAGCCGGTTTGGCAGTGCTGTAATTTTGTGGTTTCGTGTACTCCTACTTGGAGAAGAAGAGAAACTGACAGATATTATGGAGAAAATAAATTTACCTGGTGCAGCATGAGGAAACCGAAGAATGCGGTCTTTTTTCGAGTTTTTGGGCGCTGTACCATAAAGCCGTGGAATTAACGGGTGTAAACTCAGCTGCAGTTACAATACCATACATGTGTCTTTTGTTTGCACTTGGACAGTATAATGCTTTTGCAGCCGTGGTTTATGTGCTTTTATAAATGCAGTACAGCTACCGGATTAAACTTCTGAACTCTGAGTGCGCATGGGTGGCCCGATGCCAACCATTCTTGCATGCTTTGCTCTGCTCGACAAAACACAATCGTTTCATCTACACATTCTCTCCGTGTGACTAATGTCGATATGTACATCAGCTTGCAGGCTGCGTCAGAGGCGACTGGTGGAAAAGAAGAGGCAAGGCAGCTGTTCACAGACGCCAGAGCAGGAAGATCGCGCAATCAACAACGGGCGCGGCGAGCATGAATCGCAACGGTCCGACAGCACTGGCGTCCACGGCAGGTCAACAGCTGCTGCTAGCCTGCTCTACCGGCGCGACCGGCCCTTCACCGGACTCAAATCGTCGTCGTCGTCGAAGGGACGGCCGAACCCGGTGACCGCGCAGCCACTGTACTCCCCGATCTCCATCGGCGCCTGCCTGATCCTCTCCATGTCCGACAGTGGCGGAGCCACCCATCACGCAGGGTGAGGCATATGCCCCAGCTAGCCGCCGGAAACTCGCCTGCCGCGCCCCGCCGGCGGGCCCTTGCCGGCCTGCCCCACCTAGAATTTTTTGCTAGCTCCGCCTCTGATGTCCGACGTGTACCGCCCGGGAGCCCTGTGGGCCTTGTACGAGGGCTCTGACGCCGCGGTGCCGAGCGTCATGCTCTGCCCGGGCCGCGCTCCCTCGTTCAGGTCCTCCAGCGACATGTCCCCCTCCAGCGCCCTCACGATCTGCAGCTAGCCATTGCCACCGCCTGAGCTATCCGCAGAGCGTTCTGGTCAAAGAAATGGCCGGCGGCGCGTACCTGGCTCATCTTGGGGCGCTTCTTGGCCGAGTGGCGCACCGCGGCCGCGGCGCAGGCCACCAGCCACGCCATCTCCACGGGGTCGTAGCTGCCGTGCAGCCTCGTGTCCGCGACGCCGTCGTAGTCGCCGTCGGCCAGCGCGCGCGACAGGGCCGGCCTCGCCTGCGGACGCACGCACGCAATAGAGGTAGCCCCGGTCAGATCAGATGGTGATCGTGCCAACGCGAGCGCCGCGCTGGTAAACGACGCGCCAGGGTGAACAACAAGGCCTTGCCCAGTCGACGAGGCTGTCCTCAAGGAACGAGCTGGTGGCGGTGCCGCTGTCGACGGGCCGCCGCCCCGTCAGGAGCTCTAGCAGCATCACGCCGTAGGAGAAGACGTCCGACTTCTCCGTCAGCTTCCCGCTGGACGCGTACTCCGGCGCCAGGTACCCGAACGCGCCCATGACGCGGGTCGAGACGTGCGTGCTGTTGTCGGAGGTCAGCTTGGCCAGCCCGAAGTCCGCGACCTGCAAGACAGAGCAGGAGCCTGCTGCGATCAGATACCGCAGGAACATTTGGGGTCAAGATGATGGGAGCTATCAGCGGCGTCGCCTTTGATCCACCAACCATTGCTTCGAAGTTGTTGTCGAGAAGAATGTTGGCGGACTTGATGTCGCGGTGAATGATCCGAGGATGGCCTTCATGGTTACATCACGAATGAAATTCAGAAATGATCACATCACGAACCAAGCTGGCTGTTGACGACAATGCAGAGGAGGATGGATGGAAACTGGGTAGGGATGCTCACAGTCTTCGTGCAGGTAGGCGAGCCCTTTCGCCGCCCCCAGCGCGATGCGGAGCCTCGTCGGCCACTCCATCACCGGCTGCCCTTTCCCTGCAACCCCAGAAAACGTCGTCAGGCCACGGCATTTGGGTTGCTGCAACGAGAGGCCAAAACTTGGTGCGCGCGCTTAACTGAACTGGGAACCCTCACTGACCGTGGAGGTGGAACTCGAGGGTCTTGTTGGGCACGAACTCGTAGACGAGCATGCGCCGGGCGCCGGCGATGCAGTAGCCGACGAGGGACACGAGGTGGCGGTGGTGCACCCGGCTGATGATGTCCACCTCGGCCTGGAACTCGCGCTCCCCCTGCCCGCTCCCGGACTTGAGCTGCTTCACGGCCACCGCCCTGCCGCCGGGGAGCACGCCCTTGTGCACGTACCCGAACCCGCCCTGCCCGAGCAGGTTCGCCGGCGAGAAGCTGGCCGTGGCCGCCGCCAGCTGCTCGTAGGTGAAGGTACCCTTGCCGAGCCCCAGCGCCTCATGTGGTGACGGCGGCGGCTGCGGCGAGCTGAAGTACACGCCGGAGGTCATGTCGGGCGGCGGCGGCGCGTGCCAGCCACCCCCCGGCGGGCCGAAGCTGCTCATCGGCGTCGCTGCCGCGCCGGCGTCGCTCTGCCATTGCTGCTGCGGCCCACTCGTGCAGTACGTGCTGTTCCCTGTGGTTGCAAGTCTAATCCCCTTAGCTCAGCGGAACGCGTCAAGAATCAACAGCAAGCAAGAACCACGAGTAGACGGCGGGCGAGAGGGCTTGCTGTTAGTGTGAGCAGCGTGTTCTGTGCTCTACCTCTGTACGCTGATGACGTGTCGCCGTAGTAATGCATGGGATTGTGAGGTCTCTTCCTCCTCCTCGGCGCCGTCCTCCTCGAGCAGCAGACGCAGGCGGCGATGAGGATGACGAGGAGCGCCGCGGCGCCGGCAGCGGCGAAAACGACTTCCACCATGGTGGGGCCGCCATGGTGCGTAGAAACCGGTGGCGGCGGACTGCCACCGCCATGTGAGCCTCTAGACGATTGCTCCGGTGGTGGTCGAGATGGAGAGTGGGTCTTGGCCGGCGAGATCGCAGAGCCACGGGACCTCGCCGGCGGCGAGGAGCCGCTGGGCTCGGGTGGCGCCGGAGAGGACGAAGCCACAGGCGGGGACGGCGAGTCCGCTGACGGCCGCGGGGCGGCCGAAGGAGCAGGGCTGCTCTTCGTCGGCGGCGACGGAGCCGCCGGCGGGCTGGTCGAAGTATTAGACGACATGGCGCGCCACGAGACGATCAATCTGCACAAACTTTCGAGGCCGTGCGGGTCCCTCCGCTGCCGCGGCTCCGGGCGGGGGATGAGAGGAGGAGGAAGCCGCAACCGCAACGGCGTCGCGGCTCCGCCCCCCCCCCCCCCCCCCTCTTGTTAGGAATAATCACGCCATGGCATGTTCGTGGTGTGTGTATGCCGCGCTGCGTCGCGTCGCGCCGGGTGTGTTCGCGCGTGCGTGTATGTAGGCAGCTGCGGGGTCGTCGAGTCCAGGGCTGGTGCGGCGTCGCGGTGCGTCCGTGACGTGTAGAGAGTCCAGGTCCTGTACGTGTGTGTGTCACATACAGGAGCCCTGTTAGTGTACGTGTGTGTCACGTATAGGTCTAGGTTGTGTTTGTTTAGGTTGAGTCCAAGTCCGTTGAGAGGGATGGGGTGTGTCCTGATCTGCAGGGAGGAGTGCCGCGACGTGTGGAACGAGCGAGTGGATCTCGTGTCGTCGCTGAGCCGTTCATGTAGTTCGTGGGCACAAGGGCCGGCTTGGAGATGAGCTTCCCTGGCCTATTTAGCCTCTGTACTCCTACGGTTGTGACTTGCCGAGTCCATTTTTAGTTGAATCAAGGCCAAAATACAGGAGCTATTGGCTCCGCGGCGTTCGTCGCCGAAAATCACTGTTCATCTTCCTCCTCGGGTTCCCTGTGTGTGTGAGCGTTAGACAGAGCGAGGCAAGGTGTAGGCAGGTGGAACGTGCGTTCCTGGGCGTAGCCAACACCTCTCCCGCTCCCGGGCACGCACGACGCCGAGCAGCAGCAGCGGGGTCAGGCCCGGCGCGCCCGGTCAGGGCATTTCACCCCGGGCGGCGCCATCTCAAAATAACAGGGGGAGAGGAGGAGGATCCTCATTCCCCTTGCTCTGCTTGCTGCCCTGTTCCTGATTCTGTTTTTTTTTTGAAGTCTGTTCCTGATTCTGTTGCGTTCTGCTGATCTTGGCGGGCGGGTGGTTGGTGTTTGCCTCATCAACTCAGTATAGGTGGGGCCCAGCGCTCGGCCCGTTCTCTGTTCCCTCCCGTCCGCCCGGCGGCAGTTCCGCGAACACCACAAATGTTACGTCACCGTCATCGCCATCGCGCGTACGCCCTCGCTCCACGCGCGGCCGGCCACCTTCGACCGCATGCGCCGCTCCCCATCGTCGCCCACTCGCCCTCACAGCTCGCCGTGCCACCGCCACTGCTCCACTCGGCCGGCACTACCGGACGCCTTCTTCAAGATCCCGTCCAGCCCAGTTCACGGCGACGATCTCCTAGAAAGGCGGCCACGCGGCGGGGCCCAGCATGTCGTCGACCCGATCATCGCAGCGTCCCCCGCCATGCTGAGCCTCCAGCACCTCGTCGCCCTCGAGACCGACCCCCTGCAGACAGGGTGCTGTACGTTCCGTCATCTGCAGACTGCAGTGCAGCAGATCGATTAATGCATGGCATCTTATTGCTTGCGGCTTGCAGGTGGTGTCCATGACTTTCATCAGAGGCGGCGAGTATGGACACAGCCACACAGGACACCAAGCCAAGCCAGTGGCATAAGGTTTGAACCCTCCTTGACTCCGGACAGTTTTAGTTTCTCTCGATGCAACTGCTGAGGGATGCTCTCACGGTGTTTGATGAAATTCTCTTAAACTATTGCAACTTGTAGAAGACTTCTTAGTACCTGCCAATATAATGTTCAAAAACGAATTCAGAGTTTGGTTAATCATAGTTTAGATTCTAATAAAGCTGCAATCCTGCCCTTATTGAAACATTTTTTAATTAGAAAAGACACCAGCCTACGAGTGACCTGCAGGCCTGCTACCATGACAGTATGAAGGCCATGCAGGTTGTTGTATCCTCACTCTGTCTAAGGTTGGGACTAATATTTATGATTTAAACATTATTTGAAAGGCACCATTGATGGCAGTTCATTGAGGAAAAAAACATTGAAGGAGTGTAGCTCATTTTTTTAAGATTCTTTTTATTTCAATTTGCAGCCTGCTGATATTCTTATATATCCGTTGAAGCTTCTATATCTATATATTATATAAGATCTGTAACCTGATGTTCAAATTGATCTGTGCATTATTACCCCAAGCCATAGGCAAAAGTTTTTTTGGGCTAAAAGTGACAATTGTTGTGTATTCAGTATATATATGCATGAAAGAAAAGCCTACTAGCAACTATCCTGTATTTCGGAGATGCGGCCAACTGAGTGAGCTGTAAGTGTGCAATATGGCTTTTGTATCCACAACTAGCTCACTATATATATGCATCAGGTAATGCAGTTAATTTCCCCAGATAACCCATCTCGAAGGAACTATAAGGTATCTTCTCTGTCAGCAAATTGTAGGCATTACCTTTTCTGTATTTGAAAAATGCAACATTCAGTTACCCTTTGCATACTTAATTGTTCTGACAATAATCGTGTAGATAGGAATGTGTCACCAATTTCTTTCTAACTGAAATCTTCATGAATACATGCAAAGCTACTTACACCACTGCACTACTTAAACCAAACTCAGATGTAATATCTAAATTTGCCTAAAATGCAAGTGCATCAGTGCTATCTGTTTCTATTTTCTTGGAGTCAGAAACCACAAGTTTTTTCTTGTGAAATTAGTACTAAATTTTCCTAACATGCAAGTACATCAATGCTATTTGTTTCTATTTTCTTGGCATCAGAACCACAAATTTTTCTCATGCAATTAGTACTCTAATTAGTACCTTGGTATTCATCCTTAACTAGTTTGTATGCTACAGGATAACAGTCACAGGTAGGAGACAGTGACAAATTAGAAGCACAGAACTATAAGGGTGTCGTTGTTTGTTCAGTTAACTTTTTTGTGTTTAGGTTAGATGCAAATCAATGCCTCACGAACTTTTTTATTTCTATGTTCCCCTATGTATCTTGCTGAAGATACAACCATTTGCATTGATATGTAGTATAATTATTGTTATGCTTAAGTCGGAACTATTTTATTGCATAGTTTTTCTTGTGACATGAAATTGTGATGTGATACTATTTTACATTATCTTTGCACAATAAACCAAGTAATTTATGATTTTCTTTTTGCTCCCGTTGCAACGCACAGGCACTTACCTAGTCTAGATAAAATATGCATTTAGCAGAGTAAAAAATTGTTATGGTCGGTAAAGTCTACGAACGCAGGAGGCGCGTCGCTAGTGGCTAGATGCAGCGTGCATGGCGCGCTGCGTTGTTGTCGTTTGTTGCTCGCGTTTGTTACTCGTTCCCTAGATTCTAGGAAGTGCTAGGCTTCAAGTTTGTTAAGATATTTTGTATAAGAACCATCATCCAAGGAATGAGGAGATCAGCCAGAGATAGAGTTATCTCTTTCTCCCTGGCGTCTTGCGTCCGCTCTCCACGTTCCAGCAGTCTCGCCGCCGGCCGTCAGGACGGTGTCGAGCGCTCGTTCCCGCCGCGCGCCTAAACCACGTCCACCTCCCAGCCATTCATACTTCCTCCGTAACACCCACAACACTCTGGTATCAGGGATGTCGGACATCGTTCCTGGCGTCTCCACCGCGCCGTCCCTGCCCATGTCCATCGCACCAACTCCTTCCGCCGCGCCGACCACCGCCATCTCCACAGCGTCCGTTCTCCCGGCTACGGCCGCGGAGTCAAGCGCTCTCGACACTCTGACGACGGCCATCTACGGGCTTCAGCGCCAGATGGGATCCTTCGCAACTCGTTTGTCATCCATAGAAGGTCGCGGGTCCCCATCTGCTGCGGGATCTTCGTTTGCACCCCAGCCGTCGCCTTTCGGAATGCCGGGATACGGCATGCCGCCGCAGCCGGTACCTTCCACGGCGTCGCCCATCGTGCATACCACCGCTGCCTCCCATCCACTACCCATCCACCAGATCAACTTTCCACACTCGCCCTCGCCGATCCCGAACTTGAACGGGCCGCCGCACTCGCCGCCGCCGTTTGAAGCCATGGAGACCGCCGACGATCTGGAGGTGCCGCGCTTCCACAAGCTCACGTTCCCGACGTTCGACGGCAAGACCGACCCCTTGGGTTGGTTGAACAAGTGCGAGCAATTCTTCCGCGGTCAGCACACCCGTGAGAACACTAAGGTTTGGCTCGCCTCGTTCCATTTGACGGATGGCGCCCAGCAGTGGTACGACATGCTCGAGCGCGATGCGGGAGGTGTCCACAACATTCCGTGGCCGACCTTTCGCGCTCTATGTCAGCAGCGCTTTGGGCCGGCCCTGGGAACAAACCACCTCTCCGACCTGGCGCGCCTTCCGTTTTCGGGCACCGTCGACGGCTTCATCGAAGCGTTCCAGCAGTGCTTGGCTCACGCCGGGTCCCTCACCCAGGAACAACAAGTGCAGCTATTCTCCGGGGGCCTCCCCGACCACATCAGGGTTGACGTGGAGCTGCAGATGCCACATGACCTTCAGCGCGCCATGTGCCTAGCGCGCGCATATGAGCGTCGTGCCGCGGCCGCGGTCACCGCTCCGGCGTTCCGGCCTCCGCGCGTTCCGGCCCGCCCTCACCATCCGGCCGCGGGCGCAAACCCGGCACCCACTTTTGCGGCCACCACGGCGCCGGCGCCCGTGCCGCCGCCCCCACCCAGGCCGTTCCGTCGCCTCACGCCAACGGAGATGGCGGACCGCCGGCGTCAAGGCCTGTGCTATAACTGCGATGAGCAGTATGCGTGCGGCCATAAGTGCCAGCGCCTCTTCTACCTCGAAGTCTCATACTTCGTTGACGACGACGAGCCCCCGCAAGACGCCACCCTGACTGCGCCAGAGGAGCCCCTAATTTCGTTGCACGCCATTGCCGGGATCCGCACTACGGACACGATGCGTGTGCGTGTGTCGGTGGGCAACTACGTGATGACGGCGCTCCTGGACACTGGCTCGACCCACAACTTCATCAGCCCCGCAGCGGCCACGCGGGCGGGTCTCCGCTTTGGCGACAGTGCGGGCATGACCGTGATCGTGGCCAACGGCGACCGAGTGCCGTGCGCCGGCCTCGCGCGCGACGTCGACATCCGGATTGTTGACGAGCACTTCTCCATCGACTGCTACACTATTCCGTTGGATTGCTACGACATGGTCCTTGGCGTTCGTTGGCTGCGAACTCTGGGACCCATCCTCTGGGACTTTGACGACATGTGCTTGGCATTCTGGCGCCGCGACCGTCGCGTCCTCTGGCACGGACTGGATTCGTCCTGGACGTCTTCAGCGGCCGCCAGTCGCCTCCATGGCGTTCGCGCTGCCGAGCCGGATCTCTTGGCGCTGCTCCTCGACGACTACAATGACCTCTTCGCCGAGCCGACGGGTCTACCGCCGCCGCGACACTGTGACCACCGGATACATCTCGTTCCTGGTACTCCTCCGGTGTCCGTTCGGCCATATCGCTACCCGCAGCTCCAGAAGGATGAACTGGAGAAGCAATGCGCCACCATGCTCGCTCAAGGCATCATCCGACCGAGCGTGTCTCCATTCTCAGCCCCTGTTCTCCTGGTCAAGAAGCAGGATGGCTCGTGGCGCTTTTGCGTGGACTATCGCGCGCTCAATGACCGAACAGTCAAGGACAAATTTCCCATTCCGGTCGTGGAAGAACTCATTGATGAACTCCATGGCGCTCGCTTCTTCACGAAGCTGGACCTCCGCGCTGGTTACCATCAAGTGCGCGTGCACCCGGCCGACATCGAGAAGACGGCCTTCAGAATGCACCAAGGCCATTTCGAGTTTTTAGTCATGCCGTTCGGCTTGTCCAACGCCCCGGCGACGTTCCAGCGCCTCATGAACATCGTGCTGCATCCGTTCCTCAGGAGGTGCGTTCTAGTCTTTTTTGACGACATTCTAATCTATAGCCGTTCCTGGTGTGAACACCTGCAGCACCTGCGCGCCGTTTTCGACACGCTGCGGTCACACCACCTCAAGGTGAAGCGCTCCAAGTGCGCCTTCGCAACTTCGTCAGTGGCCTATCTCGGCCACGTGATCTCGACTGACGGTGTGGCCATGGATAGCGACAAGGTGGCCGCGGTGACCTCCTGGCCGCAGCCGCGCTCCGTCCGCTCCCTGCGCGGCTTCCTGGGCTTGGCCGGCTACTACCGGCGCTTCATCAAGGACTTCGGCAACCTGGCGGCACCGCTAACGCAGCTCCTCAAGAAGGACGCGTTTCTATGGACCGACGCAGCCGCTACCGCGTTCGACGCCCTCAAGCGCGCTCTGTCCACGGCACCGGTTCTGCACATGCCGGACTTCGCCCAGTCGTTCATGGTCGACTGCGATGTTTCGGGCACGGGGTTCGGTGCGGTACTACATCAAGGCGCCGGTCCCCTGGCCTTCTACAGCAAGCCGTTCGCGCCGCGCCACCTCAAGATTGCGGCCTACGAGCGTGAACTTATCGGCCTGGTCCAGGCCGTCCGCCATTGGAGGCCCTACTTGTGGGGTAGGCTGTTTGTCGTCCGTACTGATCACTACGCCCTCAAGTTCATGCTCGATCAACGTCTATCTACGGTCCCGCAGCACCAATGGATCAGCAAACTTTTCGGTTTCGACTTCTCCGTCGAGTACTGACCCGGGCGCATGAACACCGTCGCCGACGCCCTTTCCAGGATGGAGGTCGGCCAGCCCGAGCTCGCGGCGCTCTCGGGTTCGATGTTCAGCTTCTACAACGACCTTCGCGCCGAGCTGGAGAATGACGCCAACCTGCGCAGCCTCCGCGACACCATCACCGAGACCCGTGGCGCCCCATGGCGAGTCGACGAGGGCCTCATCCTCTGCGGCCGGCGCGTCTTCATCCCAGCGACGTCGTCCGCGCTGGCCACTGTGCTCCAGCTCGCCCACACCAACGCCCATGAGGGAATTCAGAAGACGCTGCACCGACTCCGTGCAGACTTCGTCGTCGACAGCGACCACCGGCTGGTCCGTGAGTATGTCCGGGCCTGCTCTATCTGCCAGCCGTGAGTATGTCCGGGCCTGCTCTATCTGCCAGCGCAACAAGACAGAATCGTTACATCCTGCGGGTCTCCTACAACCACTCGACATCCCAGCGCTGGTGTGGTCGGACATCTCCATGGACTTCGTGGAAGGCCTCCCCAAGGTACATGGCAAGAGCGTCATCCTCACCATCGTGGATCGCCTGTCCAAGTATGCCCATTTCATCGCCCCTCGGCCACCCTTACACGGCTGCTTCAGTGGCACGGGCTTTCTTCTCCGAAGTGGTGCGCCTCCATGGATTTCCCTCCTCGATCGTCAGTGATCGTGATCCGGTGTTCACGGGTCATGTGTGGCGCAATCTGTTCAAGTGCGCGGGCGTCCAGCTGCGGATGAGCATGGCCTTCCACCCCGCAGACAGATGGACAGTCGGAGGCTGTCAACAAGACGATAGCCATGTATTTGCGCTGCATCACCGGCGACCGACCCCGCGCGTGGCTCGACTGGCTTCCGTGGGCGGAGTTCTGCTACAACACCGCCTACCACTCCGCACTACGTACGACTCCGTTTCAGGTGGTCTACGGCCGTCCGCCTCCGGCGCTTCTTCAGTATACGGCGCACTCGGCGCAGACTTCGACGGTGGACACGCTCCTGCAGGACCGCGACGCCTTCATCACCGAGGTCCGGGAACGCCTACAACAAGCACAGGAGTACGCCAAGCGCCACTACGACGCCAACCACCGGGACCTGACTTTCGACGTCGGGGACTGGGTGTGGCTTCGGCTGCTCCATCGGCCGGCTCAGTCACTGGTTCCGGGACGCCAGAGCAAGCTTAGCCCGCGCTATGCCGGTCCGTACCAGGTACTGGAACGTGTGGGCGATGTGGCGTATCGTCTTCGACTGCCGGAGGGGGCGCGCATACACGACGTCTTCCATGTCGGCGTTCTGAAGCCCTTCCATGGAACACCGCCTACATCGACTCCGGCTCTTCCTCCTCTGCAGCATGGTCATCCTCTTCAGGCGCCGGAGAAGGTGCTGCGCGCCAAGCTTCGCCGTGGCGTGTGGTTCATCCTCGTTCAGTGGACAGGTCTGCCGTTGGCTGAGGCTACGTGGGAGCCATTGGCGGCCTTCCGTGAAGCGCATCCTACGTTCCAGCTCGAGGACGAGCTGTTTGTCGACGGCGGGAGAGATGTTATGGTCGGTAAAGTCTACGAACGCAGGAGGCGCGTCGCTAGTGGCTAGATGCAGCGTGCATGGTGCGCTGCGTTGTTGGCGTTTGTTGCTCGCGTTTGTTACTCGTTCCCTAGATTCTAGGAAGTGCTAGGCTTCAAATTTGTTAAGATATTTTGTATAAGAACCATCATCCAAGGAATGAGGAGATAAGCTAGAGATAGAGTTATCTCTTTCTCCCTGGCGTCTTGCGTCCGCTCTCCACGTTCCAGCAGTCTCGCCGCCGGCCGTCAGGACGGCGTCGAGCGCTCGTTCCCGCCGCGCGCCTAAACCACGTCCACCTCCCAGCCATTCATACTTCCTCCGTAACACCCACAACAAAAATATCTAGCAGATGCCTCCTATTTAGATTTGAGTATGATCTCACAATTGTATTAGGAGCATAATACTTTTAAGAAAGTTACCTGAATAGCTAACCACAAAATGGAGCAACATGTACAGCCACAAAGGGTCATGATCTTCTCCAGCTATTGATGATGCCGGCTATGTTATTCCTTGCCCATCTACACATGTCAGTTGATTTTTTTTTCATTTCAAATACTACATGTGTCAGTAACATTTTCAAATAGTTATTCATCAAACACATGTTCCATTGTAGGTGAAGAAAGCTAGAAGTTCATCTAGTACCCGCAACAAGTTGGTACCTGCAGTACGTGGACAAAGCTAAATGGGAAGCAAAGTACAAATTTCAAAGTGAACATGATAGGTTTTAGTTGTTAAAAAAAAATAGATAAGTAATATTTGTATAATATTGGCACTTTGTTTATGCTTCTTTACGAACACAATTGTCTATTGAGTAATGGACAAGTTGGCTATTGTCAAGGCCAAATGCAATATTATTAATGCTTTACGTCCCATTATGATTAATGATAGAAAATAGAAAATAAAATACCTTGATTTGAATTTCTACATCTCGATGCACTATATATATATATACATAAAATAAAAAACACATTTTTTGGACGAATTAAAGCGTTACAATACAACGTGTCAATACTGCTACATACAAAAATATATATGTATGTATGAAATCATTTCTACAGGTATTGATACACACTATGATGTTACTATACAACATATCGATATATGTACACACGCAATAAAGACGCGGCTACATTATTGTTTCTACTTTTGTTAACACGTGTTTAGGCATTATAATAAACGTGTCATCTACCACGTCACCTCTCCATGTAAGTTGCCGTGTCACCTGCCACATCATCTTTCCACGTCACCTACTATATCGTCTCTATACTCCTTAATGCGGAATAATGCATCACTACAAAACATGACTACAATAGTAGACACAACTTGTGAATGTAACTACAATATTGTCTCTACAGCTTTTCACACGTGATGAAATGTTACTATACAACATAACAACACTAATAAACACGTGTTATATGTGCATCTATAAAAGCGTATCAATGTGTCTATGAAACGTCTATTCATCTTTTTTTTTGCGAAAGAAACATCTATTCATCTAATATATACGCTTATGAAAATTGTATCTACGGATCCTGACGGTCCATACGAAAATGCTTCTAACATGTTTTCGTAAAGCGTGCCTACATCACTATAGAGACGCGTTAAAGCGTGTCTACTACCTAAAAAAAGCGCAGCTACAGGGGGGTTTTCTAGTAGTGCATGGTGTTCTTGTGCTCTCTCTTCTCCTTCCAAAGCTCCTTGTGGAGGCGACGACCGTCCGATGAAGTGTACAAGTCGGCGCTGGAGTCGGAAGAGTCAGAGGAGACCAGAATAGGCACATAATCGGTGCCGAGAAGGTTGTCAGGGTTTCCAATCTCAAAGGCGCTAACAAGATGCACATAGTGATTAATAAAGCGAGCAATCAAGAACATGAGAAAGAGGACGATAGGTTTGGAGTTTACTCAAGATTGCGAAGCTGCTTGCTGCTCCAAGGGTTATGTTCCCCGGTCAACTCTTCTGCGTGGCATTTATCTTTGTCCGCCATGGGAACCTCGTCAAGCTCTCCAGATGAGATTGGAAAAGGGATGAAGATAGGTTTTGGTCTAGTGGGAGAAGACTTTGGATGCAGTTCCATTCTATCGGCCCGGTAGATATATTGGGAGTCATAAAGCTATTGGCAGTAAATGCAGAAGACCAAACGACAAGAGCCAATAGAATTATTTTCTGAAATTGGCTTGGAATCGGCTAAGTTATTTCGAATCAGGAAAATTAAATCTTGCTTGCCTAACTATATCAGCTAAAAGAATGATCGGATAAACTACGATCGGGTTTAAAAGTCGATCAAGTTAGCCGATTCGGTTTAAAGCTTGGGTTCGAAAAACAATTACGGAGATAAAAAAATCATCGCACAGAAAATAAAGGCACCATGGATCGAAATGTCTAGCAAGAGAATAATGGTGCCTGTAATGCTTGAACTCTTTCTGCTTGCAACTTACCCCCTTGAGTAAGTTGCAAGCAGAAAGAGTTCAAGCATTACAGGCACCATTATTCAAGGGGTTTTTCCTAAATCTAATCCTCCTCAAACACCCTGTTGATGATGTCTTGAGGAGGGGTGCAGTCGATGATGGCTTGGGCATGGTCGGTGAAGCCTGCTGCCGTATTCAGGAATGCTGCAGGGTTGAAGCCTTTGGGGAAGCACCGGTTCATGAACGTTAGGTCCTGGTTCAACCAAACCGATGCTGCAATCATGGCCTGGGTGGTGCCGTGGTCGACGCCGTGATGGGCGATTCCCCCACGTGGATGGTGGAGTGCTGCAGACGCTGTCCGGTGTGTCGCCTAGGGCATTGACGCCATTGGCAAAGGTGTTCACCGCACCTTCTAGGACAGTGTTCTGGTTGACGACGGCTGTTCAAAAAAGAGACATGACAGGTATCAAAGAATGGGTTGGCCTAAAAATCAATTAGGGAGGATGAAAGATAACTTACCGTCCCTCTCCGCCCTCATCTGTTCCAGCTCTACAGCCAGAACTGTAGGAGGTCGTGTTGATGAACCTCCTACAGTTCTGGATTCGTGTTGCAAGACGAAATGCTGAATTTAAGGTTGACCGTAACTCCAGCAACTTACGGTCGATTCTTTTTCCTCCCCCTTCCCCTTTCCCGCACCTTTCCCCTTCATTTCCTCCCCATTCTCTCACGACGGATCGGGATCCCGCGCCTCCCCGCCGACCGCCGCTCTCCTTCCCTCCCCCGGAGCCGCGCTCCCTTCCCTCCCCTTGAGTCCGCTCCCCTTCCTCCCTGGAGCCGCCGCACCTCCTCCGCGGCCGCCGCCGCCGCCTCCATCATTGGACCGCCTCCATGGGACGCCGCGCGCTCCCTCGCCGGCGGCGGCGCCGGATCCGCCTCCCTGGGCTGCCACGCGCTTGCCCGCCGTCGCCGCCGCCGGATCCCGGCTCCCTGCGCTGTGTGGCGGGGGATGGGCGGTGCGGTGCACAGCCGACGGGCCGGCGGCGTCGGCGGGGAGGTAGTTTTTTTTTATTTTACAAATTTTTTTTACCGACCAAAATTTTACCCAATTTTTTTCTTTTTGATTTTGATGCAAATTTTTTTATTCTAAGTATTTTTTTCGGATGCAAAATTTTTTCTATTCTGAATATAAATTTTCTCAACTTTTTTGTCTCTCAAATTTTTGTTTCTAACTTTTTCTCGTCAAAAAATTTTCTCTCTCCAAAATTTCTCTTAGAAATTTTTCTCAAAAATCGGAAAATAACAAAAAAAATTACTAAAAATGAAAAAAACGATCGGGAGATCGACCGTAGGGAGCCCCTCCCTACGGTTAACCGTAAATTAGCGATACTCGTTGCAAGACAGTCCAGGGTGCAGGTCTTGACTATCGATCATTATTATATTCATTAGGCCTATCTTAAACAGCTAGCCTAACAACCGTTTCAGGAGTTGAAACAAGCAACCTAATAACGGTTGGAACCACACATTAATGTCTTTTTTGCGGGGTTAGCAATATAGTATAAAACTACTCGGTGTGCCGACTTGAACTAGCTAGTTTGTACCCGTTTCGACTTGTTGATGAAGATGGCTTATTACTGACTAACAACACACAAATCCAGTCACAAGAGTCCAACCAAAGAACAAACGACCAATGTGATGTGTGTCCTTGATCCAGAAATTGGTCCTGTGACAGTGTACATTTCTGGATCGGAAGAACCGACCCCCACAACCTAGCTCCTCTCCTCTTCTGGACTGCAGCTGAAGCCGCGCGCATGAGACAAGCGGACACCTGCACACATTGGATAGGTGTGGACTCTGGAGAGGTCGTGGTGCAGGTTCGATCGAGCTGGTTCCACTAGTCCCACTTCCACCACACCACGTACGGCTGTACCAGTACGTGCAGCGCAGAAGGCCGCCCAGTTGTCGTGTGCGCGTCAACGGGGCATCGGATACCAATACCAGATTACCACCGCTAGCTGCGGCTGCCCATCGATCGAGCCCAACTAATAAACTAGTGGCCGCGTGCACGTGCGAGGAGCACGAATATGCATGATGGTCGATGCGGCCTTGTAGCAATTGACCATGCATGCGCGGCTGTTGACGTACGGGCATGTACAGTGTAGTGATGCTAGATTTTTAGCACGCACAAATCCCGAAAAAAGAATCTCGCATACATGAAGCACTAAATGAAGTCAATTTGCAAAATCTTTTTAGGGATGTGTGTAATTTTTCACGACGAATCTAATGACGGTAATTAATCGATAATTAGCTACAGTTATGCTACAGTAACTATCCTTAATCGCGCGGTCAAAGGCCTCGTTAGATTCTTCAGGGTCACTAGCGCGGGGTTCCGAAATTGGTTTTGTAAACTGACTTTGTTTGACACTATAATTAATGGTCAAAGTTTGTACTATTCATATGGTGCTAGAATTCTAGCATGAACCAAACAGGCCCACAAAGTTGTGCGCAAAATCCATAATTGCCATGCCAGCATGCCAATCCCACCGTGACATGGCGGTGGGGCACATGTACACGTACCCAGCCGTCGTCGTCACAAGAGCGGATTAATGGCCGGCCATGCTCGCACCTCGCAGGCCGGGATGGGGAACGCAGCTAGGCGCTACTAGCTCTCGATAGGCATTGACCTTGCCTTGCTCTACCTGTTGGGTGCCAATTATTATATTGATGAATCGGATCGAGTTGCTGTGCGCCACGAATTGAAGTCCACGCCCGCCGCCATCCCGGTTCGGCGTTGCGCACCTGTCAATGAAGTGGCACGCATCCCCGCCGCAGGTTTCGGTCAACTCAAAACCCCGCCCGGGCGGCGGCTCCGAGTCCGAGCGCCCTGTTTGGTTCCCTAGAATTTTTTAGTATTTAAAAGTATTAAATAAAAATAATTACAGAATTTTGGGGCTAAATTGCGAGACGAATCTAATGAGGTATATTAATCTATGATTAGCAGATGGTTACTGTAGCATCGCTGTAGCAAATCATGAATTATTAGACTCATTAGATTCGTCTCGCGAATTAGCACTCAGCTATCAAAAAATATTTATAAACAGATTTTATTTAATACTATAAAATAGTAAGATTTTTTTTGATGTGATAGGGACTTCTAAAAAAAATTTGTAACCAAACAGCGCCTGCATGTACTGTCGCCGTCACGGCGTCCGCCTCCGCCTCCCGTCGGGAGCGAGAGTCCCGTCCCGTGCGTTTCCGCGTGAGCCGGCCCCCTCTCGACGTCGCTTTCCGTAGAGCTGGACACGCCGGCTACCTCATCTGGGATTCTGGGTTCTGGGACGGCGATTTCTTCGCCCTATTCCATGGCAAAAAAAAAGGCGATGGCAATATTCCTCCTTCCAATACTCCATACGTGGAGGACCTTTTACTTTTTGTGTGTGTGTGTGCGTGTTTTACTACTACTAGTACTCCAGTACCAGGGACAGACTGAGCCAGAGAGCTTTTACCTACAAACGCCACGTGATTTTCGCAGCCTCGGTCGACGTCGACGGCGAGAGAGAAAACTGGCGAGTACGTCGTGCGCCCGTCCCGTGCCGCTCCGCGTACAGGTTGCACGGCGCTGGTGCTGGTCAGTGGGTCACCCAGTTCACCACCACCACACAGGTTGTCACGTCTAGAGGTCCGGCTGCATGCACACTGTCACGGCGTGTGCTGCCTACTCACTGTCCACGTGGCGCAGCTCCGGGACTGTCAGAGGCTAGCTCTGACTTTTTCATCATCTCTTCGTTACACGGTTTTCACGCACATTGGAATCGGACAACTATTTCAAACATGTTGCTGTTGGTGAAGGAAAAAAAAAGCGTTTTCGTTTCCATCGCTGTTATATATTTAATTTCTTTTCCTCTACGCAGTACCATGCCAATTTGGCACAATCTCACCTTTGTTGAGGAAGACATCCTTAGAACCTCAAATACAAGGGACCGTTGACACTTGAATTGGGCCTAAATAAACTAGTTTAAGAATCAACCCACGCAAGTTTTGCTGCCCAATTGTAACGAAACTCTATGAAACGATGATATAAAATTAGTACCACATTAGTTATGCAACAGGAAAGGACCACCCCAACTCTATATAAAATAAGATATAAACGGTCAATTGAGGCATCCAATCCAATATTCAATTGTCAAAGTTAATTCAATACCCTTTTCCCCTAATCTTTATATTTGTTTTATTGCAACACATGTTGTTCATCTCCTGATCCAAACATCAAAGACGTCGATTACCTTATTCGATGGGCCTCCTTCTGGACGAGAGCTTTGATGTTCGGAGACAAATCGTTCTTGCCGCCCTTCACTGCAGGTACGTTTGTGAAGACATTTTCTTCAAAATTGCTTTGCTAGTGTTTTCTTTACAAATGTACTCACCGAAGTGTGAACAAACTGTGTATTCCTCAACGCAACGTTGTGTGAAGACATTTCCATCAAAATTGCAATGCTAGTGTTCTCTCTACAAATATACTCGGCGTCCATCAAAATTGCATTGCTAGTGTTCTCTCTATAGATATACTCGTCGTCTATCGAAATTGCCTTGCTAGTGTTCTCTCTATGGATACTCGCCGTCCATCGAAATTGTCTTGCTAGTGTTCTCTCTACAGATATACCCGCCGTCCATCGAAATGGCCTTGCTAGTGTTCTCTCTACATATATACTCGCCTTCTCTCTACAAATACCCGCCGTCCATCGAAATTGTCTTGCTAGTGTTCTCTCTACAGATATACCCGCCGTCCATCGAAATGGCCTTGCTAGTGTTCTCTCTACATATATACTCGCCTTCTCTCTACAAATACCCGCCGTCCATCGAAATTGTCTTGCTAGTGTTCTCTCTATAAATACACTACTCACCGGTGGCGGAGGGAAGGGGGGCTTGGCACCCCCCCCAACCTTCCCACACCTTCTAGGATACACTATATAAGTTAAGTTCATAATTATGTAGCTAGTTAATGATATTACTTGTATTATATTTTTTATTCTTACTTCATATTAAACTTTAATATTATCGTATACAAATAAAAAACATTTTTTTATTATTTTCTCCATATATTTTTGTTTTTATTATTGCTTATCAAATATTATTTGTCCCTATGACATACACTCTAATTAGCTAGTTAATTAAAAATCATCGCTTTCCTTGTTTAATCCTTTGGAATTGATCTCCAATTGAACCTATATTATTTAGCATTAACGAGTGTGGTCAATGTATTAACTCTACATAGTAGTATGATGTTTTTGTTTAACGTCTATTTAAGCGACGATTTTACCCATTTAAGCGACAGTTTTCAGGCTAAGCAACAAATGGCCAATTATTTGCCTTTTAACATTTAGAATCTAGCGCTAATTAATTTTGGCACCATTTAACTACTTGTTATTACCGTAATTTTTTTAAGACCAAAGCGTCCTGTTCTCTCTACAAATATACTACTCACCGTCTATAGAAATTGCCTTACACATATGTTGTGTTAAAGACACTTGGCGTGTAAGTGTTATCTCAGCAAGTGTACTCACCATACCCGAGGTATAAACCAACATCACATATATTGTGTTAAAGACGCTTTTATCAAAATTTCCTTGCTAGCGAGCGTTCTCTACAAATTTACTCACAGTTTCCCGTTTTGAACAAACTCTGTCTAACGCAACATGGCACATGGCAGTTGGCACCCCCGGGCAGCCGGGCACCCGCCACCGTATTTTCACAGCTCGGAAGTCTTGCTCCGGAGCCCAGCAAGCACAGAAGAACAATCGGGGCCCATGCGTCAGGGACAGCAGCATTGATTCACCGTACCACGGGAAGTTTCGTCCATGCTCCACCGTGCCATGCCCGCTCGGACTGGGCAAATAAAACCGAGAACCGAGGACCGAACCGAAAAAACCGAGAACGAAGCCGAACCGAACCGAAACCAAGAATTTCGGTTCCTTTTCGGTTCCTGATTCTCAGGAACCGAAATTCTCGGTTCGGTTCGGTTCCTGGACTCGGTTAACCGAGGAACCGTCCTCATGGTACATTCAGCCCATTAACTACTTAAGCCCATTAGAGCATCGGCCCAACTGCGTAGAAACCCTAGCCGTCCGGCTGTCCCTATCCCCGAGCCCAAGTCCCACTCCCGTCTCCCAGTCCCAGCCGCCCATCCCGCACTCGACAGTCGGCACTCCCGTCTCCCTCCCTTCCTCCATCTCCCACTCTCCCTCCCTCCCTCCCGGCGCGGCACCGCCACGCCTGGCCGCCCTCTCGGCCTCTCCCTCCCTTCCACCCGGCGGAGCGACGGCGGTAGCGCGCGGCCACGAGAAGGCGCGGCGGTGGCGGATCCTCGGCGGCTCGACGCGCGGCCGCGTCCCGCGGGAGGGCGTGGCGGCGGCGGATCCTCGGCGCGCGGCCCTCCCTTCCACCCGGCGGAGCGACGGCGGTAGCGCGCGGCCACGAGAAGGCGCGGCGGGGCGGATCCTCGGCGGCTCGGCGCGCGGCCGCGTCCCGCGGGAGGGCGTGGCGGCGGCGGATCCTCGGCGCGCGGCGGATCGACGGCGCGCAGCCGCGGGAGGGCGTGAGGGCGGTGGATTGACGGCGTGCGGCCACGAATCGACGAAGACGGCTCTTCGATGACAACAGCGGTCTCCGCGCGCCGCGCGCGGATCCAGCAGGCCGGGTGAGGGCGGCGGCGGTCACCCCGGCGGCCACTCCGGCGGGCGGCGGCCAGCGCTTGCACGAGGGCGGTGGTGGACTGGTGGTGGCGCCAGCAACGGGCGAGGAGGCGAACGGCGGCTCTGGTCGGCGGAGGACTGTTTTTTTTTTTGATTTCGTGAGCCCATGTTGAGGTGACTCGGTTAATTCGGTTATAACCGGAACCGAACCGAAAGAACTGAAACCGAATTTTTTCGATTCCCACTTCTGAAAAGAACCGATCGGTCCCTATTTTCTGAGAACCGAATTTGTGCAGGAACCGAAGAACCGAACCGATCGGTTCGGTTAGAACCGAATGCCCAGCCCGATTGCCCGCCCGCTACTTGCAGTTAAGCCCCGCCCAACCCCCCCCCCCCCCCCCCCCCCCCCCGGCCCGGCGGCTATATAAACAGCAGCGCCAGTGGCCAGTAATCCCCAAGAGAGACTCATCCGCCCCCACCACTCCCACACGCACAAGCCTTCCCATCCCACACCACTATCCTCTCCATCCTCCGGCCATCCCCTCCAGCAACCCAACCCAGAACCCACTCCACTTCCCCGGTGAGGCTGAGCGATCCACCACCACCAACACCACCACCACGGCAACGAGCCACCGCGCACACGGTGGCAACAGGTTTGTTCTCTGACCCCTTCTTGTAGAAGCAAGCAAGCTAGGAAAAGGAGGCCTTTTTTGGGAGCCTTTCTTGCCGATGCTAGCTATTTGATCAAGGAGAACAGAGATCCGGATAACCTTTTTTCTCTCCTGGATTAGTTCGTGTCTGTTCTTTGTAGAATTTTGTGTTTTGTTTCTTTTAGCTTCTTTTTGTTTCGGTTCTTCTTCCTTTTAGAGCAACTCCAACAGATTGATTTTCTCTTTTTCCCTTTCTCATCTTATAGGGAAATTCCCCATTATAATTTTAATTTATTGGGGAGATGTGCTCCAGCAGATTGATTTTTTCCCTTTCCTCTTTAATTCATGAGTGGTCAAGATCTTCTCATGCATGTGGATCTTGTGGTTAGGAAAGAATGGATAGAAAGGAAGCAGGAAAGGGAGAAGATGGAATTCCCCTTTAAAAAGGGGAGAGGGGAGGGAAATATAGGGGAAAGAGGAAAAGGGAAAATCAACCTGCTGGAGCTAAATTTTTCCCCCTAAATCCCTTTTATGGCTAAAAAGTGGAAAGAGAAAAGGGGGGAAATTAATTTGTTGGAGTTGCTCAAGCTACAGAAAGGGTCGTTTTTAAGCCCCCTTTCAGCCTGCACCAACCAAACCATTGACCCACCAACCATCCTCCTGTTCTTCGCTTTTATTGAAGAAACATGCCTTAATTTTTTTTCCAATTTCTTCTTTTTCGGTTAGTTTCATCTTCAGTTCAGTTTTTGCAAACAAAAAACAAAAAAATTCGACCTTTTTCTCCCATTTTCTTAATGGCAGCCATAGATTTGTACACAAACCAGCTGAGCTCCTCCTCGTCGTCCTCCTCGGACCAAGAGCTCATGAAAGCACTCGAACCTTTTATCCGGAGTGCTTCTTCACCCACCTCCACCACCACATCTCCCTTCTCCTACTCGTATTCCTACCCCTACCCCTACTCGTCTGCTTTGCCTCAAGATTCGTACTACCTCCCCGCCACATCCTCATACACCGCGCTCCCACCACCACCTCCTGCTCCCACCGCCACCACCTCCTTCTCGCAGCTCCCGCCTCTGCCGCAATCCTCCTCGTCGAACGTTTCTCTGGCGGCGTCGTACCCGACGTCGTCGGTGGACGCCGCGTCGGGGCTGGCAGCGCTGAACCACCTGGGCCCGGTGCAAATCCACGAGATCCAGGCGCAGCTCTTGGCGCAGCATCAGCAGCAGCAGAGGGGCGGCCTGCTGGCAGCGGCGGCGTTCCTCGGCCCGCGGGTGCAGCCCATGAAGCACGCCGGGGCGCCGCCGCCGTTGGCGAAGCTGTACCGCGGCGTTCGGCAGCGGCACTGGGGCAAGTGGGTGGCGGAGATCCGGCTGCCCAGGAATCGGACGCGGCTGTGGCTCGGCACCTTCGACTCCGCCGAGGACGCGGCGCTCGCCTACGACAAGGCGGCCTTCCGCCTCCGCGGCGACGCGGCGCGCCTCAACTTCCCGTCCCTCCGCCGCGGCGGTGCGCACCTCGCGGGCCGGCTCGACGCCTCCGTCGACGCCAAGCTCACCGCCATCTACCAGGGCCTCACCGCCGAGTCCTCCAAGGCCGCCGCCACCACCACCGCAACCCCGGACTCGCCCAAGGCCTCGGCGTCCACGACCACGACGGAGGGCGACGAGTCGGTACACTCCGCCAGCTCGCCTCCTTCCTCCCTCCCGGCGTTGTTCCCGCAGCAGCAACAGCAGCAGCAGAACCATCCCGAGATGGCGAGCCTAGACTTCACGGAGGCGCCGTGGACGAGTCCGCCGCCGCCGCCCTGCACCTCAACAAGTACCCGTCCTGGGAGATCGACTGGGACTCCATCCTCTCGTGATAAACCCCAACAACAAGCACAAGCACAATCACGCGCTGTAATTTTTGTCAATGGATTTTCATTAATTAGCCGCAGCCGCTTCGGATCCGATGGAATATTAGACATCGGCCATAGCGACTGCTAGTAGGGCTTAAGGAGTTCGTCGGACGTACGTACGTAGAGGACATTAAGGAGGGTTTAAGCTCAAGCTTTTTCCATTTAGTCATCAACCATGGAGTAGTGTTATTGTTGTATTAAGATTATATTCATTAGCGTCGTGTACTTAGTGTCTCCTGGTTCGCCGGTTGTTTTTTTCTCTTCCGGCAGGGCCAGTTGAGGGTGTGTGTAATGGAGTCCTATCATCATGTAACTACCGTTGGCTAGTACTGAATTTGAATTTGTCTAGTCATTAGAGCAAGGATTATAACCCAGCCGGCTGCCGGCTGGGAGCCTCTGCCATGTCATACAACACCTGCAATTCAGCCAGCTCATATTATGATTTGGCTGTTAGGCTAGCTAAAAGAAAAGCTGCATTAAATATGCAAGTATTCAATGCTTGCATGCATACATCATCAGATGTGGCTTATATCTCTGTGTCCCAAACAACACAATATGAAACCATTCTAGCACATATCACCACACACCGACACATAATAACATGACAGCCATTACATAAATCTTACTAAAACGACATTAACACAAAGTATTTCTGGCATGAAAATCGTTAATTATTTATCTAATAGACGATAAAGACAGCACCATAGTTGCATCTTCGTTACAAAAGAGCAGCCAACCCATTCCCATTTGCATCAGCAAACTTGAAGTCACTGTATAAATAAGAAAAACGAGGACAGTGATAAATAATTGTGTTATTGTTATATATATATATATATATATATATAGATTTAGTAAACTAAGGTTCAACTAAAGTAAATAACAAAAATCTGATGCTTACCTATAGCAGCACCCACAGCAATCACCATATAGCAAGGTGTCCTGAAATGAAGTCTCTATAAGATATCATGTTGATGATTAAAGTTAAAGGGAAAATGAATTCAAGCATATGCATATACAAGTATCTTACCAATGATTAATTTTGATTCCTATTTCCAAACTTATGCCAAATGTGCTCAATCATATCATTTTTAAGTTGGGTATGCTGTGGCCAAGCACGAATAGTAGCTTTTCTACGCATCACATCAGCAAAACATAAATTACCACCAACGTTCACTTCAGGAGGTAGGGCAAATGATGCCCCTGGTTGCTCATTCAAGTCAATGTGAATTTTAGCCTCCTCTTTCTCATCCTCTACTATCATATTATGGAGAATCACACAAGCTAGCATGATCCTCCCAACACTCTTGCGCTTCCATAGTCGTGCAGGCTGGCGAACAATGGTAAACCGGGACTGCAACACCCCAAAAGCACGCTCTACATCTTTCCTAGCTCCTTCTTGATACTTGGCAAATAGCTTATGCTTCTCTGTTTGGGGAAGAGGTATTGTCTTCATGAAGGCTGCCCACTCTGGGTATATGCCATCAGCAAGGTAGTAACCTGTACTATATTCATTTCCATTGACTGAAAACTGAACTTGAGGGGCTTCTCCTTTCAATGCATCAAAAAACAGTGGAGAGTTGTTGAGCACATTAAGGTCATTGTTTGACCCAGCAATTCCAAAAAAAGCATGCCAAATATGAAGGTCTTGGGAAGCAACAGCTTCTAGGATCATTGTTGGTACTCCATAATCACCACGGGTGAATTGCCCCCTCCATGCTAAAGGACACTTTTCCCGGCGCCAATGCATGCAATCTATGCTTCCAAGCATGCCGGGAAAACCACGAGACTCATTTACTTGAAGGATACTCTCAACATCCTCACGTGTGGGGCATCGCAAGTACTCCCCACCGAACACATCAATCACTCCCTGTGCAAACTTGTCCAAGCACACTAATGCAGTGGACTTCCCAATCTTCAAGTACTCATCAAGGGCATCTGCAGGAGTGCCATATGCTAGCATGCGCATGGCTGCTGTACACTTCTGCAGTGGTGACAGTCCTATTCGACTAGCACAATCTACCCTATAAGTGAAGTAAGGAGACCACTGACCAAGGGAGTTCACAATGCGCAGGAAGAGGCATTTGTTCATACGGAATCGAGTACGAAACATACTGTTGGGGTATAGTGGTTCTTCAGCAAAGTAGTCCTCCACAAGTCGCTGATGAGCACCTCCATGGTCCCTTCGGATGCTCTTCCTTGGACCAAACTGTCGCTGAGTTGGCTGTGATGTGAAGGTAGCTTTGATTTCGTTGCGAGCCTCCTAGCAAAAGAATCTAGGACACTCTGCTCTAACTGCAAGGGTAGAATCGGGAGTCCAAACAAGAGACATGACTGGGGGAGGAGAATCTGATCCCCTGCTCAAGCCATACACATGCACACACAATATTAGAATTTCTGCCAAGAATAATTAACATGAATAATCAGAATCATATATATCTAACCTACACCTACACAGAACATCTTTTTACAAGACAATCACACAGTAGACTAAAAAAAATAAACTGATATGTATGCACTTTGGGAGCTATTCTTTGAACCCAAGCAAATCAATATGACATATCAATCGATTATGCAGACAAATCATCTCTGCAATACGATTAACCAACCAACCAAATAGAGGTGCGGGATGGATGTACCATGCTTGCAGATCGAGTTCCTGAGCATTCTCAGTAGTTAGGGTAGAACCTGCAGGTGCACCAAGGCTCGTTGGTGCCCACCATGGAACTTGACCCGCCATGCCTGGTTGCTGTACACCAGCGAGCCAACTTGTTGCCGCTGCGGGTGCCATGGATTGCGGTGTTCCTGGTGTCCCTGGCGGCATGATGAGGGGAGTCGCTGGTGATGGAACCTCCGAAGGCGGCGGCGCACGCGTCCTCTTGGACAGGCCGCTCATCGCGCAGGTTGGGGATGGAGTCTAGGGTTTGGGGATTGGAAATTTGTGGCGATTTGGTGGTGCCTGGGTTGATTTTGGGGGGATTACTATGTGATTTGGCGCGGGAGAGATCGATTTCAGGTGCAGGAGGAACGATTTGGCGGGAGGGAAGGGTTGATTTGGCGCGGGAGAGAGCAGGAACGCGGGGAGGCTCATGGGATCGGAGGCGGCGGTTCCTATGCCTGCGTCGGGCTGGGAGCGGGCGTTTTGTCCTCGGGAGCGACGATTCAGCCGGGCGAGTAGTAGAGCGCCCGCTCCGTTCGCTTCCTTCTTTTCTCTTTCTGCCAGCGAGGACTTTTTTGATGTGTACTCGTATACCGCCCGCCTATGTGGCACCATAATACTTGTTCTTACAAATGTTTGTCTCTGTTCCAGTAGTGCTTCTACACTGTCATAGCAGAGTACATAAAGCCATGGCTAGGGAATAGGTAGGCGCGACATGGCCGGGATCAGGTCCTCAAAGCAAGATCTCCCTCCCAATACGCCACCCGACCTCCGCGGGGAATATGTTCGCCGAGAACGCGACGGGGACGCCGGGGGGATCCTCGGCCAGCAGTGCGGGGAACATGTTCGCGTTCTTGGCTGCGCCGGAACGGCCCGACACGCCCACGGGTCCCACCTCCAGGGGCGGCTTCGTGTTCGCGGCTTCGCCGGAGGGGCCGCTGACGCCCACCTCCAGGGGCTCCAACACCAGCGGCCTCACGTTCTTGGCTTCGCCGAAGCAGCCGTTGACGCCCATGGGTTCCACTGCCAGCGGTTGCGAGGCGTCCTTGATGCCCACAGGCAGCGGCGCAGCCACGTCCCTTGACTTCGCGAAGACGACGCGCACGGGAGCCACCGGAAGCGTCGGGTTCGAATTCTTCCCTTCGCCGGGGCCGGCGTGCGCGAAACTAGGCTCTCTATCTTCCGCTGCGGACAAAGAGACGACGCACCCCCCCGTGGGCGTCGGAACGCCGTCGTTCGTTTTCTCGGCGTCGCGGTCGCTGCCTCCGCCGCGGGGCGGGAGCAGGAAGTGGCCGCGGCCCAACCTCCACATCGAGACGACCCCTCGTCGCATGAGTCCGCGGCACTGGGAGGATGATATGCCGCCGCAGCAGCAGCTCACCCCTGTTAGTTTGATCTCGGACCCACCCAACGGTTGGGTCAACCTCAAATCACACGCCCTGATCGGGGGCGCGCAATCAACTCGTGATTGACGGGCCCCCGTCGCGCAGCGCCAAATAAAAGCAAGGGTGGGGGCTGGAGGCACGCACGCCAAGGTTCGCCGTGTCCTCTAAACCCACCAACATTTCGCGATCCGATCTGCGAGGGCGCTGAAGCGACGGGAAGCACCGTCAACCTCGCCGTCCCGCCGCCTCTGCATCACCTCCCCGGCGTCCCTCGTCCACGACTTCGGCCGACCACCTCGACACCGTCCCTGCGTTGCGACGTCGTCATCCCTGCGCCGTCAACTACCACTACACCGAGCTCTTCGACGCCGACCACAGCATCCCAATGGCCAACAATGCCGAAGCTTCTGTTAATAGAGTAGCACCCACTGATCTATGCCTAGACGATCCGTAAGTTCTAACATTGGTATCAGTCGCCTAGATCTAGTGCGTAGATCTAGTTTTGGGGTTAAAATCAGAGAAGGAGATAGAATGTTTTCGTTTCAAATCGAAGCAAGAAATGCAAGAAATCCTAACCCTAGCGAAGCAAGGGCGGCAGGACTTACCTGCTACCACCACCACCGGTCGTCGCCGCGCGGGTCAAGCACCCATAGCCGTCGGATCTCCGGCGCGCCAAGACCGCCGCCGTGCGGGCAAGCCACCTCAAGGCGCCGGCTCGCCGGTGCACCACCGCCTTGTGTGGGTCAGTCCGAGCCGCCGGCCATTCTCTACACGCATGCGCTCGGGGCTAGGGCACCGACACGGAGCCACTCGACGGCGGCGCGCTCACCCTTCGTTGGACGCGCTCGCCGACGAGGGGGCCCGCGGCGGCGCCGCCACCACCTCCGCCACGGCCGCCACCTGCGGCCGCCGCCGCTCTTCACGCCGAGAAAGACGGGAAGGGGGAGAAGAATGAGACGTTAGGGTTTCGGGGCGCCAGCCGGCAGGTGGTTTTGATCCGCCGGGATCGACGCGCCACCGTTGGATGCAATCCGACGGTCGCGGTCGGCCGGGCTGAAATGAGCCCAAGAGGGCGCTGGGGGCGCGTCGCGTCGGGCCGAATTGGCGGCCCGGCCGTCTGCTATCGGGCCCCAGGCCCAGGCACGGGAAGTGCCCAGTGAGCGGGCCGAGTTGATCTGTTTTGGCCCGTGAAAGAACAGTAGCAAGTTATTTATTTTCAGAAGCGAATTTTTGTTATTTCAAGTCTAGTTTTTACTCTCTAATTAATTCTGCATGAAAGTGATTAATTTTTTAGAGAGTAGATGAGATCAGTAAGATGCTTCTGAAAATTCAAGTATTATTTTTTATGTTTCCGCTGCTATGTTTAAGTTTATCCTCTAATTAATTTAGAACCAACGGGACATTTTAATTAGAGGAGTAAGTGTTTTTTCCATGATTAAGTTAAATTATGATATTGTTATTTTCTGACCAAAGTTGATTATAGCAATATTGTAATGTTATTCAGTTGAGTTTTCAAGCATTTATTCTATTTCTGCCCAACGGTAACTTAGAATTAATGTAACAAGTTAATTGTATGTCTTAATTTTGACCAACATTAAATTAAGATATGCAATTATTATTATTATTATATTGAAGTTCTCACTTTTCTGATTGTGTTTCAGGCTCCAACCCCATGAACCTCATCTCAAACATTGAGCCTCTCAATGGAGGAAACTACAACAAGTGGGCAGGGCAAGTTGAGATGGCGCTTGCACTGGCAGACATTGACTTAGCTGTTACCACACAGTGTCCCACAGCTTCTGTGGCACCGGTGAGGGGTGATAGTGAGACTGCTGGTGATTGGCAGGAAAGAGAAAGGGCACATGCTGTTGTGCAAATGAAGTATGATCTAGAGAAAGCTAAGTGGACCTCATCCAACCGCAAGTGCTTGATGGTAATCAAGAGTTCCATAGTGGACACCATAAGGGGAGCAATCCCAGATGCTCCCACTGCAGTTGAGTATTTGAAGAAAGTGGAGAGTCAATTTGTTGGCTCTTCAAAAGCTTATGCTCAGACTCTGATTCAGAGGTTGGTTGTTAGCAAGTACATTAGTGGGGGCATAAGAGAACATATTCTGAAGATGAGCAACATGGCATCTAAGCTTCCTGTGGAAATGAAGCTTCCAGCTCCTTTCATTGTCCACTTGGTTCTAGTTTCCTTGCCAAGAGAGTTTGAGATTTTTGTTGTTAACTACAACATCAGTCCAGAGCAGTGGGACTTGGAGAAGCTCATTGCTATGTGTGTGCAGGAAGAGGAAAGGCTTAAGGCTTCACATGGTGACTCTCTCAGTTTTGTGAAGCACAATAACAAGAGAAATGACTTTCAAGATAAGGTCGCTAAACCACAGGGGAAACCTCGGTGGGAGAAAGGCTCTTCTTCTCATGCACCCAGCAAGGCTCCAAAGAAAGATCAGCCACTAGCAGAAAAGGATGAGTGCTACTGGTGCTGCTCAAAGGAACATTGGAAGAAAGACTGCCCAGCATTCCTGAAACATTGCATCAAGAAAGGTGAGGAAGATTTAGTTACATTCATAGATGAAACTCTGTATTTTAGTTATGAAAAATCTACTTGGTGGATTGACTCAGGTGCAACTGTTCATGTTGCCAATTCTTTATAGGGTATAAGTACGAGGAGGACCCTACAAAGAGGAGAAAGATGGCTTAAGGTGGCCAATGGAGTTAGAGTCGATGCTGAAGCAATTGGAGTTCTCACATTAGATTTAAGAAATGGCTCTAAACTCATTTTGAATAATGTTCTTTATGTACCCTCTTTGTCTAGAAACTTAATTTCAGTCTCATGTTTGGCGGATGATGGTTATGATTGCCATTTTAGCAAAAAATTATGTGAGATTCAGTTTAATAATAAGTGTGTTGGTCTCGCCTTCCGACGAGACAAACTTTATATGTTGTCCATGCATGAGAATGTGAATGTTGTATGCAGTGATAGTAATATTGTATGCAATAGTGAGCCTTCCTCGTCTATGAATGGAAAGAATAAGCGCAAACAATGCGATAGCAAGACGTCAGCGAAATTATGGCACTGTCGTTTAGGCCATATTTCGAGGAGAAGAATTGAGCGTTTGATTAAAAAAATATCCTCCATCCATTAGATTTTTCAGATGTAGAGTATTGCATCAATTGCATTAAGGGAAAATATGTTAAGCAAATAAAGAAAGGAGCCAAATGTAGTGCAGGGGTTTTGGAGATAGTACACACAGACATATGTGGTCCATTTCCCATAAAGTCTGTGGACGGTTATGATTCATTCATAACGTTTACAGATGATTATTCACGTTATGGCTACATTTATCCAATCAAAGAAAGATCAGAGGCATTGGATAAATTCAAAATATTCAAGGCTGAAGTAGAAAATCAGCACAGCTTAAAGATAAAGATAGTAAGATCCGACCGTGGAGGTGAGTACTACGGTCGACATACCCCATATGGCCAAGATTCTGGATCTTTTGCGAGGTTTCTACAGGAAAATGGAATGGTAGCCCAGTATTCTACACCGGGCGAACCTCAGCAAAATGGAGTAGCTGAAAGACGTAACCATACCTTAATGGATATGGTGAGAAGCATGATGAGTTACTCCACGTTACCGATTAATTTGTGGATGGAGGCGTTAAAAACCGCCATCCATATCTTTAATCGTGTACCGAGCAAGTCGGTGTCTAAAACGCCGTATGAGTTATGGACATGGAGAAGACCCGCATTAAGTTATTTACATGTGTGGGGTTGTCCAGCAGAAGCGAAAGTATTTAACCCAAATATTGGGAAGCTAGATCCTAAGACAGTTAGTTGCCATTTCATTGGCTATCCAGAAAAATCAAAAGGTTATCGTTTCTACTGTCCAGATAGACACACAAAGTTTGTGGAAACGAGACATGCTGTCTTTTTGGAGGAACAGATGGTCAGGGGGAGCATGGTACCACGAGAAATTAATCTTGAGGAGAAGAGGGTCTATGCGCCCACTCCAATTATTCAAGAACCATTTTTCTCTGTACCTGTTGTTGCTGCACCAGCAGTACATGATACTGTAGTGCCGGCACCTGTTGTTAGTTCTCCAGTTGTGGCAATAAATGAGAATGAGGAACCTGTCCTTCAGGATCCGTTAGAACCAGTTGCCGCAAATGAGGGGGAGGAACAGCAGCCCCAAGTGCAAGTAGAGGAAGTGCCAGTAGTCGAGGCCCCTAGAAGGTCTCAACGAGTAAGAAAGCATGCTATTTCAGATGATTATGTAATCTATAATAGCGAGGAAATTCAAATGGAGGGTGATCCCGCTTCATTTGAAGAAGCCATGAGGAGCACTCACTCATCTGAATGGCTAGAGGCTAAGAAAGATGAGATGAGGTCTATGAACACCAACGGTGTTTGGGATTTAGAAGAAATTCTTAAAGGAGCCAAAACAGTAGGCTGCAAGTGGGTCTACAAGATGAAATGTGACTCCAAAGGGAATGTAGAAAGATATAAAGCGCGACTTGTGGCAAAAGGCTTCACACAGAGAGAAGAAATAGATTACAATGAGACATTTTCTCCTGTCTCATGCAAGGATTCCTTCAGAATCATAATGGCGCTAGTGGCACACTATGACTTAGAGTTGCATCAAATGGATGTGAAAACGGTGTTCCTAAACGGGGATTTTTATGAGAATGTTTGCATGGCACAACCCAAAGGTTTTGTCGTGGACGGAAAAGAAAGGATGGGATGCCGCCTAAAGAAATCCATTTATGGATTAAAGCAAGCCTCCAGACAGTGGTATTTAAAATTTGATGAAACTATAAAAAAGTTTGGGTTCAAAGAAAATGAGGAGGACAATTGCATCTATGCAAAGTTTAAGAACAGAAAATATATTTTTCTTATTCTGTATGTGGACGATATCCTGCTTGCCAGCAGTGATATTAATCTACTTCAAGAGACAAAGAAATTTTTGTCCTCCAAGCTCGATATGAAGGATCTCGGTGAAGCATCATTTGTTCTAGGAATTGAGATTCATCGAGATAGAAGAATGGGGGTTTTAGGATTATCGCAGAGTGCATACCTAGAAAAAATACTAAAGAAATATGGTATGCATGCGAGTAAGCCAACACCTGCTCCTATAGTCAAGGACGATAGTTTTGGGAAATTTCAGTGTCCCAAAAATCAGTATGAGATAGATCAGAAGAAAGCGGTACCATATGCTTCTGCTGTAGGAAGCCTACAATATGCTCAAGTATGTACTCGCCCTGACTTAGCTTTTGTTACCGGGGTACTTGGCAGATTTCAAAGTAATCCAGGGATAGAGCACTGGAAAATGGTTAAGAAAGTTTTGCGGTATTTGCAAAGCACAAAAGGCCTCATGTTGACATATAGATCTGATTCCCTGCAAGTAGAAGGTTATTCAGACTCAGACTTTGCGGGAGATATAGATGATAGAAAATCCACGTCAGGTTATGTATTTACTCTCGCAGGTGGAGCTATATCGTGGAAAAGCTCCAAACAGTCAGTTACTGCATCATCTACGATGTATGCCGAGTTTGTAGCATGTTATGAGGCCTCGAGGCAGGTTAAATGGCTAAAGAAATTCATACCCAGTTTGAAAGTGGTCGACAGTATAGAGAGACCAATTAAATTAAGATGTACTGCGACAATGAGCCCGCAATATTTTATGCTCATAACAACAAGTCAAGTGGTGCTGCCAAACACATTGACATTAAATTTTATGTTGTTAAAGAGCAAATCCAGGATCATACCATTAGTCTTGAGTATATAAGCACAAGGAGGATGTTAGCGGATCCGCTCACAAAAGGCCTCCCACCCAATGTGTTCAGAGAACACTTAGCCGGCATGGGTTTAAGGGAAGGCCTATGATTTCTGGACAATAAGGGCCCAAAAGTTAAGTTTCTGTTCCAAGTAGAAAGGTGCGTTGTGGCTGTTAATCCGATGGTATTAACCATTGTGACGAGGCATGCTCTATGCATTTATCTATGATGGGATGGAATATGAGTAGTAAGAATGTAAGTTGAGATCAGGGGGGAATGTTAGTTTGATCTCAGACCCACCCAACGGTTGGGTCAACCCCAAATCTCGCGCCCTGATCGGGGCGCGCAATCAACTCGTGATTGACGGGCCCCGTCGCGCAGCGCCAAATAAAAGCAATGGTGAAGGCTGGAGGCACGCATGCAAAGGTTCGCCGTGTCCGATCTGCGAGGGCGCTGAAGCGACGGGAAGCGCCGTCAACCTCGCCGTCCCGCCGCCTCTGCATCACCTCCCTGGCGTCCCTCGTCCACGACTCCGGCCGACCACCTCGACGCCGTCCCTGTGCTGCGACGTCGTCGTCCCTGCGCCGTCAACCACCACTATACCGAGCTCTTCGACGCCGACCACAGCATCCCGATGGCCAACAACGCCGAAGCTTCTGTTAATAGAGTAGCACCCACTGATCTATGCCTAGACGATCGGTAAGTTCTAACAACCCCGTTGCCGCAGAAGCTCGCCAAGACGAACTCCACCGCCAACCGCGGGGCGTCCAGCTCGTCTATCACGTTGGAGCCGTGCTGTGCGTTCTACGTATCGCCGGGAAAGGCGGCCAAGCAGGTAGGCCGTGCCTCCGCTTCTTGATTTCTCTTCTTGGCAAATGAGTTCGATACATACTGGGGTTACCAGTTTAACATCCGAAACAAAACAGACTCCATAGAAGCAGAAACACCCTACATCTCAACTACATCCGACAGTAGAGTAGGATTGGGCTTGAAGCTCCTAATCCAGCACAGAATCATGTCCTTGAACTGGGAGATGCGATCCTGATCTTCGTCCTTAAGCCTGACGCTCCACTTCTGCAGCAAAGATAATGCAACATACATCACATCAGTTGGTGACTTGGGAATTATCTTTTCAATTGCCATCTTGTTTCGTGTTGTCCACAGAGCCCAAGCCAAACCTGCAAAAACAAATATGATCAACCTGGATGGTAAATGCCCCTTGCCTAGAATCCACATGCTGCTGAAATCACACAGTGAATTCGGGTATCTCTCCAGGTTAAACACCTCTCTGATCATGCTCCATATCAGGGTGGCTAGATGACAAGTAAAAAACACATGATCAACAGATTCCACCTCCCCACAAAGAAAGCAGTTAACATCCCCTTTCCATTTTTTTTAACTAGGTTTTGAGCAACTTGAAGTTTGTTATTAAACACCTGCCACAAGAAAAAAATGATCTTAAGAGGGATTTTTACTCTTCCATACATGCCTCGCCACTCTACTGACAGCCCCACTGTCAGTCCGAAATCTGTACAAGGATTTGGTGGTAGTAAACTGTTTCATCTTGTCTAAGGCCCAAAATACTAAGGCCGTGTTTGGTTGTCCCTGAGAAAAATTTCATAAAAACTTTTCGTCACTTTGACCATTAATTAGAAGTATTAAATGAAGTCTAATTACAAAACAACCTCCACAACTATGGCACTGTAGCAGTACTGCAGCTAATGAGACCTTTGACCGCATGGTTTGGAGATGATTAGGCGTGGTTACTGTAGTATCACTGTAGCTAATCATGGTTAAACTTGTCTCATTAGATTCGTCTCGAAAAGTTACACCCATCCGTGAAAAAGTTTCACAAATAAACTTCGTTTAGTACTTCATGTATGTATTCGTCTTTTTGTGAGAAAATTCTCAGGGAAAGAACCAAACACGGCGTAAGACAGCTTTGTTATCAGTCAAGTTTTTATCATGAATGGTCTCCAGCAGCCCCAACCACCTATTATATTCCTGTATAGAAAGACTCCTTTTAAAATCCATACCCCAGGAGCCATCTTTCCAGCAATCAGTAACAGTGCAAGAGGGATTCCTGACTAACTTGAAGATATCCTCATAGGCAATTCTTTTTTTCTCAATCACGCAAAAGCTTTGCGCGTATTTTCATTAAGAGAGAAAAAGTTTCAATACAACGGGGATGACAATAGATTCTGAAGAAGTTCAGGGAATCCCCAACCCAAACACAATGCTTATCCTACTACTCGCTGAAGAAGACAACCGGACTGCCAACCGGACTAGCGGGAGATCAAGCCCCCGAAGCTTGGCGGTGACGGCGGCGCTTTCGCGGCCCGACCGCCTGCTCCTCCTTGAACAGCATCCTCAGGGGCTCCAAGTTATTTGGGTCTTGGCCGAAGCAGAGGACGCTTGCGTCGGATGCTCATAGGCAATTCTCAAAGGCACCCCCAGTGCCCAACAATCTTCCCAAAATCTACAAAGCTGCCCATCACCAACTTCAAAAACAGTTCCCCATTTAAAAAGGTGTTTGACTTTGTGCAGACCTTTTCCAAAACTGAGAACACCCCCCCCCCCCCCTCCCCCCGACTCCTTAGAGGCAAAGAATCCTTTCTCATTCATATATTTAGCTTTAAGGATCCTAAACCACAAAGCATCTGGATTTTGATGAATCTTCCAAATCCATTTCATTAACAGGCATTTGTTCATGTTTTTAGTGTCTATAATGCGTTGATTTTGCTGCTGTTGCTTTCTTGTGCTCACCTCTAATGCGTTGATTTGTTCGCTGCAGGAAGCAAAGAAAGCCTCCAGCGAGGCATCCCGCTCTCCAGCCAGGTCACGCTGCACGTCGCCGTGGCCCGTGGCCAGAGGAGAGGACTTCCACGCCAGAAAAGCCGAGAAAGCCGGTACAGTATTCCGTACTGTGTGGTGGTTCCATCATTTTACTTGCATTGTTTGGATTCAAGGATATAACATAATTTGGATTGGCTTTGCTTGTGCAATAATGTCTACACACTTAAAAATGACAGTTTCCTGCTTACGCATTGGTTGAGTGGATATATGCTCTGTGAAGCTGATCTGCTTTGTGTGAATTAAGTGCTGATTGCCAAATTATCTGAAACACCTTTATATGTGAATCCAGTGATAATTATCCTGTGCCTAATTATCTGGTGAAGCCTTTATGTGAATTTCAGTGCTAATAATCCTGTGCCAAATTATCTGAATCTTATGGTCTTCTTTATGTGAATTCAGTGCTAATAATCCTGTACCAAATTATCTGAATATGGTCTCCTTTATTATGTGAATTCAGTGCTAATAGCATTCCTGTGCCAAATATCTTCCATGAAATTCCAATGGCACGATTCTTGAAACGAATTTCCAATTTAAAATCTTCTGCACATCCAGGGATCGAATTGAATGGGTTGCTTAGCTTCTTTAGACTGCATGCATTTTGGTATTCTGTCAGCACTTGCTTAATGAAACCTGGTTCTGTACAGGAGCAAGAGGTGGAAGTTTCCAGTGCGGTCTGCTCCGGTGCCGAGCTGGTGCTGCGCGTGACCTGCAAGTGCGGCATCCACAAGGAGTTTAGCTTCGATCACCGTGTCTGATCAACTAGCTCCTGTCCATCGTCATCGTCGGTTCTCGGGCTTTGCCTTGCAATTCACTGCACTGAATTTTGAACCATATGGGCTGCACTGAATTTTTCTTTCTGGGCCATTTTTCCCACTGAACTCGGCAACAATGGATCGCACTTGTTTTTGGTCCAAATATTTGATGTTTCTAAGTTCGCGGTACAATGTTTCTTGGTTGATTTGGCCTTTGAGTGGTACATGCTCATTTGGACGATTGGCAGAGTAACTGTGTAAGATGTTGCTGTCTACTGACATGTTCTGTAGTTTGAACCGACCATAGACTCGGCCAGTGTGATGTCTGAACTGAATGATGGTTCTTATTCTTCTGAATATCTGCACTTCCTTGCTTCCAGCATATAGCAATGAAGATTTTGGCCCCTTGGAGCGCTGCCTACGAACATCCGGGGGGTGTCTGCATGAGTTTTCGATCGGGCCATTTGTCATATTGGGATGGAATTTCTTAGCACGTCTTGGATAAGATATGAGGGTGATTAAGGCTTGCAGGTTTTACGAATCCGCGCACCAACATCACTTAACGGTGCTGGGTTGCGATGGCCGCCACCACGGCGACGGTGGCGAGAAAATCGCAGTAAGCCCCCCTTCCCCCCTCCCACCAAGGATTCAGATGCTTATCCAGCAGATAAGAGTGGCTGTGTGTAGTGCGATTTCACTGAGTAATTTTAGGGCAGTTTTTTTGGAAGGTATTTTAGGGCACTTTACGGCTTCACTGGTTTTCTGAAGTCAGATTTCACTAGATAATTTCAGCTTAGAAATTTACAAGAGAAAGTGAAATCTCACAACTTTTTTTTTGAATTCAAAATCTCACAACTTTGATGTATGTCTAGTCGTGCATTACTGGTAATGATAAACTAGAGGTGTTACTTTGGCACTAACCAGCTTGTGGCTGCCAGGAACCACCGTGGCAAACTCAGTACTCTCAAGACAACTGAATGTCAGGGAAAAAGTAAGTTCTTCTTGGAGCACCAAGCCATCATGGAGAAGGAGGAGAACAAAGTCTATGACACCAGTGCACACAGCTGTGGTTTACAGAGCCAGCACCCTTGCCTACAGGTAAATGGAGATTTCCCGAGCCAGTACTAGAGGAAAAGGCAAAGGAAGAGAAGGCACGGCTAAGCAGGGAGGAGAAACAACTACTCCATGAAAAACTGCAGCGGCGTCAACGGGTCAAAGAGGAATTACAGTGGCGAAAGAAGCAGTTTCCCCCTGGTATGTCTATGCTCCTATTTGCTCCCAACGACTTTCTATATTCTTAAGATTTATTATTGCCTATACTGCATTTATATTTTTAGTCACCAATGTTGTATATAACTGAATTGATTCACCTTATTATGCAAAAATATTGTTTTTACTTTGTACAGTAGTCCCTCTGTTTTTTTGAAGGTCAATGGGGTGAGGCGATCCCCACCTGATTATATTATATTTGGCCCCAAAACGGCCCCTTTGATATTAGAAATTACATCATCACTAGCATAGTGATGTTTGAGATAGAAGCTATAAAGAAGAAAAGGAGAAGGCAGCACCGCTAAGCTATGATTGTCTAGCCATTTCTAGAAAATGACACCATTGACAATGTGCTTCTTTTTTCTTGAAAAATCTGTAACGCCATTGATCAGCTGCCGCTTTGCAAGCACCGAGGACTTGCCTTATGTTCTGGGTCACATTCCTGAACACCTTTGCGTTTCTTGCCTTCCAGAGCTGCCAGCATGAGAGTGCAATGAAGGCTGCAAATTCCTCTCTTGGAAGCCCTGCCGGTGGGCTGACTGAATGTAGGTCTGATGTTCTGGTTACCAACATAGGGTCATGTTCATCTTTTCCCAGAAAAGCTTTCTGGCACAACCGCTGACGATGTGCTCCAGTGTTTCTTCTTCGAGATTGCAGACTTCACAGATGTTATCCAGTAGAACATGCTTCCTCTGCAGCACAGTGTGGCATTGGATACGTTGGTGCTCCAGTAACCACATGAATAGCTTTACTCGTGGGGGTGCTGAGTTGTGCCAAATGAAGCTTGATCTTTCATCGTTTGGTTGTCCGCGAGCCTTGAGCAACTTGTAGATTGCTCCACTGTCCAAACCTGATTCCCTTTGGATGAAGGCCGAAGTTCTTCTGTCTGGTTCGTCTGACAGCTGAACTCCTGCAGTGATCTCCTCCAAAGCTACCAGCTGCTGCATCGCGCTTGGAGATAGCCTTGGTACAAAACTTTGTTGTATGCTGGACTGCAGCATTTCCCGAACTGAAGCTTCTTTATTTGTGCAGCTGGCTTTTACCCACTGCGCCCAGGCCGATGATTGAGGGCAGTGTAGTTTATGAATGAGCTTGAGGAGAAGACAAATGTTCTGAGTCCCAATGTCCTTGATCCCCAAGCCACCTAACTCCTTAGGCGTACACACTTTTACCCAGGCGATTAGACAACTTGCTGGCTAAGATTTGCCATTTTGATCACCAGACCAGAGAAGGCCCGGCGCCTTTTATCCATCTGCTCTGTGTCTCTGTGACTGAAGGAGGCAACTGCAAAGAGATCATGAAGTAGACCAGCAGGCTATCCAACACCGAGTTCACCAGAACAGTTCTGCCCATCTTGTTCAGTAAATTGGATTGCCAAGAAGAGAGATATCTATCTGCTTTTTGAATATAAGGGGTGTAGGCTGACAGTGGTAGTTTATGCACGGACAAAGGCAAACCCAACTAGGGCTGCGGGAAGCCCTCTCTCCTGCAACCCATAATCTGCACGCATTGCTGTACCTCATGTTCGGCCATGTGAATTGGGACGAGGATGCTTTTGTTGTAGTTGATGGGAAGACCTGAGAGAGTCGCAAACTGATCGAGTACATTCTTGAGACTATTTGACTCCTGGTACCTCACCTTTGAGCACAATGAGTGTGTCATCCGCATACTGAAGAATAGCACACGGGGAGCCGTCCTCAGTCGGGTGCTTGATGTCTGGATCAGTCGCTGTAGGGTCTCGGCCACAAGGAGGAATAACTAAGGTGAGATGGGATCACTCTGGCACAGACCACGTGAACATGTAATCCAAGGTCCCGGGCAGCCGTTTACGAGCACCGCAGACTTTGACGACGTGAGTAAATCAGTAATCCATCCAGTCCATAATTCACCGAATCCTCTGGCGCGCAAAACACTGAACAGCCCGTCCCAGTTCACTGTATCAAAGGCCTTGGCGAAGTCAAGCTTCAACACCACCGCCGGTCACTTCCTCTTGTGACAGACTTGTACAAGCTCCAGGACGTAGACAAAAGTATCAGCTAGATCGTCCCCGAATGAAGCCTATCTGATTGAGGTCGATGAGGTTGGGATGTCATCCTGAAGCCTCATGGTCAGAATCTTCGTTAGGATTTTTGAGGCAGCAGTTTTGTAAGAAGATAGGCCTGAATGCATCAACATCAACTGCTCCTGGCTTCTTAGGGATTAAGACCATGTGCGAGTGGTTGATTCTCTCCAGCTGTGTCTCCCTGCGGAAGAAGGCTGACAGAAAAACCATGATCTGTGCTTTTACATAATTCCAGGTGCTCTGAAGAAGGCTGGGCCGAAACCATCCGGACCCCGCGCACTATTCATATTCATGGACCAGAGAGCAAGCTTCGCCTCTGATTCTGAGAAGGGCTCGGTGAGGCTGTCACTGGGCGAAGCACTTCCTGCATAAACACTGTCAAGATCAACAGGAACTGAACTGACGGGCACCCCGATGATGGATGTGAAATATTCAGTGAGTGCTAGCGTCTTCCCCTCATGGTTAACGATTTCTGTCCCACCGACGCGCACCATGCAGATGAAATTGTGGCGCAAACGCTGCGTTGCATATGCGTGGTGCAACAAGCAATCAAAACCAAGGCTACCCATCACGGGCGTCTTTGCGCACCTGAAACTCTTCTTGTGACAGATTTCTTTGAGGAATGTTGAGTACCTTCTCCTGGCTATGATGAGTGAATTGTTAACCGTGCGGTATGATCGTGTGCTTGGTCTTTGGTTGCAGGTACACGGGTATCGAGTGTCGATGGAGAGCTGTCGTGTAGGTGCTGTGGCCGATGGACCGTGCGGTGGACAGCGGTGAAGGGCAGCCGGGACCGGAGCTCGGGCCGGGCGGCAGTTGTGGTGACCACTCCTGGATCGAGGGCGCAAGCACCGGTGGATGACAGGTTTCTTGGTTTGCGCCACAAAACCAAGTCTGGCGGACGGCGGTTGAAGATGCAAAGTCGTGGAGGCACGGGTGTCGGTCTCGGGACTGGCGGAGTAACGGGCGTTGACGGCGTCTAGGGCCTCGCTGCGGGCGAGGAGGTGACGGGTGGCGGGCGGCGTCTAGGGCCGTCAGAAGGCCGAGGCGGGAACGGCGTCCAGGGCCACGGCGTGGAGGCGGGAATCTTCCCGCGCGTGGAGTTTTGGCGGTTTTCTCAAAACCGGCCACTTACCCGAGTTTCGCGGACCCTCCAAAACCGCGGAGAAGACTTCGATTCGAAGAAAGAACCTTAGCCGTCGGATGAGTCCTTATATCTTTTTCCTGTTTTGCCCCTACGGGCCTTATAGTTTAATTTCAGCTCTTAGGGGTAGTATAGTCTTTAGCCAGGGAGGTTAGGAGATTAAAAAGGAGAGGAGGGCAGCAGCACGGGGCGCTTTTTCTTTCTGGAGTCTGCTCCTCCCGTGCGCCGCCTCTCCTTCCTCTGTTCTTCCTCCCTCTCTTCTCTAGGGCAGGATTTGAACAATGGATTTTTGAGACTTTGTACTGAGATTGAACGGGAAAGGAGGCCCTTCCCTCCTTGTGCCCTCTGGGGTTTTGAATTCGATTCAATTTCGTACGTCTTTTGCCTTCCATGAGCCAAGTTTTGATTTTCACATGGTTGTTCTTGGTCCTTATGATCGTGGGTTGTTCTTGGTGATTTGGTGACTCTTTGAAGTGATTCTAATCCACCTAGCCTAGTGTTAAATCCTATGGAATCACGAGTCTTCTCAAATCGAAGCATTTCATGTTCTAGGAATACCCCGTTCTTGCTCGGGAATTCCTCGATTCCTCCCAAACCATGGAGTGATTCGTCGAGTCCTTCCGTGGACATGTTCACAAGGTCTTTGTGATCGTGCCTACAAATTTTCAGCTCCTTTGGACTTGATTTGATCATCCAAAGATCATGGGCCGAAAAACCTGTTCTGCTCGGGCAGGATTTTTCGTTATCACCGGTCGAACCGACACTTGCGTTCTTTTACGTCGGATCAACCGCTGAATGGATTAATCACGTGTTAGGGTTTTTGGGGGTTTTTGTCTGGTTGCACCGGTGCATTCTCTCTATTGTGCATCGAATCAACCGGTGATACTGAGCCAGTGCTTCTCTGATTGTTGTTTGACTCGTTTAACCTACGAGTTCATTTTGCTCCTCACCGATTTAACCGGTGAGCGGTTCTATGCCGTGACTGTTTTTGCATGTCGGTTAAACCGGCGAGGTGCCCTCTATGTACGTCGGTTTAACCGGTGCTCACAGGTCTGTTTGAGCTCTCTCTGGACAACTGTACCGACGTTGGCTTTTAATTTTGTCGTTTTAACCGGTGCTTTGTCTTCCTAGTGCTGCCGGCTCTGTGACGTTGGTTTGACCGACGAGTTCAAATCTATACTCGTCGGTTCAATCGGTGTTCATATACTGTGCTGTTTTCCGCTGTCTCGTTGCCGTTCTTTCTCTGATCTATTCTCGTTTGTTCCTAGGGATTTGCTTTGGTGTTTAGCTCGTCCGTAGCTACATCAAGCATCCTTTAGGAAAGAGGGCTTGGGTTTGAGATCGGGATCTTGGCCGAACTTCTGCTTGTGAGAATTTTTTTAATCGGCTCCTATTCACCCCTCCCTCTGGTCGCTTTTCGGTCCCTCAATTGGTATCAGAGTTTGGTTAAGGTTTTGATTACTCTAACCGGTTTGAAAACCCTTTGGCGACCATGGCAAGTCTTGGTAAAATCCCTGTGTTTACCGGCGAGGACTATGCTTACTGGAAGGTTCGCATGCGGGCCTTCTTGCAGAGCCTGGGAGCCGAGGTTTGGGATATAACCAATAACCAGGCTTACGAGGTGCTTGCCGTTCGGGCCACTCCTCTTCAAGTGACCAAGCACGAGGCTAACACCAAGGCTGTCAATGCCTTGTTCGCTGGCGTTTCTCGTGCGGAGTTCTCACGCGTCCAGGGTTTTCAGGAAGCCCACAAGATTTAGACGTGCCTTGAGAACTACCACGAGGGCACACCTCAGGTTAAGGCTAGACTTTTCGAGACTCACCGGCGTGAATATGAGAACTTCACACAGGGGCCGGGTGAGAGCATTGACGACATGTTCAGTCAGTTTCAATCGATTGTGAACAAAGTCAGTGCTAACAGATCTGCTGATATCCTTGACTACACAGAGCATGAGAAGGCTCTCAAACTGCTCTACGCACTTGACCGCTCTGTGTGGGATCTCAAGGTGAACACGATCATCGAGTCTGCAGGCTATGAGACTCTGACCGTGAATGAGCTTTTCAGCAAGCTCAAGGCCACTGAGGTGGATAACTAGACACGAGCCAAGCTCAATGGTGCCCCTCCTTCCAAGAGCATGGCTCTTGTGACTGGCCTAGGTGGATCGAGCTCTAACGCTAACTCTGCTCTTGGCTTTTCTCTTGCCTCTTTGTCTTCTGCTACAAGAAGAAGAAGAAGAAGCGGGATAAGGAAGTCACCGGCTTCATCGGCCTTAGCTTGGCGGCCGGTCGGCGCAAGAGTTTCTGCACATGGTGGGTGAGGCCAATGGTGCTCGTGCGTCTCCAGGTGGACATGCTACACCAACGCACGACGACTCTTCTCCTGGATCCGAGAGTGATTCAGAGGTAAACTCTACTATTGACCTGCTTGATACTGAGGTTAGGGAGTTGTACGCCGCTCTCGACAATCAGAAAAAGCTGCACCTATTGATTGTCCTGTTTGCCCTGGTCTGATTTCTGATTTGGATGATCTTGCGGTAGAGAAAGCCAACTTGGATAATGAGAACACATATCTTAGGGCGAGTCTTAGTTGGGTTTCTGGTCGTGAGCCGCAGTTGGGCATGATGATCAAGCAGTTTAAGCGTGGTGATGGGTTTGGGGTCGGTTACACCTACACGCAGTCAGACTTTGACATGCTGTATGGTAAGATCGGCAAGGCTGCTAGAGTTTCGAGTGCTCTAAACACTGCTAGTACGAGCACACAGCCTTCGCTTGTTGACCCCGTGGATGGTGTGCTGAAAGAACCACCAAAAGCACCTCCACAGAAGCAGGTTTGGGTTCCAAAGCCCAATGAGCTGTGAATCCCCTCGATACGTTCCCTGCTACCATAGCCCAGGTTGCCCAGAAGAAGGGGGCTGCTCCTCTCTGTCCAAAGGCGGGGCCTCCACCTCCCAAGAGAGAGGTGAGGTACCACTGCGAGTACTGTCACAGAGACGGTCACTTGAAGGAGTTTTGCTTCAGGAGGAAGCGGGCTGTGAGGCGTGAGCAGGAGAGACATAACTCGGACATGTACTCTGCTCGAGTGTATGGTCCTCCTCAAGGTGGTGGTAGGCAAGATGCTAGGGCGCACCGTGTAGGTGGAGGTCAGGGAGACGGTGGTGATTACCATGCTCCAGCGGGTGGTCGCTTTGTCGGTCGTGCTCCTGGTCGTCCTCAGTACGGCTAAGGACCACGGGACCGAGGCTTTGGAGGAGGTTACGAGACACCACGCTTTCCTCGCGGTGGTGGTCATCAGCCTCGCGGTAGACGGGACGGGGGATACGCCTTGCCTGATTTTGCTAAACCTTCTGTAGAGCAAATGGCTTGACACTGGTTTGCTTAACACTTTGCTAACCCTAGTGTTGAGACATTTGCTCACCCTTTGTCTCGCTACTGATTTGCAGGCTGGAGGCTTGGAGAACAGGTGGATCATGGACTCCGGTTGTTCGCGCCATATGACCGGAAATGACAAATGGTTCTCCAGCCTCACCCCGATGAGCTCAAAGGAGTACATTGTGTTCGGGGACAATGGAAAAGGAAAGGTACGAGGAATTGGCGCTATTCGTGTTTCCGATCGCTTTACTCTGAGAGAAGTTGCTTTGGTTTCGAACCTTGGGTTCAATTTGCTCTCTGTTTCGCAACTTCTTGATGAGGGGTTTGAAGTTCGCTTCAAGTAGGGTTGTTCTCATGTTTTAGATTCCAGAGGAGATTTGGTTTGCCAGATTTTACCTCGCGATCGGGTTTTCTTGGTTGACTTCTTTGGAACTTCTCTTGGTCCTCCTTGTTGCTTGTTGGTTGGTCCTTCTTCTGATTTGTGGAAGTGGCATAGGAGACTTGGACATTTGAGTTTTGACTTGTTGTCGAGACTTAGATCACTTGGTCTGATCCGAGGATTGCCCAAATTGAAGTTTGAAAAGGATCTTGTTTGCCATCCGTGTCGCCACGGGAAGATGGTTGCCACCTCTCATCTGCCTGTTAATCAAGTGATGACCACTCACCCTAGAGAGTTGCTACACATGGACACAGTTGGTCCTTCTTGGGTGATGTCGGTTGGTGGGAAGTGGTACATTCTTGTGATCGTGGATAACTTTTCTCGCTATTCTTGGGTCTTTTTCATGAGAAACAAGGATGAGGCTTTCGAGTTTGTTCGAGACTTGATCTTGAGGTTGAAAAACGAGCTACCCCATGCCATGAGAGCGATTCACAGTGACAATGGCACATAATTCAAAAATGACCGTTTTGACACCTTTTGCAGTGATCAAGGTCTTGAACACCAGTATTCTTCCCTCTACACTTCACAACAGAATGGGGTTTTAGAGCGGAAGAATCGGACGCTGGTGGAGATGGTTAGGACGATGCTCGATGAGCATAGGACTCCTAGAAAGTACTGGGCTGAGGCGGTTAACAACGCTTGTTATGTGTCCAATCGTATTTTCTTGCGTCCTTTCATGCACAAGACTTCTTATGAGTTGTGATTTGGACGCCAGCCCCGTGTTTTCCATATCAGAGTTTTCGGTTGCCGGTGTTTTGTGCTGAAGGAAGGAAATCTTGATAAGTTTGAGTCTCGATCGTCTGACGGTATTTTTATCGGTTATGCTTCTCACTCTAGAGCTTACCGTGTGCTGATTATTGATACTAACATCGTCAGAGAGACTTGTGAAGTCACTTTCGACGAGACTGCACCGTGCAATTCTTCTGTCTTTGGGGTTGCAGGAGATGATGAGCTCAGCACCCCCATCTTTGAAGATGAGGAGGAAGAAGCTACGGAGGGTGATGCTGAGGCTACCACGCGTGCTGTGGACCCAGCCGTCTCCGCCACGAGCTCGAACGATGATGACGGCCCCGACCCGACTACATCTACTTCCCGGGGGCCGATCGAGTAGGTGACTCAGCCTTCACCAGCTGCACCTGAGAAGACACCAGTTTTGGTTGAGGAGGAGGAGACTTCGACAAGGGAAGCACCGCGACACATTCAGCGTCGTCATCCACCTCAACAGATGCTAGGTGATCTCAACGAGCGAGTCACAAGGTCGAATGTAACATGTATCGCTGGCTTTGCTCATTCGGTGTTTGTTGCTTCTTTTGAGCCCAAAGATATTGGACACGCACTTTCTGACTCCAATTGGGTCAATGCCATGTATGAGGAACTCAAAATTTTTGAAAGGAATCAGGTTTGGGTTTTGGTTGAGCCTCCGCCTGTTTGTAACCCCATTGGAACCAATTGGGTTTTCAAGAACAAGCAAGGTGAAAATGGGTTGGTAGTGCGGAACAATGCTTGACTTGTAGCCCGGGGGTTTTGCCAAAAGGAAGGGATAGATTATGAGGAAATTTTTGCCCCGGTAGCACGCTTAGAAGCGATTCGAATTTTTCTTGCATTTGCTGCTTCCAAGGGTTTTAAAGTTTTCCAAATGGATGTGAAATCTGCCTTCCTAAATGGTTTTATTGAAGAGAAAGTTTATGTGAAACAACCTCCTGATTTTGAAAATCCCAAGTTTCCAAACCGAGTTTACAAACTTCAGAAATCTCTTTACGGTTTGAAACAGGCGCCTAGAGCTTGGTACGATCGGCTTAAACATTTCTTGCTTGCTCAAGGTTTTAAAATGGGATGTGTTGATAAAACTTTGTTCCTCATGCGCTCTGGCTCTGACTTTTTGTTGGTTCAGATTTACGTGGATGATATCATCTTTGGTGGCTCTTCTCACGCTCTTGTTTCCAAGTTTTCTGAGCAGATATCTAGGGAGTTCGAGATGAGCATGATGGGTGAGCTGTAGTTCTTTCTCGGGCTGCAGATCATGCAAACTCCTCAGGGTACGTTCGTCCATCAAGCCAAGTACACCAAGGACTTGCTGCGGAAGTTCGACATGAGTGACTTGTCTCCTCAGCCGACTCCGATCAGCACATCGACGGCGCTTGATGTGGACTTGGATGGCGAGGTGGTTGACCAGAAGGAGTACAGGAGCATGATTGGCTCCCTTCTGTACCTGACGACGACCCGGCCGGATATTCAGTTCGGGGTCGGCCTCTGTGCGTGGTATCAGGTTTTGCCGCGCACCTCCCACAAGCAAGTGGTGAAACGCATCTTCAGGTACCTTAAGTTCACTCCTGAATTCGGTCTTTGGTATTCTGCGGATTTATCTCTTGTTTTGGTTGGTTTTTCGGATGCCGATTTTAGCCGGAGTCGGCTGGATCGCAAGTCGACTTCTGGCACCTGTCACTTTCTCGGAACATCTTTGGTTTCGTGGTCCTCTCGCAAGCAAGCTAGTGTAGCGCTCTCTTCCACAGAAGCCGAATACGTTGCCGCTGCTAGCTGCTGCTCTCAGATTCTTTGGATGAAACAAACTTTGCAGGATTATGGGTTGAGTTTTGGTAGAGTTCCCATCTTTGTAGACAACATGTCTTCCATTTGCATTGCAAAGAACCCAGTGCTCCACTCCAGAACCAAACACATAGACATCAGGTTCCACTTCCTGCGAGATAACCATGAGAGAGGCCACATAGACATGATCCATGTACCATCCGAGAGGCAAACCGCAGATATCCTTACCAAACCACTTGAGCTTGAGACTTTTGCTCGCTTGCGAGGGGAGCTTGGGGTTTGTTACCCCTTTTAGTTGCTAATTTTTCTTTGGTTAGCTTTGTAGGTCTTGGTTCATTTTCTCTTCGTTTTTCTAGGTTTGGTAGCTGCATTTTGCACTTGCATTGTACATTTCTGCATTTTGCATTGCATCACTTGCACTAGCATTCTTGTATACATTGCTATGACCTCTTGGTGCTTGCTAGTGTGTGTTTATAAATGTGATCATGTTCAGCTTGCTCTTCTGTGTATATTACATCCTCTGAGTATAGCTGCTTTTGTTTTGAAAATCTGAAAACATGGTCACCCTGTCTTGGCTACTAGCATGTTAGGGCGTGTTGATATGCTTTGCTATCTTATTCATGCTAGTGTAGCTTCTTGATACTTAACTTGTTGCAATTCATCCTGGTTCAACAATTCATATTTAACATGATCTAAAATTGATAAAATTGCTTGAATTGTGCTTGAAATGGAATGGAAAGATCCAGGTGGGATTGCTTGTCGCACTGATCGAGCTTTCGGGACGGCTCACTTTGCACTTGTGAGAACCCGGGTAAGGCTGTGCATGACTGAAACGAGTGTCTTAAGTTTCTGATTGCCTTTGGCATAGGCTTGGCCTCGTTGCTAAGTAAAGCATGACAAACTTTCAACCCCTGGCATTAACAATTGCTTGATATAATTTGATTGCATAATGGCTGTTTGCAACATGCCTTTGCTGTTTTTGGCTCACCTGTATGAGTTTGATTAGCACTGATTTCCATTCCCTACTTGTTAGTGCTAGATCATGGGTGATGCTTTTATTTCTCCGAAACTGAACTTGCTTATCTCTAGACTGATTTGATATACCCTGTTGAGCTAGATGCAGGTATTGTTTATTGATGCACACATGCTCGTGACTAGATGTTGCTCATATCCTTGTATCCCTGAATGCTTTCACTTACACCTCCTGCATTGCATTCATTGCATAGCATATTTTCAGGGGGAGTCTCAGTTTCAGGGGGAGTTTGAGATCTGTTTAGCCTTGATGTGTGCATGTGCCAACAAGGGGGAGAAGTTTAGTGATCGAACAAGGGGGATAATTGTTTGATTTTTGAGAGAACCAAAAACTTGTTGTGCACAGGGCTATGAGAGTGCATACATGTGGTGAGAGTTGCACGTGTGAGGGGGAAATGCATTTCAGGGGGAGTTTCTGCTTTGTTTGGCTCTTGGTTTTTCCTCGTCACTTCTGCATGACTGCGTCGAGCCCTGCCTCTGTCTTTGAGGAGTCATGCTTGTGTTTGATCGATTGCGTCGAGCCGTTGCCCTTGTCTTAGGGGATCGATCTTTGCTTGGTTAAGTGACTTGTTCTTGCATTCTTCGAGTTTTCTGTCACTTGCTCAAGTTCTCTCTTTCTTCTTTGTTCTTCTCTGTTTTTGTTTCTCTCTTGGTTTGTTTGTCGTGTGTTGACAATGCACACATCAAGGGGGGGATTGAGGAATGTTGAGTACCTTCTCCTGGCTGTGATGAGTGAATTGTCAACCGTGCGGTGTGATCGTGTGCCTGGTCTTTGGTTGCAGATACACGGGTGTCGAGTGTCGACGGAGAGCTGCCGTGGAGGTGCTGTGGCCGATGGACCGTGCGGTGGACGGCGGTGAAGGGCAGCCGGGACCGGAGCTCGGGCCGGGCGGCAGCTGTGGCGTCCACTCCTGGATCGAGGGCGCAAGCACCGGTGGATGGCGCGTTTCTAGGTTTGCGCCACAAAACCAAGTCTGGCGGACGGCGGTTGAAGACGCCAAGTCGTGAAGGCATGGGCGTCGGTCTCGGGACTAGCGGAGGAACGGGCATCGACGACGTCTAGGGCCTCACTGTAGGCGAGGAGGTGATGGGCGTCGAGCGGCGTCTAGGGCCGTCAGAAGGCCGAGGCGGGAACGGCGTCCAGGGCCACGGCGTGGAGGCGGGAATCTTCCCGCGCATGGAGTTTTAGCGGTTTTCTCAAAACCGCCACCTACCCGGGTTTCGCGGACCCTCCAAAACCGCGGTCCGGATCTTCATCCCCACGGTGGCATCGCGGAGAAGACTTCGACTCGAAGAAAGAACCTTGGCCGTCGGATGAGTCCTTGTATCTTTTTCCTGTTTTGCCCCTACGGGCCTTCTAGTTTAATTTCAGCTCTTAGGGGTAGTATAGTCTTTAGCCAGGGAGGTTAGGAGATTAAAAGGGAGAGGAGGGCAGCAGCACGGGGGCACTTTTTCTTTCTGGAATCTGCTCCTCCCGTGCGCCGCCTCTCCTTCCTCTGTTCTTCATTCCTATCTTCTTTAGGGCAGGATTTGAACCATGGATTTTTGAGACTTTGTACTGAGATTGAACGGGAAAGGAGGCCCTTCCCTCCTTGTGCCCTCTGGGGTTTTGAATTCGATTCAATTTCGTACATCTTTTTCTTTCCATGAGCCAAGTTTTGATTTTCACGTGGTTGTTCTTGGTGCTTATGATCATGGGTTGTTCTTGGTGATTTGGTGACTCTTTGAAGTGATTCTAATCCACCTAGCCTAGTGCTAAATCCTACGGAATCACGAGTCTTCTAAAATCAAAGCTTTTCACGTTCTAGGAAAACCACATTCTTGCTCGGGAATTCCTCGATTCCTCCCAAACCATGGAGTGATTCGTCGATTCCTTCCGTCAACATGTTCACAAGATCTTTGTGATCGTGCCTACAAATTTTCAGCTCCTTTGGACTTGATTTGATCATCCAATCATCGAGTTTTTCCAAAGATCGCGGGCTGAAAAACCTGTTCTGCTCGGGCAGGATTTTTCGTTATCACCGGTCGAACCGACGCTTGCGTTCTTTTATGTCGGATCAACCGGTGAATGGATTAATCACGTGTTAGGGTTTTTGCGGTTTTTGTCTGGTTGCACCGGCGCATTCTCTCTCTTGCGCATCGGATCAACCGGTGATATTGAGCCAGTGCTTCTCTCATTGCTGTTTGACTCGTTTAACCTACGAGTTCATTTTGCTCCTCACCGGTTTAACCGGTGAGCGGTTCTGTGCCGTGACTGTTTTTGCACGTCGGTTAAACCAGCGAGGTGCCCTCTGTGCACATCGGTTTAACAGGTGCTCACAGGTCTGTTTGAGCTCTCTCTGGACAAATGCACCGACGTTGGCTTTTAATTTTGTCGATTTAACCGGTGCTTTGTCTTCCTACTGCTGCCGGCTCTGTGACGTCGGTTTGACCGACGAGTTCAAATCTATACTCGTCGGTTCAACCGGTGTTCATATACCATGTTGTTTTCCACTGTCTCGTTGCCGTTCTTTCTCTGATCTATTCTTGTTTGTTCCTAGGGATTTGTTTTGGTGTTTAGCTTGTCCGTAGCTACATCAAGCATCCTTTAGGAGATAGGGCTTGGGTTTGAGATCGGGATCTTGGCCGAACTTCTGCTTGTGAGAATTTTTTTAATCGGCTCCCATTCACCCCCCCTCCTCTGGTCGCCTTTTCGGTCCCTCATTCTCATTTCTTCGAAGTAGTCAAATAACTGAATTAGGAATTAGTAATTAAGGATGAGGTGTTTTGGTGCCCTGTTACACCGTGCGCAAACCTTTGCCGCTGCTCTTGTCGATTTGATGCAAGCAGTCAGCTGACCCGCTGCATCGGTACAAACCGGTGCCTGCTGCCAAGCTGTGATAACTGAGGGGAGGAACTTTTGGTTTTGCAACCAAGAATTTTCGAAACGGAAGAAGCCAGCTTTAGGAAGAGAAGCAGAGATGGTTAGAACTTAGAAGCAAGGGTGTATGATCGGAAGTGGGGCGATGGAGAGAGGAGAGGGTTGCTGGAGGGAAGGCAAGGTCGAGGTGTGAAAACACGATCAAGTTTAGCAAGAATGGGGTTGAGCTGCAAGTTCGTCCAGGTGTAAAGGCGATCGGAAAGGACGATCTCTGAAACATTGAGGTCCTGGATGGCGTCATTAAAGGCAGTGGCAAGGGAGTGGTTGAACTGGCCGTTGTTCTTATCGGCAGCACATCTTAGAAGATTAAAATCTCCCAGCAGGATCCAGGGCCCAGGGATGAGCGCAGGGAGCTCCTCGAGGCACTGCAAGAAAGGAATAGAGGCCGAATGGTCCGAGGGACCATACGTGTTGGTAATGGCAAAGTCCAGGTTCGAAAGATTGCAAGAGAAGCAGGTGGTGAGGGAGTGAGGCTTGATGAAATAGTCCGAGAGCGTGAAAACAGTGGGGTCCCAAGCAGTAAGGATCCCCCCTCTAGTGCCATCCGCCGGGGCGAATACAATAGAGGAATCGAGGTTGCCTGGGAGGAAGGATTTTGCTTTGCCAAGGACTGTTGGTTGGGCGTCTGCTGCTCGGGGAATAGTGGGATCCGGTGGCTTGGAGACCGAATCCGGTGTTCAGCGGCGTGGTTTTGGACAACAGGGCGAAGATTGTCACTAGAGGCGTTGCCCTGTTTGTTTGATTCGTTTGTAACTGATTTTTTTTTCAATTTTAGATTGATCAAAGATGAAGATTGTTGAGTTTTTAAAAAGAGAGAATGACTCTTTCTCTTTGAAGAGGGAGTAACACAATATACTCGATGTTTTATTTTTCTTATCTGTTTCTAGATTAGTATCAACATGTTATACGCCTCTAGTGACATAGTCGGTCTTAGTATGATGGTTTAGTTTGTCAACAATGTTCAAAGTATGGTCAATCCCCTATCCTCTCAAAAACGAGAGACGATGCATAAGTTGTTACAGGCATACATTATGGCCCCGCACAGGTCCACTCCATCAGTGAAGTTTTTTTAAATTGGTTTTTAGTACCTTTCAATTTGAAATTGAGTTGTTTTTTAAAAAAATATTTGACAAAATAGTTTCACCAATAGATTTATAGATGGATGAGGGAGAAATGAGGAGAGAGCTAAAATAAGCTACTTTTTTAAAGCTTCATATAGCTTCATCCTCATCTATAAAACTATTTTAAAAATTAAATGTTTTTAAAAAAACAACTTACTGCAGCTCATCAAGCTATTATGAGCTATACCAAATCGGCCTGCTGGAGGACTCGACGGTGGAGCTGGAGCTGCATGTGGGCGCGGGTTTGCCGCCGGCGGCGTGGGGAGGGCGGGAGGTGAGTGCGGGGAGGTGGTGGGCAGGGCACGCGCGGCCACGTTGTAGGCGCGCGCCGCGTCCTCGGCGGAGTCGAAGGTGCCGAGCCAGATGCGCGCACGCTTCGCCGGGTCCCGGATCTCCGCCGTGAACCGGCCCCACGGCCGCTTCCGCACGGCCCTGTACCGCTGCGCCGCCGCCGCCGACCAAGACAAGAGAAGGTGGAAACCTTTATTAGAAGGGCACAAGGAGAATTTGGTCTCTCGATCAAGAAAGTGAGAAGTGACAATGTGACCGAATTCAAAAACACCCAAGTTGAAGAGTTTCTTGATGAAGAGGGCATCAAGCATGAGTTTTCAACTCCATACACCCCTCAACAAAATGGTGTAGTAGAGAGGAAGAACAGGACACTCGTTGACATGGCAAGGATGATGCTTGATGAGTACAAGACTTCGGACCTCTTTTGGTGTGAATCCATCAACACCGCTTGCCATGCCATCAACCGCCTCTACTTGCACAAGAAACTCTAGAAGACTTCATATGAGCTTCTAACCAGTAACAAACCAAAGGTGTCATACTTTAGGGTGTTTGGGTGCAAATGTTTCATTCTAAACAAAAGGCCCCAAACCTCTAAGTTTGTACCTAAAGTTGATGAAGGCATTCTTCTTAGTTATGGATCAAATGAGCATGCCTATCGTGTCTTCAACAAAACCCTTGGTAAAGTTGAAGTCACAATAGATGTGATATTTGATGAATCTAATGGCTCTCAAGTAGAGCAAGTTGATTCAAGTATTGTAGGAAAGGAGGATCCACCATGTGAGGCAATCAAGCAATTGGCTATTGGTGACATTAGGCCACAAGAAAGTCAAGTCAATGATGAGGAGGATCCACAAGCTGTTGCTGCACAAGATTCCGCTGACGTACTCAATGACCAAGTGCAGCACACCCCTGTTGAAAATCAGCAGAGCAGCAGTGCTCCACCCAGGCGCAGCAGTGCTGCGCCCTCTGCCTCAGCAGCAGCTACCCCTACTCCTACATCACCAATCAAGGGGGTCAATCTTGATCCCATATTTGAAGAAGAAGATGCTAAAGGATCAGAAGAAGAAGAAGAAGGAGTTGAGCATCCAAGACTACGCCAAACTATACAACGGGATCACCCCGTTGACAACATTCTTGGGAGTCTAAAAAGGGGAGTGACTACTCATTCACATTTGGCAAATTTCTATCAACATTACTCTTTTGTCTCTCCTAAGGAACCTACCAAGGTAGAAGATGCTCTCAAGGATGCGGATTGAGTCATGGCAATGCAAGAAGAGCTCAACAACTTCGAGAGAAATCAAGTGTGGAGCTTGGTGGAAAGACCCAAGACCAACATCATCGGCACTAAGTGGGTCTTCCGCAACAAGAAGGATGAAAATGGCGTGGTGACAAGGAACAAGGCAAGATTGGTGGCTCAAGGCTTCACTCAAGTTGAGGGCTTGGACTTCGATGAGACATATGCACTGGTGGCAAGACTAGAGGCAATCCGAATGCTTCTAGCCTTTGCTGCACATTATGACTTCAAGCTGTACCAAATGGATGTCAAGAGTGCATTCCTCAATGGCCCAATTCAAGAATTGGTCTATGTGAGGCAGCCACCGGGTTTTGAAGATCCAAAGTTCCCCAACCACATCTTCAAGCTCCATAAGGCACTCTATGGGCTTAAGCAAGCACCAAGAGCATGGTATGAATGCCTTAAGGAATTTCTACTCAAACAAGGCTTTGAAATAGGCAAAGCTGATCCTACTCTCTTCACACATAAAGTTGGTAAAGATATATTTGTGTGCCAAATATATGTCGATGACATAATATTTGGTAGCACTAATCATGTGTATGTTGAGGAGTTTAGTAGGACTATGACCAAGAGATTCGAGATGTCCATGATGGGTGAGCTGAAGTTCTTCCTTAGATTTCAAGTCAAGCAAATGAAGGAAGAGACTTTCATATGTCAAACTAAGAACACCCAAGATATGTTGAAAAAGTTTGACATGGCAAATGCAAAGCCTATCAAAACTCCCATGCCAAGCAATGGACATCTTGATCTTGATGAGGAAGGGGGAGCCGTGGACACCAAGGTATATCATTCCATGATCGGCTCTCTACTTTATTTGTATGCATCTAGGCCCGATATTATACTTAGTGTGTGCATGTGTGCTAGATTTCAAGCTAACCCGAAAGAGTGTCATTTAAAAGCCGGTAAGATAATCTTGAGATATTTAGTACACACTCCTAACCTTGGCTTGTGGTATCCCAAGGGCTCCAAGTTCAATCTACTTGGGTATTCGGATTCTGATTACGCCGGTTGCAAAGTAGATAGAAAAAGCACTTCGGGGACATGTCAATTCCTTGGACGGTCCCTAGTGTCTTGGAGCTCTAAGAAGCAAAATTGTGTAGCCCTATCCACCGCCGAGGCCGAGTATGTTGCAGTCGGTGCATGCTATGCTCAACTACTTTGGATGAAGCAAACCTTAAAAGATTTCGAATGTCAATACTCTAGAATCCCATTACTGTGTGACAATGAGAGTGCAATCAAGTTAGTGAACAATCCCGTAGTCCACTCTCTCACCAAACACATTGACATCCGTCATCACTTCTTGAGAAACCATGAACTTAAAGGAGATATCGAAATTCGCCATGTGAGCACCGAAAAGCAACTAACTGATATCTTCACTAAACCTCTCGATGAGTCAAGGTTTTGTGCTTTGCGTAGTGAGCTAAATATACTTGATTCTCGTAATGTGGTTTAAACTCCAGCACACCTCTGATTGGTCAACTAGTATGTGTAGTAGAAAGAATTTGAAAAACTTCATATTGTATTTCAAAATGATTTATAAAATTTACTCCAAGAACTCATGGTCATGGTCTGTATTGATTGATTGTTTCTGGCCATGATTTTTGGAGAATATGTGTACATATCCGAGACAAAGAGGGTCGACTTGGAAGTAGCTAATTCCGGTCTGTTTGGGCAACACAGCAGTGCTGCGCCTGGGGTGCAGCTGTGCTGCGCGTTGAATTTCCAACGAAATTCATCCCATGACCTCCTGAGTTGTGGGGCCTGTTTTCCTCTTCCTTTTCCTATCTAGCCCCGCGGACTCTCTCTCTCTTTCTCTCGCGATTCTCTCCTCGACGCCGTGCCGCTCGCCCCTTTCTTTTCTCGAGCGAGCGTGCTGCAGGCGCCGGTAGCCGCGCAGTGCTCTGCCCCCAGCAGTGTTGCGCCCCCTTGGCTGATCTCCTGCTTGATCACAGCCACGGGAAGAGCTCCTAGCCGAGCTCCCTCTCTCCTTCCCTCTCCATTCCACGTGGGCAGTCAAGGTGAAATCCTAAACCAGTTATTTCACTCGATCTATGCAATGTTGGCTGTTAGGTCATGGATTTCGGTTTCTAGATGATGCATGATACGTTTAGAAGTGATTTTGATCATTGAATCGAATCAATTTTGTATTCCATTGCTTGGATGAAAAAGGGGAGGACAGCAGCAATGCTGCTCATAATAAAACGGCAGTGTCGTTTTGTTGACGCTTCTTAAAAGGCCAATTTACGTACCGCAAGCGCACGAATCATGTAGCTTTTCCCTTAGAGTATTCCCCCAAGGTTTATCAATCCACAGAACAAGTGTATTACTATGCTTAACTAAGCACTAATGATGTTGGTATAAGATCTATATTGAGTGTTTGAGTGTGAGAGAACGTCGGCGGGTGACCCCTCAGGAACTCAGCACGCCTGTCGCGAGGCTGCGGCGGTGGAGGAGGCGGAGGCTGAGTGTGAGCCTGCTGAAGAGCCTGAACAGTGTTGTTCAGGGTGGCCATCATCTGCATCTGGAGCTGGAAGTACTGCTCCGGAGTCAAAGGCGGCGGCATCGGGATCCCGGTACCCTGGTTGTTCTGACCCTGCTGCTGGCCAGAACCGGAACCGGTGCTCCTGGTGTTCACCATCTGATTTGAACAAAAGATTTCACGAGTAAGGATATTGCAGGAATAAATTCAGATGGATATGATAACTTTTTGCGGAAAAAGACTCAGCCATGATAAAGTAGACAGGATAGAGTGGACTGTTTTACCCCCAACGATCTAACTCATTTTATTAATTAGTTAACTTTGATATGAGAGTAACTTTCTCTAAACAAATTTAAACTACTAAGCTATGCAATCAGTCAAAAATCCAAATCAAACATGTAGCATAATAACAAGCAGACAATTTTCACGACTTAGCCGAGTTTAGCAATAGACTCGACTAACACAACGCGTCGCAGAACGTGCTATCGTTTTATTATAAAAGGGTCACCTAGCTAATACTCATGGTGGTCAGATGATTGATTCAGGCCAAAATCTACGAAAACTATTCTTCAGAGAGAGAAATCAAGGCAAGAAGGGTAAAAGTCATAGAAGTCAAGGGGTATAATAGTAAAATAGTTTCAGCAGGCAGGGATTGGAGAGAAGAAGTCCTAAAACTCGACCAGTTCTATCTAGGCTTCGTCCTACAGTCGATACGGCTCTGATACCACTCTGTAACACCCGGTTTATAAAAGAACATAAACCGAGCAATCATATACGTGCCAGGATCAAGTCACACGTATATACAACAGAATGAATAGTATATCATAGCGCATATCACGTAAAAAGACATAATAAAGTGAATACGAATGTTATTTATTACAATAATGACAAAATGTCTGATACAGCGGAAGCGAAGTACAAAATACGAATAAAACTCTCCGAAGCTGAGCAGGGCGCCACAGGGACGTCGACTGGGAGACGAACACCTAGAAGTCCTCGTAGTCCTGGTAGCGCTGGACGAACTCCCTCGTGTCGGCAGGAACTGAGCAGCAGTAGCGTAGCCAAGAGGAAAAAGTAGAGAAGAGGCAAGGGTGAGTACACAACTTGTACTCAACAAGTATAACACAAACTATGAGGCTCTAAGGTTGGCTGACTGACTGCATTAGCTTTTAAGTCTTGGCAAAATTTTATTAGAACTATTTACTACAACTTGATGAATTACCATTAGCCTAGTTACATAGTAATTAATCAGAATTAGTTATGTAACTACTGAGAACCATACCGAAACCAAACCACTAAGGTAACCCCGAGAAGCACCTCCCTCGTCGGAAGGAGATAACTCCACTAATCAAAAGGAGGATCTGGGCCGCTCATAACCGTGAGCACAGCTAGTATACCAGTTTTACACTCTGCAGAGGTTGCACATCTTTACCCACAAGTCGTGAGCTACGCCAGTTGTTCATCACACTTCCTCAGGTGAGATGGCCAGCGACTCACTACGAGGCCTTTACAAAGAAACTCGTTGGTAGGGAGTAACCGCGAGGGTGGATCAGCGACTATGGAGCAGGTCTAGTGGGCGTCAAGACACGAAGCACAGACGAGGCCACTCAGCACGAGGGCCATAGAAGCTTACCGCCCCTGCCCCGCAGGTAAGTTACTCCAAACCAAAAAGATCTAATTATTACGCCAAGTCTATCCCATTCTAGCCTTGTGGTAGTGCTGTTGTCCCAGGTTGTCACTCTATGAACCGGTCCTTATGGAGAGTGGCCAACCAAGCACTAAGCACCGTGCTGGCCCCCTAAACCATGTTTCTACAAAACCATATTTTAACGAGATGTGAGCCACTCAAGCACGAAGCACAGAGGGCCACTCTCAGAATTAAGTTCAAGTAAACCATTAATCAAATTAATTAAAAATGACCAGATAGTGTTATAGCGCAGCAACCTAGCACAACTAACCAATATGCAACCCAAAGGTATATATAAAGGATATAAAGTGGCTAGGAATTCCTTATAGGCATACAGTATTAAAATGCAGTATGAAATTGTAATTAAAGGTGATAGGTTGTTCATGTTATACTTGCCTTCCTCGTACTGCTCCTGCTGCTGCTCAAGGTGCTCGGAAGACGGCTGATCCTGGTACTGGTACTGGGGCTCCTCAGATGGATCAACGTCTACTCACGAACACATGGCCAAAACAATGCACGATAAATAAGCATACAAGCAAATACTAACAAAAACTAAGAAACAGTACATCAATACATAAAAACAGCACACTAAACTAGTCTAAAACTATTCTACGCGTTACAACGATCGCGTGGATATAAAGAACGCTTAAAACGGAGTTAAAACGCATTTTCTAGGCTAAAAACAAGTTCTGGGGGCTTAATTGTAAGAAAAACTAAGTTCCAGGGGGTTTTCTGCAAAAACCGAGGGCTAAAACGTAATTAAACTAAAGCTTCAGGGTCTAACTCACAAAAGAACCAGGGCTGGACGGCGGGTTTAAATCTGGTAAAACTCAGGGGGCTACGCGTTAAAATCAGGACCTCTGCGTAATTATTTTTGAATAAGTTCGGACTGCGGGTTTATTTCAACAGAACCGGGGGTCTCTTTAGAAAAACTCCAGGCCGAACCGGTACGCGTGGTTTTCGGCCGCTGGATCGCGATCCGGTGGTCCAGATCCGTTCGGATCGGATTCTAATCGTGGGCGTTCAAGCGGGATCTGACGGCTCAGGATGTATTATGTTGACTTTGAAGAAATGCAGAGGAAAGAAGAGCCTAAGTTCACTGCTGCCATCAAGGCATGTGAAAATTTTGATCTCACTGATATCATGAGTTTCAGATATGATCGGAATCAGGAGATCCTAGCTCAGTTCCATGCTACATATTTTTGGAATAGAGAGACTGATGAGATACATTGGATGACTGATGGCAGACACTATCGCATCAGCTTTCTCACCTTTTGCCAAATCCTTGGTTTTGGAGAGAAAAATAGATCCTTCTCTAGGATTCATGAAGATGATCCATTCAAGGTCAGTGACATCAGGCACCGTTGGAGAGAGCCACACAAGGCTGATGGCAAGAGGAGTAGATTGAGGAGCTATTATTATGTCATGAACAATCTTCTGAGGAACACCATCGATCCCAAAGATGCATCAGCATCTGAGATAAATGGCTATGTGACAAATGTGCTTGCTCGCTTTCCAGATGGTGAGAGGTTCAATGTTGGGAGATTCATTTGGGTGCAGCTGGCTTATGCAATGGATGATGCTAGGAGGAGTTTGCCCTATGCTCCCTACCACATGTTCATGATTGAGCGGGTCTCTGGTTTTGTTTTTCCTAAGGACGGGTTTCACACCGTCTACAAGATTGAAAAGACACAGTCATATGCAACAACTAGAGAGGCAGTTGCAGGTTCTTCTAGAGGTCATGAGGACATACCTGAGAGATCTCACTCTAGGTCCCACTCTAGCACTAGTAGAAAGTTTGGGAAGATTAGCACATGGATGAATGCAATTTTTGCCACTTGCACATAAGCAGCCCAGACAGCTTATGATGACCGCTTGGAGCGCCGAGAGGAGCGCAATGCAGCTAGACAGAGTGCAGGGTTGGCACCTCTTCCACCTCCTCGCTCTCCTCCCAGGTTCGAGCTTCCCAGTTTGTCTGATCTTGAGCGGTCCAGCAGTGAGGAGGTGCAGGCACAGTCTGAGGGTTTGCAGTACAACTATGATAGTGATCCTAAGGTTCACCAGACACTCTTCCAGATGCGAGAGGCTCACAGGCGTTCTCAGGCAGCCACTTCACAGGGAGCTCCTTCATAGCCACCTCGCCGTTCCACTCGCTACACTTCACACACTCACCGTGGCGGTCGTGCTCATGTCGAGTCAGATGAGGAGAGGCAGGATGACATTGATTGGGACAACATCTAGGATTTCGACGACGAGTGACTTTTCTATTTTCTCTTCTCTTTTTGGTATTTGATGCCAAAGGGGGAGAAAATTAGAGGGGTCAACACTTTTTCGATGATGTTTTGCCTGCTGCAGTGGTGCTTCATGTTCAGATCTGATGAGAGTAGATGCTTAGGTTGTAAGTTTGAGAGTCGCTCAAAACTCTATTTTATGTAATAATGCTACCTATTTGACTCTATTTGTATCGGATATGAACATATATTTGTATTGTGTGATCTAGCTTGTCATATTTGTGTTAGAGATGCTTCTCTATATTTATAATCTGCTGTGTAAATTTGATGTTGATCTGACTGCAGGAGTGGGCACAGCAGTGCTGCACCTCGGCGCAGCAGTGCTGCTCCTCACTACAGCAGCCAGATTTTGTGTGCTTTAAACTGTCATATGCATCACGTCTTATACTTGTGACACAATTTGTTGCACCCCACAGCAGGCATGGATGTAGGGGGAGGCCCCCAAATCACATCTAAATTTGTGAAAGTTGGCTTCTCATGCCAAAGTTGGAATTCAAATCCAAATCACAAATTTAGGGGGAGGCTTCTACATCCATGACTCGAAAAATCTCAGTTATTTAATATCTTTTGTAAGCTCTAATTAGGTTGTCATCAATCACCAAAAAGGGGGAGATTGTAAGTGCAATCAAGCTCTATGTGGGTTTTAGCGTTGATGACCACCTAATTAGGGAACTAATGAGATTCTCCGAGATGACAAGCAGGGAAATTGAAAAGAGGATGATGTACAGGTTGGAGGATCCCCCAATTCGATGAGATGGCTATCTTGACTTATGGAGGCTTAATTTATTTATGTTTTGAATCTTGAGTTTAGGAAAAGCCGTACTATAAAGAGGGATCCAAGAACAACTGTCCAACTATTGAACCAGATGCTCAAATCTAGCTTATAACATCCTCATACCAAGCCAAAACAGCCACCAAAATTTCACATCCATATCTCTGTATTGACCGTGAGGAACGAGAGTACTCTATCCTGCTTGTGATGAGTGAATTGTCAACCGTGCGGTGTGATCGTGCGCTTGGTCTTTGGATTGCAGGTATACGGGCGTCGAGTGTCGACGGCGAGCTGCCGTGGAGGTGCTGTGGCCGATGGACCGTGCGGTGGACGGCGGTGAAGGGCAGCCGGGACCGGAGCTCGGACCGGGCGGTAGCTGTGGCGTCCACTCCTGGGTCGAGGGCGCAAGCGGCGATGGAAGGCGGGTTTCTTGGTTTGCGCCACAAAACCAAGGAGGCGGACGGCGGTTGAAGACGCCAAGTCGTGGAGGCACGGGCGTCGGTCTCGGGACTGACGGAGGCGACGGGCGTCGACGGCGTCTAGGGCCTCGCTGCGGGCGAGGAGGTGACGGGCATCGGGCGGCGTCTAGGGCCGTCAGAAGGCCGAGGCGGAAACGGCGTCTAGGGCCACGGCGTGGAGGCGGGAATCTTCCCGCGCATGAGGTTTTGGCAGTTTTCTCAAAACCGGCCACCTACCCGGGTTTCGCGGACCCTCCAAAACCGCGGACTGGATCTTCATCAAGACGGCGGCATCGTGGAGAAGACTTCATTCCGAAGAAAGAACCTCGACCGTCGGATGAGATCGTGTACAGGGGGTGCTGCAGGCCAACCGGTCTGACCAGACCCTGGCACCGGTCTGACCGGTCTAACCAACCGGTCTGATCGGTCCAGCGTACTGGTCTGACCGGTCCCGCGGGTATAAATACCCCTTCACTTGTGTTAGGTTAAGTGCAGCTTTTGTAATCTATTCGTGGATACCTCTGTTCTCCAGGCCGCCGCCCCTGCGTCTCCCTCCCTCCGTTCCTCTCTTTAGAGTAGGATTTGTCCATGGATTTGTGAGACTTTGTATTGGATGTGATTGCGAAAGGAGGCCCCATCCTCCTTGTGCCCTCTGGGCTTTTGAATCAATCCAATTCTGTCCCTCTTGTGCTTTTTGTGATGGATTTTTGTTTTGATTTTGATGCACTTGATTGCGACGTTTTGTAGAGCTCTTTGGAGTGATTCCCGTGCTTCTAGCTGTGTGCCAAATCTTCTGGAATCACGAGCTCATCAGAATTGAAGTTTTTGAGTATTTGAGAAAACCCCAATCCCTTTTGATCTCCCCCATAATTCTCAAGATTCGTTGATCTTTAGGCCGAGATCTTTTGGGCATATGTTCACGGGGTAGGGGCGAAGCAATCCCCCAAGTTTCATCGATTTCGATGGTCGTTTGGTCGAGATTCACCGTTTGAATCAAAGATTTTCGGGGTTTTCTGGGTGCCACCGGTCAGACCGGTAGGCAAGACCGGTCAGACCGGTCTGCTTAATTTTGAACAGCCGCGACCGGTCAGACCGGTCCAGTACACCGGTCAGATCGGTCCTGGCAGATCAGTTCTGCAGTTTCCCCGATTTGCTTCCGATTTGCTTTGTGTTTTCGCTCGTTTGTTCGAGATCTTTTGTGTTTGTTTAGATGTTCAATAGCTACTCCAAACCTTGGGTCAGAACGCTTGAGGGTTTGGGTGATTTTGGGACATAGGCCGACGATTCGAATTTCAAAGAAATTTTGATCGGCTCCCATTCACCCCCCCTCTGGTCGCCGGCTTCGGTCCCTCAATTGGTATCAAAGCTTGGTTGAGGTTTTCAGTACCTTAACCGGTTCGAAAACCACTCGGCGACCATGGCGAGTCTTGGTAAGATCCCGGTGTTTTCCGGCGAGGATTATGCCTACTAGAAGGTTCGCATGAGAGCCTTCCTGCAGAGCATGGGAGCCGATTCTGGGAGATTACCATGAACCAGTTTTACGAGGTGCTGGCTGTTCGGACCACGCCTCTTCAGGTGACCCAGCACGAGGCTAACGCCAAGGCTGTCAATGCCTTGTTCGCTGGCGTTTCTCGTGCGGAGTTCTCACGCGTCCAGGGTTTTCAGGAAGCCCACAAGATTTGGACGTGCCTTGAGAACTACCACGAGGGTACACCTCAGGTGAAGGCCAGACTGTTCGAGACTCACCGGCGTGAGTACGAGAACTTCACACAGGAGCCGGGTGAGAGCATTGACCTGATGTTCAGTCATTTTCAGTCGATTGTGGACAAGGTCAATGCGAACAGATCTGCTGGTGCCCTTGAGTACACAGAGCACGAGAAGGCTCTCAAGTTGCTCTACGCACTTGACCGCTCTGTGTGGGATCTTAAGGTGAACACGATCATTGAGTCTGCAGGCTATGAGACTCTGACCGTGAACGAGCTTTTCAGCAAGCTCAAGGCCACGGAGGTGGATAACCAGACACGAGTCAAGCTCAATGGTGTCCCTCCTTCCAAGAGCGTCGCTCTTGTGACTGGCCCAGGTGAATCGAGCTCTAACGCTAACTCTGCTCTTGGCTTTTCTCTTGCCTCTTTGCCTTCTGTTTCAGATGAGCAGCTAGAGACGCTGGGCGACGATGACTTGTGCCTTCTCATCAGCAAGTTCCAGTGCATCTACCACAACAGGTAGAGGAAGAAGAACCCCGGGTGCTACAACTGCGGCGATCTGAACCACTTCATCGCCGATTGCCCCAAGAAGTCCGGCGGTGGCCAGAACAACTCCTTCGACTACTACCGCCACCGCGACTGCGACGAGGGAGGCTCCAACAAGGAGCGTCGGCACCACAAGCACCGCAGTCGTGACCGGGGAGGACGCTTCGACAAGGAGTCGCTCAAGAAGCGCTTCCAGTACAAGGCCAAGAAGCGGGAGAAGGCCTTCCTGGCGCAGCTCAGCGACCTCGACAAGAGCTCCGACACCGACCGCTCTTCTTCACCGACCTCCGATGACGACGACAAGAAGAAGAAGAAGAAGAAGCGGGACAAGGAAGCCACCGGCTTCATCGGCCTTTGCTTGGCGGCCGGTCGGCGCAAGAGCTTCTGCACCATGGCGGGCGAAGCCGATGGTGCTCGTGCGTCTTCAGGTGGACATGCTACACCGACGCACTCCGGCTCTTCTCCTGGATCTGAGAGCGATTCAGAGGTAAACTCCACGATCGACCTGCTTGATACAGAGGTTAGGGAGTTGTACGCCGCTCTCGACAGCCAGAAGAGGCTGCTTAAGGAAGCAGCTAGAGAGCGTAGAAAGCTTAGGGCTGAGCTGGCTTGTGCTAGGGAGAAATCTAGTGAGGATGAGTGCGCTGGCTGCATATCTCACATGAATGATATTGTTGCTCTCCGTGCCAAGCATGATGAGAACGTCGCGAACTTAGATGTTGATAAGACTTCACTTTTTGACGTGTCTCACGAGCTAGCCAAGGCCAAGCATGAGTTTGAACTTGTCAAGGACGCTCCCATTGTTAGTGATGTGCTTGAATGCTATGAGTGTCCTATCTTCAAGTCTGATCTGGCTTCTTTGCAGTCCAATTTGCTACTGTTGTTTGTGAACTAGAGGAGCTTAGATCTAGGCCTGCTTTGCTTGGCGCTTGTAAGCTTTATCCCACACTTAGGTTCGAGCTAGATGTGAAGAACGCTTTGATCAAGTCTTTTGGAAAGACTAAGGTCGTAGAGTCTAGCCCACCTATTGACTGCTCTGTTTGCCCTGGCTTGATCTCTGATTTGGATAGCCTTGCGGTAGAGAAAGCCAACTTGGAGAATGAGAACACATACCTTAGGGCGATTCTGAGTTGGGTTTCTAGCAGTGAGCCGCAGTTGGGCATGATGATTAAGCAGTTCAAGCATGGTGATGGGTTTGGGGTCGGTTACACATACACGAAGTCAGACTTTGATAGGTTGTATGGTAAGATTGGCAAGGCTGCTGGAAACACTGCTAGCACGAGCACGCAGCCTTCGCTTGTTGACCCCGCGGATGGTGTGCTTAAAGAACCACCGAAAGCACCTCCGCAGAAGCAGGTTTGGGTACCAAAGCCCAATGAGCTGAGGAATCCCCTCGACACGCTCTCTGCTGCCACAGCCCAGGTTGCCCAGAAGAAGAGGGCTGCTCCTCCCCGTCCGCAGGCTAGGCCTCCACCTCCCAAGCGTGAGGTGAGGTACCACTGCGAGTTCTGTGACAGGAAAAGGTCACCTGGAGGAGTTTTGCTTCAGGAGGAAGCAGGCTGTGAGGAGAGAGCAGGAAAGACGGAACGCGGACATGTACTCTGCTCGGGTGCATGGTCCTTCTCGGCGTGGTGATAGGCGAGATGCTAAGGCGCGCCGTGTAGGTGGAGGTCAGGGAGACGATGGTGGTTACTGTGCTCCAGTGGGTGGTCGCTTTGCCGGCCGTGCTCCTGGTCGTTTTCAGTACGGCTATGGACCACGGGACCGAGGCTTTGGAGGAGGTTTTGAGGCTCCACGCTTTCCTCGCGGTGGTGATCGTCAGCCTCGCGGTAGACGGGACAGGGGATACGCTTTGTCTGACTTTGGTTACCCTTCTGTAGAGCAAATGGCTCGTCACTGGTTTGCTTCTCACTTTGCTAACCCCAGTGTCGAGACGTTTGTTCCCCCTATGTCTCGTTGGTGATGCAGGTTGGAGGCCTGGAGAACAAGTGCTCCATGGATCTTGGTCTTATGCAGTTTTGATCAAGACTTGATGGTTCTCCAAGGCTAATGGATAGCCCGTGGTGGTTTGTGTATCATATGTACATTTGAGTTTGCCCCTTGAATTCTTTGTACACTTTCTGCTTGTGACTTGTTGTAGATTCTTTATCTCATACTTGCTTTGCTTGCTAGGTTTGTACTTGTGCTTTGGTGGACTAGCCACTCTGTATGCTAGTTTTTGTGATTTTCATATTGTCATGATTCTTGCTAGCTCAGGGTGTGTGCTTTGTCCAGTTTCCTATGCTTGTGTAGATTTTGCTTCTTAGTTCTGGTTGCTAGCTCAAGTATCTCCTTCATATCGTCTAGCTACATTGGTTCTTGCTATTGAGTGCCTTTAGACTTTTCTAGGAATATCTTCTGTCTTGATATGTTCTAGAGTGTCTTTCGGTATACTTTTGCATGTAGCTTGACTAACACCTAACCATTTGCTTGAGTTTTGCTCTGGATCTTTGGTGTTTGCTATTTCCTTGTGTCCTAGCTTCTCTTGTGCTAGGTATCACTTGTTGAGGAGGAGCTTTACCTCAGGTGCCGATGATGATCCGGAGTTACTGCGCCGGCTGCAGGCTCCGGCCCCTTCTGCTTCGACTACCTCAGCTCAGGAGGACGATACAGTACCACTACTACCACTTCGATCGTTCACCTCTACAAGAACCTGTTCGAGCAGAAGGTGGACCCGCTGAGGACGCAGGGGAGGTGACCTCGAGCTTGCTATGCTCTAGGTCCAGCGGGATCTTCATCGAGATATGTGAGCGTTCGGCTTGTACGTTTTCCTCTTAGGATGGACTTGTGGTTTTCTGATTGATGCCTTTTCCATGGTACTCAGTTGGATCCATTTGGTCTAGTCCTGTGTGTCTTTGAGGCGTTGTATTTGCTGACTTTTCTTTGGTTAGCTTTGTAGATTTTATTTGCTTCTCTTGGTTTTCTAGGTTTGGTAGTTGCATTGTGCATATGCATTGTACATTTTGCATTTTGCATTGTCTCACTTGCACTAGCATTCTTGTATACATTGCTATGATCTTCTAGTGCTTGCTAGTGTGAGTTGATAAACTTGATCATGTATAGCTTGCTCCATTGTGTATATGACATCATCTGAGTTAAGATATTTTGATTTGAAAATCTGAAAACATGATCACCATGTCTTGGCTACTAGCATGTTAGGGCGTGTTGATGTGTTTTGCTATCTTACTCATGCTAGTGTGCCTTTTCATTCAGCAATTCATACTTGAAATGATCTAAATCTGATAAAATTGCTTAAACTATTCTTGAAATGGATTGAAAAGATTCAGGTGGGATTGTTTGTCGCACTGATCGAGCTTTCGGGACGGCTCACTTTGCACTTGTGAGAACTCGGGCAAGGCTGTGCATGACTAAAACGAGTGCTTTAAGCTTCTGATTGTCTTTTGGCATAGGCTTGGCCTCATTGCTAAGTGAAGCATGACAAGCTTTCAACCCCTGGCATTAAGAATTGCTTGATATAAAATTGATTGAAAATGAATGTTGGCAACTTATTTTGGCTGGTTTGGCTCACCTGTATGAGTTTGAGTAGCACTGCTTTCATTCCCTACTTGTTAGTGCTAGATCATGGGTGATGCTTTTATTTCTCCTAAACTAAACTTGCCTAGCTCTAGACTGATTTGATATACCCTGTTGAGCTAGATGCAGGTCTTGTTTATGGATGCACACGTGCTTGTGACTAGATGTCGCTCATATCTTTGTATCCCTGAATGCTTTCACTTACACCTCGTGCATTGCATTCATTGCATAGCATCTGTTCAGGGGGAGTCTCAGCTTCAGGGGGAGCTCTAGGTCTTTGTAGCCTTGATGTGTGCATGTGCCAACAAGGGGGAGAATTTTGAGAGAAGTGATCGAACAAGGGGGAGACTTGTTTGATTTTTGAAAGACTTGTTGTGCACAGGGCTTTGAGAGTGCATCATTTTGGGAGAGTTGCACATTTGAGAGGGAAAAACTTTGCTTGTGGAGTTTCTGCTTTTGTTTTGGCTCCTGGTTTTCCTCATTTTCCCTCTGCTTCTTGCATGACTGCGTCGAGCGTTACCTCTATCTTTGAGGAGTCATGTTGTGGCTTTTGATCGATTACGTCGAGCCTTTGCCCTTGTCTTAGGGGATCGATCTTTGCTTGAGTAAGTGACTGTTCTTGCCTTTCTGAGCTTTTCGTCACTTGCTTGAGTTCTTCTCTTTCGTGCTTCTTTGTTCTTCTTTGGTTTCACTTCTCTTGGTTCGTTTGTGGTGTGTTGACAATGCACTCATCAAGGGGGAGATTGAGGAACGAGAATACTCTATCCTGCTTGTGATGAGTGAATTGTCAACCATGCGGTGTGATCGTGCACTTGGTCATTGGATTGCAGGTACACGGGCGTCGAGTGTCGACGGGGAGCTGTCGTGGAGGTGCTGTGGCCGATGGACCGTGCGGTGGACGGCGGTGAAGGGCAGCCGGGACCGGAGCTCGGACCGGGCGGCAGCTGTGGCGTCCACTCCTGGATCGAGGGCGCAAGCGGCGACGGAAGGCGGGTTTCTTGGTTTGCGCCACAAAACCAAGGAGGCGGATGGCGGTTGAAGATGCCAAGTCGTGGAGGCACGGGCGTCGGTCTCGGGACTGACGGAGGTGACGGGCGTCGACGGCGTCTAGGGCCTCACTGCGGGCGAGGAGGTGACGGGCGTCGGGCAGGCGTCTAGGGCCGTCAGAAGGCCGAGGCGGGAACGGCGTCTAGGGCCACGGCGTGGAGGCGGGAATCTTCCCGCGCATGAGGTTTTTGCGGTTTTCTCAAAACCGGCCACCTACCCGGGTTTCGCGGACCCTCTAAAACCGCGGGCTGGATCTTCATCAAGACGGCGGCATCGTGGAGAAGACTTCGTTCCGAAGAAAGAACCTCGGTCGTCGGATGAGATCGTGTACAGGGGGTGCTGCAGGCCAACCGGTCTGACCGGACCCTGGCACCGGTCTGACCGGTCTAACCAACCGGTCTGACCGGTCCAGCGTACCGGTCTGACCGGTCCCGCGGGTATAAATACCCCTTCACTTGTGTTAGGTTAAGTGCGGCTTTTGTAATCTATTCGTGGATACCTCTGTTCTCCAGGCCGCCGCCCCTGCGTCTCCCTCCCTCCGTTCCTCTCTTTAGAGTAGGATTTGTCCATGGATTTGTGAGACTTTGTATTGGATGTGATTGGGAAAGGAGGCCCCATCCTCCTTGTGCCCTCTGGGCTTTTGAATCAATCCAATTATGTCCCTCTTGTGCTTTTGTGATGGATTTTTGTTTCGATTTTGATGCACTTGATTGCGACATTTCGTAGAGCTCTTTGGAGTGATTTCCGTGCTTCTAGCTGTGTGCCAAATCTTCTGGAATCACGAGCTCATCAGAATTGAAGTTTTTGAGTATTTGAGAAAACCCCAATCCCTTTTGATCTCCCCCATAATTCTCAAGATTCGTTGATCTTTAGGCCGAGATCTTTTGGGGATATGTTCACGGGGTAGGGGCGAAGCAATCCCCCAAGTTTCATCGATTTCCATGGTCGTTTGGTCGAGATTCACCGTTTGAATCAAAGATTTTCGGGGTTTTCTGGGTGCCACCGGTCAGACCGGTAGGCAAGACCGGTCAAACCGGTCTGCTTGATTTTGAATAGCCGCGACCGGTCAGACCTGTCCTGGCAGATCAGTTCTGCAGTTTCCCCTATTTGCTTTCGATTTGCTTTGTGTTTTCGCTCGTCCGTTCGAGACCTTTTGTGTTGGTTTAGCTGTTCAATAGCTACTCCAAACCTTGGGTCAGAACGCTTGAGGGTTTGGGTGATTTTGGGACATAGGCCGATGATTCGAATTTCAAAGAAATTTTGATCGGCTCCCATTCACCCCCCCTCTGGTCGCCGGCTTCGGTCCCTCAGACCGGCGCAGCAGTGCTGCACCTTAAGTGCAGCAGTGCTGCACTTATCTGACCGTTGGGCCTGAAGGGGTATTTATACCATCTCTTTCCTCTCCAACGGTACAGTCTTCTTCTCCAATAGTTCATTCGAAAGAAGACAGACCAAAGCTCAGCTCTCTCTCCTCCATTGCTCCCTCCTCAACTCTCAAGTGGATCTCCACATCCCACCACCAAATCTTGAGAGAAAAGGCAGTAAACTTCGATTGGAGAGCGGATCTACTGATTCCTCCACTCAAAAGAGCATTTGGTTCACGTTTGGCCGGCTTACTCTTGGAGCTTGCTCCTAGCCGGCTAGGCGTCGCCCTTGAGCTTGCCCCCGTGTGTGGCAGCCTTGGGAGGTCTGTAACCACCTCTTGCAGCAAGTAAAATCACCCCTCACTTCAAGAGTTCACTCTCTTAACTTGAGAACGAGGGTAAGGCCAACCTTTGTGGTGAGCCCAAGCCTTTTGTGGCTTCCTCAACAACGTGGACTTAGGCAAGCCTTGGTGGCTAGCTGAACCACGGGATAAATCGGTGTCTCGTGTGCTCCTTTACATTCTTGCAAAAGTTCATTTCTTGTTCTAGGGTTTGATTTCCATCTCTTGTCTCTTGCTGGTTAGTTGTTCTAGTTTCATATCTATGGTGCTAATCCCTGCAGGAGAAGTGGAAGCCATCCAGATCCACTTCTGTCCATATATTTCGAATTCTGTAATTTGCATTTTAACAGGCGCAGCAGTGCTGCTCTGAGATGCAGCAGTGCTGCTCTGTATTCTGATGAAATTTGGAGTTGAGTTTTTACAGGTCTATTCACCCCCCCCCCCCCAGACCTTCTACCTGTTCTAGTGATCCTACAGCTCATATATGTGGTATTTGTGGATCCTTACCAAGGCAATAGTAATGTTATGCCTTCTCTCCTCTCAGTGATATATATATATATATATATATATATATATATATATATATATATATATATATATATATATATATATATATATATATATATATATATATATATATATATATATATATATATATATATGGTATTTTTGGAACAGGGCAGCAATGTATTGCATTTACTTTCCTCACCTCTCCCTATAACTAAGGTTGATATATGGAGCTTATAGGTGGGAAAATAACTCATACATACTTACTATGCATATATTGTAAGGTCAAACAGTGGATCCTAGAGGAACTAGTCATACAATCAAGATGTGCATGTGCATGGGTATAGGTATAGGTAATGGAAAATGTATGTATGGTAGTGGCATGAATGGTGATAAAGGTATAGTGGAAATGGATGGATGAGGTGTATGAGGGTGAAAGACTAATTCTACTTTTGCTCCTTAGAACAATCTCTCTTTTGGAATTTGAAATATTTGAGAGAACTTGGGCTGTCTCTGTTTCTTTTCTTGTTCTTCTCTTTTTTTTAGAGAGTTTTGGACACTTGTCCCTTTTTATTTCTCTCTTCTCTATTCTTTTCTTTTTAAGGAGGTAGGCTCTACTCGCCCGTAGGACACTTGTCCATTTTTCATCTCCCTTTTCTCTCTTTTTTCTAACAGCCACAAGTCTCTTTCTATGATAATTTAATTGAAGAGATTATAACAACACTGGAGCTTTAATAGAATAGTGCTATTTTTGGCTAGGTGGATAAGTATAGGGAAATATTTTTGGTGTTTACTCCTAGAGTAGGAATAAAATATTTTTGGGTGGATATAGATAGAATAGAATAGAGTAAGAGTTTGCGTACTTCCAGGGTAGAAGTAGCATAATTTGTGAAGTGGCTAGAAAGGCTAGAAAGGTTTTGATGGAGTGGAGTGCACACATTCTTGAAAAAGTAATGACAAGTACCAAAGGGTCCACAAAGCTTGACAACACTCAATGCAAAGTAAGCAGTTTAATGTGTCTAACAGTTTTCCTATTCTAGATAGCATGTATATATGGCTGTGGTAGGAATTCAACACTCTGTCGTACAGGAACTCATCATGTATAATTTTAATTTTCAAAAATAAATCTCTAGAAATATAGTATCACTCAGGACAAGATAAATAGCAGCTCAAACTTTCTCATATCATATCCCTCAATTACCTAGACTTAGATCAAGTATATGCTACCCACAAGTTTCAGGTTCAGAGCAAATCTCAAATCTAAACAAGTATATCCAAAACTCGGGAGAATTTAAGCTAAAAAACTAGGTACTTAAAAGGAATTACGGCAGAGCAACTATTCATCATTTCCATGCATAAGAATAACTATCAAAGTTCTAATTATTCTAGAGCAAACTCTTGTACACTCTCTACTTAGTTATCTTCACACTTAAAAGAAAACATACTCTAATATTATATTAAAACTATACCCTTTTATTTTGTTTATATGGTTATGCATCTTTTTATGTCTTTTCAAAAGCAATTATAAAAGCTAAAAATAAATAAGATATAGTAAAGAATACTTATCTCGCGGTAACCAGGGGATGCTCTCCCCCAAGCTTGATTTTTGCATAATCTCGCACTGATGTGGAAGTGAGGTAGGCAGTAGTGATGGCGTCAACTTTCTTGATGGAGTATTGATGATGACAACTGTTGAAGCAGTGCTCTTATCAAGTGGTCATACGTCTTCATTCTGTCATGTCTTCCTTCTTAACCTTATAAATCCTATGAAACTCAAATAGACAACAAAACTTGTGGAATGGGTTAAGCATTAGCGGTTACCCACTTAAACCTCTGTTGCCCAGAGCTTCTAAATGGATCATATTTATTCTCTTTAAACAGAATCTCAATAGTAAATATTAAAGATTAAGCTTAGCAGAATTCTGAATTTTATATTTTTATATGCATGCATAAAAACTAACGGAAATGTAACTAGTTGAATGCAAAATTATTTTATGCCTCCATAGCAAAAATCCATGTAGGTTTTATGCCACATGGGGCTTAAAGTTTCTTAGTGAGATGTATCAAACAATATTTATTTTCTTTTCTACTGCAGTACTAATGTAGAAAAGTAAATATGCTAAGGAGAAAATGCAATGTGGAAGAATATGGATAACTACCAATGTTACCTCACAACGAGAGTTCGTCCTCTAAACAAGATGCAGTGGTTCACTGATTGAGTACTTTGGTTCACTCTTGTGGTGATGCCTTCATTAGTTGTGCTTATAATGGGTGTGCCACCTTCTTCCTTGCTCGAAACTAATCTTGATGCACTTCTTCATTACTCAGAACTTTACTTGTATAAATGTGGGGGTCATCTCCCCCAAGCTTTGCTTGAAGTGTGCTCTTAAAATGTTACTTTCATGAATGGAGCATGATGACACCATGTGATGAAGAGTAGATATCTTCCGATGATCTCTTCCTTCCTTGTATCTTTGGTTGTTCACAAGAGTCTTGTCTCAAATATTGTACTCCTTTTTCATTTATTAGATCTTCTGTTTCTCTCATTATTTCTTCTCCGAAAGAGGATGCTTATCCAAATATCAATTGGTGAGAGCTTATGGTCCGTTAAACAAGGCCTTTCCTTCTACTGATTTTTTACCTTTTCACCTTCGGATAGGGGTAAGGATAATTGAATGCTCTTCTTCCATCAACCTTCTTTGATCTTCATTTATTTGAGCTAGGGTCCATTGAAGATGTTGGCTTAAGTTCCTCCTTGATGTCTTTGTCATCTAGTAGGATGGTGAGAGAGTGACTGGTATCTCTCCCAGCCCGTTAAAAATGTAACTTTCTTGACTATTGATCGGTCCGGTTCTTTTTCTTGACAGTCGCGCATGGGTGGGCTAGCTCTTGCGGAGGTAGAGCGAAGCCAAGGTTGGCTATGGGGTAAATAAACCCTAGGAGGTCCCACCCCCCCCCCCCCCCCCCGCCAGCCCCAACTCATCATCGCCATATGAGTTCACTATATAGAAATCATTGCCCATGCGGTGATACGATCAATGGTTTGTAAATTTGAAACCATATTTTTGGTTGCGATGATCGTGTGCTCGGAGGCAATTTCACCATTTTTTCAAGCACCAGCCATCTCAACGAAAAGCATGATCTTTCGTGGATGGTATATATATTTATGTAGTTCATTTATTTACTGCAGCCACTATAGCTCATATTTATGTGTATCCAAATATATATAATGCCAGAGGAGAATAGTAGAATCGAGCTCGAGCCTGTATATAGAGTGGCACCTTGTTGCCAAGCTAGCTACGTCACATTCCCACACCAAGATATATAGGCAGCCAAATATATATAGTAGCGCCCACCACCGGGCAGTCATCGCCAACATCAACAATGGCCACCCGAAACAGCAGGGCCGCCGCCAGACTGCCGGCGGCTGCAGCACTGCTCCTTCTGCCGCCGCTTCTTATACTGGCGACGACCGTCTCGCTGGCCTCGGCGGCACGTCCTACACCTGCTAACCCCATCCCACAACCTGCCTCTCTAGCGCCGGCGGTGGCGACTGACGTCGAGCAGGGCGAGGTGGTGTCCGTGGCCGCCGGCATCGGCACGCAGCTAGTGACGAAGGCATCTCCTTCCGATGCGCCGCCAGGCATCGAGACAAGCGTCGTCGTCATCTTCCCGCCGCCAGGCCTGGCGTGATGTACTAATATATGCTCTCGATCGGAGCACCTCTGAGCTTCTGCTGCATATATGCATGAGGCGTGTTTCTCATGTCATGTTCCATGGCGATCGAGAGAGGCCTCAGCATGCATTTATGCATCAATGGTTTGTTAGTGCTTTTGCTTAGTGGTGATGAACTTGTAAGACTCTTTATGCATGTGTCATTTCTAGATCATGGCGACTAGCAATTTGAATACAAAGTGCCCACTGTGGTGTTTTAAATTTCTTCTTCTGAAATAATACAACTCGGCAAGCCGTTCTTTTGAAACACGCTTGCTGAGGAGATTTGTCAACATGAGAAACACGCTTGCTAGGAGATCTGTGCCAACACGCTTGATGAGGAGAGATTTATGTGCCAACACGCTTGCTGAGGAGATCCTCCTTTCGAATAGGGAAGAAGTAGAAGTAGACTCCATCGACATCGATCCAACATCGCTAAGCCTCGTCAAAAGTTGATGATGTTCGTGAATCGTGTTTTTATTTGCTTTTCACGAGTGGACGATGACGTGTCTTTGAAAAATCTCCCATTCCACTCCTTCTGAAACTCTTTAGGCAACAAGAAGGATCAATTACTGCACTGCCCTAATAGAAGTCATTAGCAAAGCGTTATTAACCACGAGGAGTGTGCACATTTTATTCAAAAAGAGGGGCCAGGAGCTTTGTCGCAAGTTTTATTAGACTAAGAGAATTACATCGACGACAATGTTGTGAGGTCTTTCCTATATTTTATTTTTTGACTGTACTTTCCTATTTTATTTTTGGCCCATGGCATGTTATACGGTAATGTTGGGACACATATGTCAGACGCGTGTCGCGCGGCTACTCGCGAGTGGGGAGGTGCCTCCGCCGACGCCATTTCGACTTATCCCCTCCCCACTCCTCTCGCATCGCTCGTCAACTCTTCCTCCCGCTCCACACTCCTCTCTCTTCTGCTCACGCGCCGCCACCACCCCTCCCTTGCTGTGCCATCTCGAGAGACAAGGCGAGCTGCTCCTCTCTCCCGCCTCCCTCCCGTTCTCTCTCCTCCTGCTCCCTTCCTCCCCTCCGTCCTTTGCCTCTACGGCCTCCAAGTACCCCATTGGGGACCTAGTTCCCGCTCTCCGTTGGAGACAAGAACAACAATGGCGGCTCCGACGAGGTAGATGGCGGATGGATGTGGATTGGGCCTGCTCCTCCTTGGATCTAGACTGAGGCCTCCTCCCCTCCTCCTCTGGATCCTCCTCCTCCTCCTCCCTTGGAATCTAAGGGAAGCGACGGTGTCTAGGGTTCTGGCGAGCTCTCGAGGGTCATATCTCGTTGTTGTTGGAATGGGTTGTTTTGAATGTTGCAATATATGATTTTTGGTTGTTGCTATGGTTCTTATTGGGTTGTTGCATCAGGCGTTTTTCCTGATGTTGCAGTAATAGTTCATGAGATGTTGTAGTAGTTGCAACATCATTTGTCATTGATTGTAGTTCATATTTATTTGTTTGTTGCATTAGATGTTCTATCAATGTTGCAAATAACTTTTTTTGGTGTTGCAGCATTATTTTGATGTTGCAGTGGATGTTTTCAATGTTGCAGTAGATTTTTTTATGTTGCAATTCATATTTTCCATTGTTTCTTAGATGTTTTTTCGATGTTGCAATAGTCTGGTTTTGTTGTTTTGCAGGGGGTGGGTTAATTGTGGGGGGTGAGCTGGTGGTGGGAGGAGGTGCTAGGGTCCCGCGAGGTTAGGGGCGGGGCAGATATTATTGGCTAATAGATGGTTGTCTAATTTTTAACTAGCTAACTTTTAGCTCAACCTAATAATTATTAGCCTGAGAATCCACCAAATATTTATTGGCTAATAGATGGTTGTCTAATTTTTAACTAGCTAATTTTTAGCTCAAGCTAATAATTAGTTTTAGCTGGTTCAAACCAGGGAGGATTTTGCGAATCCGTCACATCTTGCTAATTTAATGAGTGCATTGCTAATTTAACCGGGCAGGTGATTGCTGGGTAATGATTATTCTCCAAAAAGTTCAAGCTACCTTCCTTTCTTAGTTTTTGGGATAACAAAGAAAAGTTTTTATTGACACCCTAGACATTCTCCAAAGAGAAATTAGACCAAATCATTTCGTATAGACTTCTGAAAATTCAAGGAAACAAAGGTTCAACCCTTAACAATCACATATATCAAATTAAGAAAACATCCATTCAACACAGAAAAAATAGGTTAGCTTACGCAACCTATTTTTGGTCCGGTTCATTGGTTTTAAGCGTTTTATTTTCTATATATTTTCTTGTCGCTTATTAGTTGTTTTCCTATATATTTTCTTTTCTTCATCTTCCTGTTTTATTTTTCTAACATCAAGAGTCAATACAGGCTGTGGACTAGCCTCATGTGCCATCCAAACCCCCACCTAACCAAATTCCAGCTCATCAGCTTCGATTAAATTTGAAAAATGAAGGAACATATAAATGATTGCCAAACCAGGCTGGTGCATTAAAAGTCTTCCATATTTATTTTCTCTCCACAAGAGAAATCGATCTAGTCTCGGCTCAACTATATCTATAAATATGTTATTAGCCCAAACTTGTACCCACCACATTACACTCTCCTATACAAAAATACTGAAAAGGAGAAGAAAAAAAACCAAAGCCATGACTAGCAACAAGAACACTACCGCCGGCGGAGCGAGCATGGTGGTGGTATTGGTACTACTAGCGACGACGCTCCTGACAACAAGGGCGGATGCACGCCCTTATTTGGATGTGTTGTCTCCGTCGACATCACATGGTGTGGTTGGGAATTTGTTGCCGTACAAGATCATACCGCCCTCTGGACCCAGCGATGGGAGCTCCGATGATGAGCCGCCGCCGCCGCCTGCAGATGCTACAATCAACCATGGCAACCGAGTGTGATGAGTGATGTGAATGAGAATAGTTGGTCCTCTAGGGATGAATGCATCACAAGGACCATACCATGTAATGGCTTATGCAAGAAATTGAATAACAAGAGCACAAGGGCTTTATCGTTTTATTTGGGTTTTTGCATATGCATGTGTATCCGCGCTTTTATTTGTCAAACACAAGGCCAAGCACCTTTTATCTTATCTGAATCTTAATGTCATCTTTGTTCGTTTGAAATATTTTGAGGTGGCTTATGTGTTTTGTTTGAAAGATGTTGATGTAACGCTTCACCTCCCCATGACAACTCGTGCCTCCATCATAAATATTGCTCCTCTATTTGCCTTATTGGCGGCTCGAGGGTAGTCTATCTACCATCCCCTTGGCCGGTGGATCTGGTCTGCCCATGGTTGGATCTAGCCAGGAGCAGTCCAAAGGCGGTGGGGTGAAGATTTTATTAAAAAAAGAATAGGAGCGGCAATTAAAAAATATTCAATGCACAAAAAAATAATATGGAGGCACGCGACATATATCACAGAAAAGAATGACCACGCTAAGGAACTTTTTAGGTTCGCCTGCACCTGCATGGGGATCTTGTTTCGTTATGGTTTACCGCTTTGTGGAGTTGTGGGTTTTGTCATATGTTTGCTGGATGTGAAGGTTGGAATGAAGTTCCTTTTTCTAAAAAAGGAACTAGGAAGGGCAAGAAGAAAACGAGGATCGACAGGGACCAACGGTCTCCACATTAGTGGTGATATATAACTAGCTAATACTAGTTCATTATTAGTGATAAATATGCATCTATTGGCTAATACTAGCTAATATTGGCTAATCTTTAACTAGTTAACTTTTAGCTCAAGCTAATAATTAGTCTTAACCGGTTCAAAACATAATCTGAAAAGGATCGGAGCCTCCCGAGTGATGGCCTTCGTGGTGGTCATCAAGAAAGAGGCCAGGTAGGATTTTGCAAATCAGTCGGATCTTGCTAATTTAATGAGTACATTGATCAATTACTGTTTCTCACCGGGCAGCTGATTGTTTAGGCCCTGTTTGGTTCCAAATAAAGACTATCTCCAACGGACGCAAGGCAAACACGATAGGCAATTGCTGGTTTGGGTGATGTACAGTGAAAATGCACGTGACTCAAAATTACCCGTCTCCAACAGCGTATGCAGCTACAGACCCAAAACTCATCCATCCACCGGTCCCAATTTCTCTCTCCTCCTCATCCCTATCTCCGGCCTCCCCGCCGCCGCTTCCCCACCATGCCGCAGGCCCGTGCTCGGCCCCGGGCGCCGGCCGTAGCGTGGACCTACGCGTCGCCGAGCCAGAGCGCCGCTCGGAAGCGGAGCGCGCGAGCACCCGCGTCTTCTCCTCCCGCCGGGTCCTACGTCTCGGAGAGCCTGCCTCTGCTCGGCGCAGTGGCGGGCCCAGAATTTAGAAGGTGGGTATTCAAAATTTGAAGTAGTACTAATTTTTTTTAAAAACAGCTCAAACCACAAACTAGTAGTATATAATCGAGTAGCGATAACACAGATGATTAGACCTACAAATTACAAGCAATCGAGACTTTTTCAATGATTTCGTAAATTTCAATGACAATGTTCACAAAATCTGACCCAATTTTCACTAACCTTCAAGTTTAAGGGTTCGATTGCTGGCATTGCCTTGCTGCTTGCGCTGCTCAGTACTGGCGCAGTGGCGTGGTGCTGCTCCCTGGTTGCCGGCGAGTCGAGCGCCGCCGCGGAGCCCCTGCAGCCGCGTGCCTCCGCCGAGTCAAGCGAGAGCCGCCGTGCCGGCCCGCCGCCGTCGCCGTGTCGAGCGCCGCCACACCGGCCCGCCGTCGTCGCCCTGTCCTGTCGAGCGCAGCCGGAGCCTACCTAGCGCTAGGGTTCAGGGAGATTGAAGGGCGATTGGAGGGCAGGCTGGGGGATGGGGTGCAGGGCTGCGAGGGTGTGGGCCGCAGGTGCAGGAGGGGTGGGGGAACATGGGCCGCTTGTTGGGATGGGGTTTAGGAGGAACGTGGCCCATTTAGACTATTATGCTGTTTCTTTTTTGTTTTTCCTTCACATACATGATAAATACTACATACACAAAAATTTGTTGCAAAAAATAATGGGTATTCAACTGAATACCCTTAATACATGGTGGGCCCGCCCCTGGCTCGGCGACAACCATCGTCAAGAAGCTCCATGGCAGCTCGCCCCGTCGCCGATCTGATTGGGAGCCTGTCAGAAAGTCCCATGGCAACGGCTGCCATGTCTACCTGCGCCCACTGGCCCGCGCGGATCCGCCTCGCCGCGCCGGTGGTTCCCCGCCGCGGTCTCGCGTCGCCGCTCCGTGCTCGTCGTCGAGGTTCCGCCCCACCTCGTTGTCATGCGCTGCACGCTGCCCCTGCTCTGCGAGCAGCGCCCGCCTCTGCTTCGCGAGCCGCGCTCGCCCCTGCTCCGGCCCCGCCTCGCCTCGTACATGGTGCCGCGGTGGTTGCCATTGCCGCTGCGGGCCGCCCCACCTCCTACGGCCCCACCATGGCGTCGGCGCCAGGGATTTGAGTGGAGGAGAGAGAAGCCCCATATTTGCCTTCCCTCTCTCCTCATATGCATTTTGGGTTCTTGGAATGCCTGTGCTGTTGGAGGGTGATTTTAAGTCTGTCCATTACCCACTTTGGGTTTGGGTAGTGTGATAGGTATTCTGTTAGAAATAATCTAAGTCACTAACTTATAAGTCAAAAAATGAAAAAAGTGACTTATTTTGCTAAACAGTTCTAACTTATAAGTCACCCAACTTATAAGGCATAAGTTGGTACACCCCAACTTAAAACTTATAGGTCACCGTCTTTTCTTTTTTTTTATATGGGGACCACACCTTTTTCTAACTTATAAGTCATCTACAACCAAACAGCTCAACTTATAAGCTACTATTATTTTCAGTCACCTGACTTATAAGTTGGGTGACTTATGGGAACCAAACAGGACCTTAGTGCTGCTCGCTAGGTAACCTTTATCTCAGTTCACCTACCTTCCTTTGTTAGTTATTTTTTTAGATAATAAAAAAGTTTTGACATCAGACATTTAAAAAAAGAGAGAAAGTAGACCAAATCATTTTACGTATAGACGTCTGGAAAAAATCCAGTAAACAAAGGTTCAAACCATAACAACCAACCCATGTAGATAATGTAAAATACAAAAATCCATTAGCTTACGCAACCCATGAGGACTGTGCGCATGTTGCCAGGACTCCTCATTTGTTTTTGCCTTATGACTTGTTTTGGTATGATTCATTCGTTTAAGTGTTCTTTCGTCTGGCACCTCCGCCTGACGTGTTCCTTGTAGTTTAGTTCTTTTCCTATTTTATTTTTTTCATCTCCCGATTTTATTTTTATTTTTAGTTACTTTTATTTATGTATTTTTACTCTGCCCCAAATACATTGTACTTTTATTTATGTATTTTTACTCTGCCCCAAATACATTGATTTTAATATATATCTAAAAATATATGTATATACCAAGAACATATAAAATGCTAGCTATGTAATGGAGGGAGTGTTTTGTCGATAAATTTTACGTTGTCAAATTTATCAGTTTTTTTTAAAATGCGACCCAATAGTGACAATTGTAGCACAAAACTAAATACAATCAAACGTGTAGAAATATGATAAATTTAGTAAAAAATACAATCTATCAATAGATAAATAGCAAAAGTCTTATTTCAAGTGTTTGCTCATCATACACGGTCCATGCTGTGAGACATAGTCAGTCAAGATGGGATTTGCCCCTCTCTACAAGAGAGATATCTCTGGGCCCTCGAGTGATTCGGATCAGGAAATGCATTGCCATGCTGGGGTTAAGAGTTAACCAAGTATTCTAAATCATAGGATCGAGAAAGAGTGGTCGGCTTTAAACTAGACCAAATATCGTGAGGCAAAGGGAACAACATGTATATGATATTGTGACGGCTCGTCTGATATGATCTTTGTGTACATATAGGAGTTGACATGTCTTGGTAGAGGCCACTGTCTACTATTGGGCCGAGTAAGAGTACTCGGGCCATGTCTATTCGCATATGAGCACATAGGGTCACACAATTAAGGGAAAGAAGCCTGATAAGGATGAGATCCGAATTAGACTGGGCTTAGGTGCACTAATAGGTCTTTTCGGACCAAAAAGGGGCGTCTAAGGTGGGGCCCAAGGCAGCCCACCTAAGGGGCTATATAAACAGAGGAGGGGGCGCCTAACAACCCTAACAGTGTTGTGCTACAGTAGTCGCGGGTGAACAGTGCCGCCCCTCCTGTGCGCCAAGCCCGAGGTCGTCTTCGCGGATCTAGCAATCTGGATCGTGACGCTTCTTCTCGTACATGTGGATACCTTGGAGGTGCTGCATCTGTAGCATAAGGACGAGCTGCACGTGAGGAGATTCTCGCAACTGCACTGCTGGCTTCCATCTGTTCGACTACATCGATGCGCGACAGAAGTCCTGCATCTGCGCGTCTAGTGGTAATCCCGTGATTTATAACTGCAGTAATCCTGGTTTATGTGGTAGAAATTTTTGTTTTTGCTACCCCATATTCCTATAGCGGTATCAAGAGCCAGTGCTGTCTCGTTATAGATTCGGATATGTGCATATAGAGATATGCGTAGTTTCAGCTCGATCTATGACTTAGTTTCGTAAACTAGCTGTGAAGGTTGTGCAACGACATATTTCTACCGGTTGGTTTTCCGCCATCGGAGTTAAGTGATGCACATAAACCCGGTCGCTGCAGTTGGAGATCAATGTGATTGGTCGAATCGAAACTTAGGGCATAAGCCAGATGCATGAGATGCATAGGGCAGTAGATTGGATCTACTACGAATTCCGTTTTGTTGCAAAAGCGTGTTTTATAGTAAAATAGTCATAAATTTTGCATACGAACTCGGATTTAGGTGAATTTTATATCGATTTGTATCTACAAAAAAAGTTAGACTTGGTTCTAAATAGATTTGCTTTTTTCGCGAAATTTAGATTTACGAAATTTGGCCCAGAAGATAGAGTTTTCGGCGTTTTAAGTTCGGACATCGGAATCGCATAACTCTATTTTGCAGGTTTTGTGATCGGTATGGCCCCTATGTGTATGTGATGTATATGTGTAATTATTCTATGACCTGCGTGTCGTGATTATGACAATTCGGCTGGAGCCATATGAATTGTTGCATTTGATGTAATGGCCTGCGTGCCAACCTGTGATGATCCAAGTCTTGAATGTAATTTTATTTACTAGATATTAGGTATAATAGCAAATTCTAGTTCTTGGAGTTTTCATCACATGAAGGATGGTGCACATGTACATGGAGATGGAGATCAACATGGTGAACAAGTTACATGAAGATGGAAATCTACATGGCGAACAAGTTCTATGGAGATGGAGATCACCAGAAGAACAAGGGCCATACTGATTCACAATTATGTGCTTGTCGTTCTTGACGTTTTACTACTACATGCGTCATAGTAGAAGTAGAACGATCCCTCACAAATTTCGAGCTATCATGCCCTACCAACTAAACCTTGCACTGTCACATGTCTTGTAAGATTGGTGGTGGGTCTATAAAATTAGGGCGCCACTGGTTTTCCTTGACTAGACAGGCTGTATCGGATACATGCACGCATAAAGGGTTGGTTAGCTTGACTAGGTCATCTTAACGGTTAAGGACCTAGGGGCATAAAGGTTGGGAGCGAGACATGGAGATGTCACCCAACAACAAGAGTCATATGTGATATGATTAGCAAAGAGTTGATTACCGATCTATCTAGTCTTCTAGCGGTGATGCTAAAACTCACTAGTCGACTTGATAGTTGTGGGTCTTGAATTGCTAAAAATCAATCGAGGGATATTGATTCTAGTGGGAGTAAATTCTGTTAATTGCTTAATATCGTTTACTCCATCATGAATACATTTGTCTTAGTATTTTGCATTATTATTTTATTGTAGATCATGGTCCGCAATAACACCCAATCCTTTTCATTGCGTTCAGGTCCTTGAGAAGGACAAACTGAATGGGACTAACTATGCGGATTGGATCCGCAACCTGAGAATTGTTCTCAGGGCAGAGAAAAAGGAAGATGTTCTAGATACCCCATTACCAAAAGAGCCTGCTGATGATGTACCTGCTGAGGAAAAGACTGCTTACAGAAAGGTTTGTGACAATAACCTTGAAATAAGCTGCCTTATGCTCGTTTGCATGAAACCTGACATACAGATGCAATTCGAGACAAACCATGAGGCACACGATATGATCGTGGCGCTTCAGGACATGTTTCAAACTCAGGCCAGGACTAAAAGGTTCAATGTATCCAAGGCCTTTGTCGAGAGCAAACTGGCAGAAGGCGCTGCAGTGGGTCCGCATGTAATCAAGATGGTTGGTTACACACAGAGGTTGGAGAAGCTGGGCTTCCCACTTGGCCAAGAGTTGGCCACTGATTTCATTCTCGCATCTTTACCTCCAAGCTATGGGAACTTCATCTCGAACTACCATATGCATAGGGCTGAATAGGGCCTGACTGAACTGTGTGGCATGCTCAAGACAGCAGAGAGTGACATCAAGAAGAGCACAAGCAGCGGCCATGTGATGGCTGTCCAGAACAAGCCTGCTTTCAAGAAGAAAGGTTCTTCTTAGAAGAAGAAGGGCAAGACTAAGGTTGCGAACCCTAAGCCAAACCCTGCACCCAAGACTAAACCTGGACCAGCTGCAGACAAGGAGTGCTTTCATTGTCACCAGCCAGGACACTGGAAGAGGAACTGTAAGCTGTACCTAGCCACACAGAAGAATCGTTCTTCCACCTCGGGTATGCTTGTTGTTCATATTACAGAAATATTTCTCGCTGACTCTTATGTTAATTCTTGGGTATTTGATACCGGATCGGTTGCTCATATATGCAATTCGATGCAGGGAATGACAAAGAGTAGAAGCGTTGAAAGAGAAGAAGTTGACTTCTGCGTCGGCAATAATGCAAGAGTTGCTGCTGTGGCCGTCGGGACGATGCAACTTCACATACCATCAGGATTTGTCTTGGAGCTTAGTAATTGTTATTTTGTTCCTAGTTTGAGTCGAAACATTCTGTCTCCTTCATGTTTGATGAAGGGTTATTATTCTTTTGCGAGTGAAAACAATGGTTGTGCTATCTCTAAGAATAATATGTTTGTCGTTTTTGCGTCCATTGTGAATGGGCTATTTGTTTTAAATCTTAATGATTCACCTATCTGTAATATTAATGCTAAAAGGTCTCGGCTTGCTGATTTGAATCCTACCTACATGTGGCATTGTCGTCTCGGTCATATAAGCGAGAAACGCATGAAGAAGCTCCATTCGGATGGACTTCTAACTTCGTTTGATTTTGAGTCATACGAGACATGCGAAGCTTGTTTGCTAGGCAAGATGACCAAGACGCCATTTACAGGTTTTCCAGAGAGAGCATCAGACTTACTGGAACTCATACATACTGATGTATGTGGACCAATGAGCTCGATTGCTAGAGGTGGATTTCAATACTTCATAACTTTCACTGATGACTTGAGTATTTATGGCTATGTCTATTTGATGAAGCATAAGTCTGAAACTTTTAAAAAGTTCAAAGAATTTCAGAGTGAAGTTGAAAATCAGTGTGGCAAGAAAATTAAAGCTTTACGATCTGATTGTGGAGGCGAATATCTGAGCCACGAGTTTAGCAATCATCTAAAGAGTTGCGGAATTGTTCCACAACTTACACCGCCTGGAACACCTCAGAGAAACAGTGTGTCTGAGCGACGTAATCGAACTCTGTTGGACATGGTTCGATCAATGATGAGCCAGTCGGATCTACCCTTATCGTTTTGGGGTTACGCTCTAGAAACAGCGGCTTTCACACTGAACAGGGTGCTGTCAAAATCCGTAGACAAGACACCATATGAAATATGGACTGGTAAGTCTCCCATTTTGTCTTTTCTAAAAATTTGGGGTTGTGAAGCATTTGTCAAACGACTCCAGTCTGACAAGCTTGCACCCAAATCGGATAAGTGCATATTCGTGGGATACCCAAAGGAGACCTTAGGGTATTACTTCTACAATCGATCTGAGAACAAAGTGTTTGTCGTTCGGAACGGAGTTTTCCTAGAGAAAGAGTTTCTCAAAGGAGAGAAAAGTAGAAGAACGGTGCAACTCGAAGAAGTTTGAGATGAGCCAATAGGACAAGACTCTACAGGTGACGCTAATGTAGCTGAACAAGTTGAGATGCCTATGGAAACAGAAGCACCTCCGCAACCACGATGGTCAGCAAGGCTCCGTGCAGCACGGGAATTATTATTGTTAGACAATAACGAGCCTGCGACATATGCAGAGGCGATGGCAGACCCTGACTCCGAGAGATGGCAAGATGCCATGAAATCCGAAATAGAATCCATGAAGGAAAATCAAGTTTGGAACCTGATAGACCCGCCTGATGGTGTGGGAACCATAGACTGCAAATGGATCTATAAGAAGAAGAAAAATATGGATGGAAATATTCACATCTATAAAGCTCGACTTGTCGCAAAAGGTTTTCGACAAGTTCAAGGAGTTGACTACGACGATACTTTCTCGCCCGTAGCGATGCTTAAATCTGTTCGGATTATTTTAGCTATTGCTGCATATTTCGATTATGAAATATGGCAGATGGATGTCAAAACAGCTTTTCTCAATGGAAATCTGACCGAGGACGTGTATATGATGCAGCCTGAGGGTTTTGTCGATCCGACCAATGCTGGAAAGATATGCAAGCTTCAAAAATCCATTTATGGATTAAAGCAAGCATCTCGGAGTTGGAATATTCGTTTTGATGAAGTAGTCCAAGGGTTTGGCTTCATTAAAAACGAAGAAGAAGGTTGTGTTTACAAGAAGGAAAGTGGGAGCTCTGTTGCATTTCTAATCTTGTATGTATATGACATACTGCTGATTGGAAATAATATTCCTATGCTTGAGTCCGTAAAGATTTCACTGGAAAATAGTTTTTCGATGAAGGATTTAGGAGAAGCAGCATACATACTGGGCATCAAGATCTATAGAGATAAATCAAAGAGGCTTATAGGATTAAACCAAGATACTTATATTGACAAAGTGTTGAAACAGTTTAACATGGAAGATGCAAAGAAAGGGTTCTTGCCTATGTCGCATGGCATACATTTTAGCAAGACTCAGTGTCCTACGACGACTAATGAGCGAGAGCGCATGAGCAAAGTTCCATATTCCTCAGCAATTGGATCTATCATGTATGCAATGATAAGTACACGCCAGATGTTTCTTATGCTCTAAGTGTTACGAGCAGATATCAGTCTGATCCGGGTGAGAGTCACTGGACAGCTGTGAAGAACATTCTTAAGTACTTAAGAAGAACTAAGAATGTGTTTTTGGTCTATGGAGGTGAAGAAGAGCTTGTTGTAACGGGTTACACCGATGCTAGCTTCCAAACTGACAAAGATGATTCAAAGTCCCAATCAGGTTACGTGTTCACAATAAATGGTGGTGTTGTTAGCTGGAAGAGTTCCAAGCAGGAGACGGTGGCCGATTCTACGACAGAGGCCGAGGCCGAGTACATCGCAGCTTCGGAAGCTGCGAAGGAAGGTATTTGGATAAGAAAGTTCCTTATTGAGCTTGGTTTGTTCCCTAATGCCTCTAGCCCGCTGGATCTCTACTGTGACAACAGTGGAGCCATTGCGCAAGCCAAAGAGCCAAGGAATCACCAGAAGAGCAAACACGTTATGCGGCGATTTCATCTCATTCGAGAGTTCATCGATCGAGGTGAGATCAAGATATGCAAAATACACACGGACCTGAACATTTCAGATCCGTTGACAAAACCCCTTCCACAGCCCAAGCATGAGAGGCACACAAGAGCAATGGGTATTAGATACATTCTGAATTGACTCTAGTGCAAGTGGGAGACTGTTGGAAATATGCCCTAGAGGCAATCATATTTCTTTGTATTCATGGTTAATAAAGTGTACCTTGAATATTCATGAATGACAACTTGTATTGATTAATGCTTATGTGAAGTATTTGTGAAACTCTATACTTATATGAATATTCTAAAATGTTCCTAGCCGGAGTTCATGTGAGGACACACATGAATATTAGACTAGCACATGTATTAGTTGATTGACTACGTTTCACAAGTCATAGACATGGGGATGTCAAACTAATAATGTGGGCTCATGTGTGACATGAGACTGAACTGACCCAACACGAGATGATGACTTCTTATTACACAATATGTACGCTGTGTCCTAAGACCTTTGATCGTCGTATGTACTCAAGATGTGAACCGACTTACTTAGGAGCCATCAAACGCTGCACCGTAACAGAGTAGTCATAAAGGTGACTTTCGGGTCTGTCAATAAGCATGTTGTGAGACATAGTCGGTCAAGATTGGAGAAATGAACAGTGACACCCCTCCTGTGCGCCAAACCCGAAGTCATCTTCGCGGATCTAGCAATCCGGATCTCGACGCTTCTTCTCGTACGTGTGGATACCTTGGAGGTGCTGCATCTGTAGCACAAGGACGAGCCGCACGTGAGGAGATTCTCGCAACTGCACCGCCGGTTTCCATCTATTCGACTACATCGACACGCGACAGAAGTTCCGTATCCGCACATCTAGTGGTAATTCCGTGATTTATAACTGCAGTAATTCTGGTTTATCTGGTAAAATTTTTTGTTTTTATACCCCATATACCTACAGGATCTAGTTTCCCGGCCCCATGGCTAGATCTGGCCAGGAGCAGTCTATGGCGATGGGGCAAAGGCCAACTTGTGTACGTCTTCGTCGGGGAACGGACGTGCGCTCAGCAAGGATGGCATCTACCCTTTGGCGGCAAGCGACGGCCATGAAACGGCATTAGCTGTGGCTTTGGTACCATCGACAATGACAACTTAGCAAGGGCCACGATTTTGGCACTGGCGTCACGTTTGTTGGTGGCTACCGCGTGAGGCATCATGGTTGATGTCCTCTTGGCATGTGGTGTGTCACGTGGTTGTGGTGATGGATGGCACAAGGCGCATGGCTTGACCAGTGCGATCGGATCCAATGACATCGACACTCAAGGGCGTTGTTTCCTCTATTTGCGGGTGTCATTGTGCTACCTTTCCTCTCACTTTGCATTATTCTTTGGGTGAAAAATCCTATCCAGATTCCTTGTACCAGTGATGGTGGCACTTCCGGTGCTACATCATTCTCTCTTGAGGTGTCATTTTGAAGTTCGCGTTCACTCAATAGTACTTGGTCCCCTCTTCTCATTTTTGATGGGTTTGTACCTTTCTATGTTACAATGCACCACACAGGGGATCATTGAATTGCTTCGAAGAGTTTGCTATGGCGAATTCGAATCTGCTATGTTGTGGGGTCTGACATAGCTCGTCAATGATGACATCTGCCGCCTCTTCAACTACTTTTCCTTTTTAATTAACCATGCAAGTATAATGTTTTTCGATGTGAATTTTATAACTACACCAACTCTTTTCTGTCTTAAAATTCGAAGACAAATGGATTTTGCCACTTACCTTAAAAAGAGAGAAAGATGTTAAGCTGGCTTACGGCAAGTTCAGACAACCCAAGTAAGATCACGGTGCTGGGAGACCTCACAGTTTTTGGACTTTGGTTTGAGAATCCGATGCAAACTTAATTCAAGTAAAACCAATCAAAAGTAATACCATCCAACGACCGCATAGCGCAGTGGATTAGCGCCTGACTTGTTTCCTTTTTGTTTTTTATTTTGTCCTGTCATGTTTCTTTTTTGGTTCTCTTCTTCCCACTGGAATCGAACTTTGTCGTGTGGAATGCAGAATGTCCCAGGAGTTTGTACAAGATTTCTGTCCACCTCGTGCTATTTAATTTGACCCCGGCACACAATCACTGTGTTCGGCAGGCTGGAACTGGAGCTGGAATGGTGTGAGAGAAAAATACTGTTGGGCTGGCTGGAGCTGGAGCTTGTGGCTGAAGTAGTGTGAGAAGAAAATACTGTTGGACTGGAGCTTTGTGGTCATCGTTTCCTTTTTGTTTTTTATTTTGTCCTGTCATGTTTCTTTTTTGTTCTCTTCTTCCCACTGGAATCGAACTTTGTCGTGTGGAATGCAGAATATCCTAGGAGTTTGTACAAGATTTCTGTCCGCCTCGTGCTATTTAATTTGACCCTGTGGCACAGTTACTGTGTTCGGCAGGCTAGAGCTGCAGGCTGGAGCTGGAATGGTGTGAGAGAAAAATACTGTTGTGCTGGCTAGAGCTGGAGCTGGTGGCTGGAGTAGGGTGAGAGGAAAATACTGTTGGGCTGGAGCTGGAGTTGGCTGCCGAACGGAGCGAATAATCCTACTTGGGAGTACAAACAAAACTGGTGGCACCCACCCTATGACCCTAGATTGATTTTTCATCCTGTTGTTTCAATCCAAACATTTGCATATACCCACATGTCAACAGTTCAATACCTCACACACACATCTGCAAAAATCTTGTGCAAAACGTTCTTGTTTGAGCGCTCAGCTCACAGACAATCTCTAATTTACTGACATTCAGACAAGAAATGCGACACGACATAGGCCCTGTTTAGTTCCCACCCCGTAAACACAAAAAAGTGCAAAGGAATTTTGCTAATTTAAAGTTCTAAATAAAGTCTATTTACAAAACTTTTTGCATGGTTGGGCTGTAAATCGCGAGACGAATCTAATGAGCCTACTTAATCCATGATTTGCAACAGTGATGCTACAGTAACCATCTGCTAATTATTGATTAATCATGGATTAATTAGCATCATTAGATTCGCCTCGTGATTTACAACCCATCTGTGCAAAAAGTTTTACAAATAGACTTCATTTAGTACTTCAAATTATCTAGATTCCTTTGTAAAAAATTTTTGCGTTTACACCCATCGGATCTAAACAGGGCCATACAGTACTGAATTTATCAATGGAGTTTTTCTGACATGATACTGTACTGTACGTCGCCTGTGAGACCCAAACCTGGCGCCGCCCTCCGCTGTCGCGCACCGGCCAAGCCCGCGTTCCCCGCGCCTCCACCGTCTCCGTCGCCACGCCACCCGCACCGTATGGCTGCCCCGGCTCCCGCCTCCGCCGCAGATCCGGGCACGGCGTTCAAGATTCTCCTCTCCTGCCCCGACGGCCTCCCTCGCTCCCGGGTGCGTACCTGCCTGCCTTCCCACTTCCCTTTTCCTTCTCCTCGTCTTCCCTCCGGATTGCATGGTCCGTTTGGTTGCGTGGAATGGAACGGCGCCTGCCGCCGCCGGCCGTTTCCTCCATCGGTCGGACCACCGCACGGCGGCAAGACCAAATCCTCGAGTGTTTGGATGGGTGTGCTGCTGTTGCCATCAACTGCCCGTGACATTATTTCTTAGCTCGTTCAGGACTGTGAGTGCTAATACCTGCCTGCTGTCGTCATATTACTTCCTCTGACTGGAAACACTATAATGAAAATAGTCAGGGCCTGTTTGAATCCAAGCCTGGCTTGGGCAATGGGCACTCGTCCAGGCATGACAATCTAGCCCAGGGGTTGGAAGCCGACGACCTCTGCGAGAGCTACCTGACCAGGCACATTTGTCAGGTCTTGATACAAACAGGCCCTCATTATATTCTGAAGTATTTCTCATAATGAATCTTGTATGCTAAATGTTGTGTTATCAATCCTTATAAAATTCTATATTTGACAGTCAACGGTAAAAAAGAAAAACAAAAAAGTTAGACTTATGGCAAACCTAGATGGGCTTATTTGTGATTGGAGGATGTACCAAGAGTGTCTAGCTTTACAACAGAGTAACATTATGATTGAGCTCATTTTGTGAACTCAAGGTCTCGGTTAAGTTTGATCGGTCATTCGACAGGATTCCCCATCCTGATGCAGCCTTGGAGGAATCTATAAGTGAGGTAATGTTGTCGACCTATATCTTACACCTATCTGATGCAGGCATGCGCCATTTGCCATTCTTCATGTTTGTTGATCTTATAGATATGGAACAAAAGCCTTCAGCAGAGCCCATCTCTATACAACGGTACAAAGTTTCGGGTATGTATTTTTAGCTCTATCTTGGTATGATCCTTTTCTGCTCCATTGACACTTGAAGTCTTGAAGATGCTACCATTTACTGATAAACACGTCGCGTTAACTGAAAAAACTGAAAGCTTCTTGCATGTTACGTGGTTTCATGCATGCTCTACACAAAGGCGATTTATGCAGAAAACATATCTTCGCTCAGAATTTACACAACGTCCTAAATGCTCTCAAAGGCTTTGTTAGAAAATTGGATTCGCTATACATGTTTCTGAGTCCTAAGGGGTATTCCTAGTCAGTTACATGTATTATTTTTATCCAAATGCACTTGCATCCTCGCTTTTACCATCTGTAAGGAATTGCTAAGCAGTGTGAATATTAAGTAGTGATGTTGTATCCTGGCATGTGATAGTATTTCGTCTTCTTTTCCTTTATAGCTAAACATGTGTCATTGTAGAAGTTCATGTGTGCTTTATTTTGAAAGATCTCTCTTTACCTGCTTTACTGCGTTCATCAGGTCGTAGAATGCAAACACTGATAACAATCACAAATTTCAGTACGGAGGAAATGCCTTGCATTACAAAGATGGCTCAAATCATGATCGTGAGTACTGTGTCTCGCTTCATTTGGGTCTCACAGACTACAGGTTGGTTTGACCATTTGTGTTCATTTACAACAGATCTTCAAAGCAAAAATTTTGGCAGCCTATAACTTTCTTTGTGACATTTTGATCTAACGCCTTGAATTAACAACTGTTTCTACTTGCACGAAATAGGACATTTGTGGGAACAAATCTCAATCCATTGTGGGAGAATTTTTTGGTTCCATCTGAAGGTAATTTGTGCTCTTAAACTTAATTACAGTTGGTTGTGCGTATGAGGGCCTTTTTTGAATCACTTTAAACTCCTCTAGTTTCTTCCATTGCTTCAGCTTTCAGAAATTTAATTGCTTGACAAGTATATTAATGTCTCTCTGTTTCCTCCCATTTCCTAGTAAGTTTGCTCCGGGTGGGACTATTCATTAGATAGTTTGTCTTAGTATTTTGAGTGCCCAGACAACATGGTGTCAATATTTGTACAGATTTGTAAGAATGATCTGCCTTGACCAAAAACAATTCCTCTTTCAATAGATGATTCTTTACGTTGCCAACACATGTCAGATCCACTGGGCAATGGTGCTATAGTTGAAACATCTGACGAAAAGATTATTGTATTGCAAAGGAGTTACAATGTGGTGGACTTTCCAGGATACTATGTTTTCCCTGGAGGACACTCGGAGGTAAATCCTTTAAGATTGCTTGACAATATGAGTGCAGATTATGAAAGCAAAGATCTCTGTAGATATTTGATGTACAGCTGAGTTTTTTTTAGAACTAATTGACAAATGAAGTACTAGGTGTAATGTAGTTTCTCTTACGCTGCAAAATAAAGATGATAGCAACATTACTGCTGGCTGGAGTACTGCCTAGTGGTTTCTTCTGCCATTGAGCATGCTGCGTTTTTCTTTTTGAGGTAGCATGTTTACTTGAAGTGCCTTTTCAAGAAGGAAACTATATTTCATAATTATGGACTAAGAGAGATGTATATTGAAGTTTAACTGAAATTTATAAGACATCATTGCTCAGCCCTATGTATTGCTTAAAATTGTTCTCCGCTGTCAGTTAGCATGCTGACTATGATGCTACTTTTAGATGAGGAATCAAAATTAGAACTTGGAAACATGGCTTCTTTTTTGGAGGAAGTTGGAGCAGGGGAGAGTGCATGAGGGGGAAAATAGTTTTTAAGCCTGAAACAATCAGTTGAGTGTCAGATCTGTAAAATGCATGTCATATCATTGATCTTCATTTTGTTTGTGACAGCCACAAGAAATTGGAATCATGGGTCATCAAACTGATGAAGAAGACGTTTCTTGTCTCACTGAACGAGTTTCACAAGAAATGTTTGACGGAATCATCCGTGAAGTGGTTGAGGAAACTGGAGTTCCTGCTAGCTCCCTAGTAAGTAGAGGCCTAAAATGTATGTCATGTAGTGCAGTATAGTGGTTTGTTTATATGAGCAGGATCCAAAAGAAAGGATGTGTTTAGTTGTTTCTAATTGTCATCCAAGAAAGATTTGGTCACTTCATGACTTTCCTAGTTTGTTCATTAACTATCAATATTTCATTCTGCAGACAGATCCTGTCTTCATTGGAGTTTCTCGCCGAGAAGTTAATGTTAGGTCAACTGCATTCTTTTTCACAAAATGTAACATTGACTCCAGCGGCGTAAATGAGCTTTATTCTAGAGCTCAAGATGGCTATGAATCTACTAAACTGTATGCAGTATCTGTGGTGAGTTTTAACTGCTCTAGCAGCTCTCTGATCCTTAGCTTGCTTTTGGATACTTGTAATCAGTAAAGATGCTTTTGAATACAGGAAGAGCTACAAGGAATGAGGCAGCGAATGCCTGGTTGCCACAATGGTGGTATTGCTCTATATGAATCGATGAGGAGTGCTGCCAAAAAATTGTGAAGATGTCATTGTAAGTATAATTAAATGAACAGATTTTGTTCAGCTGTGCTTCTTAAATACTTTGCTTAGGTATAATAATTATATACAGCGTGGTTGTGTTGCAAAGCCGCCATTCATTTTCCGTTTATCCTTTTTTTTGGTAGAGATCAGCAGCCAAATGAAGAAATGCGCCCTGCTGGGTGGAGCCGTACTAGCTTTCCCCGTCTACTGAACATGTTCTCTTAGCTTTTCTCGGCTTGTTTCAGCTTATTTTCTTTCATACAATACTATGCCATCAGCCGAACAAAACTGGCGGCACCCGTGCTACTGCTAGGTTGATTTGTATCCTGCTGTATCAAATCTCCAAAATCTTGTATACAAAACCTTCTTATTTGAGCGCTAAGCTCACAGACAATTCGAAATTTTCTGACATTCATGCAAGAAATGCGACACATGTACTAGTACTTCGATTTTTTTAATAATATATTTTTAACGGAAATTTGTAAATGTGGCATTTGGCTTGCAAGAATTGCAAATATAGCACGCTGTCCGCAGCTCGAGAGTCGATAGAACCCTATCGGCGGCCCATTGGCCGACTGGGCCCGACCAGGCAAGAAAAGTCAGCCCATTGTACCTTGAGGGCCCATAGGACCCAAACCTTCCGCCGACCGCCGCTGTCGCGCACCGGCCAACCCCGTCTCCGGCGCCTCGCCACCCGCACCGGAGCCCGTATGGCGGCCCCCGCTTCCGCCGCAGATCCGGGCACGGCGTTCAAGCTCCTCGTCTCCTGCCCCACCGGCCTCCCTCGCTCCCGCGTGCGTATCCTCTCTGTCTCGCCCGGTCGCCCCCTTTCTTCTCTCTCCCTGCCGATTGCATGATCCGTTTGGTTCCATAGCGCGGCGCCTGCCGGCTGCCGGCAGGGCCGACTTTGGTTGGTCCCCTGGATCGTGCCTGGCCCGGATTTGCATTATCTGAACAATAGAATGATGAACCGAGCTACAAGTGTAGCTATCTCTATAGCCTCAACATTCTGATGGACCTCATGTTGTTAACTGAAGGTTTCAGTTAAGTTCCATCAGTCATTCGACAGGATACCCCACCCGGACGCAGCCTTGGAGGAATCTATAAATGAGGTTATGCTATCTATTTATCTACCTTTTTTTTCAATTGTACATCTATCTGATGTATGCATGCATCCAATTGTACATCTATCCGATGTATGCATGCATCCACGACAATTCTTCATATCTGTTGTTCCTGGCTTCCTGCAGATATGGAACCAAAGGCTTCAGCAGAACCCATCTCTATACAGTGGTACAAAGTTTCGGGTACGCATCCTTTTGCTGCTCCACTGATACCTGAAGATGCTGTCATTTATGCACATTGTATTGTATTAAACTAAAACAGAACTGAAAGTTTTTCCCATGTTAAGTGACTTGGTACATGCTCTGTATGAAGATGGTTTATACAAAAAAAAATGTCTTCATTTAGAATTTACACAGCCAGGAACCGACTCAATGCCACGTCTTTGTTAAAATGTAGGGGTTTGCTATGCATGCTTCCAAGTCCTAAGGGAAATTCCTAGCCAGTTCCACACATCATTTTTGTCACACTTTCATCTTCTGTTCTTCACTTTTATTAGCTGCATGGAATTGCCAAGCAATGAATGTTAAATAATCATGGCTTGTGTCCTAGATTGTGTTAGATTCCAAAAAATGACTCAAAAAATGGATGACAAAACAGAATTAAAGAATTCTTCTTCCTTTTTTTTGGTGTGTCTTCCATTTCCCGCTCAAGCAGCCTATCATCAGGGAGAGTCAATACAGGCTGTTTTCGTTGTGGCTCCATCGGTTATGTATACTATCTCGCTGGACTAGTCTCACTTGCCATCAATAGCCCACCTAACCAAATTCCAGCTCAACAGCACAAATTAAATTTGAAAAACGAAGGAAGACATAAATGAGTGCGAAACCATGGTGGCGCATTAAAAGTCTTCCATTTATTTTCTCTCTTAAAAGTCTTCCATTTATTTTCTCTCCACAAGAAAAATCTAGTCTCGGCTCAACTATATATACATGTTACCAGTCCAAACTTGTACCCACCGCAATACACTCTCCTAGACAAAAATACTGAAAAGGAGGAGAAGGGGAAAAAAGCCCAAAGCCATGACTAGCAACAAGAACACTGTCGCCGCCGCCAGGGCAACTGTGGCGGTGGTGTTGGTACTACTAGCGACGACGCTCCTGGCAACGGTGGGGGACGCACGCCCTTACTTGGATGTGCTGCCTCCACCAATGTCATATGGCGTGGTTGGGAATTTGTTGCCGCACAAGGCCATTCCGGTCTCTGGGCCCAGCGATTTCTGGGGCGGCGAACAACCACCGCCACCGTCTATGGAGGCCTCGACATCACATGGCATGATTGGGAATTTGTTGCCGCACAAGGCCATACCAGTCTCTAGGCCCAGCGATTTCTGGGGCGGCAAACAGCCACCGCCACCGCCTGTGGAGGCGAAAATCAACCATGGTAATTGAGTGCGAGTGGTGTGAATAAGAATAGTTTGTGATCATAATGCCATGTAATGACTTATGCAAGAACTTGAATAAGAAGAGCACATGGTCTTGATCATTTTTCCTTGGTTTTTTGCATATGCATGTGTATCCGCTTTATTTGTCAGAACACAAGGTCAAGCGCCTTTAATCTCATCTGTTTCTTAATGTCGTCCTTCGTTTGTTTGAAAGATATTGAGGTGGCTTATGTGTTTATTAGAAAGACGTCGAGGTAAAAACTAGAGCACACTGCCCGCGCATCGCCACCGTAGATCGTGCTCCTCTCTCTGTCTTCACTATTGTCTGGGTGCATTGCTAGATGATTTTGCAAGGGCGACGACAGAGCTCTCTCCCTGAGCCCAAGCACTCCTTCTCATCCCCTTCACTCCCGTGCCTACTCCTAGAGGTGACCTTGGCGAAGGCTGGGCGGCGCCAGCTCGAGGATCGGTTTTCCACCGTCCCCTTGGGTGGATCTAGTCTCCCTATGGCTGGATCTAGCCAAGAGCAATCTATGGTGGCGGGGTGAAGGTCGACTTTGGTCCATCTTGGTCAAGCGTCGGTCGTGCGCTGGGTCAGCATGGATGGCATCTTCCCTCTAGCAGCAAGCGGCGGCCACGCCATGGCCTTAGCTGTGCCTTTTGGTAGTATCCGAAACGACAACTTAGCAAGGGCCACGGTTTTGGCACTGGTGTCACGTTCTTGGTGGCATGCTCACGTGAGGCATCATGGTTGATATCCTCTTGGCATGTGGCGTGTTGACGCGCCAGCTGTTGATGGATGACCCAGGGCACAAGACTTGACCGGTTCAACCGGAGCCAATGACAGTGACATTCAAGGGTGTCGCCTCCCCTATTGCGGGTGTCATTGTGCTGCCTTTCCTCTATCTTTGCATGATTCTTCGGGTGAAAACCCTTTCCAGATTCCCTGTACCAGCGACGGTGGCGCTTCTGACGCTACATCCTTCTTCCTTGAGGCGTCGTTTCTGAGTTCGTGTTTACCTATTAGTACTTGGTCCTCTTGCTCATTTTCGATGAGGCTCTACCTTTCTGTGTTGCACTGCACCACACGGGGGATGATTGAATTGCTTGGAAGAGTTTGCTTTGGCGAAGCCAAATCTGCTATGTTGTGGGTTCCAACATAGCATGGCAAATGACATCTGCAGCCTCTTTGGGGTGGTGTTAGTTCTCGTGGCAAGGGTGTTTGTGACTTTTAAGGCTTAGGCTTTGGTCCATTTGAAGAAATCGTACCTGCTCGGTATTCTCGAGCTCAGCAACAATGACTTGTGGGGGGGACTGCAGCGTTTTGTGTTGGCTAATCGGTCATTTTGTTGATGTTAGGATCATTACTTGTTTTCCTTTAAGAACCATATGCAAGTGTAAGATTTTGGGGCCTGGCTTTCCTTATAAACTGGGTTAACTTTCTTCTCTCTTTATTGAAGGCAGAGCTCCTACCATTTATGCTAGATATTAAGATGGCTTATGGCAAAGATCAGACCACCAAAATAATCTCGTCGTTGGGAGACCTCACAGATTCCGGGCTTTGGTTTGCGAATGCGATGTGATATAATAGTCAAGTAACATCAACGAAACCTCAGACATCCAACGACCGCATAGCGCAGTGGATTAGCGCGTCTGACTTCGGATCAGAAGGTCGTGGGTTCGACTCCCACTGTGGTCGTCATTGGCTTTTTTTGTTTTCCTCCCACATTTTCTTTTCTTTCCCCCTCCACGTAGCCAAGGACGCCGTTGGGTGCCCCTGAGCTTGATTTCTCGACCTATAGCTAGCCAAGGGAAGTCAAGTCGTCGGCTGACAATCATCTTGCAAAGCTCTGCAATGCATGTCTGGACCAAATAGCTTTGAGTCCTGCACCTTTGCTGATGAGACCTCCTGGTTTGCCTTATCTATGCTGAATCCCTCCGGCCCACTCTTGTTCCATTTGATTTGCTCATGGCTCATGGCCCTTGGATTGGTGGAGGCCAGCAGCGGATATATAGTTGAAACAATTATAATTACATCAAGGAGGCATACAAAGAGAAAGTGATACGCATTGATTAACGCATATTGCCGAAGCAAAGATGACATTGCACCCATGCGACAGCTACACATTGCCGCACTGAGACCGCTACTAAGACGTGTTCAAGCACCTCCAGGAGTACAGCAAGGAGAGGTGGCCGTGGATCGCTGTCCACAGGTTCCTGTACAAGAAAATCAGGACCATCGTCGCCATGCTCTCCATCGTCTCGGCGTGTGCTCGCCGGACTCTTCAGTCTTCACGACCATCCTCTCTCTCTGTCTCTCGAGCACTCATGAACACGTATTGCCCTATGGGAAATTCCTAGTCAGTTCCACAGATCATTTTCGTCAAAATGCACTTTCATCTTCAGTTCTTCACTTTTATTAGCTGTATGGAACTGCCAAGCAATGAATGTTAAATAATCATGGCTTGTGTCCTAGATTGTGTTAGTATTTCCTTTTTTTCCTTTCATATCTAAGCATTTTTCATTATAGAAGTTAATGTATGCGTTATTTTGAAACAATCTCTCTATATCTGTTTTTCTGCATTCATCATGCACTAAAGTGCACACTTTGACCACAATCACAAATTTCAGGATGGAGGAAATGTCTTGCACTACAAAGATGGACCAAATCAGGAGTTACGTGTCTCGCTTCATTTGGGTCTCACAGACTATAGGTTGGTTTAACCATTTGTATTAACTCAAAACATGTTTATAAAGCAATATTCTGGCTGCCTATATTTCTAATACTTTTGTCTCTACTCTCTACCACTGTTACCTTCTTTGTGATTTCTCAGTGTAATGCCTCAATTTAACGACTGTCTACTTGCACAAAATAGGACATTTGTGGGAACAAATCTCAATCCATCGTGGGAGAAGTTTTTGGTCCCATCTGAAGGTAATTTGTAATCTTTAGTCACGGTTTTGTTGTGTGTAGCAGGGCCTTTTCAATAACTTTGGAGTCCTCTAGCTTCATGAATCATGGCCATTCTACCTAAGTGCCTGGTGCCATCTGTTTCTTCCATTGCTTCAAGTTTCAGAAATATAAATCCTTCACAACTATATTCTGTTAGAGTATAATAGTTAAGGGTATAAGTGTCATTGTACTAGTCTAGGGTCTGGGGTCTCCTCTTGTATATATAGCCCTTTGGGCATAACTCAATACACAGTTCACTCTCTCTTCCTCTCCTCAATCGTGACATGGTATCAGAGCTCTAGGTTGCCTGATCCGGCCGCCACCCTCGTCGTCGCCGCTGCGCTGCCCCTGGGAGCTTCGTCTTGCTCCTGGGGGCGGCATTCCTCAGCCCCAAATCCATTTTTTTTCTTACCCTACCCATTTTTTTCTTACCCTAGTCATGTCGCAGCATCAAGTTTCGCCGCCCCGTCGGTCCTGTGTCTTAGTAGCAGCAGCAGCAGCAAGATCTCCGCCGCCAGCAGCAGCAGCAGCAAGATCTCTGCCGCCGCCGTCCTCTCCGGTGCTCGTCACGGGTGGATCCACTCTTCCCGGCCACCAGTCGCGCGGCCGCGGGCCTCCGTCCGCGCGACCGTCCACCTGTCTTCGCCGCTCGTCGCGGCCCGTCCCTTCCGCCGTCTTCCGCCCGTGGGGGAGGACCAGCGCCCTTCATGGATTTGCCGGCCGCCGTTGAGGCCACCTCCCCGCGGATCTCCGCCGTCGCGGCCTCCCCGCGGGATCTCCACTGCCGCCGGGCCTCAATTCGTCATCCCCGGCCGCGGATCGAGGGGGCCGTCCTCATCTCCGCCGGTTGCAGAGCCGTTCGTCCGCGCGGCCGTCCGCTCGTTGCCGGCCGCCGTCGCAGCCACCTCCCTCGCTGCCGCCGTCTGCTCGGCCCTCCGTCCGTGCGAGCAGCGGCCGGCCGTCCGTCTGGCTGTCCGCCCGTTGCCGCCCCTCCTCCGGCCGTCTGTCAAATCAAGTCGCCCAGCACCTCTGCCCCTCCGTCCGCCTGTTGTGGACGTACTGCTGCTGCCCGCCTGGGTCTTCTTCCTAGCCTCCCGTTGGGGCCTCTGCAGTGCAGACAGGGGGTGCGGGTGCAGCTGTGCTGCTCTGGTCTGCTCTGCTCATATATGAACACCTCTGTTCTGCTACTGCCTGCTGCTGGTTGGTCTTGTTTCCTGCTGGTTGGGCTGCCTCTCGTGGCTTGCTGGTTCAATTGACATATACATCAGTCCTTTGCTGCTCCTAGTGCAAGGCTCCACTGTCTCCTTTTGCCTGTTGATTGCTGCTGCTTAAGTGCTTATAGTGTTGAGGCCAATTTCCTAAATTTCATTGCATCACTGTCAATCCATCCATCTTTTGCTTGTGCTTGCTGCTTGTTGCTGCCTATCCATAGTATATTGTCATATTTCCATTAGTTTCCATCCAAGAGTGCTGCTAGCATTGGTGTCATTTGCATCAACATTAATCCAAGTCCAATTGCTCACATTTAGTTCGTCAAAGCTGTGTGTGCCTACATCCTAGTTGCCAAATCAGTCACTTTCATTTTCTCTTCGGGTTTGCCATGATGTGTGGCTGCCCCATCAGTTGTTGATGCGACCTTTGCCCTCTTGGTCCCTTTCGGAGCCGTTTTGCTCCACATCATGATCAATGGCCGTCTATTCGTCGTCATCAACACATGTCCTCCTGCTTGCCGTCTTCAAGCAGTGATCTCTCATTCCTTCCTTTTGGCTGGTTTGACACATCTCTATGTTACTGTCGGGTTCAATTCTCCAAAGCAAGGCTCATGTTTGAGGAGTTGAAGTACTGGTTTGTGAAGACTTGAGGTATTTGCTGAAGTACGGTTGTGAAGGCGGTACCCTCTTGTGGAGGAGATTATCTACGTCGACAAGTTCAAGAGTTGCACACTTTGATGACATCTTTCATTTCGGACTTTGGATGTATCATTTTTCATGTTTATGTTTAGTCTAGTGCTTAGTATCAACTCTCCAAATGCAACGTCATTGCATTCACGTTGCATTTGAGAGGGGGTGTTAGAGTATAATAGTTAAGGGTATAAGTGTCATTGTACTAGTCTAGGGTTTGGGGTCTCCTCTTGTATATATAGCCCTTTGGGCATATCTCAATACACAGTTCACTCTCTCTTCCTCTCCTCAATCGTGACATATTCATGTCCCTCAGTTTAATCTTCCATTTCCCAGTAAATTTTCTCTGCCCAACACATAAAAGTTTACTAGGATGATGAACTTCTTGTCTGTGAGTGACCATTAGGTAGTTTGTCTTAGTACGCTGTACTCAGAGTCAGATAACATTGTGTCAATCTTGTCAATTGTAAGAATGATCGATCTTGACCAAAACAATACCTGTTTCAATCTGATGTGGTTAGATGATTCTGTACATTGCCAACACATGTCAAATCCACTGGGCAATGGTGCGATTGTTGAGACATCTGATGAGAAGATAATTGTATTGCAAAGAAGCTACAATGTGGGGGAGTTTCCAGGATACTATGTTTTTCCTGGAGGACATTCGGAGGTAAATTCTTTAAGATTGCTTGACAATATTGAGTGCAGTTGATGAAAGTGAAGACTTGTGCATGTATTTAAGCTTTTTATTTAAGAACTACTAGGCACAGTGTAGTTCCTCTTATGCTGTGAAATGAAGACAATGACAACACTACTGCTAAGCTGCAGTACTTGCTGATTTAGTGGTGGCTTCTGCCAATGACCATGCTGAATTTTATTTGTGATCAGGTAGCATGCTGAATTGAAGTTGCATTCAATGAGGAAGCTAAACCTCATAATTAGGTCTTAGAGAAATATATATTGAAACAATTATTGAAATATAACCAGAATTTATGGATCATGCATTACTCTGCCTTATCTATGACTTATTGTTTTCCTTTTTCTGGTAGTTAAGCATTATGGCTTTGAAGCAAATTATGGAGGGATCAAATCTAGAAAGTAGCTTCTGTTTTTGGAGAAAGTTAGGGGGTAGAGAGGGTGCACTAGGAAAATATATTTTGTTTTAAACCCGAAAGGATCAGTCGGATTGCTGGACCCGTAATAGATTGTACATGTGTCTTAATTTTTTAGTTTCATTTTTTTATACTAGCCACAAGAAATTGGAATCATGAGTCATCAAACTGATGAAGAAGACCTTGCTCGTCTCAACGATCGTGTTTCACAAGAAATGTTTGATGGAATTATCCGTGAAGTGGTTGAGGAAACTGGGGTTCCTGCTAGTTCCCTGGTAAGTAGAACAGAACCCAACAGAAAGAATGGATTTTAGTTTTTCTAATTGCCATACAAAAAAGATTTCTTCTCTTTAGGACTTCTCTTGGCGTTTTCTTTAACTATCAACATTTCATTTGCAGACGGATCCTGTCTTCATTGGAGTTTCTCGCCGTGAAATGAATGTTAGGCCAACTGCATTCTTTTTTACAAAATGTAACATTGATTCCATTGGTGTAAATGAGCTTTATTCTAGAGCTCAAGATGGCTATGAATCTACTAAACTATATGCAGTATCAGTGGTGAGTTTAGCTGCCATTGCAGCTCTCTGATCCTTAGCTTGCTTTTGGCAGCTTCTAATCACTGAAGTTGCTTTTTGAATTACAGGAAGAGCTACAAGGAATGGCCCAGCGAATGCCTGGCTGCCACAATGGTGGTTCTCTGTATGAATTGATGAGGAATGCTGTCAAAAGTTCATGAAGATGCCATTGTAAGTGTAATTAAAATATTGGATTTTATTCTGTGGTGTATCTTAAACAGGTTAATTTAGGAAACATACACAGCAATGCAAAGCTTCAAAATTTATGAAGCCTTGTCTTATTTCACACCTCATTTCCCCTTTATCCCTTATTGGCATGTTGCTTCCTGATGCTGAATTAAAGTTAAACTGTCTTTCCTTGTATGACTGAATAATTCTGATGGCATTGTCACAGCAGAGAATAGGTGGGTGGAAACACGACGCAGAACACTGGATGTTCAGATCCATCATATTACTGTTGTCTGCACTTTGCAGTAGATGTGCCATTTCCATATTTGTTGGGCTGACGAAGGTCTACATAGACCCTAGCAGAAGTCCCCAAAGAAATAAAAGCATTAAGGTTAAATTTTCTCGAAAGAGTGTAACAGAAGAAATTTCGCGATGCTGACTTACATGCAGAGACGACTCTATTAGACTGTAATGGTATATTTAATAAGAACAGAATGCACGGCCAACCTATGCCTCAGCCTGTCAGTGAGTTCTTCTGTTGGATCGTGGAACTTCAACAAAACCCGATCATATGCCCTCTTTTAGTGATGTATGTAGGAACAGAAGGTGAACTTATATTAGCTTTTTACTCTGAAAAATTAAGATCCTAAATAATATGCTTCATGTGCGAAAGAAGAGATACTTGTTACCTTGGTATGGATATACTTCATGCTACGGTACGGATTCTACAATGTGCATCTTGACTTGTTTTGCTCCCTTGAATTGTTACCTCGGCGATTTTAGAATGGGTTGTGGATTTTTCTTTGCCTAGCTGGTTGGATTCTTAAAAGGAAGATGGTAGCAACATTGACCAGAGCATCTGCCATCAGCACAAGGACAAACTCAACTTCTCAGTTAGAATACTTGAGAGCAAATCAGGGGAGTCAACGACGTGCAGAACCGGGCTTGGAAACAATAGTTCGTTTCACAATTTGGCCATCTGAAGAGAATATTGAGTGACATTGCTTACGGTTCAGAACACAGAATTGAGTTTTAGCAACGAGCCGAGTATATTATTATATATTTTATTATATTATTGAGCCACAAATTAGAAACAGCAGCTCTTAAATAGCCAAACCATTTTACCGATTCTTGTTAAAGTGATTCTTATTTCAACACTGAAACATTTCGAGAGAGAATTCGGATCTAAAATGTATATACACTGTTCGATGACTCGGCGAATGAGGACCTCGGCGAATGGTGGATTCAACCGTGTCGCCACGTCGACCAGGTGTCCGGGCCTTCTCGACTCCCTACTGAGTTCTACTCCCTCCGCCCCGTGGACTACGTTGTTTTTTGACTTCTGAGTATCGTCTTTGACCATTCGTTTTATTTGAATTATTTTAGCAAATCATAAAATAAATAAATTATTGTTAAAATATATCTGACGATAAATTAAATTATAAAAAAGAGATAACATTAACATAAATTTTTTGAATAAGACGAATAATCAAACATGATAGCACGAAGTTCAAAAACAATAAAAGTCAGTGGGACGGAGGGAGTAATTGCTTGGTCGGCATGGAAAGAGAGGAATTGCAAGGTATATTCAGAAATCCGAAGGCCGACGTCATCAGTGCAGTTTGAGGTGTAGGCGGCTATCAAGGAGGGAGAAGATCGAGGCAATGGCTGGTTTTAGCTCCACTCTCTGCGCTTCCTCAACTTTGGTCGCAAAATTTACATACAATGTAACAACCAGATGTGTATCCAGTACATAGGTTGTTCGGTTCAGTGTTGTGGGCTCCTCACCAGCGACAACGACCCTACTGTTTGTCTTTGAATTTTTATTCTCTTAATGAAAAACGGGTGAAGTTCTGCTCACGAAGAAAAAAATCTAGGACCCTATTCGTTTGAACTTATCAGCCATAGTGCAGTATTTTTCTCTAACAACAAATCAACATTAGGTGGCTTATCGGTAAAAAAACAACTAGCCGAACAACCGCTACTTCCTTTATCCCTTAAAAAGTGTCACTTACGCTTTCCAAGAAATAGATTTGACTAAACATATATTACTAAAATATATTAATATTTATAATACTCTCTTCATTCTAATTTATAAGTCACTTTGATTTTTTTTTATCCATTTCTTCTGGTTGTGTCTGAACCAATCTTATTTTGCTATATATAGACTTGGAGACGGGAGGAGAGGCTGGACGCCTGAAATTCTCTCTCTTTAGTATTAGGTAAAGATGTTTCTAGATACATAATAAAATGGATGAACCAAAAAAGTCAAAACGATTTATAATTTAGAACGGAGGGTGTACATAATTAGTATTATTGTAAAGATCTTTGAATCTAGTTTTTATCAAATTTATTTGGAGATAAAAATATTACACGTATTTTCTAAAAAATAGAGTTAAACTTGTAGCGTACGCATCAACGACGACAACACTCTTTAAGGGACAGTAGATTTTTACCACCGTTACATTTGTTCAATCCAGCGAAGATGCTCTGTATCATGGCCAGACTGTGTCATAGCAAGATTACCTCGCCACCAGCTGAAAAACACAAAGAAAGGTAAGAAGGAATTAGGATTAGGGAACAGGGATCATCCTGCATACCCGATTTTGGTGCATACCCGATTTTGGAACGTCGGATTGGGATCTGACGGCCGCAAGCACCTGTTTGCCCCGAAAAAGGAAAATTCCCGGGAAAAGAAGCACTAACAAAACCCCACCCCACCTCGCTCTCCCTTCCTCTCCCCCCCCCCCCCCCCCCGCCGCCTTTCCGCCGGCTGTCCACTCCAAGTTCTCCGACCAGCCCGTTCCTCTCATCCGCCGCCCATCGGAAGCAGGAAGTAGCCGTCCCCGATCGAGAATCGAGCGACAGGCGAAAGGTTCCTCGGACCACCGACCGGCCACCCTGCCGCCCACGAGCTCCACTAGCCTTCCAACGACCCGCGCAGCAGAGCAGCCGGACCTCCCGCCGCCGCCGCCGCCGCCGCCGCCGCCGCCGACATGGGCGGGGGCCGCGCGCAGGTGAACAAGGCCCATAAGAGCCGCTTCGCGTCCAGGGCCTCCCGCCACGCGCACAAGATCGGTGAGTATAGCTTCTCTCTCGTCCCCGTTTCCTCTCCACCTTCAGCCACTCATCACTGTTTGCATCTGCTTCCAGACAAGGTCAGGAGCGGCAAGTCAGAGACCAGCCACCGCGCCGCCGTCAAGGGCGCTCGCGCCGCGCGCATCCAGCAGAGCAAGGCGGTTAGTCCATGCAGCATCATGCACATATGTCCCCCCTTTTTTTTGAGTGCTGTAGTAGAGTTTAAATCTGTCAATCTCTGTAGCTTGCACGATTGTTTTTATCAGTTCATGTATGGTTATTTTGAGGTGTGCTGCAACAAGAACTGCATTCATATCGGTGCTGTTGCGTAAGATTGGTCTGTGCTTAGATTGCGCAGGATGTTTTTAGCTTGCTTTGAGCTCAGTTATTTGTTTATACGACATACCAGGTATCCAGGTGGATAGAATTTCTAACCTATGTAGCTTGTATATCTTGGGCTTACTGTCTTTTGCCTTCCTAGCCAGAACAAAGTGTCCTTTATTTCGAAGGAAGGATGATTGTAAATTTAGCTCAAGTTTTCAAGTTTGTGTTGTTTTTTCAGTAACTTAACTTACTAGTGTTAAAAGGGGGAGGCTCAGGTAACTTATTGTTTACAAGGTGTCTGTTAAAATGCCTTTCCAATCATGTGGCGGCCTTGTGGAAGCAGAAGTGTCCTCAAATAATACCTTTCCAATCATGTGGCATGCAACTTATATTGTGATTTCCTCATCCTTGTTTATAGTTTTAAACCTGCTGTGTGAACTGTACATGCAGATACGTGATAAGAAACGGGCTGCTTTGCTGAAAGAGAAACGTTCGTCAAATGGACCTTCAAGCGCACCACGTGTCATTGTTAGTGTTCTTAGCTTCTGCTCCTGGATCCTACCTGGTTACTCTTGTTCTTTGTTGCGGTCATACCGTAGCCCATAGGTATGTCCTTAAGTCGACTGGTAATTATTTATTGCAGGTTCTTGTTGGCCTTTCTTCATTAGCAAATGTCGGATCACTTGCCAAAGATCTTTTGGCATTTGCGGAAGGTGGTGATGGGAAACTGAAATCATCTACTGTTGCTTCTCCTACTTATAAACTTCGAACCACGGTAAGTTCAAAACCAATATTGTTCTGATTTTTTGAGTGCAAGCAATATTAGATCAAAATGAGGCTATTGTTGAGTTTTTTGGTATCATAATGCCTCATTGCATATGTATCCATCACTATTATTGTACCTTTTTCTGTACTTTAGAGCTGAGTTAGACATTGTGCTCTATATCTCTATATCACTTTTTAGTGATTTATTATTCACTTATTAACTATAATGTTTTGTTAAATTATTTGTTTCCAATTATTCAATCTAGATAGTCAGTTCCATGTATAGAATTTTCATTCCATATTCATGATATTTTTGAAGGTACTGCAAGCACCTTATGGTGATCTTACCACATGCATGGAACTGGCTAAGGTACACGTTTTGAACCAAACTCACTTTGTTATGGTTGCTCTGTTATAATTTCTTAGCTCTAACCTGGAGCCTGCAAATGTACCTGTCCTACATAGGTTGCTGATTTGTTAGCGTTCGTTCTACCAGCCAATTCATTCTACAGTAGTGATTCGAGCAGTCCAATTGACGATTTTGGATCTCAATGCCTGTCTGTATTTCGGGCCGTGGGCTTACCTAGTACAGCCGTTTTCATCCGTGTAAGTTCTTGTCATGAGCATTTCTTGTTAAAACATTGTTTTATGATTTCTGGTGATTTACCTGTTTAGTTCTTTAACATCATCAGGATCTTCCAGCGGATAATAAAAGTAGGCAGGAATTGAAGAAAGCAGCAACTTCTTTCCTTTCTGCAGAGCTGCCTGAAGACTGCAAGTTTTACTTAGCAGACACAAAGGATGATTTGCATAAGGTTAGTATTCTTTTTAACAATGAATATTAGACCAGCTCGTTACCTTCACGGTTGTTCTTTTGATTTTGAACTCTCTGTTTGGATTATGTATTCTTCAAATTGTCCAGTTCATGTGGCATTTCAAGGAGCAGCATCTTTCGTCACCACATTGGAGAAGCCAGAGACCTTATGTTATGTCTGAGCAGGTTTTGTTACTTGCTATGCTACACTATGTTGTTTTCCTAAAACAGTTGCTACTTTATATTGGCCAAATATGTATTATGTAATTTTGCCAAAAGAACTAAATTGTTTTTCCAGCGTTGAAAGCTATATACTATACTACTTTTATATGATAACGGGTGGTACTGCTGCTTCAGGTCTCCATAAATCCTGATGAAAATACGGGATTGTGCACATTGCTCGTGTCTGGATATCTGCGGGTCCACAATCTTTCAGTGAATCAGCTTGTATGTGATCTATGTTTATTTTTTAGCTTTTTGTTGAAAAATTATTTCTTAGATATTTTGTCATTTCCTTTTCTAATACCTTCTCCATTCAAAAGGTACACGTTTCAGGTGCTGGTGATTTTCAGTTGGGACAAATTGATGTCCTCAAGGATCCATGTCCTCTTAGTGAGCGGAAAAGCTCTGATGTAATGGAAACAGAAGATAATGGAATTCAGGTTTGTTGTATAGAGGACTTGAAAGCCTTTTGGAATTGAATAATGCTAATGTAATTATGCTAGGCACTTTTTATATGCTAAGGTCATATTTTAACACAGATTTTTAATCTCCCGGTTTGTTTCAGATCGTTAACACCTTTGTTCCAGATCCTTCAAGTCAGGAACCCTTACTTGTTGAAAATGTGCCAGATCCTCTTGCCGGGGAGCAGGTGAGTATTTTTCCAATCCTGCTCCATGAGTTGTAATTTTAACAAGCATTTGTTATGTGCTTTATTGGCTATATTCGCTGTACCATTATAAATAGAATCCACATAAATAGTTCTCTTATCTGTAGATTTTTATTAACTACATTGTTCTTTCTTCCATAGCATTTCACCTGTGATATGCATTCATATTTTCTGTTAGAACTTTTGTACTTAATCTTTTCAAAGTACTAGTTTAATAATATTTATATTTGATTAGACTTGGCCAACGGAAGAAGATATGGAGGAGGCTAACATAAACAACAAACAGAGAAAATTGGTAAAGAGGAAGCTTCCCCAAGGCACTTCGGAGTACCAGGTTTGCAATTCTATTGGAGTTTGAAGTACCTCCTCTTTAAATTGATTATATTATATTTACACAAATAATCATCAAATCCTATTGCCAGGCTGCTTGGATTGTTGATGACACAGATGATGAAGATAATGACTCTGATAATGACAACCAGGCTGGTTCTGGAATGGTCATTGATGAGCAAGGTCACTCAGACCAAGGAAGTGATGGTTCAGATATAGATGCTGTGTCTCACTTTACAGAGAAGTTCGATGGAGAAACTATTGGGGATTCTGAGATGGCAGTAAGTTTCCTTTGTCCTCGTTTGATGGGCTTTATGCATTCTAAAGCACTTGCTTGCAATATTGGAGTTCAGTGTTTCACTATCACTAGTAATCAGCTGTATGTTTTTTTGAACGAATAATCAGCTCTATGTTATGCTGTGTTTATGGGCCCACAGGACCCAAAAGAGGAACACAGTTTCTTGGTATTTGATAACAAAGCTGGAGAATCGTTTAAAGCATCGATTGTTCACCAAACCAGTCCATACCATTTGGGTGTAAGTTACACTACCACGATCATGAGAGGTAGCCTACTGCCTACCAATGAAGGGCAAGAAGGAATTAGAAGGGGAAACTCATTGTCCAATCCCAACTCCCAAGCACTGGCCATCTTCCCACTCTCCACTTTCCTCTTCCATCCAATGTTCTTGTTGCCCAGACATCAATCAGATTGGGAAAGCCCAGAGGTCAGCTTGACCTAGGGCCGCTTGGATTGAATTGAAATGCAATAGCTTGGTTCTTACAAAGGGGTGGCTGCTGGTTATATAGGCAGGGCCATTACCTACTCCCTAGCATATTCCTTGCATAAAGCAAGATGCTCTAATCTACTTGGTTACCAAGGCGCCTCATGATCAACTTGAGAGCCAAGGCATCCCTAATTGCAACAAAAGTAAAGTGCAGGAAAATAAGATACAAGTGCTAGCTTAACAACCATCAGTTCTGTTAGACCCCAAACACATATAGTAACAAGAAGACAGGTACTATTGCAGCGCTGGGCTCATGGATAACTAGTCGTGACATTTGATGAATTGGCTCAATGGTAGTGTGAGCCAGTTCATAGCCTTGGTCTTTTTGAACCATAAATACAGGAAGGGAGGCCCTCATTGTAAGATTTTATTTAAGAAAAAGAACCACTAAACAAGCAATTGTATACAGAAGAGGAAGGAGAAAACAACAAAAATAAAACTTTATAGCAACCAAGCAAGAGAAGGAGCTTAGCAAAAAGGCTTAGCAGGGAGAGGAAAACTGGGGTCTTTTGAGTCACTAAATCTATGAGCCTCAGCCTAGCTTCCTCGGAAGGTTCCATATTTGCCAGGCGCAAATGATGAAGAATTCCATGAAGAAGGGACTCGAAAAATGTTACTTGGCTTAACTATCATTTTTATAACCTTGGTTAAGATTGCAGGAGAGGAACAACACTCAGAGAATTTGTTGACTAAATGTTGTAGTCTCAACCATTTTGATGTTTGGCCAAAACTTGGCACCTTCGGTCCCTAGGTTTCTTGAATGCCTTGGGTTGTAAAATCGTACTATTGAAAAAGTTGTGTATGTGTGTGTATTTGTTTTTGGGGTGGGGGTGGGGGTGGGGGATTGCTAAATCGACCTTTCCTTGTCTTTTCAACTTGTTATCCTGTTGTTCCTTTTTTATCTATAGAGCATACACGACCTATTCTACATGCATCCTACTGATAGGAGTAGGATCACCTCACACTCCAGTTAGCTTCTGCATGCGTCCTATTCTCTAGCTGATCCTGGCGACTAGGCATTGGTTAGATTATGTGGCCAGCAGTAATCCGGCAACACCTACATGTACATGCACATTGTGATTAATCGATACCAACCATTCATACCAGCATTCCCTTCTTACACCATCCTCTTCTTTTTTGATGTAAGTGGTTACAAAGTTTATTTTGGGTGCATGGCAATATTAAACCATCTAAAAAAACGTATGCATTTGCAGGATGAAGAAAACTTGACTAAAGACCAAATAGAGGCAGAGATTAAGAAAATCAAAGAAGCTAATGCTGATGATGAAGGTATGGGTTTCTATTACCTTTAATGGGTTTTCTATAAACTTGTAATGTTAAATTGCCATTATTTGAGCATGATAAACAAAGGTGCCTAACAAGTCTCCTGTATTGGTGGTTGTATGTTTTCCAGCAAGTTATGACTGCCAATTTAGTATGGAACACATTTCCTTGTATGCATACTAAAAGGATAAGAAACATATAATCCTTCAACTTTGGCTGATGTGTCAACGGCCATGATTAGGGATTGCGATGGGCTCCTCCCCAGCTGTGAATTCAGCTATTTGGGCAGGGGCTTGCAATTCTATAATTTCAGGAACATTTTGGCAAAATAGTGCAACCCAGGGGCGGAGCTTCATTGTGGCCAACTTTGGGGGTGGCCACCCCTGGCCCAGTAAAGGCTCCATAGTTCTATAGAATTAAAGCCCACTCTGCAATATTTTGTAAACTTCTGCTCTTTGCTATGATCAAATTAGTTTTATTGGCCCCTGCTGCAATTTGGTCCAAGCTCCGCCACTAGCTCAATCTATCCCAGTTGGAAATATGGGGAGTTCCCAGCATTGATCCCCTTGCTGGACTTCTTTCATATTGAAAGTTTTGGCTGTACATCTCCAGATGGAAGATTTGAGTGAAAAGAAGAAAACAGAGCCACACAATCACCCTTAAGCATCAGAACTGAGCTTGTGTCCACCTTAAGCAACTTTATTTTCACAACTTCCGGAGCCAATGCCACCTTGCTCCTTTCCTCCCCGCACAACACTTCCTGTTGCTGCATAAAAGGTAGGAAACGATGTAACGTTGCGTTAGGGTCTGATAGAATTTTGTTAGCCTTTGTTTCCAGTTTTATAGTTGATTTTTGTAACTTCGTCTTAAGACAACCCTGAAAATCAGTCAGGAATATTAATGTATTGTTTAGGCCCGTGTGGTCTTCACATTTGCTATGCTGGGGTAGTTGTCCCAATGTAGGTGTTGGCTGAAAATGATATACATCCTTTTTCTTGAGCTTGAGCTAAGCAAAGATTCTTGTATGACTTGTCCAAGTCAATATCAGTTCTGAATGGACTCTTAGCTTCTGTAAATTTTATCATTTTTTACCATTTGGTAAGTGATTGACAAGAGATTACATGCATATCTCATATAATGTTGCAGAATTTCCTGATGAGGTGGAGACACCATTAGATGTCCCAGCAAAGAAACGGTTTGCCAAATACAGAGGACTAAAGTCATTTAGGACGTCATCCTGGGATCCTAAGGTATCTATCGTTTAACTATCACAAATTACTTTATTTTTCTTTAAAAGTCTCCATTTTGGTAGAGAACTTACTCATTTCATGTGATGGGTTTTATCTCATCCTGTTGGCTGTAGGAATCATTGCCATCTGACTATGCAAGAATATTTGCATTTGATAACTTTACACGAACTCAAAAGCATGTCCTTGCTAAAATGGCCGAGTTAGATGGAGGTGCGAAGGATTGTGCTCAAATGGGATCATATGTTAGGCTTTATGTGAAAAATGTTCCTACAGATATTGCTTCCAAACTTTGCCATCCATCAAGAAGAGTACCTGTGGTTGTTTCTGGTCTTTTTCAACACGAGTCAAAAATGTCAGTTCTTCACTTCAGGTACTCATCCTTACTAATCAATAAGTTGTATCTGCTCCAATTTCCTGGCCTTATTGCATATCTTGAATGGTGTTGTGTACTCGATTTTCATGTTAGAAAAGCCGATGATGTATCACCCTTTAATTTGTTTGCTTTTAGCTTGTTTCCTTTTCTGGTGAAAGTAATATTGCTGCAATATGCTTCTTGAGCTTAGCGGTCCCCTATCTTTTTTTCTCCTTTTGCAGCATAAAGAAACATGACTCATATGAAGCTCCTATCAAGTCAAAGGAGCCTTTGATTTTCAATGTTGGATTCCGGCAATTTACAGCAAGGTAATGGCAGTTTTAATATTATTAGGAGATATATATTTCTCTTTTCTTTTGTTTAACACTGCCCCTTGGAAGATATCTCACTGCTCTTTTGTATCTTATAGGCCATTGTTTTCATCCGACAACATCAACTGCAATAAACATAAAATGGAGAGATTTCTACACCATGGACGGTTTTCTGTTGCCTCTGTATATGCTCCAATTTCCTTTCCTCCACTTCCTCTAATAGTTTTAAAGAACAGAGATGGCGAGCAGCCTGCCATTGCTGCTATAGGTTCACTAAAAAGTGTGGATCCAGATCGGATCATTCTGAAGAAAATTGTTTTGACTGGGTAAGCTTGGGTGCATCCATCTTATGCAAATTCTGCGGTCTTTTATCTTTTGTTGGAGGGGTTTGGTTTTCTACCTGTACACAATCACTGCTATATTTTCAATTCATGTTCTGCTGAGTTTTCCAGTTTATGGACACAGGTTATTTCGCCTTTAAGGCTCTCATTTATATCTCAGCTAATATAGGGGCACATTTGGCATGTTATTATGCAGGTATCCACAGAGAGTCTCAAAACTGAAAGCAATCATGCGGTACATGTTCCACAATCCTGATGATGTAAAATGGTTCAAGGCAAGTATATATGTGCTGTTTTGCCATTGACATATCTATTCATTTTCAGTGCCAATAACAATGTTATTTTGCAGCCTGTTGAGTTGTGGACAAAACATGGACGTCGGGGCCGCATCAAGGAGACTGTCGGTACTCATGGTGTGTCGGTTGACCAATCAATCTTTTTTGACAGCTTAGATTCAGTTACTATTATTAGTATATCCCTATTTCTGTCCCTTTTGCTAACGTTTTCTTTCCCTGAGCAGGTGCCATGAAATGCATATTCAATAGTAGCATTCAGCAGCATGATACTGTGTGCATGAGCTTGTACAAACGTGCTTACCCTAAGTGGCCTGAACAGCTCTACCATGCATAAGATTTGCCTTGACGTTTACTTGTGTCTGTACCAGCAGGCAGCAGCAGGCTATCCAGACGAGTGTGAACTTGCCAACACGGGAATGTAACCTTCTTGGAGCTGGTGTGCCTGTGCAGCCCAACTATTTTTAGTGTTAGGAAATTGTTTTTGTATTGGTCTTGGCTAGAAAGCCGAATTTTGATAGTGTGAGTATAACCTCCGAATTATCATGTTTTGATTGTTCTGTGGAGTTCAACGATGACATTTTATACGTCTACTATGCAATAGTAAAATAGTTTAATTTTGGCCCTCGGAACTGTGATTCTCTTTTAGTTAATACTTCGTACTTGAAACGTTTGATGCTTCTTGTTATGAGGCAAATGCCAAAGGTAATCAAAGTCACTTGGATGTCCTGGTTTCAAAAAAATAAAGGTCACTTGATGTACTAGTCTGTTAACCTCCGAAAATGTGTCTAGATTATGACATTTCTCGGCTTGTAGGCCAAGCATTGCGCTGCTCAGATTTAATCCAGCCCCGGCAACATTAGCAGCATCAATACCAAAGCTCCTAATGCTAAAGCAAATTCTTTTGTATGAATTTCCTGGTTTGGTAAGTGGGGTTAGCAGTTCCTTTGCTTCATGTGCCTCAATAAAAGCTCGCTCGCCACCAGATATATCTAGTCGGGCACGAGGTGTATCAGCCACAGGTGCCTCCAGTTCTGCAGGAGCCCTTGGGTCTTTTTTCAGAACTTCCAACATCATGCCTCCAGTTCTGCTGTGGCCCTTGGGCCTTTTTTCAGAACTTCCAACATCATCTTGCTCGTTTCCTTTCCCATCACCATCTGGCTCCCTTTTAAAATGCTCATCAGCCAAGGTAAAGCAAAGTTCTTCGATCCCTTTTGCATTCTCATGAACCTCTTGCTTGCCCCCCAAAAGGCCATATTTGCGAGAGAAAATGGACTCTTAAGGACACATTTTTTGCCATCCTCTCAACAAGCACGAGCCATGTGCTTTTTACTTGGTGGCCTCAACTTTATAGAGAATGTAATGGTAGAACTTGATTTACTAGCCTTGCTTTGATAACATGAGATATCGCAGTAGCAAAAAAAAACAACAATATATGAGCAAACTAAATTGTATTTCCCGGTCTCTTGGAGGAACAAAACATTAGTACAGTAAGTAGTAACAGAAAAAAATATATGGCTGACAATTAAGCGTACCACTAAAATACCAACGTTGACTCACCAAACAAACATATAGGCTGACCGGCTAAGAGCCATTTCACAAGTTGTTTGATTATAACCTTCTGTACGGCCATGTTAGCCTAAACGCTAAACAGTCGGTCCACCCTCGTTTAACGAGTAGTCAGACTATACAGCTGATTAAATGAGCCGAGAAACGAATTAAACAGACTATATAGCTAACACGGTTAACTAGGGTTTGAACGTCGTGTCAGCGAACACGGTACGTAGGAAACCAACCCATCATTTACTCTGACTAGCATGTACTCCTTCCGTCCTTAAATAAGTGTCGTTGTTGGTGTGCGTGCCACAAGTTTAATTCGATTTGTACAAAATACGTGCAACATTTGTGTCGCCAAATAATTTTGTTAAAAAACTAGATTCAAATATCTTTCCAATGATACTAATTATGTATCATAACTATTAATGATTTTTAATATAAAATTGCCGGCAGTTGTGTCTCGGGAAGCGCAAGCGACACTTAGGGACGAGGGAGTATGATTTGGCGAGTTCAAACAAGAGAAAAGAAATTATTCAAAAAAAGAGAGAGAAAAGAATGCCTTCTCTGCAGTTGCAGTAGGGAGCTGCACCGGGCCCACTTGTCGGCCCTCCGCTGCAGCCCCAGTCCCCAGATCCCCTCCCGTCTCTACTCTTTCGCACGCCGCCGTCATCCGCAGGGGCCCACCTGCCAGTCACAACTTCTCCCCAGCCGTTCGATCTCGCCGTCGCCGAAGCCTCCGTGTCTCCGGTGAGGCTGCGCGCGGGGGGCATCACACCTTGCACTTGCCCGCGACGAGCGAGCGATAGAGGGGGGCGGAGATGGATGCAGAGCTCCTGGAGCTGCAGCGGCAGCTGGAGGCGGCGCAGAGCGCCAAGTCCAGCGTGCGCCTGTCGGAGCGCAACGTGGTGGAACTGGTGCAGAAGCTGCAGGAGCGCGGCATCATCGACTTCGACCTCCTCCACACCGTCTCCGGCAAGGAGTACATCACATCCGTACGCCCTCTCGCCCATTTGCCCCCCGCAACCCCACCCCCTCCCCCCACCCTACATCCGTATGAATAAACTGTTGGTGTCAACGACCTAATTACTGTGGATTGGACTAAATTTTCTTTACATATAGTTATCCTAGTAGTTTCTGAATTAACAACATTCAGGAAGGGGTTTTAGGATACCGTGGTTAATAACTCAAAAGCATACTGGGAGTGGGATGTCATTATTCATTTTGGAAGCAGGGAGTTCCATGAAACCGGTGAAACATGTTTTTGATTTTGAACTCGATTCTGCCTTAGTAATATCTTAGAGCAAACCTCTGGATGAGTTCTGCTATTTATAGTGAAGATTCGATCTTTCCATCATTTTTTCGCCATCCACATTAGAGATACATATACAGTTGCACATTTTTATGTCCTTTTCAGGTTAAGAGTTATTGTGTAATTTCATCTAGAATTCTTATGATATGGCATAGCTCTTTCATTGTTCAGTTCAGTTCTGAACACTTGCTTAGTTGAGAATTCATTGTTTTTAGCTGATCCATGGTCAACTATGGTGTGGCAGGACCATTTGAAGCATGAGATTAAGATGGAGATCGACAAGAGAGGCCGTGCATCTCTAGTTGACTTATCAGATACCCTGGGGGTGGACCTTTACCATGTGGAGAGGCAGTCACAGAAGGTTGTCTCGGATGATCCCACTCTAATGCTGATAAACGGCGAGATCATGTCACAGTCTTACTGGGACACCGTGACAGAAGAGATAAATGAGAAGCTGCAGGAGCGCAGCCAGATTGCCTTGGCAGAGATTGCTGCCCAGCTTCATATTGGATCAGAGCTTGTCATCAGTATCCTTGAGCCGCGGCTTGGAACTATTGTATGCTTCTCATGGCTTTTCTTGTAGTGGTAGTTCATTTGGCTTTGCTCTGTAGTTTGCATTCAGTAATCTTGCTGCAACCTGCCATTTAAAATTGTTTTAGGCAGTAGTGTATGTGTCTCGTCTCTTGGTATGTCCATTTCTTTATATCATGATCCATTGACATCTGTCTTCCCAAATCTGGTGATTAGGATCAGAATATAGTGTCCATATCTTCTAACTTTAAATCTCCATGTTGCAATACTTTAGTTCCATTTTTTTTACCCATTCACAAAACTTTTACATATCATTATTGATTATTGCCCTCCTTCCAGGTGAAAGGAAGGCTAGAAGGTGGACAGCTATACACTCCAGCATACGTCTCACGAATTACTGCTATGGTTCGTGGTGCTGCAAGGGGTATAACTGTGCCAACAAACTTGCCATCTGTTTGGAACTCTTTGCAACAACAGCTTCATGAGATGCATGGTGCTAGTGGAGTTTCTGTGGAAGGTTCATTCTTCCAATCCATTTTCAATGGTTTGCTAAAAGAAGGTGCTGTACTGGGATCAGTACGTGCAGGAGGACAGTGGACACCAGCTGTAAGATCTGTATTTGTTTAATTGATATTCTTAATTCTTGAACTGTGTTTAACATTCTCGTCTTTTTATTCTCTGTCAGGTTTTTGCCCATGCTCAAAAGGAGAGCGTCGATGCTTTTTTCTCACAGGTTTAGATATTTGTAACTTACTTTTTGTTCCAACATTTCAGCATATGTTAGAATCATTGTATTTTGGGCTAATGGCAAATCAGACTCCACAGAGCAAAATATGTATGGATCTAGACAAGAACTAAAATCTAGGCGTGTATGGTATTTTCATGCACGCGCACGCACACATGTCCACCTGCCCACACATTGGATCTTGCTAGTGCTATTCACATATTTGCATCTACTTCTACTGCCCTCATTCCAAATTGTAAGTCGTCCTGGATTTTAACTGTGTCTAGACATAATGTATATCTAGGCGCGTAGCAAAAGCTATATACCTAGAAAAATCCAGAACAACTTACAATTTGGAGCAGAGGGAGTAGTATTTAACACAATCACTGTTATTTGTATCTCATACTCTGTGTTGTTGTGATGCATTATTTCCTTTTGTATTGACTTGTTCATTTTTTTTTGTGTACAGAACTCTTACATTGGGTATGACATGCTTCAGAAACTTGCGATTCCTCAACCTAAACAGTTCTTGGAGGTACTTGAGGCTGCTAATATGAATTCCCTGTTCCAGCCATCTTTATTTTGTTAGAATGTTTATCTAATTATTTCCTATAGGCTCGATATCCAGATGGTATTGCATTGGATGCTGTTTTTGTCCATCCTTCTGTGGTTGATATGCTCGATACTGCTGTTGGTGATGCAATCGAGAACGGACACTGGTATTGTTAAATTTTATCTCATTGTGGTTTCCGCTGTTATTTGCTATGAGCTCCTAACTTGGCACATATTGACCCCCCCCCCCCTATATTTCTCTTTGATTCTCCCCCTATGCACATGGTGTTGAACTATTACAAACAGGTTATGATACAGCATCATAGTAGAGGTGCAAATGATGTAAACTGATCAAAGTAATACTTAGACCACCCCCTCTAGCCACTCCGACCCTAAAACCCAAGTGTTAGAGTGGGGGAGAGGGGGGAGGGGCTTTATCACTGGACCAACATTCCCCCTACGGCGAGCGAGCCGCGCCGCGCCTGTGGCTGCTGGTCGCTGGCTGCTGGTCTCAGCGAACCCTGCAGGGGAAATCGCGCAGCGGAAGAAATGCGTGGCCGGTGGGTTTCGAACCCGGGACCTGGCTCTGGTACCAACTTAGACCACCCCCTCTAGCCACTCCGACCCTAAAACCCAGGTGTTAGAGTGGGGGAGAGGGGGGGCTTTATCACTGGACCAATAGTAATAACAAGCTATGTAAACAGACTAAGCTAGTAACTTTGGTTTACACTGTTCAGTACTTAATAAAGTTATGCTCCCTGAAACAGCTGGGACTTAAAAGACAGTATCAACAATTTCGAGTACACCATTATCTCTTTTTCAGAATTTTCCTAATTGACTGTAGTTACTCCGTTTTTCTGCCATGACAACTACTTTTGTGGTGTCATAAGATATTCTTTCTTCTTTCAGGATTGATTCTCTTTCAGTTCTTCCATCATATATTAGTGGCCCTGATGCAACCAAAATTTTGTCTATCTGTCCATCTCTGCAGAAGGCTATCAAGGTGGGTGCCTTTAATTAGTTCATGTTTTACATTTTTCATGATGACCAACTCTTCTTTCTTTTGCAGTCTTCTAAAGCAGTGGTATTTGGAGAGTCATGTGTCTTCAGTAACATATTCATTAAGGTGAGTCCCTCAAAGCTTCATGACCTTGTGATAACCTTTCTTGCAATTTCTACTCTTTATATTTTATACCATTACAATTTCTGAATTAATTCAATGTCCCTTGTTTTGTGAACAATTTCAGGGTATTTTTGACCGACTTGAGAAAGATATGGACTCGTTTGGTATTAGACATAGTGTTGGTCAAGGAAGGCCTGTGAATGTGAATCTGGGTAGTGAGCACAAGACAGGTTCTGGTCAGTACTCAGACACAAGAGATCTCGGTGATAATGACACTAGCAGTACTGGAGTTTCATCAGACAGAGGGTCAAAGAAGAAAAGGGGGAAAGGGACAGGGTCTACCAAAGGTGGGTCACTTGAAAAGGATGATGACAATGAAGAAAGTGTTCCTGTTAAGGGAAAGAAATCTCATAGGAAAAACAAGGATGCTGGTGCATCAGGCGATGTAAAACATGGTGGTAAAAAAGCGTCAGAGAAAATGAAAGAGGAGAGCACAAACATCTTCCCTGATGAACTGATAGAGCAAAAGGTTTTGGCTGTGGCTCCAGAGTTAGAAGAGTTGGGAGGTCAGGAATTAGATCAATATTTAGACAACAGTTATTTTGAAGTGATTCTAAAAGTTTTCTAATTGTTTAAATGAATATTAGGCTCTGATGACTCAAATGCCCCCCTTAAATTGCTATCTTCTCATCTGAGGCCAATGCTTGTTGACTCATGGACAAAGAAACGGAACACTATGCTGTCTGGAAATGCTGAAAGGAGGCGTCGCTTGCTTGATAATCTGCAGAAGCAGATAGATGAGGTAACCAGCTTATCCCATTTATATGTTGGGTTTTTTTTTTTGGTATTCTCCCTACTTTTTAGTTTCCGGGGTGGCTGTGTTTGAATTGTTGGTCTATATATGTATTGTCTCATGGTTTTATGTCATTGCTGCTCTAGTCTGATTTCCAAATCGTTTTTCTGCATTTCTGCACCCTTTTGTGATGCCAAATCATGTGACCCTTTTGATGATATTGTCATATATTCTTTATCTGTTGTTTCTTGATGGAATTCTTTGTCTATTGCGATCAGGCTGTCCTGGATATGCAACTTTATGAGAAAGCTTTGGATGTATTTGAGGATGATCCTTCTACTTCTGTAAGCTGCCATAGGCATCATCCTCACAAGATTTCTTGCTTCTCAAATTAGTTATGAGCATTTATTTATGTTCCTTGTGATTATCTCTTTTTGTGGTTGCAGGGTATACTACACAAGCATCTGCTAAAAAGTATGGGCACTCCAATAGTTGACAAAGTTTTGATTACATTGGTAATCTTTATACCTTGCTCATGCACAGTTTATACTACTCTAGCTGTTTTACTATGGTTACAGTGGTTGTTAAGGTGTTCTATTGTTTGATGAGCTTGAGAAGAGTTATTTCTCTGAACTATCAATAGGATAAGGATAGCAAATTGAAGAATGGAATGGAGGTTGAGGATAGTGAAGAAGATCACGTCCAATTGAGCACTGCTGATCGAAGCTCTCTGGTATAACCTGTTTTTCACTCTGCCATGTATCATGTGATGGTTCCCTGCATCAATCCTGAATGAGAACTTCATTTGGTTTAACTTTATGGACTTACCCTCCATGTAAATGCAAAATAATTCTTCAGGCCAAGGATCTTCCTGGTGCATTGTCATCGAAGGCTCAAGCTTTAATCCAGGCACTGGAGGGAAAGGTATAGCTTTGAACATGATGTAAAATGTAGCATATTTATTAAGTCCTGAATTTTATATTTCTTTTACATCTGTAATGTTTACTGGAATTTTGGTGATGCGCTAGAAGTTATGTAGCACCTATAAAGTTGTGGTATCTGGTATGAATAGGATTTCACCAGTTAACGTGAAAAATATTCTTGAAGCAATGAATTTGTCTCTTCACAAGTTCTTCACTGATGATTCTGCATTATTAGGACGTTCTTCAGTAGTAGGAGACCAAAGAAGGTCATGGCCCTCCCTTAAGCTAAAATTTTCTTAAGAATAATACTAGCATTTAGGTTTTAACTTTTATATGCTAACTAGATGCTAAATTGGCCTTCTTGATTTGAAACACAATCATGTTTGTGCCAGTTCTCCTCCCATGAACTAATAGCTCCACCCCTGAATATGGTTCAGTGCCATACTGTCAAGATGCCATATTCTGATTTTTGTTGAATACACTAGCGAATCTGTTGTTGCTTACTTGCTTGTGTTGTGCCTATATCCTTAAACTATCCTGCCAAGATACCAGCTATTCTATTTTCTAATACCATTTAGAATGAATATGAAAACAGTATCCAGAAAACGGTATGCCTACAGACATACACAAAGATAAGTATTGAATTTGCTCTTAGTATATCTTGCAAGAAAAACTTGTCTAATTCAAAGCGTGGCTTTAGACAGTGGTTTAGATTTTATGAGAAGTTTAGCTTACCTAAACATTCATATGATTACTTCATCAGTTACACACATTTTCAAGCATGTGATTTTAGTTCTTATTTTCTAACAGTAATGACAAATTGCTGTCTCAATATATAATGAAGCTGCTTAACTTCCAATATGACCTGTAATTTTATTCCTTTCTAACCTTTATGAATAATATGTGGCAGAGATTTGATTCATTTGTGGATGCCTTAAGAGATATACTGGAGGAAAGGTAATGTGTAATGTTTGCAACGGTAACCTGCATTTTTCATAGTTATCAAAGTGCTTACTCATTTTGTTGGAAGCAGTGGGTTGACATTTAAGAAGCTTGATAAAAGATTAGAGAGGACAATGCTGCATTCCTATCGCAAGGTATGTTTTTCGCTTTCTGGACTGCACAACAGCGTTCAGAGAACTGGCTTGGACCAGTTGGTTCCCTGTAACCAATCCCTGAGCAGGTTTCCAAGTTTTAGCCAGATCATGCCCTTAACCACATCCATACTATTTGATCTGCCAATTCATTAGGTATGCATATGCCCCAAAATCAAATTATGAAAAGCTCAAATTGAAAATTTAGCAAACTCTGGGAAAGCTGGAACCTTTCTTGTAGGGTTTTCGAAACTGATGTACTGTAGTCCCCCCCCCCCCCAAAAAGTTCCCCTGTTTGTTTGAATTTTCTGTAGGCTTAATAATTATCTGCTAATATTTATGTATTAGTTATATGGTGGTATTAGCATCTCCATGACTCCATGAGCATATACTGCTTATGTATTTAGCTTGGAAATAGTGCAAGCACAAGTACCATAAGTCCATAACACAAAATTTCTGATCATATTACAAAGATTCTAGATTGATACGATGATGTTTAGAGTTTAAACTGCTGAGGTATTGCATGCAGAAAAAGACTATTCCAATGCAGTATAAGTATACAGTGTACTGAACAAAGAATATGGTATTTGCCTGGCATGTTAATTGCTTTTATGCCTAAAGATTCTATTGCTAATATTTGACACTTCAATATATGCAATGAAGGACTTGACAGCCCAAGTTTCATCTGAGAACGATCCTGTGTCCTTTCTTCCAAAAGTCGTTGCTTTACTGTTTCTGCAGGTTAGTTTGATTATATTTTCTCCCCTTTTTATTTCTCAAATCTTCATTCTATATTCTCATATTGATCTCATTTGCATCCTGTTTTAATATTTTGTAGGCATATAATAAGGCTCTTCAGGCACCAGGAAGGGCTGTCGGTGCTGTTATCACACTGCTGAAGGTAATTACAAGTACTCTCACTTCCATTTCTTGTTAGACATTCTTCTGTAGTTCTGGCAGAACATCATCTTATGTAGCAATAGTAATTAAAGATGGAAGATTGATGATCTATTTGCTTGACACATTGAGCTGCATATTTGTCATTTGACTTCCAAAAGAATTTTGTCCCACATCTCATAATGATAAACTTATTTCTTAATTTTTTGTTTCCCCTTGGAAAAGGAACTTGTACAATGTGTTGTGTGTTACGTACTCATCTTAGCTTTGTTTATTCATCAACAAAAAAGGAAAAAAAATCCCGCTTTGAAATTGGCTAGCCAGCTATCGGTCACTTCCTTGCTGCCTATAGCTGTTTAGGCCCTTTTCTGGGTAGTCGTCGTTTATTTTTCTTTCATAATGTGTGGCGCTAAGAGTCAATTGGGGTTCTTCGGGGGAGCAGGCTCTGCCACTCCTCCATTGTTCTTTTTCTATGTTAATGAAATGACACGCAACTCTCCTGTGTCGTTTGAGAAAAAGAACATTGATCACTTCCTTTCTTTGCTTGAGTGCACAGAGAGGAAGAGTTGCTTCTCACAGTAGAAAGGGCATACTTTCATAAGACTGCATGTTTTTCTTTGCAGTGTGTTGTACTTGGGGTTCTTCCCTTTTTTTCTTCTTAATATAATGAAGCACTGTTCTCCTGCGTTTTCGGAAAAAAAAAGAAGAAGAGGATTTAATACTAGGGCTCATTGAACATGCATTACCTCTCTGTTTGCTAGAAACTGCCTGTTTTTTTTTTAAAAAATATTCTAGCATATCTTATCAATTATATTTTTAAAGTTCAGAAATAATCTCCATGTGCATACAAATCCATTGAACTAGGTTGGAGAATCCCCCCTTCCCAGTTCATTTTTGCCGTGATTAGTTGGCTAAGCTTTTTTTAATAGAAATCTGGATGTTTGAACTTATGTGATCCTGTATTTCTCATACTCAGATTAATTTTTTATGAAAGAAAAATATCTGTGTGTGATTGTACCACTCTTCGCCATTTTTGCAGGATAAGCTGCCACCTTCAACCTACAAGGTATTGGCTGATTATCACAGCACTACAGTGAAAGTTCTAGCCCTACAAGCTGCTGCTACTGACGATGTAAGTCCACTTACACAACTGCAAATTATATTCTCATGCTTTTGCATTGGAAGAAAAATATTGATAGTTTTTGCAATAGGTATTTGATGCTGGCTTGAAACTTGTAGCACATAATGCTGAAACTTCATAGATCCCTAGATCTAATCTGTTTGAAGAGCCATGCTTTAGCTGGTACTATTCATTGGCTTATATTCTGCAATTATGAGCCCACAGCGCGTAAGCATTGCGCATACAAAAGCGCATCCTCTAGCAATCTAGCACAACCATCTATTTTCACTGACTGAAAACGGTTTGTGATCTTGCACATTTATTCATATGCATGAGCATGATGTCTGAACAATTTACCAATCTTCTAGGACGGGAACTAAGCTAAACCATGAACTTGTACTGTGTCTGTGCCCTGTAGGAAGAAGATTGCACATCAGACCGAATGCGAGAAAGGAAGGAAGATCTTGAAGAACGGCTGATGCCAGAACTGAAATCCCTGGTCCTCGGCACAAAGAAAGAGTGATCAGCAACATCCTGTGCATACCGGGCCATTTCGGCGTACATACACAGCAACCCTAAGCTTAAAATCTTATTTTCCCTCGTTTTTTCATGCTCGGCTCTTGCAATTTGCACCGTTTCAAAGCAAAAGATGGCAGGAGACAGGTTTACTGATTGTATAAGAATCCTACTAGTTTATAGTGTCGTTCACATTCCTGCACTCCAGGGTTTCTAGTGACAACAGAATTGTCCTAACGGTGTAACGTAGAACAGTGGATGTTGATACCAAATTTAGTCGGCATATGAGATCATTAATTTCGCACTCGAGTTCAGATGCTTTGGAGACCATTCGAGATAGGGACCATATCGGCCTTTCGAGAGCGGAAAGGCCCCTATCGGCGTTCCAGCAGCAGCAGACGGGTGGTCCTGATAGGCCTATAGGCCTTGCGACAGCCGACAGGGGCCTATAGGCCATCCACTGGCCGATAGGCCGCTTATGAACAAACTTTGCTGCACCGAAGCCGAATTGCAAAACAAATCGCTCGCATTCACATCACATTGGTGTCACCTTGCCACAAAAAGGGGGTGCAAACAACGCATGCATGATTTGTTTTGAACTTTAACAACCGATTGCTGCTGGTAAATGATACTTGAGTTTCATGAAGCATGAATAATTAGCACAATAAAAACACATACTAATTGCATAGGATTTTGTTTTGATGCACATAACCATAAAAAAACTTCCCAAGGCCGTTCAAATGCTAAAAATCTGTGCTGTGAATGAAATAGGGGCAAGTGTTAAGAGTGTCAACTTTGAGAGAAACTTGCTATTATAGGAGTTAGAGTTTAAAGAATGGGTTTCGTTAGAGCATCTCCAACAATTCTCTATTGGAAGTTTTGGCCGTTTTGGCTCCGTGACTCTCCAACTCAGCATGCCATGGTGGATCGGCCAGGGGAAAAGACCTCTCTGCCCTCTCTGTATTTCCCCTGTTTTCCCGTCGCTGCCCGACCCTCGCTTCTCATCCCGCGTCGCGCGTCCCCCATCCCCGCCGCGACGGGGGAAACTCGCACAAGCGACGCGGCGACGGAGGTCTGCTCGCGTCGAGGGACCGGCGTCCGCCGAGCCCACCACCTCCCCGCCTCCAGTCACCTCCGCGCCCTCCCGTCCGTTCCCTGCGCCCCCTCCTCTGCCCTCGTTCTCGCGACTCCACTCGGCGGCGGCGCACGGCGAAGCAGCCAGGGGACGGGTGGCCGGAAGCCGACCCCGATCTACACCTCCACAACCCCGACGCAAGGCAGGTTCGTGGCGCACTTCCCCCACCCCCGCGGCCTCACTGGCCCCCGTATTTTGCTTCCTTTGCCGAGCTAGGGTTAGGGTTGACGTTGATTTTTACTGCAATCTTGGCTTGTCGTCTGAAAAAGCTTGTGTGCTGATGTAGGCAGGTGATGTAGTGGTGCTCGATCCTGATCTGTGACCATGGAACCTGGCGGCATCCCCCCTTGGTGAGTCTCTCTAATTCCACGGGCAGTACATATGACTGGGCTGGGTATATGGGAACATTGGCTAACGATGCACTGTTTTTATGTCTACATTCATGCTAGGATCGAACCTTGCAATGCATTTAGGCTAGTTCTTAAGGTTGCTAAGTACAATGTGGTTTATCATGATGAGGTTGTTGAAATGTGTGACCAAGAACACGAGTTGTGGCTGGATAGGAGTGTTGGGTACAGTCTAGCTCAGTTTCATGAGGATATGGCTACAAAGATTATTTGGGGACCTAGCCAAACATTGTCAATTTGGGTTTTGGACAGTGATACTGTTGGCTCTACATGGAAAATTAGAAGGGATGGACACTGGAGCAAATGATAGAGCAGAAATGGAAGGAAAGGATGACATACATTGTTGTTGAGGTTACTACAAAGGATGGTTATGAGACAAATGACAGTGGCATTCCTCCTAGGTCTGGTGTGACTAATGTTGATGCTTCATACAAGGTTTTTAAAGCGGTAAGGCGAGGCGAGGCGATGGGGAACCGCTCAGTCACCTAGGCGACGCCTAGGCGGGCTAAGGCGAGCCTTAGCAAGGCGATGGGAAACCGCCTTGTAGCCTAGGCAACGCCTTAAAAACCCTGGCTTCATATGTTGGAGCTAATTCAGAAGGCATTGCTGATACTTGTACCTCTCCAGCACAGGATGGCGATGAGGCAGTTCCAGTAGACTGGGCTACACTGACTATCTTACAAGATGAAGCTCAGGATGGTGAGGCAAATGCAATAGCTGATGAGGATGTTGTTTATGAGGCAATGGGGTTCCAAGCAGCTCATGACAGGGCTGAGGAAGCTGATACAGAGGAAATTCCCATACCTGCCATCTCTAGAGAACTTGAAAGGGAGATGGAAGATGCTGCAATTCCTGTTGATGACACAGCGCCTTCTGAGCCTATGGCTGAATGGGATTTGGATTGTCCTGATATGTCGGTTGGCACACACTATCCATGTATGGATGACTTTAGGTTGGCACTTAGGCAGCATGCCATTAAGAAAGATTTTGAGCTTGGGAGTTGGGACTAAGAAGTCTGACGCAAAGAGGTTCACTGGATATTGCACGGCAGCTGGCTGTCCTTAGGTTATTAGACCTAAGACTCAACGCGATAAGAGTGTCAAGGTATATTTTTGAACTAATTGTTTTGATTTGTAGCATTGCATTTTTGTTCATGCTTTATAGAGAGCTTTTTCTTGAGTTGGTTTCTAACACAAAATGTTTTGTTATGCAGATTCAGATCAACAGTGATGACCACAAGTGTCTGATAAACTATTTGGTAAGTGGTCTGATTCTTATGATTGGTTGTACAGATTCAAAGCTGAGGTAGAGTTGAGGTCATCTGGCAGTGTTGTAGAGATAGACACAGTCACAGTTGATGGGAAGGTACATTTCACTAGATTTTTTTGTGCCTTCAAGGCTTGCATAGATGGATTCTTATATGGTTGCAGGCCTTACATTAGTATAGATTCCACACATTAGTATAGATTCCACGCATTTAAATGGAGAGTGGAATGGACAAATGCCTGCAGCTTTAGCATTAGATGGGCACAATTGGATGTTTCCACTAGCATTTGGTCTCTTTGACACTGAAACCAAAGAAAATTGGACATGGTTCATGGAACAGCTAGGTAAAGCAATAGGGCCCCTACCTAGGCTGGCTGTTTGCACTGATGCATGCAAGGGGCTTGAAGTTGCAGTGAAACATGTGTTTCCATGGGCAGAGCAGAGAGAGTGCTTCAGACATCTGATGGAGAACATGAAGAAGTACTACACTGGAGAGGTTTATGCAAAAAATATGTGGCCTGCAGCAAGAGCCTACTCTCCACATAGGTACAAGTACTTTTTTGACAAGGTTGCGCAACAAGCCCAGGAGTAACTAAGTGGCTAGATGACCATCACAGTTTGTTGTGGGCAAGAAGTAAATTCAGCGCAGACATATATTAACAACAACCTAGCTGAGAGTTGGAATGCTTGGGTGAAGGAATTGAAGGCCCTGCCTCCTCACATCTTGGTCGATGCAATAAGGGAGAAGTTAGTGGTACTGTTTGCCAAGAGGAGGATCTCAAGCTGCTTATGATGGAATAGTAGCAAATATTACAGATAGAAGTCAGTGGCCTAAAGTGGATAAGGGATTTCATTTGCATGAGTCAATTGGGAAAAAGAGAGGACCAGGCAGGCAAGTGAAAAACAGGAAAAAACCAGCGGCTGAGAGAAGTGGGAAGGCAACCAGACAATCCATATGTAAAGGATGTGGTGAAACTGGGCACAGGCAATGTGGCCAGCCGGGGCTACCTCGGCGTCCCGGCGCTCCCTCCTCCCTACGCCGCCCCCTCCCCCTCCCGATGGCGCTCCCCTCCTCCCGGGCCGATGGCGTTGCCTCCGCCTGACGCCGCCCCTCCTCCTGATGGCGCTCCCTCCTCCCAGCTCATGGTCCGTTCCGGACAACGTTCCTCCTGTTGCTGATCCGGGTACTGGCGCCGCCCACCGCCCGCTGCTGGCTAGCCCCTGCGTGTTCCCACATTCATGGAGACGATCTCCCGTTCCCAATGCCGCTCAATCCTCCCATCGCCATTCCGCGAGTCCGATCTGCCCTCCCGTCTCCGGCGATCCTCCTCCGGCCTGCCTTCCTATCAGGTGATTCCCCCACCGGCTCAAGGTCCCCTTCAATTTCCTCATGTTTTGTTGTTCCTACGATTAATTTTGTGCTGCCCATTGAACACCATGGTCGCCGCTGCGGAGGTCTTGTAGTTGGACAGGAATGCCTTTTAGAATTTTCTCATGTTAGTTTAGTGTTATGTCAGTCTCGGTTTCGTGAGATTGTAGAGAAGATTTAGCTCAACACAATATTTAAGTTACATAAACCATTGATAAAATTAGATTTGTACCATTAAAAGATCCAAAAGTTAGATATATACCATTGGACCCACATGTCATTGACTCATGTGAACCCCACCTGTCAGTGAGATAATGATGGTATATATCTAACGTTGTGATCTTTTAATGGTACAGATCCAAATTTCCCTAAACCATTTGAACTTGTGCTAAACATGGGAAATGGATCTACTTGCTTTTTTTTCAAGAAATGTGTAAATTTACATGGAAATACAGGATGAAAAATTCTCCTCTGCTTTATTCTTCATTTAGGCCCTGAGTCCTGACCATGTAACCCTACAGAGGTTTCGTGTTGGTTGTGTTCATGAAACAGGGACTAATAATAATAAATGTAAAAGCAAAATATAGATGGAGAAACTTCGATTCCAGTCAGATATTCTTGACTATTAATCTGCAAGCATGTGCTGATACTTGAGCCTGGGAAAAGGTTCAATTGCATGGTTATTTGTGTTATCTTAAAGAGCTTGTAGACTGCCAAATTATAGGCTATATGTTTTCAACTTGTATGTGCATAGTTCTGAATTAGAAGTGCTAATTAGAATAATACGCCGACGGAGGCTGACACCAGCCTGATTTTGATGTGCATTCGTATGTCTAACACACTTTTTTCATTCCAGTAGTCATTATATGCATTTCAGATTTATGTAATGAATCATTTCAGATTTATGTAATGAATCCAACTCAACATTTCATTCCTTCAAGCGATAAGTTACTCTTAAGAATTTAGGTGACTGCTTAGGCATTCACTCACTACCGTATTACCCCTCCATGATTATTAAAGCCATGGTTACGCATTGAAATGTGCTCATGGTTTATGCTGTCAGTCTTTGAATGCAACAAAAATGCTATTTACTGACTCTCACAAAAATCAACGTATGCAAATTGCAAAGTACCCATTTTTTATTACCACAACTAAGATGAATTGGCTCTTGCAAAATCATTGTATTCACTTTTGTTACTACAATGTCGGTGGACCAGTTTTTACAAAATAGTTGGGTTTTCTGTTCACAAACATAAGTTTTCTGCCCACATCTTTTTTTTATTCACAGACTACCATTGTTGGCCGTTGGTACCACCATTGCATAATGTATCATGTGAATTTTTTGGTGTTTATGATTGGGTCGAGTATTATTTACCACCTGAATTAAAGAATGCTTTTTAGTAGTTGCAACTTCACCATTAATACTCTTAAAGGAATTCTGGTCGAAGTAACTATCTTTGTATTTTCAGTCTTAGCATTATTGAACTCTATTGAACCGGCATGCGGATGCGGGGAATTAGGCAACGGTGACGGCATGGAGCTGGCAGTTGTGGGGGGTCCAACGGCAACGGCATCGAGCAAGCTGCTATGAGGTTTCTGGAGGTGAACAATGAGTTTCACATCACCGGATCGGCAAGTGCAGCTGCGTACAGTGGTGGAATTCCAGGTATAATACAGACAAATCCCATCCAGTTGTAGATCTTAGTCGATCTGATTGAGCCTAATGACTTCATGTGTACATCCAAAATTTGTAGAGACTGGACTAGCCAACCAAATATTTGGTACTAGGCCAAATCTTGGATCATTTAATTGCCTAATGCCTTATATATGAGATCATATGTTCGGATCAATATACTTTGCTAATCTAACTCAAGAGAGGAAATAATGGTTCATTGTACTATATTTTGTCTGATAAATATGTCTTGTTCCATCTATATGCTTGTGATACAAGCCCTATGCCTTTGATTGATTTCTGTGTAAACAATGATATTTGGTGTTCAATGTTCTGCCAGGTGACGAAAGGAATAATAATTAAAATCTGGGCACACACAGTTTGCACTATCAAACTCTGCAGCTAATGGAGGCATTACCAATTCATCAGGTCAAGGGAGATAACTGTTATTGTATTTGGGCATTAGTGGATTAGCCAGTATCTCATTCCCATCTTTCTCATGAAACAATTGCTAGTTCCTGTAACCGTGCAGTCTCACACTCAGTATTTTGAGGTACGATGCATCTCAGTCAGTTTAGCAATATGAGCCATGTTTGGTCCACCAGTGTGTGGTAGTCCAGAGATGCAATGCGTACACATTTAGTTCTAGAAAATTCAACATTGCCTGGATTTGTTTGCTTTCAAAGGTTGCAAGTTGCAACATAATAAATGGAGAATTTTCATCCAAGTCAAACTTGAATTGCTCTTTGTAAGTTGTAAATTCTTCAAGAAATACTTATATATTTTACTTGTTAATATTACTACGTGTGATGCTGCAGATACCAGAGGGAGGAGGTGAAGATACAGGAGTGGGTGAGTTGCCAGAAATCTAAATGACTAAGTTTGAAGCTGGCTGCGCAGTGCAGTGTGATTGTTGATGAGTTTATTGGTGCACGGAGATCATCTGATACAATCATCATAGGTGAGGCATCGAGCAGGTGCATTGGAGCAAATTAGGATGATTGATATGATTCTCAACATGTCAGTGCATTCGGATGTGCGGATAGTGTATCCAGAAGTCTCTTAATGACTGCCTTCTTTGCAATGAAAATTCTGGAATACTGTGATGGTGAAGGCCATGGCTGCCTAAAGACTAATATAAATCTGGTTAGCACAGTATACTATTTTCTTAAACTACATCCCATTTCTGCAATACCCCAATTTTCTTGTTAAAATATTATAGTTATGCTTTCTTGCAGGCACGATCAGCTGTGATGAGGGATGAGATGTTGCATTACCGACGAGCTTCTCTAGTTTAGTATTGAAGGGTTCCCCTTCCATTTAAATATTTATCTGAAGTATAGTGTGTGCTAGCTAGATCAGTGTCCCCGTGCCTCCTTTCATTGTCCATATATACATGTTACCCTGTTACACAAATTAACTTGGTGAACAAATATGCTGCTAGTAAAGTCAGTCTGTTGTATTTGATGGTGTTCTTCTGCCTATCCGTGACACATTCTCTCGCAAATTCTTTTGCCAATGCATTTTTCGAATACAATGTTCGGAGATGGAGACAGGCAGAGGTAGTGTTTCCAAAATTTAGCGATCATTTTCCTCCAGCGATTAGGATTTATTTAGGAAGGATGCTTGGCGGAGACAGGAACGATGCTTGCCGGAGACGTGCGTGCGTGCGACTGACTACTGAGAGAAAAAAAACAAGCATTGCTTGCTCGGTCCACGTACACGTCGGTCAAGAAACAAAAAAACCAGACTGACTACTGAGAGAAAAAAAACAAGCATTGCCTGCTCGGTCCACGTACACGTTGGTCAAGAAACAAAAAAACCAGACGCGCTCGCTTCTGTGCGTGCGGGTGAGCCGCGTCGGAACGGCTCGCGCTCGAAGAAAAACCGCTAGCGGGCTGCGCCAGGGGGGCGCTCGAGTGCGCGCCGCCGGTTGGCTCGGGTATGGAATATTATTCCCTACCCAGGGTAGGGATTAGCCCTGTCACACACACACACACACACACACACATATATATATATATATATATATATATATATATATATATATATATATATCTTAAACATCTATAGTTAAATATGAAAATGGACCCAATGCCAGACCAAGACCCCAATATGTAAACCAAACTGCTGCAAACAGCAGCCCAGTAGTTCCTAGAAAAATGTGGTGTTTGCAAAGAATAACACATACCTGTATGTGATCCAAAGCACCAGAAAGTTCCTGTGGCATGGAATTCAGCTCATGCTTTTAGTCAACAGTAGCTGAATCGCGTTTCCTTAAATCACGTTCAAGCAAAGTTCTCTGGCTTTGCAATTTCTTAATTTCTTTGTGGGCCTCTGCTTTCTCACTCTGGTAAAAGAACATGTATCAACTATACGTCAGAAACAGCTGGCTTTTAAGTGGCAATAAAATTTATATAATAACAGTGGCATGTTGCCTGTTGGTAACCTGAAGTTTTGTTTTCTCCTGAATGAAATTCTTAAGTTTGTTCTCGGTCTCTCTTAACTTTGTTTTAGTTCTATCAAGTTCCTTTTGGATAGATTCCTTTTCTTTCATCAAAGAAGATGATGACAAGATTGATACTTAGGACCTCTAAGAGAATGCCATCCTTCTCCAGTTCATGTTGAAGACTACAGTCCTGAGTATAAGTAAAATATTTTAGTGCACTGGTAATGAAGTTATATATCAGGTGATAGAAACTAAGAATTAAATCACTGGAAAGAACTTAGCCAGTGACGAACATCTATGGCCTTCTCACAGCTTTCCAGATTGGCCTTCAGCTTATAAATCTCATTTTGTTGATCTTGGGACTGTTCCTCCAATAGTTTCTGCGCTCAAATCAGAGTAACATTGGAAAAAAAAACAAACTGCTTAGAACTTAAGCGCTTTAGGGGGAAAAATTTAAATACCTTCTCCAATTCAAGTTTGCAAACTTTGTCCATCAAACAGGTTGACAGTTTCTCATAGTCCCTGATCACAGAACCGGACCATGCACTATCTTCACGAGCAGACCTGGCACTCTCCAGTTGGATTCCGAGGAATTTTGATATATTGATTTTCTCAAACTCATCAGAAGTACATAGAACTGTGGTAGCAGGTAGCTTGTTTATTTTTAGTTCAGATCCTTCCTTTTTTTATTTCCCTTTTCTGAACTACAGTTTCTGTGGTTTGCATCTCTTTTAGCGCAGCAGCTCGAAGCCCCATGTTTTGGTTTTTAGATCAACATGCAAATTTTCATTATTAATGGATCTGAACTTGGTTAGTCTTGCCTGTTTGCCAACATAGGAGTGTTGGAGCCTACTTGGGACTTCTCGAGCTAAATAATATTTGGGCTTGAAATTGATCTCTTGTACATGCATGTAACTATCCTAATATACGTTTATTTTTTTTTCTTTTCTTTTCTAGCAGGGATCTACATTTGCATTTGCAAGCAAATAATGGGTCAGTTTGTTTTTCACCTAATTTACCTGTGTATGACTTTCAGTAGCTCTTGCTCTTTTAGCAGCAGGCCTCAATGGTTTTTTGAAGGAGGACCTCACTCCGCAACGAGTTGAGTTTCTGAGAAGAGGGGAAACACCCCGTGTGACAAACACCTAATATTTTGAGCTATGTTCAGTGGCAAACTTTTGTATTTTGGCAGCCGGTGAAGGAGCTCTTCACCTGTCAGAACTTAAAGAAATGACCACCGTGTTATACAATTTATTTTGTATTAAGTCTTGTTAGAGCAACTCCTCTATGGAAGATAGTCGATGCCATCGAGTGTGGAACGAAGGTCTCATCACATTCAAAAAATCATTTTGGGGTAAAAATACACATGTTTAAATTAAAATTATTAGGGCATCATCATTTGTTCCCGTTGCAACGCACGGGCATTTACCTAGTTGAAATCAAATAAAAACAAATTGAATATACAATGTATGGTCAAACAATGGAACAATAATATACATGATGCTAATAATAAAGGAATAATATTGCTTGTTATAAAATAAAAATGTACGGAAAAAGGTAACACTCCGGATCTAAACCCAGGCCATCAGGCAACAAGCTCGCGCCTTGACCACCTGAACCGCTTTGAAGTCATTGGGTATTCCTCGGGACAATTTTACTTGTATGGAACACGCCCAGATCTATAAGGATGCAAAAAAGAAAATTTAGTGCTGGGGGTGGGGTTCGAACATTAGGTCAATGGTGGGCGCGCCCCAACCAGCTGACCTGCGACATAAAGATTGTAAATTGCAGCTCGGCGTCATCATCTACGGCGCCGAGCTTAGCGCCAAGGTCTTGTCCACGTCAGTGTCACCACCACCTCGGACACCTCGCCTTGGCGCCATGACCTATGGCGCCGAGACATATTAGCTCGGCGCCACAAGTCATGGCGCCGAGAAAATGGTCCAAAGATGGATTTTTAACGTCTAAGGGTCTGTATGTGAAATTTTAACAGGAAAAGGGCACATACCACGCCCGACGTAAGGGTCTGTACAGTACGTGTGCAGACTTTGCATGGTCCTGTAGCACCTAGGGCTGCTAGCACCCAACAACGCATCTATCGGAACGGCGTTCCACGATGTTCCCGTTCCCAGGCCAACTGAGTTGGCCAGCAGCACGCACATATAGTTTTGTGGGCTAGCACTCACTCAAGCCCACCAAATAAACATTCACAAAAAAAAGCCCACCAAATAAACAAAATAGCCCTAACGACGTGAGTTCCATTCCGTCCCCTTCCCTCTCGTCTCGGGCTCCGCCGCCTCCGATTCGCGTCAATCTCCTCGCATCGCAGCCGCCGCCGCCGCTCTCCCATTCTCTGCTAGGCTCTCGGTGGTCCTTATCCCTTCACAGATGGCGCAGCCCAGCGGGGCAGGCGGAGGCGGGGGAGGCCAGCGCGGCCGAAGCCGGGGCAGCGTAGGCCAGCGCGGCGGAGGCCGGGGTCCGCCCAGCGGAGGAGGCCTGCCCAGCGCCGGAGGAGGCCTGCCCAGCGCCGGAGGAGGCCTTCCGAGCGCCGGAGGTGGCCTTCCGAGCGGAGGAGGCCTGCCCGGCGGCGGCGGCGGCGGCGGTGGCGGTGGCGGCGGAGGTGCCGTCCTTCCGGTGAGATCCTATCTCATTCATCATATTGCTCCATTTTCCAATCCTGGATTCAGTGATGAACTACATTCCCACATCTACCCTAATCCTCTGTCTTTGTTTCAGCTTCGTGTTAAGAAAATGTTCTTTGATAAAGAGGTATCGGACATCAGGCAGTTGATGGTGAGCTATGTGTTGCAGACGCCTCCACCTGTTCGTTTGGTAAGTGTGTCAGGGGATGCTAGAGCTTATCCCAAGCGGTCTCCTCGTGCAAGGTGGACTACGGATTGTTTGGTGAAATGGTTCTGCGAGTTGCATCTTTTAGGATATTGCCTAGATGGTGGTTTCAATAGAGACTGTTTTGGAATTGATTACATGGGCAACCTCAAAGGCATGCATGTACTGCTACAATTGGTCAAACCGATCGGTGCTACTGTGAATGAGGTTACAAGAAATATGTCAGTGGTGGCGGCCATCATCAAGGATGGCATACATTCATCGCTTCAGCTACCAGAAGATTTGGCCCTCCTTTTAGATACTCTGAGGCAGTATAACATTGGAGACTCTTTGCTCGTGCAAACCCACTTCTGTCATGAAGAGGAAGATAACAAAGCGGCCTTGTTTGATCGGATGCATAAGCGTCTCAAGGTTATCGAGAAGACAGATGCAGCAAAATATACAAGGATTATGCAAGCTATACAACCTCCCGGTGCAAGTCTTTGGTTGGCAAGTGCAATGGACAACACCCATCCATTGTTGTGTTCTCCGGTACGCTCCATGGAACCGCCCTGCAACCATCAACATGGTTAACGTGGTACAGGCGTTCCTGACAACAAGAGTTCAATATGCTGATAACATAGATGATTTCTTCACCTGCCGGCGAAATGGCCAAGCTCATTTGGAGGCGGACTACTCTGTGGATACCATAGGACACATCGAAGCTGCAATATTTGGGGCAGCAGCTGGGCTCAAGGAATGGCACCATTTGCAACACAGTGCAGCTGTAGCAAGAGCAGCAGCTCGGCCTGTAACAGCAGCAGTTCAGCCTGTACTGCCACTTGCTGCTCGATTTCTGAATCCAATGCCACCAGCAATAGCTTTGGTGATTGCAGACACCTTACATCAATTTCTTCTGTTAAGGGTTCCATTGTCTCCCAGTGAAGCAAAAGCAGGAGCAGTAGCAGCGGCTGAGTACCTTGTTAGGCAGCCCAACATAAGACAAAGGATCGCACAGGCTGGGTTGATCCAAAATGCATTAGCAAGAGCGACAACAGCAGCCCAAGCTGTTCCTGTGGGTGGAGTCGCTCAAGCTAACATTCCACTACAGATGTTCGCTGCGGACAACGACATTGAACACATTTATCATGTTGTTGCGCCGAAACTCATGGTACAGTTTCAGATGGCAATGTTTAGAGAACACGAGCCCTTCCGCCTAGGCAAGGACACCAGAATCTATCGCTTAGATTGATAAAAGGAGGCCCATCAAGACACCGAAGACTGGTGATGAAAGGAGATGAACCTGTTGATGATGTTAAAGTGGCATTTTTTGGTTGATTGCATGTTGCTATTTGTGAGTGTTGCTTGGATGTGAGACATTGGTTCAGCAACATAATGAGAAAGATTTGATAGTGTTCTCCTCATAATGCGGGATCCAACTGTTTCCTGTTTCAGGCACTATTTTTTTTTGTGTTCCTTTCTGTGATCAATTGGTGGAGTATTATGCAATGCCTTGCTGATCTGTTCTTTCAGGATGGTTGTTGGTCAGATGCTTTATTCCTCCAGCGAGAAAGTTGATGATTGCTGTTTTTAGATCCCTGCCCCTCGGAGCTTCAGTTTGATTGCTGTAGACAGCAAGAGAAGGTAGGTTGGGGAGAACAAGTAGAGCAATACCAGTTTGTTTCTTTACATTCTTAGACAGGGCTGCAAAGGATTAATATTAACTTCAATCTCTACACCACCTCCTTCTTGAACAATCAACTAGCTATTGGGGAGGAGTTATTTTGAGATACTCCAGAACCCAGATCATGCACCCTCCAGTCTTCATTTGGAGCCACTTGGGCTTCTAAGGGAAGAGGGGGAGATGAGGGTAGTGAGTCTGTAGCGGGAGGAGAGGGATGCAGAGAGTTACTCGGGGCACTAGGGCCAAAGGACCACTGAATAGGATTAGTTGCCGCCTTTTGTTGGGAGTAGGGTTTATCAGGCTTTAGAATCCATTTGTAATGAAGACTATCATTTTAGCAAAAAAGCGAGCCTTATGGCCATAATTAAAGCAAAATAAGCATTGAAGTTGCCCACAGCAGTCTCTGACAAGGTGGCTAGGAGTTAGGCATTTGTGAAACTATGACTCAGAGATGAAACATTTTTTGACCTGAGCCTAGACATTGAACAGAATAGTTCAATTGCCGTCTAAAGAGCTTCAGCTCAACAGAGCTTTGAGTGCTGAGGATAAAGCATGTGGTTGTGCTTTGTTTTGCAGCAGCGCCCCCCACCCCCCCCCCCCCCACCACGCACACCCACCCACCCACCCTAATGTACTGCAAATCACCCAGTACCTCATGTAGAACTTCTGGGCAATTGACTTGGTTGTCCCTTGGCCTCTTGTCTGTTATCACTGTGATATTTACATTTAGAGTTGCTATATCACCTTTTTAATTTCATGTAATTGTGTGATAAAAACTTGTCTTTACTTCAGTCTATTGGAAGCTCAGACAAGAATGAAGGTAAAGAAACCACCAAACATTACTCCCTTTTCGCCGTGGTAGTTCATGTTGGAAGTGGACCAAATCATGGCCACTATATCAGCTTGGTTAAGAGCCACACTCATTGGTTATTCTTTGATGATGAGAATGTTGAGATGACTGACAAAAATCTATGGTACAGGCATTCTTTGGCTCACCGCAAGAGTTCATTGTCAACACTGATAATGGCTACATCCTCTTGTATGCTGAAAAAAAAGTTAATGTGCTGATGATACCATGTGATTAGTTATATACTCCTACTTTTGCTTTCCTTCGAACACTTCCTTCGCCTGATGATATAGAATATGCAGTGAGAAGTTAAAACTGGAATAAGCTTCAGATGTTATGGTGCAATCAAGGCTTGGTAATAATAAAACAAGTTTCCTGACGGGGCCCCTTTCAAAAAAGTTTCCTGAAGGGACTATAGGAAGGTGCAGAGGCCCGCTAGTTTGTACTTTCTATTTCTTTTATTATTTGGTTCTATATATGCATACGGTTTGTATCAAATTTTCCAGAATAATTGATTGTTAAAAACCTCTGTCGTCATATGTAAAGAGAATATTATATCGGAAGCCTTTTGGCTTCAGGTAACAATTTTATTTCCAAGAAGATAAAAAGCTTCTACCAATCCTCGTGGGATCCTCAACCCTTTCCATTTGTTGTAAAAAAAAACTTTTTCATGTAGATGATGTTTGTAAAATCTTGTACAGTACAGCTTACAGATTACTTTAATTGTGATTACTAGAAAACCTGGGGCGCGGTGTTGCCGCGCCAGGTTGGGTTACGCACTGAATAACTTGTCAATGTATGTATATATTATTTGTATGATTGGAAATACTAATTATTCATCAAATTTAAGAGTTGTTGTGGACTATAGGCCCCATTCTCGTACAAGTTGTAATAATGCATGGTATATATTTTGGACTCTCCGTTGTTGTAATGCTACTATTTAAATAGGATATTATTTTTTATATGAAAATGGAAAGACAGACAGCTAAATAGACAACTTCTCGATCCCATAGGCAAGTACTGGCTATCTGACTGTTTAATACTTTACATGCAATCCATGATCAATTATGAATACCATTTCTATATACCATTGTGTTGCTATATTGTTTTCTTATTTGGAGACTATCATTTACATGCAATCTATTGGTAACGTAATGTCTATATGAATATGTAAGAAAGAAGGATAGTTTAAGTAGGATAGCCAAGCTCACCACGGAATATAAAAGATTAAGGCTGTAGTTTGGGCATCAAACTACACATTAGCTAAAGAAGCTTGAGATCTGTAGGTGCTTCTGAAGTGGTAAAGAAGACCATGGTACACATCAATCTGATTGTTGTGGGGATTTTGACAGCAATTGAATAAATATGCATTAATAATGATCCCTAAACATTGAGCTCTCTACCTGCAGCTTTGAAAGCTTGAGCTAGGCAAAAAGGGAAAGCTGAATATAAGTTCAGTAATCACAGAAATCTATTAATCTTAACAACACTACCTTGGTATTTCTAAGAATTAATTGAAATCATAGAACCAATGAAGTTAGGCAATCAACCATTCCTGAAATATTCAGGAAACAATATTGATCCACTTAATGTCTTAAAGTTCAGACTATCAGTAAAGTGGTATTATATTGCTATGATAACTCATGCCCTATAATGGTGAGGAACTAATGTGGTATATTAGATTTCGTAGCTAGAAGAACATGACTAAGAGAAGCGTTTTCATGTAACATGAGACTGCTGTAAAATAAATCCATATAGCAATGGACCAAAGAAAAAAAAAGGAAATCAAATTACCTGGCAGGGCTAGCCATCTCTAGCCAGCATCAGAGGGCTTGAAATAGTGTGGCTGGAATTACCTAGTAAGTGTTTTGCAGTTGCCCTAAACTCATCGACTTATGTCAATCTCTCTACCAAACTTTGAACTTAATAAATATGCATAGCACGGGTGGGGCAGGGGTTCGGGGGTTGTCTTGGCCTGCTGTGAGAAGATCATTCTATCTCTCAAACAATGCCGTGGGGGCGGTCTCACCCCCCGCAGGTAGTTTTTTATAAATATGCATAGCACAATTGTAAAGATGTGTAAGCAAAATTGAAAAGGGATAAAAGAAAACAATGTATACCTTTATGCCCATTTGATCGAACAAAATGAGGGCCTCATCCATGGGAGGTCGATGGCGCCAGCAATAGTGAGCAGGAAGGAGCAGGAGGGGGGCACGGAAGCTGCAGATACTCCAGACCCCTGTAGATGCTGCCGAGCTGCTGTCCAGCACCTCGCCGTCCTCCTCCAACCTTGAGTCCCAGACCAACAGCGACGATTGAGACCATGAATATCATCGCAAATCGAGGAGCAATGAACTGAGATGGACACAAACAAGAGAAACAAAACAAAATCAAATCCAGAATCGCCATGCTGAGCAGAGCAGGGCGCATGGCAGCAGGTGCGGTGCCGTGACGGGAGTCGTCAGAGAGGGAGGCCAACGTCGAGGCCGCGACGCCGTGAGCACTGCTCCTCCGAGCCGCCCGCACGCACGGAGCTCGGAGCGCCCGGATCCGGCTGCCGCCGCCAACATTGGAGGTCGCGGGAGGAGGGGGGACGAGGGGGCAGAGGGCCGGCCACCGCAGATCCGCCATGCCCTGTGCGGATCCGGCCACCTCCGTTCTCGTCCTCCTCGGTGGCCTAGCTTGGGGCGGCACGGCGGCACGGGCAGCGCTGCGTGACCTGCGGCTCGCGCCGGGGAGGGGGGGGTACCCTGCACGGGATCATAGCCGTCGGCCGGATCCGCGGTGGCCGGTGCGAGGCACGGCGGCACTGCTGCTCGAGCAGGAGGATGGAGGCGGTGCCTGGAGCTCGCGAGCCCGCTGGCTGCCATGGCCGTTCGATGGCCCGATCCAACGGCCGTTGCTTTTCCGGGCGATGTGGCACGCTGTGCTTCCAGAGAATGGCCCAGGGCGGGACGTGGTTTCGTGTTTTAGAGATTGTGTACCGCTCCTTTGGCACGAAAAATATTTCACCCGTTTGGAGCTGGATCTGAGATTACCTCAAAAACACATACTCCCTGTAACACCCCGGTGTTAATTTTGACGCTAACATTGCGCTTAATCACTAATCGAGGCTAATCATCGTCATTAGCGTTAATCGAGTTCGCGCGGTAAATGTCGATTTAGCCGGGTTCGATCGTGTTTTTGTCTCTAATCCGATCTTCAAATCAACTTCCGCCCAAAACAAAAGTTGTAGATCTTCTTTTCCTCTACAACTTTTGTTTTGATTTTGTGCTTGTTAAGAAAGTTCAAATTTTACTATGCAACTTGGCCTCCAAAATTTTTATTTAAATACTAGATTTCAAATTTTGATTTAAAAATATTTTTGCAAGATTTTATGACTTTTGAATCGAGGCACAAAATTCAAGGAAGTTTCAAAAATAGTCTCTTTGTTTTTTTTTCTACGACCAAATTATAAAAGCTTTTCTAGTGATTCTTGTTGCATTGTGTTCTTGGTGATTTTATCTATCTCCAGTAAAAATTTGGTGAATTTTTGAGCTCCGAAACATCTCCGTTTTGAATTTCAAACTTGTCTCCTTTCTTTTCTTCGCCCGGGCCCACTCGTCAGTCTCTCTCTCTGTTTTTGCCTCGCCGCGCACCGCACGCGTCGCCCGTCGCCGGCGTCCATCCTCGTGCCACGCGCCGTCAATCCTCGCATGCCGTGCCGCCCCTACACTCCTCCCCTCGTCCTCTCCTTATCCGCGCACGGCCGACCCCTTCTTCCCCTCCCCAAACCGTAGCTCTGCTCCTCATGGCCGCCGCCCCCGAAGCTCTGTCGCCGCCGCGACTCGCCGCCTCGGCGAGCCCCTCGCCGATTACTCGCGAGGGCAGCTTCCCCAACCTCTGCTCGCTCGATTTCGCCCCCAACCCGACCTCCTCCCTCACCGCCTCGGCCCGCCGCCGCTCGTCGCCGTTGCGCCGCCGCCTCGCCGCCGCCCCTCGCCTGCATCACCGCCGGTGAGGCTCGCCGCCACCACCTCCATCCCGTGCGCGCCTCCCCTAGCCGCTCCGGTCCCACCTCCGCCGTGCCGCCTTGTGCCGCGCCGCCGCCGCTGTCGCCGCGTGCGACGTGCGCGCGCGCGTGACGCGCCACGCGCGACGTGGCCGCGTCCACGCCGCGCCGCGCTCGCCGTGGGCGCGCTCATGCCCGGGTCAAGGCCACTCGGCTGCCTTGACTTGGCCCGGGGGAGCCGCTGACCCGTGGGGCCCTCCTGTCAGCGCCTGGGCTGGCCCTGCGGGGTGCATCTAGCAGTTTCTAGAGTATTTCTTTGTGCAGCAATCTTGAAAATTTTGTAGAAATTCGCAGGAAAATCCTAAAAATGCAAAGTAAATTTTGTTAGGTTTCTAAAATCAAGATCTTCAGTAGAAAAATATTTGTGCTGGTGAAATGTCACTTTTGCCCTTGCTAAATATTAGGGTTGTGTTTAAACTAGTTTAATTAATCCAGGTTGTTCCGTTGCTCTAAAAATTATGAAATTTATCCAGTAATTTACTTTTTGTATGTGTAGTCCACTGGAAAATTGTTAGGTGTATAGCCCTTGTGCACGTTTGTGGAGCTGTTATTGCTTGTTTTCCTTTTCTAGGGCTAAAAGAAATGCTTTTCTTTATCTGCAAGTGTTAGTAATTTATTTACGCACCTCGTATCAGCAGCTTTTCTTGTTATCAAAGTTTAGCTAATAGATCTCTGTGGCGTGTTAAGTTTTGATCTTTAATTAGTTCCTAGCTTCATTTTATTTCCTTTATCCTTTTGGTAATTGATTAATTCCATGCATGTGTACCTTAACAACATAAACTCCGGTTTTAATCCTTGCTGCTCTAAGCAAAATTAGTAGTTGTTTTTGGAAGGAAACACTTCAGGCTAATTTGTGTTGATCTTTTCATCGCATCGTAAGTGCTCATGCATTGCACTGTGTTCTAATTGTTGCATGGCATATTTTTATTCGTGTAGACGCCACGAACGAAGTTGTCCACGAGCTAGTTGCTGAGCCGGTCCAGGAGCCACGAGCAGAAGAGCCGCAGAAGGACGCCGTTGAGCCCGCTCCATAAGGCCTCGCTAACCCCGCTGACCTGCAAGGCAAGCCCCGGAGCATAACCCCTAATTTGAGTATTCAATGTTTATTTAATTATTTGTGCATTTACGTTTTTAGGAGTTGTATGGAACCCTAGTATGCATGTTTCTCCCTAGGTACCTATGAGTCTATACTAGTATACATATGTCGTTAGTATTGCCATGCTTAACTAGGATCCGGTAGAAGTCGAGTGATTGCTGTCACTCGTGAGCTATAGGTTTTTGTTACTTATGGAAAAGTGGTTTGAGAATGAATCTGTGAGGAAAGAAAAATGGAGACCGGGCGGAGAGGAATTGGATTATGGATATGGAATGTTTGGAAAGTGGACCTCCGCCTGTGTCGATTGAGGACCGTACCGTTGTTGGCAGTGCTGACCGAGTTTGAACAGTACTAACCACATGCCTGGAAGTAGGAGGTAGTCGAAACTGGTAAGCTAATTACCTAATTTGCAACGATACTTTGAATCGCGACCTGCTACTCTGGGAGTGGGATGATGGCGGGTGTTGGAGTGTATGTTGCCTCCGGGTTCTCTGGGAGTTCGCTGTGAGGGGCCCTTCACCCGGGTTTTGGCAGGCGTGATTCAGACGTCGGGGTAATGATGGGAACAGTTGACGCGTGTGACCCGGCGTGGTTTGCATGTGTCGTGTGAGTTAGGTCCACCTTGCAAGGTTAAATCGGATCGATTCGCCGTCTCTCTCGGTTAAGAGAACCTTGGTCACTTTGTCACATCGTAGTAAAGGTTTGAGATAAGTATGGAAAGGTGAACATATAAGATGTCTGTGGTTTTTCTGAAAAGATAATGTGATCAACCATGTGTGCTCTAGATGTTCAGGCAAATCTAGTTAGTACTTGATAAACTTAAATTGAGCTAAAATATTGAAAGTAAGGATCCAGTATTAGTAGCCTTTCAGCAAAACAAACTCCAGAGCCAAAAAGCTTTGCATGTCTAGATAGTGGGCTAAGTATACCCGTGTCGGGTAAGTCTTGCTGAGTATTAGTATACTCAGGGTTTGTTGTCACCCTGTTTTCAGGTAACAGCTGCTGGCTGGAGCTAACCAGGATTCACATCGGTGGGCTCGATGTGACGTCCTCACGTCATCGTAGCAATCGTTGTTTTTCTAAACTAAACTTCTATTTAATTTCCGCTGTATTTTGAACTCTGATATTTTACGTAAACTTGTTTGTAAAGCTCTGCTTTGTAAATTAACTTTGAGAAATTTTGTCTGCTTGTAATCATCTGTGCTTGTCTTCGTGCGAGACTTCCAGTGTTTTTCGATCCTTAAACTGGCAGACGTCCGGATTACACCGTTTTAAGTGCACAGTAACTTGATTAATCATTAAGATGATAGTTAGCGCACTTAAGCCGATTTAATTTGGGCGGTCCTGTCACACTCCCTCTATAAAAAAATGCAATTATATGATCTGTGTTGGTCAAATTAGTTTAAGAGAATAGTATTAGTGTTTGTCTTTAAATAAGTTAATTATAAATATATATATTGAATCTAATGGTATTTGTATAAATAATGTTAGTATTTTCCTATACAACTTGGGTCAAAGTTTATATATAGAATTTGCGAACAGATCATAGATGAGCTCGTTGTGTTACTTGTGGTGGAATCTACCCATCAGGGATTAAGTTCTCGACTTTGCACTGGTACTCGTATTTTCATAGATTTATTCCACGTTATGTTTTAAGTAGTAAGCGACGTTCTTGTGTGCACGTTGGATGTCCACATTGTACGTGTAATAATCTTAAAAAAAAGACAAGAATTGCATTTTTTTTTGTTGGTGGTGGTGGTGCGTGGGTGGGTGAGGTGGGGGTGGGGAGGGAGGAGTAATTGGTTTGGAGTTTGAATCCGTTATTTTCCTCGTTACCGACAAACATATTTCGGCGTAACGGAGGGCGCCTAAACGGACTTCTTCCATATTACTCCCTCCTTCCCCATTTATAAGGCATGGTGGAACATGACACGGTCTTCTAAACAACACTTTGACCATTTATTTATCATATATTATATCACTTTTGATTATAAACTTATAATTATTGTAAACTATATTTGATTATGAATCCAATCATATGAAATTTGCATTATAAAAATAAAAATTTAATAGTCAAATTATTGGTCAAAGATGAGAAGGTTTGAATCTTGATATACGTGTATGCCTTATAAACGGGGAAGGAGGGAGTATACCCCTGGCCTGATCGAACCAGTTTGGTCAAGGCCGAGTTCCGGCACGACCCACCGGTCACCTCAAATTTCCTAGGGTTTCCTTCCTCCCTTTATACCATCCATTCGCCTTCCCCTGAAAAAAAAAAGAAATCCCTTCGCCTCCTTCCCCTCCGCCTCGGCCACAGCCTCGACCTCGCCGCCGCCGCCGCCGCACCATCTTCGACTTTGTATAGGTGCGTTCCTGCGATTCCCTCTTCTCCTCTGTCGCCCTCGATTAAGATTTGGATACTCTGATTTGTCGAGTTGATGAGTTGCAGTAGGACGGACGATTGGGCCTGATTGATTTATATTTGTCAATCGGATTCGAATCGCTGTTGCCCTCGATTAAGATTTGGATACTTCGATTTGCCGGGTTGAGTTGCAGTAGGACGATTGGGCCTGATTGAAATTTGACAATCGATTCTTGTTCGAATTCGAATCGCAGGAACCAGATCTATCTATACGAGTAATAATCCAGGAAAGGGAAAAGGAACGAGGATGGCAGAGCAGTATACGCCGCACCTTTACCTTTTGTTCGATGACTGGCACTCTGGATTCTCCATCCGCAAGGTGAGCTTGTCGCGCAGATCAGGCAAACAGCCCTTATCGTCTGCCTCAGGCAAAGAAGGCGTTGTGCCCGTGCCTGAAGTTTTCATGCACATCCGGGCGCCGCGTGGGTTTCCCGACTTGTTCACGTCAGCCTTTGGCACTAAGATCATGGCGATGCATACCAAAATGGCTGATGATACAGCGGGCATCCCAATGATCGACGTCCAGGAACAGACCATAACCTTTGGACCTCAGCCCTGCACCTATCATTGTTTTCCAATCTGCTTCCCCATCGGTGCCAATAGGCTATTCGTTCTGGATACGGGCACATTTGATCGCTACCTCTGGACGCCGGAACATAGTGAAGAACCATGGGGGTCGCAGGCCCTCCCTCCTCCGCCATTCAACACGGCCAATGTCTCCTCCTATGGCGTGCTACCTGATGGATGCATCCTCGTCAGTACTACTAAGAGCTTTGGTGGCGCACGCACCTTCATCTTCGTCACCACCAAGGAGGAGCATGTGTGGAAACCATGCTGTAATTGGGTGTTGCCCTTCACTGGCCGTGGACACTATGTCCTCTCCCTGGGCGGTTTTGTCGGTCTCTCCAAAGATGGGTACCTCTACTGCAGCACCATGGCTGCCACCACCACCGGCACTTCCCCTGATGTCAAGCGCACCAAGGAGAAGGTGTACACTGAGAGGCAGCATGTAAGTGCCACCCTTGTGCACATGGGCCAGGGGAAATTCGGCCTTGTGGAGTGTGTATCTATTGATAACAGAATTACTGGTCAGGACCTCAGGGAGTCATGTGCTGAGTTCAATGAGCCGCTGGGGGATGATGTGGATGATATGTCAGATTTTGTGGGAGGTGGGCCCCAAGGCGGCCGCTGTATGTATCATCTTAGGACCTTCAACCTCAGTTATGACCCGAAAGGAGACTGTTTGAAGCTTAAAAGCTGCAAGGGTCAGAGTTGTTGGTACAGCCTGCCTCATGAAGCAAGAATCGGTTCCGTCTGTATGGATCCAGTGGCATTTTGGCTGTGAAATGCTAGAGTCATGAGAAGAGTTCTTATGTTTTCATTCAGGTGTGACTTCTGCTTCTATGTCTTAGTGGATTGACTACCAAATCAAATTTGATGGATCACTGAACATAATTACTAAAAAAAAGAAATCGGATACTGAAAAAACATAATTACACAGACAAGCTGCTGTATATATGATTTGAATCACTGAGTTGAAATACTAAACAAAAGGTGCTATTAAAAGAAAGGAATAACACTAACTAATCAATCTTATCATTCGAGTTACTCAACCAAGAAAAATAGAAAGACTACTAAATATGCTATACCAATAGTTGGAGAAAAATAGACTACTGAACTCCAGAATTGTATGCATAGGGGTTGCTGAATTAATAAGGACTACTAAAAGCATAGGTATAGTCAATTACAAAAAGGATAAGATGAAGTAGTGAAATTGCTATAAGGAATTACTGACAAAAGAAGATAAATTACTGAATTAGATAACTGGGAAGGAGATTACTGAAGTAAAAATGTAATTGTTGGGCAGATTATGGCCGACCTGATAAAAAATTAAAGGAGATAATAAAATACTGAAGCACTGCAGGTATCCAATTACTGAAACAGTAATGGTTCAGTAATTACTGAACACTACTATGTGATTTACTTAACTAACTGAAAATACTATGGTTGCTGGGCAAGAATAAAAAGTAGCACAGTTTCTAAAAAAATCATGGAAATGAAAGCTACTGAAACTATGTATGCGGATGAGTGCAACTGTCTTTGTGGCTGTGTACAAAATGAAATTTACTACTGAAACTTGTTAGTAATCAAAGTAGCACAGTTTCTATCAGCTGGACTATGGAATGTTTAGCTTTGGATTACTAGATAATGGAAAATATGGAGATTAGAGTTACTAAATTACTGAAAGGCGGATCGTTGAATGCTTAGAGGGAATGCTACTAAATTAAAGTTACTGAAAGTAAAACTACTAAAGCAAAGGAGATTAGGAGAATTATCGGACCATCGATTACTAAGGTTACTAACGCAAAATAATATTGAAGGGTGCTGTGTTTGCAGAAATTGACAGCAATTGGCATCCTCACTACCATCAAGAGAAACAAAAGAGAATTAAAGGCTGCAAGGTGCACAACAGTGAATCTCATCTTTTTTTTTCGGTGGGAATAAATGAAATTACTGAACCATCATTTACTAAGGTTACTAAAAAATACTAAAGAAAAATAAAATACTGATGAATATAAAATATCTCTAAAAATGACTGAAAAAAGAGCTACCAAAAAATTACTGAAAAAAGAGCTACCGAAAAAACAGAGATAGATGAGGAAAAAGGGAAATATTGAAGAAAAAGTGAGCTACCAAAGAAATAAATTACTGAATAAAAGGAAAAAATACTGACAAGCTCATCTATCTGAATTAGTTCCCATCGATTGTTGCTGTAAAAAATCAACTAGGAACCTATAGGCTCATCTTCTATGTGATGCTGAACATAGCGCAGGTAGCATGCTAGTAAAAAACAAGCTAATGCTGGAGGGACAACAAATTGTTCTACTGAACTAACAAAAAAAAGGCATGGTGCTAATCAACTAACAAGTTACTGAAGCCAAAATGCCTATCTGCTGGACTATGTCCTCAAGGAAAATGCGTCAGATCACCAGAGATTTTAAATTTGTGTCACTCTAGCTACAACTGGATGAACTACCCAGAACAAAACATCCAATCAAATCTGAACATCCATGAACGTCAAATTGATGACGGGATTTTGAGGATGCGAAGAGGCAACAAGCTTGTGATGCTCACCGGAGAGCCACGCGTAGGCTCGGGGGAGCCTCCCATCCATCGCAGCCTGCAACGGACTAAAGCCGCGCCCGAACCGCTGCTGCCGTCGCTCGAGAATGCCGCATCCCGCCTCGAAGAATGCGTTATCCCGCTGATTCCGCTGCTTGGTGCTGCCACGCACCGCTTGCCGCCTGGAAATAGCAGCCGCCGAAGCCGCGACGCAGTTCACGAACGTGGTGCGGGGGGAGGTTGGGAGAGGAGGAGAACCAGCGGCTGCCAACGGCTCGCGGCCAACGAACTGCAGCACCACCGCCGCAACCCCCGGAATCGCAGCACCACCGCCGCCGCCAACCGCTCGCTCGAGAAAGGGAAAGGAAATGGCAACAGGCTGTCGGGCTTCGGGTGTGCGTTGGGCCTGCGGGTGGGTTAACGGATCGAGCGTGGGCGTGGGTGCGGGGGCGGGTGGGTAGTTAGCTGGTTGGGTCCGAGCTGGCTGGTTGGACTGGTTTGGGTGCTAGGGTGTAGATTAGCGTGTGTGTCTATATATATATATACACACACTACTACTACTATAGTGCTATAGTGCTGCACTTCCCTGGCCAACATAAAAGTGGACTCCCTAGAGGATGGATGGATAATAAAGGGATAAGTCTATTTTACAACCTCGAACTAGTCAAGAAATCCGTTTTTCAACCTCCAACTACGAAACCGGGTAACATAGGCCCTCGAACTGGCAAAACCGTCCGAATCACCCCCTCGATCACTGTAGCAAGCTTGTTTTGAGGGCGGTTTTGCTACAGTAACATTTCCGAATTTCTGGAATTTCACACCTCTCAATTAAATAATAAAGAAAGCATAGTTAATATTGTCTAAAAATCATGATATTTTTTGGGAGGTAGATAAAAAGACAAGGAATTTATTTTGGCTAGATGTGCTACATTAAACATAATGGAATTTGAATTATAAAATTTTAAAAATAGGTAGAATTCAAAATTCCTTGAATTTTTAGGTCAGCTAAACCTATGATAAAAATGAAATAAAAATATGATAATTCATAATTTTTTATTTAGTTTAATAAGGTATTTTTATTGGCCCAAGTTTTTATGAAAGTTTTTGAATTCCTTCGCAATGCTCAAATTTGATTCCTCAAATTTTAATTTATAAATATTCTATAGAACTTGGGCCAATAAAAAGTACCTAACTAAACTAAATAAAAAATTATGAATTATCATATTTTTAATGCATTTTTATCATAGGTTTAGCTGACCTAAAAATTCAAGGAATTTTGAATTCTACCTATTTTTAAAATTTTATAATTCAAATTTCTTTATGTCTATTGTAGAACATCTAGCCAAAATAGATTCCTTGTATTTTTATCTACCTCCCAAAAAAATATCATGATTTTTAGACAATATTAACTATGCTTTCTTTATTATTTAATTGAGAGGTGTGAAATTCCAGAAATTCGAAAATGTTACTGTAGCAAAACTGCCCTCAAAACAGCTTGCTACAGTGATTGAGGGGTGATTCGGACGGCTTTGCCAGTTCGAGGGCCTATGTTACCCGGTTTCGTAGTTGGAGGTTGAAAAACGGACTTCTTGACTAGTTCGAGGTTGTAAAATAGACTTATCCCCTAAGTCCCGGTAGGCATCGATCACCTTATGAATCAATCTAGACAAACAGCGACCTTATATACAAGGTGTCGTGTCCGGCAGAGTAGGGAAGGGTGGGCCTCCTGGGCCGTCGGGCGAAGGGGAGCGGGCGTCCGATGGATTTTATTCCATCGGACGTCCGAGCGCCAGCACAACCCATATCTCTTCGGACACCCTTGCGTTGCATGTACTGTTCAGTGAGCCGCTCCATTAGCTTGGAGAGGAGTGAGCTCAACACCCCGGGGGCAGCGCTCACCACCATGCCCGCCATCTCAACAATGGTGTGAAATCACACAATCGACATATTCAGATCTTATCTTAAGGTGAGAACTTTAATCACGACGCGGCGGCAAGAAGTAAGGCCAGCAGGTAGCCATGAAGGTGGGGAATTTCTTGAGAGCTATTCCCGTGTTGGCTTTACATTATACTATTATTATTATTTTATTATAGTTGGGGTAATTTCTGGAGCTCTTCCTGGACCCTTCTTAAGTTGATTTTGTTATCTGTACTAGTACTTTTTTTTAAAGAAAATACCTTTTACTCTGTACATTCTAGTCATTTGCTTACATAATTGCAATTTAGAGCAACTCCAACAGTTGCCAATAATTTACTCCCAATATCTATGAGTTTAGCAACTCCCAAACCAGTATTGGATAGGAAAAAAAACACCAATCTCCAACAGTTCCAATACATGACTTCCAATAACCAAATTTGGGCCCACTTGGAACAATTAGTTGGCCCGATAGTTGATGGGGGAGTACCGATCCTTGTTCTGCGCGCCGCCGGGTCCTCTCCTCCGCACACGTTCCTCTCGCGCGGTCATCTCCTCTCGCGCGACGAAGCTGTCCAGGCCGCCAGCCCCGCGCGGTCCTCTTCTCGCGCGGTCATCTCCTCGCGCTGCCACACATCGCCGGCCCCTCGTGCTGCAGACGCCGCTGGACCAAGGGGGTTCGTCTACGTCGTCCAGGCCGCTACACATCGCCGGCCACTCGCGCGGCGCATCCCAGGTTTGGTCTTCACGGTACATCAGCAAGTCTAGGGCAAATTGATTTCACTCGTAATGGGCAAAAGGCCAGATGATGTCTAGGTTTTTTTTGTATGTGATGAACATTGGCAGCGACCCGATTTTGATGTATGAGGTTCAATTTTTTTTTTGTTTGATCAGCTGCTCACTGTTTGATTCGTAGGTGTCAAGACGTCATGAGTTTTCGCAAAACTTTTTTCCAAAGACAATTAGATGATGATTCTTCGTCAGATGATGATGATTATGTCATGATGTCCTCTGCTCTTCTCATGAACCCGTTCTCAAATGTTGAACGAAAGCAGGGTGGTTCTGTCCCTGGACACGCTGGTATTTATCGAGATAGAGAAAGCGGCCATAACAGGATGTTTCAAGACTATTTGGCGGACAATCCAACGTATGGTCCACAAATATTCCGTCGAAGGTTAGTGTCAATAAATAGTATTTGTCAATTAAATAGTATGAGTATACCAAAAAGATTGAATGAATATATATCAAAGAAAAAAAAGAGCTGATATGCTCAACTGATATACTGAGCAGCGAGGATAGGCAGCAGTCACGGTGCTAAACTAGTTCGATCTCTTGCTAAACGACGTCCTGAAACAAATCACAGAACTAGTTCGATCTCTTGCAACCACCGCACGGGTACTACTACTACCCTTATGCTGAAAAAAATAAGCTGATATCCTCCAAAGATCGTGTATGGCCTGACGAAACTGATAGGTACTACGTACTACCCTTGATAGTGTGTGGTCAGGCACCCAAAGATCGATCGTGTATGGCCTGACGAAACCCATCCGGCGGCGGCCTGGACGAAACCCACACGGCGGCCAGATCGATCGTGTCTGCTGCCCAGATCGCTCGTGTGTATGGCCTGGACGAAACCCACCCGGCGGCCAAATACCGATCAAGAACCCTAAACCCTAGCGCAAACTTGACAGAGAGAAGTTTCAATTCACGGCGAGATGCAGGACCGGCGACAAGGGGAAGGAGAAGATCGATGGTTTCATACCTGAATTGAAGGTGCTCGCGGTAGGGTTCCTCGACGGCGACACGCACGGACCGGCGGGTGAAACTTCACCGTCGCGCGCGTAGCTGCCCCGTCGCGCGCGAAGCTGGTTTGGCGCGGGATAGGAGCGCGACGGGAGTGCGGGAATATACGCGCGACGGGGGGAAGTTTTCCAAGTGGCCAAAGTTTGGAAGTATTTGATACTGTTGGAGCAGTGTTTTTCATCTTTTTCCCAAAAAACTAGGATTGTGAGGTCATATAGGATACTGTTGGAGTTGCTAACCAAAAATAATATAGAAAATCAGGGGCATGGTTAATCTGCAGTTGACTCCATTCAGCGCCTGATGAAGGGAAGATATAATATTCAGATTTTATTTTGTTTCAATGGGGAACCTTAATTGTGTTACCAATCATACCCCTTTCAAAAGACCGTACGAATCAAAGTCCCAGCTAATTAATTAAAGTTTTTTATAAAGTTTCTCAGTAGGGATGCCTCACCCCTCCTGTTTTTTGCCTAAAAAATAATTAAACATTTGCTTAATTATTTTTCACCTGGGCCAAGCCCATCCAAAGTCATAGGAGCGAGCATTTTAGGTAGCCCTACTCATAAGGTTATGGCGAAGAAATCAGCATGTACTGTGGCATTATTGATAGTTCTTTCATTTGATCAGAGCAAAAACAAATACATCCTCTCTAAAGTATTGAGGCAATGTACTTGACGAAAACAGAACAGTTGATGAGTTGGAGGTACTCATTATAGTTTTTCAGTCAACTGCATTCTTGTATTAAATGAAAGTAAAAAAAATGGCTGCCAAAATTTAGATCATGGTTTTTGGGTAGCACTGTTGCGAACAGATCATATGCAGGACAAATTAATTATTTTGAAATGATGAGTACGATATTTTATTAAAAGAGCGATATTATAGCCCTTTTTTTGCGATAAGCTATATTATAGCCCTTATGCCTATTTGTTACGCCACATTGGCTGAACCAATAGGGGTGAGTGAAGGCATGAACAGGACATCCAAAGTAGAAGATCAAATCTTGCAAAAATATACTATGCGTGCACAACTTGGTGAAAATGTAGGAAATCCAAGTCAACTGTAAGGAACAAAGCAAACATGACCATGGATAAAAAATCAAAGAAGAGACGAAGATTGGAACAAATAAAGACAGCTCAAATGTACCATTAATTCATCATGGTCCCTTGTACTAGTAATCCAAGTTCAACAAACTCGTTAGAGTTTGCATAAATCAGCATGGACTGACTTTTTGGGTGCCTGCTGATGGCTTCTCTGCATGCGGACTCTACTTTTAGTCTTCTTGGCTGCCTGTGAACGCATTTGGCTCGTATCGACAAGATCTTTTCAAGGCTAGCAAGGTTCTCAATGCCACCAACTGGACTATCCTCTTGCAGTTGCATTGTACTTTCTTCATGACCATCAAGATCTATCCTCAGTATCTGTAGCCGTGGCATCGCGGATGGCTCAAAAGTCAGGAACGATAGCTCACAAGAGACATTGAAAATGAAATGCTTCAGGCTAGGGAATGTGTTTGGGTGGATAATGATGTTTTTCTCTGGGATTGTTATAGCACCTAAGTCGAGGTAGATGAGGCAGGGCAACTGTGCAAGAACCTGGATGCCATCACTCCTTAGCTCCTGGACTAGTAGTCCTTCCAAATAGGCCAACCTGTGAGCATGCACAATACAATTTGGGACCTTGGGTATATGTCTGCCCAAACGAAGCCTCTGCAGATGCTGTGGACGTCTGATGAAATTACTCCAGAAATGTGTTGACGGGGGGGCTGTCATCAGACTGAAGCTTATCAAAATACAGAAGACAGAGGTTGCTGTTCCCAAGCTTGTCAAGAGAGGCAGCCAGGACTGTGTCAGGGTTGTCTTCTAAGTCACCTGGCCCAGAGTAATAAATCATAATAAGCTCCCTAAGACTGGTCAACTCACCTAGTGCGGATAAGACTAGGCCTGATGCGAAAATTGATCAGTGTGCGTAGGTTGCACAGCTTGCTAAGCCCATTTATCCGCACTACATCTCCAAATTGACTTGGAAGAATGAGATGCCTTAAAGATGACAAAGAAGTAAAATCTGAGAATTGGTCCCAGGGACACAATATTGTGGATTCAATATCTAGAGTCGTCAAATGTTTCAGTTTCCCAAACTTCTTTGGCAGCACCAAACGAAAGTAACTGACTTTCAGATACCTCAGAAGAAAAAGGTGATTTATAGCAGTTAAATCAAGGCACATGTATTCTGGCCTCACATATGAGCCCGGCCCGTCCATGTCCAATACTCTCAAGAGCTCAAACTTCGAAAGCAGAGGCATACAGTCAGCTGCAGAAAAGAACTTACATGACCGAACTTGTGATTGGGTCACCCTCTCGATTACCAGGGCAATGTCTCTGTTATGGAACTGATGGCTGATCCGACGAACCTGCAGTGCTCCAATCATGGCGAAGTTCCTATCAATTATAGTCATGAAGTTTTCCTTTTTGCACTTCGATATAATAAGATCAAGCATTAGGTCATGAACTTGACATCCCTGCACCTCACCATGAGCATTGAAGAATGGTTTGATCATACTTCTGTTAATGAGTTCATTGAAACAATTCTCAGCAGCTTCCTCCAGATCTAGACCATGCCTTTCCCTAACAAATCCTTCAGCTATCCATTTCCTTACCAAATCGAACTTGCCAATTGCATGATCTTCAGGATACACACCAAGATATAGCAAGCATGTCTTGAGCTCATGGGACAGGTCATTGTAGCTAAGACTTAGTACATGGCTCATCCATTCCATTGTAGGATTTGTGTCCAGCCCAGAACCCATTGAATTACGTATCTTCTCCCATGTCTCGACATGCATGCTTTGGTTAGCCAAAAGGCTTGCAATGCTAGTAATTGCCAACGGTACACCTTTACATTTCCTTAACATGTCATTTGAAATCTTTCTAAGTTGCTCGGGACAACCATCCTGTGTGCCAAATAACCTTTTGAAAAACAGTGTACTTGAGTGAAGCTCATTGAGGAGTTGCATCTGGAATACATGGCCTTGACTTGGATAGCAACAAGCTATAGCAACATCTTGAATGCGTGTGGTAGTTATCACTCTACTGCCATTATTATTCTCCACAAAAGCACACTCAATAGTGTGCCAATCTCGGGTGCTCCATAAGTCATCAATTATGATAAGGTACCTGCAATAAGTAATTTCTAAGTCAAAGTCTCTGTTCCTGAGCGGCGCTTCCACATGATACATGCAAAGTGATAAAGTTTCAAATACAATGACAATAGGTCAAAGAAAATATGAGTAGCATGCCACGACTTAGGTCTCGTGCAAAGAAGCAGAGGAATAAACATTTGTTCCGTGACGTTTTGACTTTTGATTACGGTTCATGCTTAGTTCCAGGTAATGGGTAACCTCAAAGTAACCTATTACATCTTTAGTGCATAGTAAAATTTATTTGAAAACTAAAACTCATCCTAATTTTTGAAAGTGCAAAATATACCGCTACTACTACGGAGTATAGACACCAATTAATATTTTTTTCATCTTTAGTACAACATTGTTAAATAAAAACTCTATATACAACATTAAGCTTTTTGAAGGTATATACAACATTAAGCTTGAGGGGGAACCTATCTAAGAAAAAAAAGTCTCACGAAAACAAGAAAAAAATCCATAAATAGGATAAATTAAAATAAGATCTATATTGAAATAAGAACTCATCAAATTTTAATTTTGTGATGTCATATATTATATGACCTTTTGCTGGTAACAAATCATGCTTGAAAATTTTTAATCAAAACGAAATGCTCAACGTACAAGATAAGGTAAACATATTGCTATTAGACAATAACCTGTAGATATTTGAGAACAACGACTAGAAATGGACAATTAGAAATTTTGACTAATAAATACATTATCTTAAATCTTAGGTAAACATATACCTCTTATTTGTGAGTTGTGCTCTAAGGATCTCGACAAGATTTTGGACATCGTCTTCCATTTCTTTGGTGCCACCATATCCAACTCTGGAGAGTATGTCCTTCATAATCTTTGGCATATGAAGCATCCCCTCATAAGAGGTGACTCAAATGTGATACAAATATCAGTCCCAGGAGGCTGATATACATTTATTACATTAGATGGTACATCACCGTACAATCCTCCGAGGAGGTGGACACTCGAGACAGACAATAACAAGAAGTAAAAGGGCTACGGTGATACACCAAAGCACGACCCACATGGGATCCAGCTCAGGCTCATAGTATCACGCCAGCGAAAGCATCCTGAACAGGGCCAATGCCACAGGCAGAGTTGGGTGCGGACGCAACCTCTACTCAACGTCTTCAACCACGAAGTCCGGATCTTCCTCTGAAGCAACAACATATATCGGGGTGAGTACAAACGTACTCAGCAAGTCCAACCGCACCCACGGAGGGGGGGTATAAACAGAGTATATGCACAGGATTAACCAAGGATAAGGCTATCGGTTAATTTGCGATAAAGCTGATTTTTATGCACGGGTTTATTTGAAAGAATATAATTTTCAAAGCAATTATCTTGACACGTAGGGTTGATCCACACAGGATCCAAGTTTTAAATTGCTACCAGACTTCTCATCCGCCGTAGCACACGGCACAGCTGCCGGACTCTTTACCAAAACAACACAAGCCATCCCAACCATTCCCAGAAGAAACACTAGTTATGTGACCAAACCGTAACCCGCTCAATACCGTGAGCACGACTATTTGAATAGTTTTTAACTCTACAAAGGTGTACATTTTACTCACAAGCGGGGTACCACAGCACGATCACCTTAGTGTCGGTGCAGATCCCATAGAAGCCAATACCCACCTTAGCTAGACCTGAGTAGCCAACACGAGATCCACCAAGGGGTCGTTGACCTACCAACGAGGCCCAACCGGGGTATAATTCACAAAGATCTTATCCCGTCTCCTTGATCACCCGCTGCTCACCAGCTCTCCTACGAACAGATTAACTAGTGGGATTTATGCTAAGCCGTTGCCACACACAACGGTCGAGTGGTTGTACGATAAGTTGGGTTAGGTAAGATGACACATCAACTCGGTCCTTATTTGTGACAAGATGGATATCTCCTAACCTTGCGCAACCACACAGGTACGAGCACATCTTCTGGCAATTCACACAGAAATGTCATCCATCTCATCGAGACACGTCTTTCATTTATTTTCAACAAATCCACCTTTTTTTTCTTCCCACACACTCACACATTTTCTTTTATAAATAATCACATTTGATGTGTAGTGGAACGAATATAAGGCCCTGAGCAATTCTAGCAGTAATTAACATCCACACAGAACGAATCATATGTAGACATTAATCTAGGTGGTCAAGGATTGGTTATAACAAATCAAGGGGTGGCTATCCAACCATGTTTTAGCAGTAGAAGCATATGCAGTTTTATAAAACAGGCCAGTAGGTTGTGTTTATAAAATTGGGACAAAATATGCATCGAAGGATGAGATTGAACTTGCTGTTCGCAAATCCTTCCGAGAAGTCCTGATTGTGGTACTGTCCTTCGGGTTTGGGGTCGTAGTACTGGTCCTCAGACTCTTGCTCATGGTACTGCTCATCGACGGGTTCTCCCTCGTTCACACTATGATCTACGGCGCACACAAACAAACACACAATAAAGAAAAAAAATAAAGATTTTATCGTTGAGCTCGAATCGGAAGAAATTAAGATATGGAGATAGGAGTAATATTTTTGAGTGCTTCTCTAATGGCATGGCCGAAATTATATTAGAAATGGCGTGGTAAAGTTTCGGGGCAAACGGGGAATTTTTGGCGCATGAAATGATAGGCCGAAGAGGGGTTTAGGGGCTAAATGGAGATCCGGGGGCCTATTTGTAATCATTTCTGGGGTTGAAGGGTCTTGAATATAATTTTGGAAAATGTTTGGGCTACTCTGAAAAGGGGTATGGGTCTAGTTGAAATTATGTTAATATAATGGAGGGGCTTATTCATTAAAAGGAATAAGAGAGGGGCTTGTTGGAAATACTTTTAGAAGAGGGAAGGACTTAGTTGCAATTTCTAGGAATATCTGGGCTAAACTGGAAAGGGAAGGGGCTTATTTATAAATGTTTTTGTGTAGTGGAAGGGTTTATTTTCAAAAAAAAGATGAACATGAGGGGCTTTCTTGGAAAAGGTTAGAGAGGAGGGGGGTTCTTTAAGGAAAACAGGGAAGAGCAGGGGGTTTTAGGCAAAATTGCCTTCTTTTTGCTCCCTCCCGTGACCAAAATAGGGGAGGGGGAGGGGGACGCTGATTCCGGCGGTCCAGGAGGGCGGGGGCGGCCAGGAGGGAGGGGAAAAGGGAGAGCGAGTCGATTCCCCCCACTCACCACGTGCTGAGGCGGCGTGAGGAGGCGGGGCCACGAGGGCCGGCGGCGGGCAGAGGCGCCCCTGGCGGCGGCACAGTGAGGCCGGGGAGGGGGCGTGCGGTGGCGAGGGTGGTGGCGGCGGCCGAGAGATGCACGGAGGCCCTATTTATAGGCCGGGAGAGGTGGTGGAGAGGGCGGGGCAGGTGGCCGGCTGGTGAGCTCCGAGGACGGCCATTAATGGCGTCGGGGCCGGCGGTGGCGGCGGTGGCGCTAGTGTGACGCTGGGCGGTGGCGTGTAGCATGGCGAGGTGACGGGCGGCGCAGAGGGCAGGTGCAAGTGGGGGTCAGTGGGGTGGCCGAGGGGCCGGGCGGCTCGGCGTGCCGAGCTCGGCGTGGAGCGGCCGGCCGCGGCGTGCGCGAGGAACTAGGTGGCCAAGGGGGTACGGCGGTGCAAGCGAGACGGGATGGGGCGGCCGCAAGTGGAGGTGGCCGGTGGGGGCGGGGCATCGCAAGTGGGAGGTAGGGGGCCGGCGTCGAGCTCTGCTCGGCGACGAGCAAAGAGCCCGACGTGCAGCGCGTGGTGAAGGAAGGGAGAGAGAAGGAGAAGGAAAAATAAAAGAAAAAGAGAAAAGGAGAAAAAGGAAAAAGGGAAAAAGAAAAGGGGAAAAAGAGAGAGGGAAAAAAGGAGGGGGCACATCGGCGGAACTCGCGGCGACGTTCGCGAGCGCGTGCTGCGGCGTTCGGCTGGTCGGCGACTGCACAGGGAACGAGAGAAAAGAAACAGAGAGACGGGACGGTAACTGGTACTAATGTCGGGATGGCAGGATTCGCGGCGGCGACCGCAGGGTTGGTCGAGCATGCGGCATGGCATGCAGGTCGAGGAAAAGAAGGAGAAAGGATGGCGATTAATTTTGGGTGTCGGACGGCAAAACACCGGGAAGTATTTTCGGGGAATTAGGAGCTCGGACGGAAAAAGATTTTGAAATGACTTGAGCTCAACGACGAAAAAGATTTTGAAAATGATTTTTGGCGAGTGATTTGTTTCGGTAATTTTTTGGGATGTTACAGTTCGGTAACGTAGCTCGCTTTTTTAGCGCAAAGTCATAGCCGTGACCATTTTTCATGGGCCGGGCAGCCTAGTAGATGCCTAGCAGGATGGCGAAGATGCCGGACATGCTTCGGACGCAAAAAAAAAAACAGCCATTGAAAGGGCTCGCCTTTGGCCCCAGCCCGAATGATGCGTAGAAATAGGCCGTTCAGTACCGTAGCTTGCTTTTTTAGTGCAAAGTCATAGTCGTGACCGTTTGTTTCAGGGGCTGGGTGGCCTCGTAGATGCTTAGCGGGATGGCGAAGATGCCGGATGTGCTTTAGATGCAAAAAAAATGGCCATTGAAAGGGCTGGCCCTAGGCCCCAGCCCGAAGGATGCGCAGAAATAGGCCGTTCAGTACCGTAGCTCGCTTTTTTAGTGCAAAGTCGTAGCCGTGACTGTTTTTTTCGTGGGCTAGGCAGCCTCCTAGATGCCTAGCGGGATGGCGAAGATGTCGGACATGCTTCAGACACAAAAAAAAGACCATTGAAAGGGCTTGCCCTGGGCCCCAGCCTGAAGGATGCGCAGAAATAGGCTGTTCGGTACCGTAGCTCGTTTTTTTAGTGCAAAGTCATAGTCGTGACCATTTTTTTCATGGGCCGAGGGGACTTGTAGATGCCTAGTGGGAGGGCGAAGATGCCGGACGTGCTTTGGATGCAAAAAAACATCCATTGAAAGGGCTCACCCAGGCCCCAGCCCGAAGGATGTGCGGAAATAGGCCGTTCGGTACCGTAGCTCGCTTTTTTAGTGCAAAGTCATAGTCGTGACCATTTTTTTGGGTGGGCAGCCTCGTAGATGCCTAGCGGGATGGCAAAGATGCCGGACATGCTTCGAACGCAAAAAAAAAACGGCCATTAAAAGGGCTCACCCTAGGCCCCAACCCGAAGGATGCGCAGAAATGGGCTATTCGGTACCGTAACTCATTTTTTTGTGCAAAGTCATAGCCGTGACCATTTTTTCAGGGGCCAAGCAGCCTCGTAGATGCCTAGCGGGATGGCGAAGATGCCGGATGTGCTTCGGGAGCAAAAAAAAAGGCTATTGAAGGGCTCGCCCTGGGCCCCAGCCCGGAGGTTGCGCAGAAATAGGTCGTTCAGTACCGTAGCTCGCTTTTTTAGTGCAAAGTCATAGTTGTGGTCGTTTTTATCGTGGGTCGGGCAGCCTCGTAGATGCCTAGCGGGATGGCGAAGATGCTAGATGTGCTTCAGACGCAAAAAATGGCCATTGAAAGGGCTCGCCCTGGGCCCTAGCCCGAAGGTTGCGCAGAAATAGACCGTTCGGTACTGTAGCTCGCTTTTTTTAGTGCAAAGTCATAGCTGTGGCCATTTTTATCGTGGGTCGGGCAGCCTCATAGATGCCTAGCGGGATGGCGAAGATGTCGGACATGCTTCGGACGCAAAAAAAAAAAACAGCCATTGAAAGTGCTCCCCTGGGCCCCAGCCCGAATGATGCGTAGAAATGGGTCGTTTGGTACCGTAGCTTGTTTTTTAGTGCAAAGTCATAGCCGTGACCGTTTGTTTCATGGGCCGGGTGGCCTCGTAGATGCCTAGCGGGATGTCAAAGATGTCGGATGTGCTTTGGATGCAAAAAAATGGCCATTGAAAGGGCTCGCCCTGGGCCCCAGCCCGAAGGATGCGCAAAAATAGGCCGTTCGGTACCGTAGCTCGCTTTTTTAGTGCAAAGTCATAGCCGTGACCATTTTTTTTCATAGGCCAGGCAGCCTCGTAGATGCCTAGCGGGATGGCGAAGATACCGGACGTGCTTCAGACCCAAAAACAGCCATTGAAAGGGCTTGCCCTGTGCCCCATCCTAAAGGATGCGCAGAAATAGGACATTCGGTACCGTAGCTCGCTTTTTTAGTGCAAAGTCATAGCTGTGACTATTTTTTCTTGGGCCGAGGGGCCTTGTAGATGTCTAGTAGGATGGCAAAGATGCCGAACATGCTTTGGACGGAAAAAAAAACGGCCATTGAAAGGGCTCGGCCTGGGCCCCAGCCCGAAGGATGCGTAGAAATAGGCAGTTCGATACCGTAGCTCGCTTTTTTAGTGCAAAGTCATAGCCATGACCATTTTTTTCATAGGCCGGGTGGCCTTGTAGATGCCTAGGGGGATGGCGAAGATGACGGATGTGCTTTGGACGCAAAAAACGACCATTGAAAAGGCTCACCCTGGGCCCCAGCCCAAAGGATGCGTAGAAATAGGCCATTCGGTACCGTAGCTCGCTTTTTTTAGTGCAAAGTCATAGTCGTGACCATTTTTTTCATGGGCCAGGTGGCCTCGTAGATGCCTAGCAGGATGGCGAAGATGCCGAATGTGCTTCGGACACACAAAAAACAGCCAGTGAATGGGCTCGCCCTGGGCCCCAACCCGAAGGATGCAAAGAAATAGGCCGTTCGGTACCATAGCTCGCTTTTATAGTGCAAAGTCATAGCCGTGACCATTTTTTCATGGGCTGGGTGGCCTCATAGATGCCTAGTAGGATGGCAAAGATGTCGGACGTGCTTTGGACTCAAAAAAACAGCCATTGAAAGGGCTCACCCTGGCCCCAGCCCTAAGGATGCGCAGAAATAGGCCGTTCGGTACCGTAGCTCGCTTTTTTAGTGCAAAGTCATAGTCGTGACCGTTTTTTCGTGGGTCGGGCAGCCTCGTAGATGCCTAGCGGGTGTCGGACGGCAAAACGCCGGGAAGTATTTTCGGGGAATTAGGAGCTCGGACGGAAAAAGATTTTGAAATGACTTGAGCTCAACGACGAAAAAGATTTTGAAAATGATTTTTGGCGAGTGATTTGTTTCGGTAATTTTTTGGGATGTTACAGTTCGGTACCGTAGCTCACTTTTTTAGCGCAAAGTCATAGCCGTGACCATTTTTTCATGGGCCGGGCAGCCTAGTAGATGCCTAGCAGGATGGCGAAGATGCCGGACATGCTTGGGACGCAAAAAAAAAACAGCCATTGAAAGGGCTCGCCTTTGGCCCCAGCCTGAATGATGCGTAGAAATAGGCCGTTCCGTACCGTAGCTTGCTTTTTTAGTGCAAAGTCATAGTCGTGACCGTTTGTTTCAGGGGCCGGGCGGCCTCGTAGATGCTTAGCGGGATGGCGAAGATGCCGGATGTGCTTTGGATGCAAAAAAAATAGCCATTGAAAGGGCTGGCCCTAGGCCCCAGCCCGAAGGATGCGCAGAAATAGGCCGTTCGGTACCGTAGCTCGCTTTTTTAGTGCAAAGTCATAGTCGTGACCGTTTTTTCATGGGTCGGGCAGCCTCGTAGATGCCTAGCAGGATGGTGAAGATGCCGGATGTGCTTCAGACGCAAAAAAAAAACAGACATTGAAAGGGCTCGCCCTAGGCCCCAGCCCGAAGGATGCGCAGAAATAGGCCGTTCGGTACCGTAGCTCGCTTTTTTGGTGCAAAGTCATAGCCGTGACCATTTTTTTCATGGATCATGTGGCCTCGTAGATGCCTAGCGGGATGGTGAAGATGCCGGACGTGCTTTGGATGCAAAAAAACAGCTAGTGAATGGGCTCGCCCTGGGCCCCAACTCGAAGGATGCAAAGAAATAGACCGTTCGGTACCATAGCTCGCTTTTTTAGTGCAAAGTCATAGTCGTGACCGTTTTTTTATGGGCCGGGCAGCCTCGTAGATGGCTATCGGGATGGTAAAGATGCCAGATGTGCTTCGAACACAAAAAAACAGCCATTGAAAGGGCTCGCCCTGGCCCCAGCCCGAAGGATGCGCAGAAATAGGCCGTTCGGTACCGTAGCTCGCTTTTTTAGTGCAAAGTCATAGCCGTGACTATTTTTTTCGTGGGTCAGGTGGCCTCGTAGATGCCTATCAGGATGGTGAAGATGCTGGATGTGCTTCGGACGCAAAAAAAAATGGCCGTTGAAAGGGCTCGCCCTGGGGCCCGAAGGATGCGCAGAAATAGGTCGTTCGGTACCGTAGCTCGCTTTTTTATTGCAAAGTCATAGCCGTGATAGTTTTTTTCGTGGGCCGAGCAGCCTCGTAGATGCCTAGCGGGATGGAGAAGATGCCGAACATGCTTCGGACACAAAAAAAATGGCCATTAAAAGGGCTCACCCTAGGCCCCAGCCCGAAGGATGCGCAGAAATAGGCCATTCGGTACCGTAACTCGTTTTTTTAGTGCAAAGTCATATCCGTGACAATTTTTTCATGAGCCAGGTGGCTTTGTAGATGCCTAGCGGGATGGCGAAGATGCTAGACGTGCTTCGGACGCAAAGAAATGGCCATTGAAAGGGCTCGCCCAGGGCCCCAGCCCGAAGGATGCGCAGAAATAGGCCGTTCGGTACCGTAGCTCGCTTGTTTAGTGCAAAGTCATAGCCGTGACCTTTTTTCGTGTGCCGGGCAGCCTTGTAGATGCCTAGTGGGATGACGAAGATGCGAACATGCTTCAGACCCAAAAAAACAGCCATCGAAAGGGCTCGCCCTGGGCCCCAGCCCGAATGATGCGTAGAAATAGGTCGTTCGGTACCGTAGCTTGATTTTTTAGTGCAAAGTCATAGCCGTGACCATTTTTTACATGGGCCGGGTGGCCTTGTAGATGCCTAGAGGGATGGCAAAGATGCCGGACGTGCTTCGAACGCAAAAAAATAGCCATTGAAAGGGCTCGCCCTGGGCCCCAGCCCGAAGGATGCGCAGAAATAGGCCGATCGGTACCTTAGCTCGCTTGTTTAGTGCAAAGTCATAGCCGTGACCATTTTTTTTCTTAGGCTGGGTGGCCTCGTAGATGCCTAGCGGGATAGCGAAGATGCCGAATATGCTTCGGACACAAAAAACGACCATTGGAAGGGCTCGCCCTGAGCCCCAGCCCGAAGGATACACAGAAATAGGCCGTTCGGTACCGTAGCTCGCTTTTTTAGTGTAAAGTCATAGCCGTGACTGTTTTTTTCATGGGCCGGGTGGCCTTGTAGATACCTAGCGGGATGGCGAAGATGCCAGATATGCTTCGGATGCAAAAGAAATAGCCATTGAAAGGGCTCGCGCCGGGCCTCAGCCCGAAGGATGCGCAGAAATAGGCCGTTCAGTACCGTTGCTCGCTTTTTTAGTGCAAAGTCATAGCTGTGACCATTTTTTCCGTGGGCTGAGCGGCCTCGTAGATGCCTAGCACGATGGCGAAGATGCTGGATGTGCTTCAGACATAAAAAAACAGCCATTAAAAGGGCTCGCCCCAGGCCCCAGCCAGAAGGATGCGCAGAAATAGGCCATTCAGTACCGTAGCTCGCTTTTTCAGTGCAAAGTCATAGCCGTGACCATTTTTTCTTGAGCCAGGTGGCTTGTAGATGCCTAGCGGGATGGCAAAGATGTCACATGTGCTTCGGGTGTTGAAAAAAACAGCCATTGAAAGGGCTCGCCCTAGGCCCCAGCCCGAAGGATGCGCAGAAATAGGCCGTTTGGTACCGTAGCTCGCTTTTTAAGTGCAAAGTCATAGCCGTGACCATTAATTTCATGGGCCGGGTGGCCTCGTAGATGCCTAGCAGGATGAAGAAGATGCTGGATGTGCTTTAGACCCAAAAAACGGCCATTGAAAGGGCTTGCCCTGGGCCCCAGCCCGAAGGATGCGCAGAAATAGGTCGTTCGGTACCGTAGCTCGCTTTTTTAGTGCAAAGTCAGAGCCGCGACCATTTTTTTCATGGGCTAGGCGGCCTCATAGATGCCTAGTAGGATGGCGAAGATGCCAGACGTGCTTTGGACGCAAAAAAAAATGGCCATTGACAGGGCTCGTCCTGGGCCCCAGACCGAAGGATGCACAGAAATGGGTCATTCGGTACCGTAGCTCGTTTTTTTAGTGCAAAGTCATAGCTGTGACCATTTTTTCATGGGCCTGGCAGCCTCGTAGATGCCTAGTGGGATGGTGAAGATGCCAAATGTGCTTCAGACGCAAAAAAGCAGCCATTAAAAGGGCTCGCCCTGGCCCCAGCCCGAATGATACGCAGAAATAGGTCGTTCGGTACCATAGCTCGCTTTTTTAGTGCAACGTCATGGCCATGACCATTTTTTTGTGGGCCAGGTGGCTCGTAGATGCCTAGCGGGATGGCGAAGATGTCGGACGTGCTTCGAGTGCAAAAAAAAATGGCCATTGAAAGGGCTCGCCCTAGGCACCAGCCCGAAGGATGCGCAGAAATAGGTCGTTCGGTACTGTAGCTCTTTTTTTTAGTGCAAAGTCACAGCCGTGACCATTTATTTCATGGGCCGGGCAGCCTCATAGATGCCTAGTGGGATGGTGAAGATGCCGGATGTGCTTCGGACACAAAAAAAATGGCCATTGAAAGGGCTCGCCCTGGCCCCAGCCCGAAGGATGCGCAGAAATAGGCCGTTCGGTACCGTAGCTCGCTTTTTCAGTGCAAAGTCATAGCTGTGACCATTTTTTTCATGGGCTGGGCAGCCTCGCAGATGCCTAGATGGATGGCGAAGATGTCAGATGTGCTTCAGGTGCAAAAAAACGGCCATTGAAAGGGCTCGCCCTAGGCCCCAGCCCGAAGGATGCGCAGAAATAGGCCATTCGGTACCGTAGCTCGCTTTTTTAGTGCAAGGTCATAGCCTTGACCATTTTTTCATGGGCTGGGCAGCCTTGTAGATGCCTAGCGGGATGGCGAAGATGCCGGACATGCTTCAGACACAAAAAACGGCCATTGAAAGGGCTCGCTCTAGGCCCCAGCCCGAAGGATGCGAAGAAATAGGCCGTTCGGTACAGTAGCTCGCTTTTTTAGTGCAAAATCATAGGTGTGACCATTTTTTTCGTAGGCTGGGCAGCCTTGTAGATGCCTAGTGGGATGGTGAAGATGCTGGATGTGCTTCGGATGCAAAAAAAACGGCCATTGAAAGGGGTCGCCCTAGGCCCGAGCCCGAAGGATGCGCAGAAATAGACCGTTCGGTACCGTAGCTCGCTTTTTTAGTGCAAAGTCATAGCCGTGATCGTTTTTTTCATGGGCCGGGTGGCCTCATAGATGCCTAGTGGGATGGCAAAGATGCCGGACGTGCTTCGGATGGAAAAAAATGGACATTGAAAGGGCTCGCCCTGGGCCCCAGCCCGAAGGATGCGCAGAAATAGGCCGTTCGGTACCTTAGCTCGCTTTCTTAGTGCAAAGTCATAGCCGTGACCGTTGTTTTCATAGGCCAGGCAGCCTTGTAGATGCCTAGCGGGATGGCGAAGATGCCATACATGCTTCGGACGCAAAAAAAAAAATCGCCATTGAAAACGCTCGCCCTAGGCCCCATCCCGAAGGATGCGCAGAAATAGGTTGTTCTGTACCTTAGCTCGCTTGTTTAGTGCAAAGTCATAGCCGTGACCATTTCTTTCGTGGGCTGGGCAGCCTCGTAGATGCCTAGCGGGATGGCGAAGATGCTGGACACGCTTCGGACGCAAGAAAACGGCCATGGAAAGGGCTCGCCCTGAGCCCTAGCCCGAAGGATGCGCAGAAATAGGTCGTTCGGTACCGTAGCTCGCTTTTTTAGTGCAAAGTCATAGCCGTGACCATTTATTTCATGGGCCGGGTGGCCTCGTAGATGCCTAGTAGGATGCCAAAGATGCCGGACATGCTTTTGGACGCAAAAAATGGCCATTGAAAGGGCTCGCCCTGTGCCCCAGCCCGAAGGATGCGCAAAAATAGGCCGTTCGTTACCGTAGGTCGCTTTTTCAGTGCAAAGTCATAGCCGTGACCATTTTTCGTGGGCCGGGTGGCCTCGTAGATGCCTAGCAGGATGGCAAAGATGTCGGACGTGCTTCGGGTGCAAAAAAACGGCCATTCGAAGGGTTCGCCCTAGGCCCCAGCCCGAAGGATGCGCAGAAATAGGTCGTTCGGTACCGTAGCTCGCTTTTTTAGTGCAAAGTCATAGCCGTGACCATTTTTTCATGGGCCGGTGGCCTTGTAGATGCCAAGCGGGCTAGCGAAGATGCTGGATGTGCTTCAGACACAAAAAAACAGCCATTGAAAAATCTCGCCCTAGGCCCCAGCCCGAAGGATGCGCAGAAATAGGCCATTCGGTACTGTAGCTTGCTTTTTTAGTTTAAAATCATAGGTGTGACCAGTTTTTTCATAGGATGGGTAGCCTCGTAGATGCCTAGTAGGATGGTGAAGATGCTGGACGTGCTTTAGACACACAAAAACGGCCATTGAAAGGGCTCGCTATTGACGCTCCTTAGAGCGCCAATTTACGTACCGCAAGTGCACGGATCGTGTAGCTTTTCCCTTAGAGTATTCCCCCAAGGTTTATCAATCTACGGAACAAGTGTATTACTATGCTTAACTAAGCACTAATGATGTTGGTGAAAGATCTATATTGAGTGATTGAGTGTGAAATAGATCTAATCTAACCAATCTAATCTAATCTAGACTAGTGAGCAATGATAGGTGTGTGCACAAGATATGAAGAGCATTTGTCCATAGGGTCTAAGATCACTAAAGATGTAATCGCCGCGCAACGAAGAACGGATCTAATCTACCAAAGGTGTGTTCCAAGATCAAAACCTTTCCCTCCCGCATACTGTCATTACACGAGGATAATCGGTAACGAACAACAAGAACACAATAGTTGATGTAATCTAAGTAAATCATGCCAGAGCAAAGCAAACCCAAAGACAAGTCGCGACCTATTAATCATCAAGGTATCACCAACAAGAATCATGGTAGATCAATCTCATAAAGGATTCGGCAATTACAACTCAAGATCTCCTTACAACCCCATGAGCAAATGAGGACTTTACCCCATGAAGCTAGGCGAAGCGTAGTCGATCATAGTGACAAAATCTCCGGCAAGGGATGGATCCCTTGCTGTCCTCCAACTTGCAGCGGCGCCGAGGGACAATGAGGCCTCTGGTGTCGCCTTTCTCTTGTGTCTAACTCGAATGGATCTCTGGAAATCGTCTCTGGATGCTCTCCCTGGATGCTCTCTGCGATCCTCTCTCTTTGACGGCGGCTTCGGGGTATATATAGGCGGTTCTGGTCGGTGGTTTTGGTAAAACACAGGATAGAGTTGACGAATACTTCGCGCTGAAGAGAACTGAGGCCGATTGTGCTCCGAAACGGGCTAGGCCGGCCGGCCTAAAGGGCTGCAGGCCGACCGGCCTGGGCTCTTTCTGGCCCCTTTCGGCTCCATCTTTCGAGTGCGGGCTCTTCTCTTTATTTCTCATCTTAGCCCAGTTGTGACCCTGCGTCAAAACATCTCCGAAAATGTCCAATTTCCTGCCAAAATGCAACATGCTCCAAAATCCAAGACAAAATCAAAAACGGTCAAGTTCGGGTGCCAAGTGGCGGGTTAGTACATGAATCATCCCGAAGAATTTACCAAAACCTCTCCTAATTGTATAATAAAATGGATACTTAAGGAGCGTCAACATTCCCCCATGCTTAGCTTTTGCTCATCCTCGAGCAAATCAAATCATCAAGTCCTTCCATGGGTTGCTCGAGAGTTCTCAAACTGCAAAATTTACTTATGCAAACAAGTCTAACAATATTTCTTCAAACAAAGGTCAGAGGAGCAGCGAGGGTAATCATATCATGGGCGTTTAAAAACTCATCCAATATTACTCCACGACTCTTACCCTTAGCCGTCAACTTGAATATTGACAACACTTGCTTTTCTTGCCATCCTTGGAGGTGTTTTATTTTTTTAGTTTTCAGAAGCAAATTACCCTGCAACAAAGGTTAGACCAAAAATTCTTGCACAAGTCCTTTCATGTCTCTTGATATGTGGCTATCCTATTATTATTTGCAAACTCTCATCTCCCAAAAGTCTTTCAAGTATAAAGTGGGGCTATAGGTGAGGCTAGCAAAGTATATACATATATTGTCAAATTAAGAAAACCTTCTAATGATTGCTTACCTTCCGAGCCAATGATCATGAGAGTTTCTCCATAATGTAAGGGTTCAAGGGTAAGAAGATTTAGAATGGTGGACATGTGCAAAGGCATACAAAAAGATTGACTTCAAGGCACAAGCATCGTCCTCGTTGTCGGATTGCACATGGTTGGAATTGAGGATAATGTTCTCAAACAACAAGGTGATATCTCTTTGCACTTCTCTAACCATAGAATCCCTTCATTTATTCTTTTCTTCTCTTCTCATACACACATTTTTTCTTTCTTTCTTTCTCCCGAATTTTCTTTCTCTTTTCCGAACCTTTTCATAGGACACTTTCTATAAAACATAGATAGGCAATTCTCCGAAGTGTCTCCCTGAATTTTTGGAGACCGAGCCGAGGCCAGAGGGGCCTAGGCCGGCCGGCCTGGGGCTTTCCCAGGTCGGATTCGGTCCGTCTTTCCAGTACTCCTTCCTTTCTTCATCCCAAAATTATTTTTTATACAACTCATGCGCAGGAACAGAACATATCCTCATAATTGGGTTGTGGTCAAGGAAAAGGATAATAAACAAGATAATCTCGCGTTCGGATTTTGGAATCCGGTAGATCTCATGAGTTATTCAATGACGAATTCTCATTACTGAATATTGACGGGGCTAGCAATTCAGAGATGAAAAATATGGATATGATCATTGCTCGAAATTAAAACTCCCAAGAGAAAGAAATCCTAACTCAACTCAATGCACATCCAATGCTTATGGTGGAACGAATATAGCTTGTGGATGATAGGATTTTTACTCTCGACTTGTCAAGGACTTGATCAACCTTATATTTGTAGGGGTTTTATTATTTTTATGAAATTAAAGTCCTCCAAATCATGCCTTACTCGCAAGCGTAATCAAAACCAAGCGCTAAATCAAAGCTCAAGTGTGGGTATTAACATGGACGAATAATTTACTAAGCTCCACAAATAAGAATTAATTTTCATGACAACGCTCGTGAACAATTGCTTTAAAGAAAATAAAGTAAACTGAATGCATAAATAAAATTGCACGATCCAACAATTTAACAAAAAAACAAAGACTCTTTTTATTTTGTTTTCATGACTCAACACTAATTTAAGACTCACTCTCACACATGCGAAAAATAAAGCACACAACGCTAGATTATGACTCTCACACATGCGACTATGACTCTCACACATGCGAAATTAAAGACACACACACGACGAACTTTTGACTAAACAAAGACTAACAAACTTCAATCTACGAGCTGTCACACCTCTCCCCCATGCTTAGATTATGCGGCGCCCTCGTCGCAATGATATAAATAACGGGTGTGACGCTCGTCGGTGTTCTCAATGGCACCTAGGGCAATTGCATCTAGGGCGCCCTCCTCCTCCTTGCTTTTGTAGATCTCCGACCATCCCGAACAACTTCCTTATGTTGCGGAGAAGGAAGTTGTAATCTCTTTCGGCCATGCGTTCGATGTTGTCCATCCTTCGATCCATTGCCACGAGTTGATCGTGACACCTATCGATGGTGGCACAGAGATCCGCGATTTCATTGCAGCACTTGAAACAGCACCCGGAGTGATAGCCACCGTGGTTGGGGCTGTCGTCCTCGGGCTTGTCGTCGTCCTTCTTCTCCTTGCCGCTGTCACCTCCAGAGGGGTCGTCATCTTCTCTTCTCTCCTCTTCGGCCCACCCCGGCCAATCATCATCGTAGTCACGACCGGTGGCGCCCCATGAACCGGGGCTCATGTAGCTCTCCAAATCGATGTCCCCTGCATAGTCCTTCGGCTCCGGGGTGTGCTCGATGTAGTTTTTCCTTTTAACTCCGAGAAGGCGCAAGAAATGCCTAGGTGCGGGTGGCTCTTTGTCTTGTCGCTTCTCGCCCTCGTCTTCGTCGCTGATGACGACGACCACCCTTTGGGCTTGAGCTAGCTTCTCCTTGCACCACAGAGGGCCCTTCCCTCCGACGCTCATCCGTGCTTGGGTATTGAATTTCTTCGGAGGGGCCTTCGCTTCACATCGCTTTGCTTCAACAAGGAGGAGCGGCGCACCGGTTGCCAAGATGGGACTAGGCATCCGCTGGTTTGGCGTGGGGGTATCAGGCGCCATGCCCCCCTCCTTGATCTCCATTACTGCAATCATGGCTCTTGTGCTCGCTGGAACGGACATTGTCGATGTCTCTCACGAGGTGGTGGTGTAGATTGAAAAGTATGAGAGAATAGATCTAAACCGTGCTTCTATTTATGTCCTGAAAAGACTTGGACGAGAAGTCTAATATCTCTGCGCTTTTGGCAAGCGAAATCTATAAGGCACGGGTTTAAAATTTTCTTATCTCGTACCTACCAAAAATCGAGACCTAAACGTGTACGAGGGGGCTCAGGCCGGCCGGCCTAGGGGTGTTGGGCCGGCCGGCCCAGGGGATTTTTCGGCCCCCCTGGACTCCAGCTTTTTCCGAGGTGCCCACCAATAAATTATGAGCCTATGTTTTACTCAAAGTTCGTCCAGAATAAAAAGAAAACTACGAAAATAAAATCTAAAAGAGAATATTTACAAACTTACCTTGCTTAACGTTGTTAGGCTTGATGTTCCGGTTCTTCATCCATGGTGTATATGTCGATGTAATGAAGGGGCACGACGTCGGGCTCCAAGAATACCTTTAGTCGTTGTCCGTTCACCACATATTGGTAGCCTTTCACATCCATTATTGTCACCGCTCCCGTAGGTGAAACCGAGTGTACGACGTATGGTCCATCCCATTTGCTTTGTAATTTTCCTTTGCCAAAAAGTTTGAATCTTGAATTGTAGAGTAGGACCTTGTCTCCTTCCTTCAATTCCTTGTTTTGTAATCGCTTGTCGTACCATCTCTTCATCCTTTCTTTGTAAATTGTTGCACTATTGTACGCTTTCAATCTTAACTCCTCAAATTCGCTTATTTGGATTCTCCTTTTAATTCCAGCGGCTTCCGCATCAAAGTTCATCTCCTTCATCGCCCAATACGCCTTATGTTCTAGCTCAACCGGCAAGTGGCATATTTTTCCATAAACAAATTGATAAGGAGTCATACCAATCGGGGTTTTGTGTGTCGTACGATATGCCCATAGTGCCTCATCTAGTCTCTTCGACCAATCTTTTCCTCCTTTTATCACGGTCTTCTTTAAAATATCCTTCAATTGCTTGTTCGAAGTTTCTGCTTGTCCGTTTGTTTGGGGGTGATAAGCCGTGGACACTCTATGTTCAATTCCCAATTTCTTCAAGCATTTACCAAAGTCTTTGCCCGTGAAGTGTGTTCCTCCATCGCTTATCAAGATTCTCGTGCCGCCATATCGAGGGAAGATTACCGATTTAATCATGTGCGTAGACTCCTCAGTTGATGCCTTCCGACATGGCATAGCTTCAACCCACTTTGAAACATAGTCCACCATCACTAATATGTGCTCAAACCCATGCGAGTTCACGAATGGTCCCATGAAATCGATTCCCCAAACATCAAATAGATCTATTTGCAAATTGTAGTTCAACGGCATGGCATTCCTTTACAAGATATTCCCCGTCCTCTGGCATTCCGGACAAGTCGAAACGAATCTTTTCGCATCTTCATGCATCTCGGGCCAATAGAATCCACTAGCCCATACCTTAGCTTGAGTTCTAAAGTACCCATAATGTCCTCCATATCCCGATGAGTGACACTTTCTTAGAACTTCTTCATGTTCCTCCCTCGGTATGCATCTTCTTAGGACTCCATCTTCTCCATATCTATATAAGTATGGTGGATCCCAATAGTATTTTCTTCTTTCCGCGGCCACTCTTTTCTTTGCATTCTTTTCCAAGTGATCTAAGGGCATCCCTTTTATTGCCCTTATTATATCATTCATCCAACCATCTTTGTCGAGAATTCTATATAGGTGATCATCTCTCATTTGGTCCTCGATAGGTTCTTTTCCATCATCTCCATGGTTCATCCTTGATAGGTGGTCGGCCACAACATTCTCTGCCCCTTTCTTGTCTCTTATCTCCACATCGAATTCTTGTAGCAATAGGATCCATCGAATCAAGCGCGGCTTAGCATCTTTCTTGGACAAGAGATATTTGATTGCCGCGTGGTCGGTATAAACTATCACCTTTGAATTTACTATATATGATCTGAATTTTTCGAAGGCGAATACCACGGCAAGCAATTCTTTCTCCGTTGTTGCATAATTAACTTGGGCTTCATTGAGAGTCTTGCTTGCGTAGTAGATAGCATTTACCTTCCCCTCTTTTCTTTGTCCAAGAATGGCTCCTACGGCGTAGTCGCTTGCATCACACATGATTTCAAAAGGTAGATTCCAATCCGGAGGTTGCATGATAGGAGCACTTATGAGGGATTGCTTGAGTGTTTGAAAGGCGTGAAGACAATCACTATCGAAGATGTATTCCACATCTTTTTGGAGAAGTTGTGTCAATGGCTTGGTGATTTTTGAAAAATCCTTTATGAACCTCCTATAGAATCCGGCATGACCGAGGAAGCTCCTCAGGGATTTGATATCCGTAGGTGGTGGCAATTTCTCCACGGTTTCTATCTTTGCTTTGTCCACCTCTATCCCTCTCTTGGAGATAACATGATCGAGGACAATTCCTTCTTTCACCATGAAATGACACTTCTCCCAATTGAGCACAAGATCAACCTCTCCACATCTTTTAAGAACTTTCTCTAAATTTACCAAGCAATTTTCAAAGCTAGTACCATGCACCGAGAAATCATCCATGAATACCTCCATAATCTCTTCTATGAAATCTGAAAATATAGCCATCATGCACCTTTGAAAAGAAGCGGACGCATTGCACAATCCAAAAGGCATCCTCCGATATGCAAAAGTTCCATACGGGCAAGTAAATGTGGTCTTATGTTGATCATCCGGATGAATAGGTATTTGGAAGAATCCCGAGTATCCATCAAGGTAACAAAATTGTGAATGCTTTGCCAACCTTTCTAGCATCTCGTCAATGAATGGTAGTGGAAAATGATCCTTCCTCGTTGCCTTATTCAATTTTCTATAATCGATGCACAACCTCCATCCCGTGATGGTTCTTGGCGGTATCAATTGTTCCTTCTCATTTTTCACAACCGTGAGACCTCCTTTCTTTGGAACACAATGCACGGGGCTTACCCATTCACTATGTGGCACGGGGTATATTATTCCGGCATTCAACAATTTGATAACCTCCTTCTTCACCACATCATGCATAGCATGGCTCAACCTTTTTTGATGCTCTACCACCGGCTTGTATTGTTCCTCGAGTTGTATACGATGTGTGCAAAATGCGGGGCTAATACCTTTCAAGTCGTTAATCGAGTAGCCGATCACCTTTTTGTGCTTCTTCAATAAATTCAGCAACTTCTCCGTCTCTTTCGGGCTCAATTCGTCGCTAACAATCACCGGGAAAGTCTTGCCATCTCCCAAGAATTCATATTTCAATCCCTTGGGGAGCGGCTTCATCTCAACATCGGGCGCACCATCCTCTTCTTGATCTAACTCTCCAATGTCTTCAAATTTTTCTTCCTCCAAATTCCCATGTTGGGGCTTCAACTCTTCCATTGTTTCCACTAGTTCTCCATCTTGATCATCTTGAGCGTCCCCATTCTCCAAAGCGCGTTGGAGAGGATCCCTGAAAGAATCAATGGAACGAATGCTCTCCACCCCTTCGTTATCAAGAGGTAGAAGTGAAGCAAAAGACGGTTTTGAATGAAATTCGAAAGTGTGCTTCTCTCCATCTAGATCGAAAGTGACAATCCCTTTTCCAACATCTAGAACAGCATTTACTAATTTGAGAAAGGGTTTTCCAAGGATTATGCTTTCATGTTCATCATCACTAGCATTAATAACAAAAAAGTTAGTAGGAATTTTTTTACCTGCTATGGCAACATTTAGATTTCTAAGCGCTCCTAGCGGTTTGATTAATCTACCATCTCCCATGATCAATTTAATGATTGTAGCATCTAGGTTCGGTGTTTCGTTAAAAAGCTCAACATAAACTTTGGAACTCATCACACTAACATGGGCGCCAACGTCACATAGAACATTGCAACATTTTACTACGTCTATCATGCAATCAATACGAGGTGTGGGTGATGGATTACCTTCGCCCTGATTGCTTCCAATCGCATATACTTGGGCTATGTGCGCGTAGGGTGACGACTCCGATTTCACTCCCATGATCCTTTTGACCTCCAGCACTTTGTCCAGGTCAATCTCTTCCTCTTTTTCTTCAAAAAGTTTCCGAATAATATCACCGGCTGATTCATTGCCAAATGTATATCCCGTATGATTATCCGGCAGAAAGTCCTCCGCTATCACCTTTGCCATTCCTCGTTGATTTGGATGCGGTCTTGCTTTGTCGAACAATCTTCCGAAGTCAATTGGTATCCAATCCATTTGCTCGAATTCCCTTAGCGATTTGGTGGTGCCCATGGTTCTTCCTTTCTTTTTCGGGTCATCTTTCGTTGCACTCCGGATCGATGCTTCTTCATCGTGGTTTGTCTCTATGACTTTCCCATGCTTCGGTTGTTCTTCCCTCACTTCCGATGTCTCTTTTCTAAAAATTCCAGCAAGCACCCGCACTTGAGATTCTTCCTCGGAGCTTGCCGAATATCGTTTTTTCCAATCTCTTCGCATGGCCGCACCCTTGCTTATTTTTTGTAGGAGTTGGGCGGCTTCTGTGAGTGTATTCTCCATGAGATCTCCTCCTGCACACATTTGAACAAATTGCATGCACTCGAGGGTTAGGGAAAAATAAAAGGTATGCAAGAGTACTTTATCGGAAAATCCGAGCTTCGGTCCTTGTTCAATCAATCCATTGAATCTATCCCATGCTTGATCTATCCCTTCTTTTTCTCCTTGCACGAAGTTGATCACTTGCTTCTGAATATATTGAACCTTGCTTAACGGAAAGAACCGCTCGCAAAATTTCTTCATCAAGTCATCCCAATTTCCTTTTACCCCGAAGGATGCAAGTGCAAACCATGTTCTCGCTTCTTCCGCAAGTGAGTATGGGAAAAGATTTCATCTAAACCAAGCTAGCGGAACTCCGTCTTGTTGTACCGTGTTGCATAGCATTGTGAACCACTTGATATGTCTATATGGGTTGTCCGTCTCATCTCCTCTAAAGGGGTTTGCCGCCGCCATCTTGGTGATTTGAGGCTTGATCTCGTACTCGGTGGCTCGCAACACCGAATCTGATTTTTGCATGTCGAAGTCCTCCGATCGCGGGCTTGCATAATCCCTTAGTGATTTTTCTCCTTCCTCCACGTGTTGAATGAGATGGGGCATCTAGACAATCAAAACAAAAAAACAAAAATTTTCTAGGGAAAAGGTTAGGTGTTAGTAACCAACAAAATTAATACAAAGTTAAACGTAGCAAAATTGCTTGTTCCCCGGCAACGGCGCCAGAAAAGCTTGTTGACGCTCCTTAGAGCGCTAATTTACGTACCGCAAGCGCACAGATCGTCTAGTTTTTCCCTTAGAGTATTCCCCCAAGGTTTATCAATCCACGGAACAAGTGTATTACTATGCTTAACTAAGCACTAATGACGTTGGTGAAAGATCTATATTGAGTGATTGAGTGTGAAATAGATCTAATCTAACCAATCTAATCTAATCTAGACTAGTGAGCAATGATAGGTGTGTGCACAAAATATGAAGAGCATTTGTCCATAGGGTCTAGGATCACTAAAGATGTAATCGCCGAGCAACGAAGAACGGATCTAATCTACTAAAGGTGTGTTACAAGATCAAAACTTTTCCCTCCCGCATACTGTCACTACACGAGGATAATCGGTAACGAACAACAAGAACACGATAGTTGATGTAATCTAAGTAAATCATGCAAGAGCAAAGCAAACCCAAAGCCAAGTCGCGACCTATTAATCATCAAGGTTTCACCAACAAGAATCATGGTAGATCAATCTCATAAAGGATTCGGCAATTACAACTCAAGATCTCCTTGCAACCCCATGAACAAATGAGGACTTTACACCATGAAACTAGGCGAAGCGTAGTCGATCATGGTGACGAAATCTCCGGCAAGGGATGGATCCCTTGCTGTCCTCCAACTTGCAGTGGCGCCGAGGGATGATGAGGCCTCCGGTGTCGCCTTTCTCTTGTGTCTAACTCGAATGGATCTCTGGAAATTGTCTCTGGATGCTCTCCCTGGATGCTCTCTGCGATCCTCTCTCTTTTACGGCGGCTTCGGGGTATATATTGGCAGTTCTGGTCGGTGGTTTTGGTAAAACACAGGCTAGGGTTGACGAATACTTTGCGCTGAAAAAAACTGAGGCCGATTAGGCTCCGAAACGGGCTAGGCCGGCCGGCCTAAAGGGCTCCAGGCCGGCTGGCCTGGGCTCTTTCTGGCCCCTTTCGGCTCCATCTTTCGCGTGCGGGCTCTTGTCTTTATTCCTCATCTTAGCCCCGTTGTGACCCTGCGGCAAAACATCTCCGAAAATGTCCAATTTCCTGCCAAAATGCAACATGCTCCAAAATCCAAGACAAAATCGAAAACGGTCAAGTTCGGGTGCCAAGTGGTGGGTTTGTACATGAATCATCCCGAAGAATCCTCCTAATTGTATAATAAAATGGGTACTTAAGGAGCGCCAACACTCGCCCTGGGCCCCAGCCCGAAGGATGCGCAGAAATAGGCTGTTCGGTACCGTAGCTCACTTTTTTAGTGCAAAGTCATAGCCGTGACTGTTTATTCCATGGGCTGGGTGGCCTCGTAGATGCCTAGCAGGATGGCGAAGATGCTGGATGTGCTTCGGACGCAAAAAAACGGCCATTGAAAGGGCTCGCCCTGGGCCCCAGCCTGAAGGAAGCGCAGAAATAGGCCTTTCGGTACCGTAGCTCGCTTTTTTTAGTGCAAAGTCATAGCCGTGACCATTTTTTTCATGGGCCGGGCATCCTCGTAGATGCCTAGCGGGATAGCGAAGATGCCGGAGGTGCTTCGGATGCAAAAAAAAAATGTCCATTGAAAGGGCTTGCCCCAAGCCCCAGTCCGAAGGATGCGCAGAAATAGGCCGTTCGGTACCGTAGCTCGCTTTTTTAGTGCAAAGTCATAGCCATGACCATTTTTATGGGCCGTGTGGCCTTGTAGATGCCTAGCGGGATGGTGAAGATGTCGGACGTGCTTTGGACGCAAAAAAACGACCATTGAATGGGCTCGCCCTGGCCCCAGCCCGAAGGATGCACAGAAATAGGTCGTTCGGTACCGTAGCTCGCTTTTTTAGTGCACAGTCATAGCCGTGGCCATTTTTTCGTGGCCCCGGCAGCCTCGTAGATGCCTAGCGGAATGGCAAAGATGCCGGACATGCTTTGGATGCAAAAAAAATAGCCATTGAAAGGGCTCGCCCTGGGCCCCAGCCCGAAGGATGCGCAGAAATAGGTTGTTCGGTACCTTAGCTCATTTTTTTAGTGCAAAGTCATAGCCGTGGCAGTTTTTTTCATTCACCAGGTGGCCTCGTAGATGCCTAGCGGGATGGCGTAGATGCCAGACATGCTTCCGATGCAACAAAAAAAAAGGCCATTGAAAGGGCTCGCCCTGGGCCCCAGCCCAAAGGATGCACAGAAATAGGCCGTTCGGTACCGTAGCTCGCTTTTTTAGTGCAAAGTCATAGCTGTGACCATTTTTTTGTGGGCCGGGTGGCCTCGTTGATGCCTAGCAGGATGGCAAAGATGCTGGACGTGCTTCGGACGCAAAAAAAACGGCCATTGAAAGGGCTCGCCCTGGGCCCCAGCCCGAAGGATGCGCAGAAATAGGCCGTTCGGGACCGTAGCTCGCTTGTTTAGTGCAAAGTCATAGCCGTGATCTTTTTTTCATGGGCCGGGTGTCCTTGTAGATGCCTAGCGGGATGGCAAAGATGCCGGATGTGCTTCGGATGCAAAAAAAAAAACGGCCATTGAAAGGGCTCGCCGTAGGCCCTAGCCCGAAGGATGCGCAGAAATAGGCCGTTCGGTACCGTAGCTCGCTTTTTTAGTGCAAAGTCATAGCCGTGACTGTTTTTTCATGGGCTGGGTGGCTTCGTTGATGCCTATAGGATGGTGAAGATGTCGGACATGCTTTGGACAGAAAAAAAAACGGCCATTGAAAGGGCTTGTCCTGGCCCCCAGCCTGAAGAATGAGCAAAAATATGTCGTTCGGTACCGTAGGTCGCTTTTTTAGTGCAAAGTCATAGCCGTGACCGTTTTTTCATGGGCCGGGTGGCCTCGTTGATGCCTAGTGGGATGGTGAAGATGTCAGACGTGCTTCGGACACACAAAAAAGGCCATTGAAAGGGCTCGCCCTGGGCCCCAGCCCGAAGGATGCGCAGAAATAGGCCATTCGGTACCGTAGCTCGCTTTTTTATTGCAAAGTCATAGCCGTGACCATTTTTTTCGTGGGCCGGGCAGCCTCGTAGATGCCTAGCGGGATGGCGAAGATGCCGGATGTGCTTTGGACACAAAAAAACGGCCATTGAAAGGGCTCGCCCTGGCCCCAGCCCGAAGGATGAGCAGAAATAGGCCGTTCGGTACCGTAGCTCGCTTTTTTAGTGCAAAGTCATAGCCATGACCGTTTATTTCGTGGGCCGGGCAGCCTCGTAGATGCCTAGCAAGATGGCGAAGATACTGGATGTGCTTCGGACGCAAAAAAAAACAGCCATTGAAAGGGCTCGCCCTGGGCCCCATCCCGAAGGATGCGCAGAAATAGGCCGTTTGGTACCGTAGCTCGCTTTTTTAGTGCAAAGTCATAGCCGTGACCGTTTATTTCATGGGTGTTGGAATTTACTAACGTTATCACTAGAAATAGATGTAGAACCTATCCCCGGCAACGGTGCCAGAAATACTTGTTGGAATTTACTAACGTCGTCACTAGAAATAGATGTAGAACCTATCTCCGTCAACGGCACCAGAAATTCCAGGGGGTATATCTTTTGACTATTGGTAATTCCGCAAGCGCACAGAATATACCGATGTAGCACTTCACCCGGGAGTATTCCAGGGTATTGTTATTTATATTTAGCCCAAGGGAAGCAAAAGCTAGGAAAGAGTAATAGAAGGGTGATCTTTATGTCTACTACAACTTAGCACCAACTAGTGTAAGGGGGTAACGAAGGTGTGATAGGAAGGGATGATGATGCAACAAGGTAAATGCAGCTCAAAATAGTTAGCGAGGTAAATCTATGTGGGGAGATATCGAGAGAGTATAGGATTCCTAAGTTACTTACTCTATCCTCATGAATCTAGTCCGATCATATGGTAGGACACACAAGTTGAGGTCACATGACAAGTATGCTAGGCAGCAGGTGAGAAGTGGGGAGTGAAACCGCCACTTAACAAGCCACTATTTTACTGGGGCCTTACCTTTTAAGAACTTGCCTATAAACACGTGGTGGATTACGAAGACTAGACAGGGCTGTCACCACCTGCTAGCTACCACAAACAATCCGTGCAGCAAGCGGCAACCACAGGCAAGATCGAGTCTAAGCACCACGCTTACACTTTCTCTCACTACTCTAGTTACATATGCATAGATCAACTAGAGCACCTCTTGCGAGACGATGATCGCATACAGGCGTGGATTCAGAAGAGAACCAGGGTTTGAGCAACAACTAGTATCAACAACCTATGAACGGCTATATCACAACAATTATAGACTAGAGAACTAGACTAAAGTTGTACTAAGTAAATAATAAATAAGTAATACTCAAATGTAGAAATTACTATATAAAGTATGAACTAGAGTAAAGTAGAGCAAGAATATATATGCATAAATGAATAGAGTCTTACAAGAGAAAAGATACAAGATTATACTAGAGAGTCTAGAAGACCAGCTCCAAAATCCCGAGCAAAGCTCACTACTCAACTCTAATCTCCCACACTAGAAATACCTACACTACTAAGATAAAGTGGAGCTACACTACTTGAAGCTTGCAACCATCATGAATGGAGAAGAGGGGGGTGACCCTCTATTTATAGTGGAGGTGGAGTAGGGGCTACTCCACTGCCACGTCATTGATCCGCGTGATCACCATTCTTCACCCTTGGATCAAACCGCCATTGGATGGACGAATCTGATTGAGCACGTGTTCCATGCTAACATGCAAGGTCGGTGGAGGAGTTTGGGCCAAGCTGGGTAGGTTGGTCGACCCCCATATTGGGCCCTGGGCCACTCCTTTCGTTCTGAAACTTGTCCCATGTGTCATAGAGCTGGAATGGAGGTTTTCTAGCCAAAGTGGTGAGGTCGGCCGACCTACCAAGTTGGGCTTAAACCCATCCCAACACCTTCTAGAATGTGTTCCCACAAGTTGGGCTTGATCCCCACATGTCATAGGGGGGTCGGCCGACCCCACTCCTTGCCCTGTGGGACCTCTGCTCTGCTCTAGGAGTTGGTCCACCAGTCAGTGACTTGATCAAGCAGGTGCAACTCATTGTTTCGTCCAGATTTGTTCCTTTGATCCATGTGATGCCTTGATGGACCAATGAGATTGCTTCTATGGATGTTGCATGGATTGGTGATGTGGTGGGTGACATGGCTTGACATGGCATGATGTGGCATGACACATAGACTCCATGTGTCAGGTCTAGTAAACCTTGCTCTTTATGTGTAAAATGTGTCATAAATGCCTTGTTTGCAAAGTCCTGCAGGAAAATACTCCAAGTACAAGTGGAACTAGTTATTGGGCAAAAATATGTCGTTTTTCCTTCCAAACCGAGGATATTGACAGTGTTTTGAGGGTATAAAATAGGGGTATTTTCACAGTCAACAAGATCCCCCAAGCTTAACCTTTGCTAGTCCCGAGCAAAGAATTAAGACTTAGTCTCAGTGGATCAGGAGTTGCTACTATGCTTTACATTTCCATAGTACTATGTGCACAACAAAAGACTTCTCTTTGAATGGAAAATTTAGCAATATTGAAAGACTCACCCTTGTTACCTTAGTCCTCCGTGGGGCGTATGGCTTTCTTCCTTGTCTTTGGTAGTAAGGGATAGACCACCTTTGACTTAAGCACTACTTTTCTCATTCCTCACAAGTTTCATGTTGGAGTGTTTTGCAAAAAAAAATTCAAAAGAAAACTTAATTTTCCTCAAATGGTGCTCTCTTGGTCACTCGGCTGGTGATGGTTTTCCTCACCAAGGCACATATAAAGTTGCCTTCTCATCCTACATCTAAATGGCTTATGTGGAGTTCGGGTAGGGGAAGACTATGGCATACTTACTTTGCACATGTTGTAATGTCAAAGCTTGGATCCAAGGAGGGAAATGTCATGCTCTAAGATCAAGTTAGTGCAAGTGTGTGGAAAATGGTGAAGTAATGATACTCCTTTATTTGACTAGTGATCTCTCTTTCTAACTTAGCATTGTGAGACATGGCTATCTTTCTTTTCTTTTCTTTTCAAGAGCTTTTGCTCTCTTTTTTTCTTTATATACCATGGACTTGCACATGTCTACTTTTCTTTTTCTTTTTCTTTTGCATAGCCATTGTCTCTTTTATCAAATATATAACTAGAGAGATCATGAACTTTTGAAACATGAAGTATATTTACTTAGTGGAAAGGATGGATGGATGGCATGTTGTTGCTTACTTCCAGTGTAGAAGCAGCAGGTGAATATGTGGTGTGTACGTGCACTTGATCTAATGAGCAGAGTGGGCCGTACGGTAGAGTTACTAATGCAAAGGGAACCAAGGTTTTTTTCCCCGACCGGTTTACCCAAACCGGCGCCCAGCGGTTCCGGTTTACCGGACTGGTTTGACCGGTTACCGGTAGAAACCGGTCAAATTCAAATTTGAATTCAAAAAACTCAGTTCAACCGGTTCGTACCGGTATACCGACCGGTTAGACCGGTTTACCAGTCGGTTTGACCGGTTTACCGGCCGGTTTGACCGGTTTGTATTCAAATCCAAATTTAAAATTGCATGTGTAACCGGTTTGGACCGGTATACCGGCCGGTTAGACCGGTTTACCAGCCGGTTTGACCGGTTTACCGGCCGGTTTTACCGGTTTACCAAGTGGACCTTAATGGACCATCTCATTTTTTCTTTTTCTTTTTTGTTTTAACTTTAAATGCCCGAAAAGTATGTTAAACAAACGAATTTTTGAGAAAATTTGACACCATTAGATTCGTCGCACCTTGAAGTATTTTTAGGAATTTTTTTTGGGAATTTTCATTTTTTTGAATTCAAATTTGAATTTTGAATTTGGGCCAGTTTGGTACCGGCCCAAACCGGAACCGGACCGGACCGGTTTGACCGGTTAAGGTGAACCCTGAAGGTAACTGCTCCAAATTCACACGAGTCCCCAACAACAAGGCCACAAATCCCAATTCCAAAACCCTCTTTCTCCGTCCCGTCCCACCCCATCGCCGGCGATCTCCTTCGCCGCCAGTCATCGTAGCTGCAACAAACAAACTCTGGTAGCCGTGGCAAACGAACTTGCGGCAAAGCTCTTGCCGCCCTTTCATAAAAGAACTCTGAAAGCGGACTTTGAACCCTGCTGCCGCTTTCTTCCGCGGCACAACAGTCGCTCTCTTCCATGTCAGAACCACTATCAATGCCATCGTAGCTGCGACGAACGAACCCTGCGAGCTGCGGCAGACGAACTTGGGGCAAAGCCGCGTTGACATCAGCAGCAACCTCCTCTTCCATGTCGGAGCCACTATCAATGTCATCGTAGCTGCGACCGACAAACTCCGGTCGCTGGTTTTCAGCGTAGTCATGGCCATACTCCGGATCAGCATCAGTAGCAACCTCATCGCCGCTCTCTTCCACACAATCTTCTTCCTCGGTGCCGCTCTCTTCCACACAATCTTCTTCCTCGCTGCCACTCTCTTCCACCTCCGAACCTTCAATGCCGTCCTCCTCGCCACATTCCTCGCCGCAGTGGCATTCTTCCATGCGGCAACTGTCATCAATGCCGTCGTACTCGCGACGAACGGGCTCCGAGCTCCCCTCTTCTTCCATGTCAGTGTCAGTATCGCTGTCATCAAGTTGATGATCCTCACCAATCCAGAAATACAGTGGAGCAGGAACCTCGATGCCTGTGGCTTGCTCAACATTGTGGGTGGTGCACGTCCTGGCAGAGGGTACAGTGTCATCATCAGATTCGTCAATGTCGTCGTACGAGCGGCCAGGGAATGCTGGTTCTTTCCTTCTGTTGTCGTCGGCGTCGATTGCTGTGAGTATGGTCGCCGGGATCTCGAAGCAGTCTTCGCTGGAGCTCTCGCCATCGACGCCTTCCTCCTCCCCCTCCTCTGAGATTTCAGTGTCCTCCTCGCCAGAGCTCTCGTCGTCGTTCTCCTCCTCCTCGCCAGAGCTCTCGGCATCTTCCTCCTCCACGCCACCGGCCACCTCCGGCAGCGCCTTGCACGGCGAGACAGTGGCCCCCGACGCCGGACACGTACGAGGCGCTTCTACGGAGCTCCCCGTGTCGTCGTGCTCCCCAACCTCGGACTCGCAATCCTCTTCGTGTGTCACCGCGTCGCCGTCGTCCATCTCCCCAGCGCCTCGGCTGCAGGCGGCGGCGCCGAAGAGGACTTGCCGGATCGTGCTTTCGTCGAGAAAGTTCGAGCCGCCGCCCGTGGAAGAAGAAGAAGCCGAGAACGCCTCGCTGTAGGATACCACCCTGAAGAACCCTGGCAGCGCCGGTCGTGGCACGGCCACCATCGCCGGCGCGTAGCTGACGACGCCGCCGGCTTGGGAGACGGCGGCGCCAGCGGGCCGGTCGACTCTGCGGGCGCGCACGATCGCGAACCCGCTGTCGCTGCCGTCCTCAGAGGCGCTGTCGCTGCCGCTGGGGACCCGCACACGGCAGCCGCCATCGTCGCCGTCGCTTCCGCTCCCGTCGCCGTCGCGCACAAGAACCCAATCCATGGCCGGCCTGCGTCAACTCGCGAAACACCAACTCGATCGACGAAGCAAAATAGTTGCGTAAATTTGCGTAGAGCTTGTTTGATTTAATTCAGAGGGCGTGCATATATTCGGTCGGGCGCCATGGATTCGACATTCGAGTCGGACCCAGCCCTCAGAGGAGTTCCTTTCCTGTCGCGGCCGGCTGACACGTCCGAGCAGGGATCGGGAAGGTGGAGCCCACGAGACGTGTGGGGGAGGAGCCCGCATGCAAATCGGAACTAAAGAGAAGACAGGAAAATTTCTACTTGCGTTCGGATTTTTTTTCTATTTCATAATCCGAAAAAATCGAAATAACACACACAGGGCTTCTTTTCATCAATCAAAGTATGTAAACCGGATATCTTTTCTCTCTCTCCGATTTGATTCTGTGACCATTTTTCTAAGCTGGCAGTGGTTTTGCCACATCATCGGTTTTGCACAAATAGGACATGACACCATCATAATCAGTGTTAATGTGTTGGCTTGGACATCATCGTATTTGTTTTTTATTAAGAAAAATAATCAAATGTTATTGAGTAAACTTTTAAAAAATCTATATAGGTTGTGTTTAGTTCGCGAAAAGTTTGGATTTTGGTATTGTAGCACATTTCGTTGTTATTTGGTAATTAATATCAAATTATGGACCAATTAAGCTTAAAAGATTCGTCTCGTATGAAACAATTAAATTGTGTAATTGATTATTTTTTCCAACTGTATTTAATGCTTCATGCATGTGTCTGAGGATTCGACGTGACGATTACTGTAGAGAATTTTTTGGGAACTAAACAGTGACATAGGTTGTAGACTACCACAACATTATCACAGAAGCTGTTTTGACATCACGAACTTCCTCTTTGTAACACCGTAGTAAAAAAAACCTCCCTCCATTCCAAACTGTGAGTTATTTTAACTTTTCTATATACAAGATTATGTATTTATCTAGAAAAATCAAAATAATCTATAATTTGAAACGGATGGAGTAACAGTCGTAGATTATTAAGAAAATTGTCATTTTTTAATAAGTTGTCAAAATACTTTGAAAGTTTTTAAAATTTATGCAACTTCATAGAAAAATCAACTCTCATCAATAGGATCGGTGCAAGTAGAATGCTGCCAGCAGGAATAAGATCTAGCTGCCGACTATATTGCTAGCACTGATTGGAATGCTGCCAATGAGTCGTTGCTGCGTGTTAGTAACAACTACTAGTCTACTACTGATTTTACTTTATTAGCAGCATGGTTGCCATCACAGTTCGCTTTATTCCACTCCCACTTTCATTTCACCGCAGAGTGCGTTACAGGTCGGTGCAAGTACACGGCAGCGTGACTCGGAAATTGGAATCAGTCTTTCACGGCACAATGGACTGACTTTTTATGAACTCACACCAATCATATCGCTGTTAGAACAAACAATACATCCATCTTGTCTCTTAGAGCATGGGAAAACGACGAACGTCCACATCCTAGTAGAGAGACAATGAAACTAAAGTCACAAAATCAACTTTGTAATTCAACTCGTGTGAATAATTTGCGCAAAAAATTGTCACACATATATAGCACAAGAAGCAGGTTCGGGTTGATTATGTACAGCTAGCAGCTCAGACGACAGTTGATTTCTCAACGAAATCATGCTCAAGAACGAGCTTGATTATTCTCTAGATCTAAGAGCATCTCAAGCAGATTACTCACGCACGCCGGGCACTGAAAATTCCGCTCAACAAGCTACGATGCGACCTCCTGATCGTCCGGCGGCTCCATGAGCACCACGCGCGCGACCAGCGCGAGCGTGTTGGTGTGCGCGGCGTACGCCACCGCGCCCCAGTCAGCGCCGGCCGGCTGTTCCGGCAGGAGGGCCTCGCGTCGCCGCCGCGTCACCGTGTCGAACGCCACCATGCGCCTGCCGGACAGCAGCACCACATCCACCTCGGCGCCCTGGAACGGCAGCAGCCGCACGTCGTCGCGCGGCATCCGAAACCTGCCCGCCGCGACAGTGATAGCCCCCGTGCGATCCTGCTCTGCCCGATTCTCCGCCTCGTCGTCGGAGGAGGAGCTATCCGGTTGCCAGGGTCGCTGCTGCAGTATCTCGGCGACGGAGACCGTCGCGGCCACATCCCAGCCACCGTGCCCGTCCAGCCGGAACACCACGACGTCGTCGTCGGCGAGTACGGCGCAGTGGAGCCTGCCCGCGGCGGAGCCGATCTCCCAGTGGGCGCTGTCTCCGGGGCACACCGCCAGCTCGACGCGCCCGGTGACGGGGGAGTACCCGACCGCGGTGCCGATGCTCGTCCGCCACCACGCCATCCCGCCTGCCGCCACACCCGACGACGGGATGAGCCCCTCGGCGGGCGCGACGGCGTCGGCGACCCACCACGCGCCGGTCACGGACGTGAACACCGCGAAGCAGTAGATGCCGGAGCCCGGCGCGGACTCGAAGGCGCAGACGAGCGTGAAGTCGCCGCCGAAGTTGTAGACGCCGGCGTCGAAGACGACGACGATCGCGGGGCGGGGCCAGGTGATCCGGCACGGCGGGCACGGGACGCCCTCCCAGGACCCCGTCGCCGGGTTGCACACGAAGTAGGCGTCGTCGGCGGGTGAGAAGCAGCACGCGACCCCGTGCGACGAGGACAGCACGGCGGGGGCCGGCGAGGCCGGGAGGAACGCGAGGGGCGGGGATGGCACCGTGTCGGCGGCGTCCAGGGGGAGGAACAGGAGCCCCGGGTCGGGCGCGGCGACGAAGAGCCCCGAGGCCCTGCGCGGCGCGGCGGCGTGCGCGACGGCGAAGAGCGGGGTCGCGAGCGCCCGCGCCCAGGACGGGTGCACGAGGCGGAGGCGCGCGGCGGCGGCCGGCGGGAGGTGCACGAGCGCGTGGTCCCGGAGCACGTCGGCCAGCGGCGCCCGGACGGCGCGCACGATTGCGCCCACGCGCTCCCGCAGCCGCCGCCGCGCCGCCTCCCGGCACGCCCGCAGCTTCTCGGCGCCGTCGCCCGGCGCCGCCGCGTCCGCACCGGGGCCGGACATGGCCGGTGGGCGACGGATCGCTGCCTGCCTGGACTGGAGGATCCTGCCGGAAGCCCGCGGGGCGCGGACGCCGCAACCGCCGGCCGGCTTGGAAGTGGGCCGGTGTATCGCTCGCTGCTCGTCGCTTCGTCAGTCCACGGGTAGTGGACGCGGACGTGGGCGTGGGGATCCCGGAAGTTTCACGGGCGTTTCGGTTTCGTTGCGGCCAAGGTATTGCGCGGCGCGGGCAGGCGGGCGCGCGGGGGCCCGCGTTGACGCGCGCCGAGGGGTCCGATCAATGCAGCGGTCTGGAGAGAGAGGGGTTAGGTTCCTTGCCTTGTCGTAGTGGCCTTGTTTCTTATTTAGTTCCCAAAAAATACACAAAATTTTTCACTAACGCACGTCACATCGAATCTTTCGATATATGGATGGAGTATTAAATATAATTAAAAATATAACTAATTGTACAGTTTGGTTGTAAATGACAAGACGAATCTTTCGAGACTAATTACTCCATAGTTAGACAATAGTTGCCAAATAAAATCGAAATGTGCTACAGTAACTTTTTCGCGAACTAAACACAGCCAGACTGGTCTCGGACTCTGTCTTCACGGTGGTTCTGCGGCTGCCATCGGATCTCATCGACTTGGAAAATATGGCGGCGCCACCGCGCAAGAGGGTCGGGGGGGGGGGGGGGGGGGTTCACTGGCTCACTGCCGGCGGCGCGGCGCGCGCGTTCTTTCCACAATGGACTCACAGTTTTTGAGCTGCTCGTCTTCCCGGGCTCACTGGGAGGTTTGGGCCTGTAGGCGGCGGATGGGCTGGCGTGTTGGGCTACATCTCTTCCCGGCCTTGTCCTCTCTGTACAAGCACAGTTTTTGAGCTGCTCGTGGCACATTTGAAGGTTTTTTTTGCTAAATTTTTTTGGAATCTATAAACAAAGAAACTGCAAGATACGCAGCAGATCGGCCATAGATCGAACCGATGCACTTGTCTCCGAAAGAAAACGACCCCAGCCATGTCGACGAGACGCGAACTCGATCTCACGGGCCCGAGCAACCCTGCCGCTTCAATCAAGCGCGTGCGCCTGCGTGCGTCTAGCCCACGCCGCTACGGGCCGACGGTGCAGCCCCCGCCGCCGCCGCCTCAGCCACTTCTGGTAGATCTCCAGCTCGAGATCGTCGCGCGCTCGGACGACGTCACGACCGTCGTCCGGTGCGCCGCCACATCCAAGGCCCTCCGCCGCGCCATTCTCGAGCCGGCCTTCCGGGGCCGCCTCGCGCGCCTCGCCGAGGCCGGTAGTAACGCCGGCGGCTCCGACCCCGACCTCCTCGTGGCTGTCTCGTACCGGATCCGCAAGCACGCCGGCGCCGGCAGCGACAGGGATCGCACCGTCGCGCGGGCATCGCCGCACCTCCGGTTCAACGGCGGCCTGCTGAGGTCGTTCAAGCCCGCGTCCTCGCGCGACGGGCTCCTCGTCCTGTGGGCTGTGGCGGAACCACGCTCCCGAGGACGGCGCGTCCTGCTTCCGGAACAGCAGGCACAGAGTCGAGGTGGAGCTACGCGTCTGCAATACCAAGTCACCTCCTGTGACAGAACCGCCAAGTTAAACGGCTTAATTAAGCGTAATGGCCATCATCTAAACGCATCAGGCGCATTAGCTTAATTAAGTGTAACCTGACAGCCTGTTTCCAACCCACAGGCCGACCGAAACACACCAGAAGTCTCGCGCGACGGCGAGCACAGACGGTACCAGCATAATATATTTTCACAAAATAGATAATAACATAAATATTTACAAAACAACTTTAAATTTAGAATTTACATAAAATAAATGACAGCAGCGGAAGAGAATATGATCTGAGAGAAGGAAATTTGATTGAGAACCAATAAAACAAAACGATAACTATGAACACGTGAGGACGTCACATCGAGCCCACTGATGCGAATCCTGGTTAGCTTTTATACCTGAAACAGTGTAAACAACAAACCCTGAGTATACTAATACTCAGCAAGACTTACCCGACCAGTGGATATAACTTAGCCCACATATCTAGACATGCAAGGCATTTGGCTGGTGGTTTATTTTGCAGAAAAAAAAACAACTAAGGTAATTCCTTACTTTCATTATTTTAGCTCCAGGTTCTATATAAATTAACTCTCATCTAATATTTGCATAGACCTACTTTAGCAATCATGGTGATGCAAGCAAAATAATTCAATGAGATCAATATTTTATATAAACATACCTAACTCACATTCTACATTTTTGCTACGGTGTGACAAAGAGACCAAGGCCCTCATAACCGCGAGACACGGCGAATCGATCCGATTTAACCTTGCAAGGTGGACCTAACCAACACGGCACGTATTTGCCCCGTCGGACAATACAAACCAACCATTCCCCTCCCCGCCTCGAACTACAGGAACCAGCCCAACGACATATGGTCAGCCGAGCTCAACGTGAGACCACCAAAAGTAAACATCTGCATCCCAATTCTCCGCGACTACTCGACTCGCCCCAGGAGTTGGGTGCGGGTTCCTGTACTTTCGAAGTAAGGCAGTACTCGGCTTACCGGTTTCGACTACCTCCTACTCCCGGCATGAGGTTAGTACAGTTCAATCCCCGATCAGCACTGCCACAACGACCGGTCCTTGATCGACACAGGCGGGGCTAAGACAACCAGGAACCCTGTCCTGCTGCCATACCTAAACATCATCATTCCCCCGTCCGGTCTCAAATTTTCATTCATTCCATATTGCATTCCATATCTCATATACTGGAATATAAAGATAACTATAAATCTCGCGAGTAACCGGAAATTACTCGACTTTTGCCCTATAGCTCGCGAGTGACAGGAAGTCACTCGACTTCTATCGAGAAGTATTAAGCATAGCATTTCTATCGTCCTATACATGCTAGTATAATTCAGGGAAACCTAGGAATCATGCAACTAGGGTTCCAATCAACTCCTGAAACGTAATGCACCAGTAATAAATACATATATAGGTGTCATAATTTCAAATAATAAGATGTGCACCGGGGCTTGCCTGAGGGTAACACTAAGTTAGTGTTAATACTAGCAAGGCCTTGGGCCCTTCCGACCATTGGGCCGGGTCTTCCCGAATTCCTTCCCGGGCTTGCTTTACTAGCTCTCGCAGGGCTTCATGGTTACGCCTGTTCCACGGTCACGAGCTCGCATGTACCAAAATCTACATGTATGCAAATGCACAATGCATTAATGATATGAATACAACACTCATTATTAAGTGCACAAAGAATTGTAAGATTAAATTCACAGACTCCGAACAATCATGTATTCCCCTTTTTTTTCCATGATAAAGGACAACAGAATAAGATTATAAGAGTTGGATTTATATCAAAAGTAATTACCATTAATGAGATGTAATTTAAGCAAGATAAATTACTACAAAACACATTAATTCACCAGAGGCATGTAAATCATCCAGAGGCACATGGATATCATGTTTCAAAAATCCTATACAGAAAACCTAAACCAACAGAAGTGGTTCCAATATCTTATCATTTTTTTTGCTATATATTATAAAAATTACAAGAATAAGACAACAAACAAGCAATAGATCAAAAATAGTATGAAAACTTTATATTCCACCTATACAAGTTTCAGATCTAAAGTATAAATGATAACTGTAAGCTAACACAATTGGTTTCATAATATTTGGACTAAGTAGCATAATTTTTATCCACAAGAATTATTTTAATAGAATAAACACTAAAGCATCAACATTAAATCATTAACTCATGCATACATGCACCAATAATTCTAAACTTTTACCACAGCTATGAATAGCATACCACAAAATTTTCTAAGCACACGAACTATTTTATTTAATTAAACGAACTGTGTTTTAATTATTAATTTAAATAAGTTTTAATTTAGTGGTGTGTTTTATGGGTTCACTGTATATATATATTTACATGGAGTCCCACAAAATTTGATTTGCATTTTTACGATTTTCATTTGATTTAATACAAATTCTATAAGTTATCAGCCTTAAACAGAAAAAAAAAATAAAGGGCGCACGGGCTTGATCTGGCCCAGTTAGGCCCAACAACGCGCAGCCAGGCCCATGAAACGAGGCAGGCCGGTCCAACAGGCCAGAGCCCAGCGTGGGATGGTGCTTTTGCATCTAAGCCCCCGTTGTCCTTTCTATTCTAGATAACACTGTTTTTACTATTCATATGGGTCACAAGGTTTGCAAATAAGCCCTCGAACTTCCTTGTCTTCCCATCTACTCGGTCCACGAATACACACGCAGAGCAGGGCACCACTCAGGAGCACCAGCCGGCGAGGTGGTGGCCGGGGCGGCGCGCAGGAACAGGGGGCGGCGCACAGGAGGGGGAGCGGCTCACCTTTGCTCGAATCGGGCGGGGGATGGCCGGCGGCCCGGCGACAGGAGCTCGAGCTCGGCTCGGTGGCGTCAATGGTGGAGGGACGACTCTGTGTGACGAGGCCGAGGGCCAGGTGGTCGGAGAGGTCGACGTAGTGCCCCACGACGGAGGAATCGAACCACAAGGGTTCGGTCCCGTCGAATCGGACCGACGGGCGGAGCTCTGCTCCCATGGCGGCGCGTCGCAGGCACGGCAAGCACGCGGCTGTGCTGGCATGCGCGCTGGAGCGTGGCGAGCGGCTACACGGCGGTGCGAGCAGGCGTGCCCGGCGGCGCTGCGCGGGGGCGGTGCGGGGCGCATGCGCGGCAGCGCAGGCAAGCAGGCAGCTAGGCGCCTGTGCGCCTGTTGGACGGAGAGAGAAAGAAAGATCGAGAGAGGTTCAGGGAGATATTTTTGCATTTTGATGAGAGAGTAGATCAAAATATCTCGCACAGTGAACCCACTCCAAAATTATTAAATAGACTTTAACTTTCATGTGGGTTAAATGCTAGAAAAATTTTTAATCAGTAATTTTATGTATGCCTAATCAATGCTAATGATGAAGTTAATTGTGTGCTTAGCCCTACTACAAGGTGATTTAACACCCAGGTGTTACAATCCCACCCCCTTAAAGAAATCTCGTCCCGAGATTTAGAATGAAGATACGGAGGTGAAGTATTCTTATTATACCTATAAAAATTCGGCATGATAATTTTGAAGAAAAATTTTCTCCCTCAATTATGAACTAATCCTATAATTCAGTTACAGGATGCCTGTTTGGAAGGAAAGCTAACTGGGACCAATTTTGCAAGGCATCACGCGAACGTGGCCATGCCAATATTACAAACCAACTGATTGTGCAAATGCTTTAATGCAATGACGTAATGTACGTATGTGAGGCATGGTTGCAACTATACCATGCACCAATGGAATAACGGATGTGAGAATTGATGCATGTGACCTGATACTTATGCAGAGGAGTTTATGGACACATGCTGCAAGCAGTCAGCGTTCCTTGAGCGACAATTCTAAATCAATTTATTTAAGACGACACCTAGTCATTTCCCTATTTTGTAAAGTAGAACAAGATGGTCATAGAGTTCTGCAACAAGAGAGTGTAGCGGAGTCTCATCCCCATCCACCTAGATACCCGCGCGCCCCTAGCAACACAATCGTGTGGACACACGAGGTCTTAGGTTCCGACGCGGCACCATAGATTGTGGGACAAAACTCTACCACTATAAAATCAAAGATAGCAGCCCAAGTAGCATACGTAGTTGGAAAACAGATTCCCGGAACATGGATAAACCACAAATCCTACTTCGACTTATTGTTCCATTTGATGCATGTAACCCCTTGATGATTTCATCAACATGCACTGTGTGATGTTGTTAACTTATGCCATGCATGATTATCCTACCAATGGTCATAGGCAATAAGTTACAGCTATCCTGATTCATCCTTTATTAAACCGAGTCTAACTGAGAAGGATGGTCATATATGATTTTGATATTGAAACTAAAGTTTGCTAGTAAGGGAAATGTACCAATGTTAGGATGAAACTATGATCATTGAGCCATGACTAGAAAAATCTTTAGCTCAGGCGATGGTGCATCAAGAGAATTGGCTAGAAGATTCTTCTATCGATAACGTACTTATTTTGATTCTCAAGACAACGAGATTTAATAATTTATATATCCTAATTCATGAGTTCAATTTTATTATTATTATTATTATTATTATTATTATTGTTATTATTTTATGGTATGTAGCTGAATGGCCACGGATATTGGTATTAAAAGGGAGATCAAATCCAACAATTAACTCTGCTTAACTCCGCCTTACTTAGGTGGTGTCTATGTTAAAATTTCAAACTAGTTGTTGGGATTATGTGAGACATAGATCAAGTCGTACATCATTAATATCTATGAAATTTCACTAGTAATGAGATGGAGATGTTTCTAAAATTTCCTTATGAATAGCAAGAATTAGATTTGGCTATGAAACCTTGATTGACTTCTAAGAACTGTATAGGACTAATGAGAGTTGGCTATGAAACCTTGCGCACTTGCTCAAGCGTAGTTCTGGACATCCAAAGAAAGTCAAGGGAACATTTGGAGGGAGAAAAGAAAAAAAATCATCTCCAAGTTGCTTGTACAAGATTAGCAGAAAACTTAACACCAATGTATAAGCTGTTTAGGCTCGTACACTAGGATGTTCTTGAAAGAATCGAACTCTCTTGATTGGGAACATGAATCATTGGGGATCAAGGAAAAGTTTGTGCTCGAGAACATTCTTGCTCAATATTGTTTATTAACTAAGTTGCATGATACAAGATGCATATGTTGCCATGACTGTTAGTGTACTACTATCCCAGAAACTCAAACCTAAAACAGCGCGTTCGCGTCGTTATTTGTCTAGGGCCTACCCCCTTAAAAGATCACACCAGAGAAAAATGATTCCAAAGATTTCACAAAAAGAATTGGCGATGTAGTTTCGTCCACATGCACTCAAGCACCAGCGCGCACCTAGTAGCACAATCGCATGGTGGCCACACACGCGAGGCCCTAGGTTCCGTCGCAGCACTAGAGGTCATGGGACAAATCTCCACCACATAAGAACCAAAAATAACACCTTGAATATCACAAATAGATCGAACGAGATTACAGAAGTCGAAAGCAACCAGAGAACGTACTTAAAAGCATGAATACATATGTTCAGCCGAACTACCACCGATGTTTCTTTAACCCTGCCCGGCTCAACAATGCAACATGATGTCATGCAATAGTGTGGTTGCCATGCAACAAATATGTGACATCATTCATGTTTATTTGAGCAAGAATGTAAGCTGATCGGAGTTAGGTGTATGAATCAAGACGATTAGAATTGAACGAATATGACCGCTAGAAGAACAATATGATGCTTCTGATCATCAAGAATAGCCGGAGGTGCGCTGTGGAACAAATGGATCACTACTAGAGTCACTGATGAGAGAAGCAAGACGGTTGGTCTCAGACATGGCAATGAGCTTTTGGTCCATGACAGCTGGGCCCGAGCCCACGTATCAGGTACAAGTATCTACACAAGCATAAACTACCTACTCCATCCCAAGAGATAAAAATAATAATACTAAATACTAGTACTCTACTACTCAGTTATTAGAACTACTAGCTCACTCTTCAGTGCTGACCTTGAGGCTGAGGCCTGACCTACGTTCAAATAAATAAAACTAGGGCACCAGAAGCTGATCGAACAAATGGTCCAGAGATGAGGACATACGATTCCCAACTAACACTGACCAAATGTAGAAAACACCAATATTTGAATAATTTGGAAGGACCATTGAGCCACAGATAGGAAAATTTTAGCTCATGCGATGGTATGTTAAGAAAAATTGGCTAGGAGATTCTTCTTAGTATAATATCCTTATTCGGACTTTCGAAGATAAAGAGAATGTTAAGACAGACCTGACCATTACTACCGAGTCGTAACTATAAGCATAGAAGGCACTGGATCAAGAGGCCAAGTTTAGTATGGAGATCCATATAAACATTCTCATAAGGTTGTTAAAACTTCTATAATATGTAAATCTATAACTTCTCACATCTCTCTCATAATCAAGTATTTCAGGAAGAATTATTTGGATAGCTAGAAGCTGGACCGATATTAGTGCATCGCAAAATTTCAAAACAGCGATATATGCTATTAGTGAATGAGTGAGTATTGGATGCACCAGAAAAACCACCCAAAACTCCACACATGATGATATGATGATGCATGCTCGTCTAATTTCGTCCTCTCCAAAATTTGCCAATATAATTATATGGCAATATACGTGAATACTCGGTGGCATATATACGTACTCTCCCTATTATATATCTAGTCGTTTTGTACTCGTTCTAACTCACGCAATCGTTTGTTAGTGTACCTGCAGAAAATCACATGATATACATACATATATCCACGACTGGACCCTTCGTGCCAGCACACACGAACGGCCCCCATGTGTCCTACGCCACATGGGTAACGCATATGCAGTTGCCCACATATTCACACATACATCACCATCTACTATAGAGATGGCGCCCATGCGTTCAACGCTGCATGGACAGCGCTTCGTACGTTACCGAGTCAACGTATTCACTTCCCGTACAAATCGCCTTACGGGACACCCAAGGGTAAACGTGTCCCAAGGTACACGGTCATGGCCAATCGCATGACAGATTTACATCTCGTAACATTACCTTACGAGATGGCCGTGATTGCAATCACACGGCGGGAAGTCCGCACTCCATATCAGGCGGCAGATAGCGACAGGCTCATTTGAATGGAGCCTTATCACCTCCTCGTATGCTCATCATACAGGACCCGCGCACGTATGAAACACGTGGGTTATTCTAAGGGACTACGAAGAATGCTTACATTGCTTACCTTAGCGTAGATGCGTCGATACAATATTAAATAAAGGTTGTGCAAGAAAGTAAGTTTTGACAATGTAATGTGTTGGAAATTAGTTGATATTATATAGAGCCACCTGATACAACTTACAATATATAGGGCTTACGTACTAATCTTCCCTAATCCCTTAAGCGCAAAGAAACATATTTTTCTAAAACTCATTTTTAATTTTGAAAACACTAAAAATAATCATGCTAGTACCCTCCCTGGTGCATTTCAGCTCTGATACCAGCTGTGACAGAACCGCCAAGTTAAACGGCTTAATTAAGCGTAATGGCCATCATCTAAACGCATCAGGCGCATTAGCTTAATTAAGTGTAACCTGACAGCCTGTTTCCAACCCACAGGCCGACCGAAACACACCAGAAGTCTCGCGCGACGGCAAGCACAGACGGTACCAGCATAATATATTTTCACAAAATAGATAATAACATAAATATTTACAAAACAACTTTAAATTTAGAATTTACATAAAATAAATGACAGCAGCGGAAGAGAATATGATCTAAGAAAAGGAAATTTGATTGAGAACCAATAAAACAAAACGATAACTATGAACACGTGAGGATGTCACATCGAGCCCACTGATGCGAATCCTGGTTAGCTTTTATACCTGAAATAGTGTAAACAACAAACCCTGAGTATACTAATACTAAGCAAGACTTACCCGACCAGTGGATATAACTTAGCCCACATATCTAGACATGCAAGGCATTTGGCTGGTGGTTTATTTTGCAGAAAAAAAGCAACTAAGGTAATTCCTTACTTTCATTATTTTAGCTCCAGGTTCTATATAAATTAACTCTCATCTAATATTTGCATAGACCTACTTTAGCAATCATGGTGATGCAAGCAAAATAATTCAATGAGATCAATATTTTATATAAACATACCTAACTCACATTCTACATTTTTGCTACGGTGTGACAAAGAGACCAAGGCCCTCATAACCGCGAGACACGGCGAATCGATCCGATTTAACCTTGCAAGGTGGACCTAACCAACACGGCACGTATTTGCCCCGTCGGACAATACAAACCAACCATTCCCCTCCCCGCCTCGAACTACAGGAACCAGCCCAACGACATATGGTCAGCCGAGCTCAACGTGAGACCACCAAAAGTAAACATCTGCATCCCAATTCTCCGCGACTACTCGACTCGCCCCAGGAGTTGGGTGCGGGTTCCTGTACTTTCGAAGTAAGGCAGTACTCGGCTTACCGGTTTCGACTACCTCCTACTCCCGGCATGAGGTTAGTACAGTTCAATCCCCGATCAGCACTGCCACAACGACCGGTCCTTGATCGACACAGGCGGGGCTAAGACAACCAGGAACCCTGTCCTGCTGTCATACCTAAACATCATCATTCCCCCGTCCGGTCTCAAATTTTCATTCATTCCATATTGCATTCCATATCTCATATACTGGAATATAAAGATAACTATAAATCTCGCGAGTAACCGGAAATTACTCGACTTTTGCCCTATAGCTCGCGAGTGACAGGAAGTCACTCGACTTCTATCGAGAAGTATTAAGCATAGCATTTCTATCGTCCTATACATGCTAGTATAATTCAGGGAAACCTAAGAATCATGCAACTAGGGTTCCAATCAACTCCTGAAACGTAATGCACCAGTAATAAATACATATATAGGTGTCATAATTTCAAATAATAGGATGTGCACCGGGACTTGCCTGAGGGTAACACTAAGTTAGTGTTAATACTAGCAAGGCCTTGGGCCCTTCCGACCATTGGGCCGGGTCTTCCCGAATTCCTTCCCGGGCTTGCTTTACTAGCTCTCGCAGGGCTTCATGGTTACGCCTGTTCCACGGTCACGAGCTCGCATGTACCAAAATCTACATGTATGCAAATGCACAATGCATTAATGATATGAATGCAACACTCATTATTAAGTGCACAAAGAATTGTAAGATTAAATTCACAGACTCCGAACAATCATGTATTCCCCTTTTTTCCATGATAAAGGACAACAGAATAAGATTATAAGAGTTGGATTTATATCAAAAGTAATTACCATTAATGAGATGTACTTTAAGCAAGATAAATTACTACAAAACACATTAATTCACCAGAGGCATGTAAATCATCCAGAGGCACATGGATATCATGTTTCAAAAATCCTATACAGAAAACCTAAACCAACAGAAGTGGTTCCAATATCTTATCATTTTTTTTTGCTATATATTATAAAAATTACAAGAATAAGACAACAAACAAGCAATAGATCAAAAATAGTATGAAAACTTTATATTCCACCTATACAAGTTTCAGATCTAAAGTATAAATAATAACTGTAAGCTAACACAATTGGTTTCATAATATTTGGACTAAGTAGCATAATTTTTATCCACAAGAATTATTTTAATAGAATAAACACTAAAGCATCAACATTAAATCATTAACTCATGCATACATGCACCAATAATTCTAAACTTTTACCACAGCTATGAATAGCATACCACAAAATTTTCTAAGCACACGAACTATTTTATTTAATTAAACAAACTGTGTTTTAATTATTAATTTAAATAAGTTTTAATTTAGTGGTGTGTTTTATGGGTTCACTGTATATATATATTTACATGGAGTCCCACAAAATTTGATTTGCATTTTTACGGTTTTCATTTGATTTAATACAAATTCTATAAGTTATCAGCCTTAAACAGAAAAAAAAAATAAAGGGCGCACGGGCTTGATCTGGCCCAGTTAGGCCCAACAACGCGCAGCCAGGCCCATGAAACGAGGCAGGCCGGTCCAACAGGCCAGAGCCCAGCGTGGGATGGTGCTTTTGCATCTAAGCCCCCGTTGTCCTTTCTATTCTAGATAACACTGTTTTTACTATTCATATGGGTCACAAGGTTTGCAAATAAGCCCTTGAACTTCCTTGTCTTCCCATCTACTCGGTCCACGAATACACACGCAGAGCAGGGCACCACTCAGGAGCACCAGCCGGCGAGGTGGTGGCCGGGGCGGCGCGCAGGAACAGGGGGCGGCGCACAGGAGGGGGAGCGGCTCACCTTTGCTCGAATCGGGCGGGGGATGGCCGGCGGCCCGGCGACAGGAGCTCGAGCTCGGCTCGGTGGCGTCAATGGTGGAGGGACGACTCTGTGTGACGAGGCCGAGGGCCAGGTGGTCGGAGAGGTCGACGTAGTGCCCCACGACGGAGGAATCGAACCACAAGGGTTCGGTCCCGTCGAATCGGACCGACGGGCGGAGCTCTGCTCCCATGGCGGCGCGTCGCAGGCACGGCAAGCACGCGGCTGTGCTGGCATGCGCGCTGGAGCGTGGCGAGCGGCTACGCGGCGGTGCGAGCAGGCGTGCCCGGCGGCGCTGCGCGGGGGCGGTGCGGGGCGCATGCGCGGCAGCGCAGGCAAGCAGGCAGCTAGGCGCCTGTGCGCCTGTTGGACGGAGAGAGAAAGAAAGATCGAGAGAGGTTCAGGGAGATATTTTTGCATTTTGATGAGAGAGTAGATCAAAATATCTCGCACAGTGAACCCACTCCAAAATTTATTAAATAGACTTTAACTTTCATGTGGGTTAAAATGCTAGAAAAATTTTTAATCAGTAATTTTATGTATGCCTAATCAATGCTAATGATGAAGTTAATTGTGTGCTTAGCCCTACTACAAGGTGATTTAACACCCAGGGTGTTACACCTCCCTCCCTCGCACGGGGCTCAAGCTCGGCCGGGACGACGGCCTCCGCGGCCTCTACCGACCGGCCTTGCTTACGGCCGGCGGCGGCAGCCGCTCCTTCGAGCTGCTCGTCTTAGCCGGGACCTGCGGACCCAGACTTTCTCGGCGCAGGACGGCAAGTGGGGCGCCGTCCGCCATGTCTCCGGCTACCTGCACCGCCGTTGGCAGAGCGGCAAGGAAAGCGCCACCGCTTCCGTCGTCATTGGGAGAACAATCTACCGGCTCTGCCACTTGAAACGGACGCTCGAGTTCGACCGCGACGATGTCGCCATCCTCGCCATGGATGCCGACGCGGCGAGGGCTGACTCGATCGATCTGCGACTGAGTTGCTTCCTGAGCATGTCCAGACCATCAGTTGAGGAGCTCATCCTGGGCGCCACCGCGGAAGGGACGAAGCTGAGCGTGGTGCTCGAGGAAGACCGGCAGATATCGATGTGGACGCTGTCGCAGCAACGGCAGTGGAGCCAGCAGGTTTCGATCAGCAGGGCAGCGATCGGCGAGCAGCTGGCCACGACCGGTCTCGAAGCGTGCGGCGCGATCCGGTTCGATAGCTTCGGGGGAAGGAGCGGCACCGTGCTCTTGTGGGTGGCGGGGGCGGGTCTCGTCCGCCTCGACCTGGGGACGAAGAAGGCTACCCTGCTCTGCAGGTGCAGCCACCGTGACACGTGCTGGGCATGCTTGCAGGAGATGGATCTCGCCTCTTTGTTCCGAGGCATGAAACTTTTCTAACTTACTTGATTTGGATTCTTCTGCAGGCTGCATATCATTGTGGACTTGCGGTAAGTTTCAAGTGGCGCGTTATATGGGCTTGTTTTGGTTAATGTCTCTGATTTGCCAAACTAAAATTTAGCCATGATCAAATCTGGGCAGGGTCAAAAAAAAATTATTTAAGGCCATGTTTAATTCCCAAAAAAATTTCTATAGTACCAATCACATCGAATCTTCAGACATTTGCATAGAGCACTAAATACAGTTGAAAAAATAATTAATTACACAATTTAACTGTAAATAACGAGACGAATCTTTTAAACCTAATTAGTTCATGATTGGATATTAATTACAAAATAACAACGAAAATGCTACAGTACCAAAATCTAAAAATCGCGAACTAAACATGGCTTAATATAATTTTTACTATGACATGGCTTAAAAAATCCCCAAAGATAGAAAGAGTGCCAAATTTATATCATTTTTACTATGACATGTCAAAGAAACTTTTATAGCACCAAAATATCAGAGGATGCCACATGAGTCACGAGAGTAGGCATTAGAGCTAGTAGTAATCTAGTACTATTTACTCCTACTATTGGAGGTGAGAGGTGACAAATGGAAAAACAAATCCCGTGTGCCGAGGGGAAGTGGTGGCCGTGGCCTATTGCATAGATAGGTACGGGCTGCAATTGACTTGGGCCGGGCCTGCCCATGTTGCCCCGGATGTGCGGCCATGATCGACATGCAAGCATGGATGTACAGTACAATCTTCCCTGCCCACACCCCCCCCCCCCCCCCCCCCCCCCCCAAACAGATCAAAACACATCACGCCACTTTCCCTGGCTGTGTCATGCATGTGCTTGCTTGGGTATGCAGCTCAGTTCAGTACTCCACTACTGCTACACTCGGTTTCAGTACTCAGCCGCCGCATCGCAGCAGGTCACAGAATTTAGCGCCGGCCTGAATGCATTCTACCAATAATCCGATCCCACATCCCCTCGTCAATGCATCTGCACCATGGAAAAGATCAGAGCAGCTGTCCGTGCGGCGTCTCTTTTCCGATTGCATCCAGCCTAATCTTCCTGTCTCCATTCAGTTATCATGACACATTCGGCTACCCTCTGGACGAAACGGCGAGACAGTTGTGCTATGCTATGCCATCATGTTCAGAACTTTTCAGATGGGGATATCACAATCATAAACGCCAGGAGCACGCCTTCATGTCTGAAGCAATAAACAAAACTTTATTCAATTCACTGGATCCTCTTTCTATGATTGTTTCCTAGTTTGCACTTCTTTAATCGTATATAAAAGAAGTTACAAAGAGCAGATGACTTGTGTATGATGAGCAATATACACCGGTAGGCCAGCAGCAAACCTGATGCCACCTGATAGCCACAGCAGGCCAAGAGATACCCTGGCGGTGGCATCTAATACCAATCATTAGCCAGGTAGCATACAGGACGCAAGGACAGCTTAATCGTACCTTGTCATGATCAACGCATTGTGGGGGGCACATCTTGATTGCCTAAATTAGGATACGGATGTCCTGGCCTAATCTGGCTTAGATGAATGAGCGGGCACCAACTACTGAATAATGATTAGTATTATCAGCGGGTCATGTCCTGACACAGACAGAGATTAGATATGATCACCCTTGACTGCTGACCTCCCATTTTAAGCATCTCAAAAGCTGACGACAGCGGGGTCATGTAGTAGTTGAGCAGCCCGTTATCTATCATTCAGAGCTCCATGCACCACACCTGCGAGCAGGGCCCAAAAGTGTAAACTCTATAATAGTACAATTCGAATATGTTTTCTTGTTTCTTTTTGAGATGAATACGGATAATAATATAGGGGGTGGGGGGGTCACATTCTGAACATTATTTATGGGTTTATAAAGTGAACGATCCGGGGACAGTTGCCTCGGCTATCTATTTGAGTCGGTCATGTTTAGTTCCAAAAAAAATTCTAAAGCATTTGTCAAATCAAATCTTCGGACACCTGCATGGAGCATTAAATACAGTTGAAAAATAACTAACTATAATATTTAACTGTTTCATACGAGATATATCTGAGTCTAATTAGTTCATAATTAGACATTAATTATTAAATAATAACGAAACAGTACCGAAATCCAAACTTTTTCGCGAACTAAACACAGCCTAACATAAACCGGCTCTCCTAATGCAGATCCTTTGGCCGTACCGCTTTTGCTTTCATACCGACGACTAATCTGTAGCAATCATCTCTGTTGGCGGCGCTCACGTAGTGTATTGCTTGCCTTGTGTAGATGACTAAGATGAGCAGCTATAGTGCTACAGTGATGCAATTTAGGGGAACTTTTTTCTAAAACTTGCGCTTGTTTTCTTGGTACTATTATGCGTACATATATGATTTATCAAAAAGAAAAGAGAAAAAGGTGGATGGGGCATCAAGCCTTGAGTCGTCGTGCAGACAGGGCACGCCCTGCTCCCCAACAGGAGGAACCAACAAACCCTGTTCTGTCGTCCACTCGTCCGCCCCGGCAAAACTCCGACTGCATGGCGTGGATGAAGATGAAGGCATGGCCGTCAGCAGTTGACAACTCGGACCGGGACCGCGGGGCCCACTTGTCAATCCGTTTTGGATCGTAGCGACAGCAAGACCCACACCGGAGCGCGACAGACAGGAGATCCACCCGGCTCTCGCGAACATGCGGGCCATACCTCCGCGAGGGCCGAGATGTCAGTGACTTCTATCCGTTCCGGGTACAGGTCGCCCATTGAGGCTAGCCCGCGCAGTGCTAGTGTTGCAGTCAATCTGGAGGTGTGCTGCTGCTGCTGCACAGGCGGGACCCGTGCCGAGCCTGGGGCCTACTGCCATGCCATAGTGCCATGTGATCGAGGGGCCCAGCACACGCGGACGGGCTCACGGCCGGACCACCCGCTAGTGCGCTCACGTACAGATGGGTCCAGCCGGTACGCGGGACCCGTATGTCAGTGGAGATCATCAGGTCAAGTTGCTATTATTGCGTGGTCTTGGCGACCATGTTTGATGAGGTCGAGTGACATGCCGTGTGCCCGCGTCCCCAAGAACTGAACTGAGCAGAGCAGGCCCAAGACGCAGCAATCTTAATTACTAGTTATATTATACTCGTATTACTTAACTACGTAGATTAATCTCAGCGGAAAAAATTATCATGACTGTGAACTTAAACCAACCCAACCCAATCCAAGAATATATATTTAATACCCACCCCCACCACGCCCCAAAACTTCGGGTTATGCATGGGTCTCACGAGGTAGGGACAAAGAGCACACAACAACATATATACCAACCCAACTCTATGGCATTCAAGAAATGTCTTTCCACAACAACGTGAGAAAGCCTTTCTGCTATTAGGAATTATAACATTTCATACTCGCCAGTGGAAATATTGAATCTAAAGATCATGACAGCTCAAGCCTCAATGCAAAGACCAAAAAGCACAGGCTTCAACACAAACGTAAGAAACAATGACACCACTACTTCGAACAGCTAGTAAGATACTCCTATAATACGATACTAGTTTCTGACGAGACCAAAACGAAGTCCCAAGTTTTCGCGACCGTAGAACACGCCCAAGATCATTTATTACATTTGTTTCCCCAAAGACGACCGGCCCCTTCAGCGAGACCCAACTGCTGCCGGCTTGGCCACCTCCGGAGTCTCGTCCTTGACCACGGGCTCGACCTTCTGCTTGCCGAACACCTGCCACAGGAGCAGCAAGAGATTAGCCCCGAACCACATCATAACCAGGAACAAGCACAGATGCAATAGATATTATAATTTAGAAACGCATCATAAACATAACAAATTAGGTGTTTAAATCCAAGCCAAATGTCTGAAAGGCCTCAAAAGCACATCATATTCAGGAATCAGCACAAATGCAATCGATATCAATTGGAAATGCATCATAAACTGGACAAATTAGCAACTGAAATCCAAGCCACAATTCTGAAAGACCTTAAATGCACATAATCAGGAATCAGTTTAAGGCAATTCCATCTGATTCACGTCGAATTAAATTAAAATGATATATAAAGAAACATAAATAATGGAGGATCTGCAGGTTTCAGAGGCAGGAACTAACTGTGCAGGATGGATGTATCCAGAGTCCTTCGCACTGATGGGGCAAGTGTGTGATATATACTGATACTAAGAACCAGCAGCAGCTGGCAGCTAATAAGATTTAAACATGATGCATGAGATGTGTGCACCATCAGTTTATTATTAAGCCACAGACATCTCATATGCCCACCTTTCCATTCTTATCTCAAACCTTTACTACGATGTGACAAAGTGACCAAGGTTCTCTTAACCGAGAGAGATGGCGAATCGATCCGATTTAACCTTGCAAGGTGGACCTAACTCACACGACACGTGCAGCCACGCCGGACCACATATGTCAACTGTTCCCATCATTACCCCGACGTCTGAACCACGCCTGCCAAAACCCGGGTGAATGGGCCCCTCACAGCGAACTCCCAGAGAACCCGAAGGCGACATACATTCCATCACCCGCCATCATTCCACTCCCAGAGTAGCAGGTCACAGTTCAAAGTATCGTTGCAAATCAGTTAATTAGCTTACCGGTTTCGACTACCTCCTACTTCCGGCATGTGGTTAGTACTGTTCAAACTCAGTCAACACTGCCAACAACGGTACGGTCCTCAATCGACACAGGCGGATGCTTACTTTCCATCCATTCCATATCCATAACCAAAATCATCTCCGCCTGGTCTCCATTTCTCTTTCCTCGTTGATTCATTCTCAAGCACTTTGACAGAAGTAACAAGGACCTATAACTCGCGAGTGACAGGAATCACTCGACTTCTACCGAGCCCTAATTAAGCATTGCAATACTAACGACCTGCACACTCGTAGAGTAACTGAGGAAACCTAGGGATCATGCATCTACGGTTCCAATCAACTCATAGAAATGTAAATGCAAAATGATTATATAATAAACATTGAATACTGAAATTAAGGGTTATGCTCCGGGGCTTGCCTGGGTTTGACACAAAGTCAGTTAGTTAGCGTGTAGTCTTGCACCGGCTTGACATCATCCCAGTCCAAGCATGCACTCCAGTCGGTCCTTCCATCTTCTGGGTCGGTTCATCAGTACACCATCTTCTAGATCGACTCCAACATCACCCTTTAGTTCCACGCGTCACCCATCTAGCGTACCTAAATGAGATGCAACAATGCAGATGTATGAATGTATGGACGATGCATCAGAAAGGGCAAGAAGACAAGCACAAGGGCACTATTGCATGGGCATGAGCATCTAAAAAAGTGAAGGTTAATTAAACATCACACAAGTCTACCGTAGAGATAGCAAGTACAGTAAGCATGGTACACAACTAGCAAACGATATAAATAAAGTGTTTCGCTTCCAAAAAGCATTACATAAACTTATTTTGGAAAAACTAAGACACAGCGTAAAGCAGGAAAGGTTAGACTAGAACTTCATTAACGAGCAAGCAAGTATGAGCAAGAGAACACACTAAGGTTTTCATTTAGCTTAACCAGCCAACATAAGCAAGATGGAAATAACTAGGGACTTCTATTCAACTAAAAAGCACATAGAACCAAGCGATATGAAAACAACCCATATTCTGATTCTAAACGCAACCACCTGAAATGTAAACTGAACCAAGCAATATAAAGCAAACCACATATGATCTCAAATGAGTTAACACGCAACAAAAGCATTTCCTAGTAACCGCATACAAGGAAAACTAACACTAGGAACCAAACAAAAAGTAAAAACTTAACTTGCAATCATAAACTGGTAACCAAATTTTACCAGCATGATAAGCTACTAAGAAGAAGTGTAAAAACAATTAACCAATATTTATTGATAACATAAAGCATTTATTTTAGCCTTAATAGGACAAACTGAACAAAAATAGATTTATAAACATGCACATAGCTTCTGGTTCTGAAATTTTTAAAGTGAACTAAACATGCAAAGAGTAAGCTACTGCATAAATTTCACAATTTTTGAATATCCAGAACTGCAGATATTAAATAAACCAGCTAAAACAAGCATTACTCATGATTAAATCAATACATCATAAAAACATTAAACAAACAGCAGGTTAAATATTTTTCCTAAGTTCTACATGCCAATACAAAACTAACCCAACTGGTTTTACCTTTTTACCATTTTTCTACTATTTACTAAGCATTTTCAAAGCTTGCAACTACTTAAAATAACATTTAAAATAGAGCAAAAACTATTTAGAAACTAAAGATAAACCTGTAAGTAAAGTTGTATATCTTAGAACAAGGAATCCAACTATTTTAGTTTTTTTATTTACCTACATTTAGTACTCCATGCATGGGTCATTTGTTATATTTAATGTTTCGATGTGATGGAAAGTTTGGAGTTTTTGTGGGATCTAAACACACCCTATCAAAAGATTGAATTCTAAAAGTTGTGCCTATATATTTTTGTATACTATGATATATAAAAGACTAACTCAAAGTGAACATGTCTGTTGTGTTCCACTACACAGTACACATAAACCAAATACTACTCCCTCAATCCACTTTTGATAATTATATTTCAAAACTTCAAATGTTCAAAACTGGTAGCTATATTTGCTATTAGCATGAGTTGTGACAATAAATAGCACTAGAAATGAGAAATTCCTAGTTAAAACATTGAAGGACCAACAAAAAGTCTACTCCTATGTTGCATTTATGAGAATGATAAGTACACTTGATGCCCTTGATCATTGTGCCATATGAAAATAGGCAAAATAACCAAAATGATTTCTGAACTCTTGCCAAAGGGTCAAGTTCGTCCTTGTATTTTTATTTAGGCCAATTTAGTCCTCCAACTATTAAATATGGGTTCAGTTACATCCTTCATCCAAACTGCTCTTAGTAACACCGTTAAAACAGCTAGCACCCAATAGAAAAAAACTCATTTGCCCTTCCCTTCCAACATTCCTTCTTCCAGCCATTCCGTCTTCGTGCAGGACCCATTGTCTTTGAATTCGTAACAGCCCTGCGTAGCCTGCGTGACTTTTTTTTTGCGAAAGTAATAGCTTTTATTTGAACATGAGATATTTGTTTTATTATCACGAAATATTTGATCAGTGCTGCCCTGCTAATTGAACGCTGCCCTACTGACGATGCAGATGCAGGGGCTGCAGCCTGCAGGGTGGGAGGTCTTTTTTTTTAATAATGGCCAGAAGAAGGAATGCTGGAAGGGAAGGGCAAATGAGTCTTTTCCTGTTGGGCGTCAGCTATTTTAACGGTGTTACTAAGAGCAGTTTGGATGAAGGATGTAACTGAACCCAAGTTTAATAGTTGGAGGACTAAATTGGCCTAAACAAAATTATAGGGACGAATTTGACTCTTTGGCAAGAGTTCAAGGACCATTTTAGCTATTTTACTATGAAAATATATCTGTCATATTTAGATGGACGGAATATATACTAAATGCATGCATGAGCTATAAATATCTTTATCTCCTAGGTTTTCACATAAAGGTATTTATAGCTCTTAGATTAAGGAGCATTAAACAGGTGGAAAAAGCAGGACTACGAAAGACCAATGTACAAATGTTGCATGCTCTCGAAGCCATACACAGTATTTCAGAGCCTGTTTGGTAGGGCTATAGCTCTGGCTTCTTCGGTGGCTCATGCTGGAACCCTACCAAACACTTAAAAAGTGGAGCAGCTTCATACTGTAGCATGTGAGATGGTGGAGCTACGGCTTTGCCTGCGAGGAGATGAAGCCAGTGGAGCCACAAAATCCAACTTCACCAGCTCCAGCTCCGACTCCACCTTTTTGCAAGAAGCCGGAGCCCTCTCAAATAAGGTCTCAATGTACAAATATTGAGAGAGAGAGAGGACCCCATCCCCATGCATGCGTCCCTTCCCTTAGTCTTTTCCACTAACTTTTCAATCTGTGCCTTTTTTGCCCTTTTGAAAATATCTCTACCGGGCATGGCTAAACAACACAAGTGAGGCAGCGTTTAATTCCCAAAAAAATTTCTACAGTATTTGTCACATCAAATTTTCGAACACATACATGGAGCATTAAATACAGTTGGATAAAATAACTAATTACACAGTCTAACTGATTCCTACGAGATAAATCTAATGATATTAATTAATCCATGATTGGACATTAATTATCAAATAACAACGAAACGTGCTACACTACCTAAACCCAAACTTTTTCACCAACTAAACACCCCCTGAAACTACGCATATTTCTTTGCTTAAAAAAAAACTACTCATATTTCGTTTCATCCGACCGTCAAATTTTAAATGCTTCCAAATTTCGTTTTGGCCTGGCCTGAACGTAAGATTAAAATTCCAGTGACTGCATCAAGGAAACAAAAAAATAGATAGAAACTGAACTTAAGAAAAAAAACACCCCATCTGTATGCCCTGTGTTTGATGAAGGGTTTCAAAAACCTGTGACACTGTTCAAAACCGGAATAGTAGCACAAAAAAATTACTTTCGTATTTTTGGATTTAAAAGCATAAAATATAAAAAACCGGACCCGGTTTACTGTCCCGGACCGGACCGGGAACGGAAAAAAACCCGGAAACCGGCGGTTCCCGGCCGAGATTTGAAACCTTGGTTTGATGCCGCCCTGATGCGTCGTCTGTGTATGCTAAAATTAGCGAGCGCCAGACATACAGAGCGCGGCGTTGCGCTCGTGCTGTCGTGCAGTCGGGCAATCGTTTATCGTTGCGCAATTGTCAGGAGCAGCCGTGGCAACGCAACCATGCCCGCGCCGACCGGGTGATCTAGTCCTCCCGTTCGTTGCTTGGTTAGTCTTGAGACGATTATCTTTTTTATAAAAAAAAAAGTTTCGAGACGGTTACTAAGTGCTGGCTCATCCTGTGATTTGCGTTCACCTTGGAAGGCCGTGCAGCGACGCACACGAGTGCCGTTTCGTGTGCGCAATCTACGTTTGGAGGCGATCGAGGGATGGTATGCTACGGTCCAAGCTGGTAAGGACAAGGCAACTTTGTTTCTTGCAAGGCAGCCAGGGACTAAGCACTGTCTCACTGCTTGCTTTGCTTGCGGCTCAATTTTAACCTGGGCCTGCTTCAGTGTTTGTTAGTGCCACACTGCCAGCCACTGCCACTAATGGAAGTTCCCAAGTTTTAACAAAGATCTTTCAGTGGCCTAAGCCAGCGTGCTTTTGCAACTAAGCATGCAAAGGCTCCCATTTGTTTTGTAACTACCGTTGGATCCGGCGAGGCTGCGAGAGCGATGCCTCGAGAGATCAAGCACGCAAGGCAGGTGACGCTGAGGCCCCCCCCCCCCCCCCCCCCCCCCCGATCTGGTACCAGTGTATATAGCACACTAGCGCAGTAGTACTCTACTGTGATGCCTTGAAGGGAAGAAAGGGAACTCAATGCCATAGCATACTCTACTGGTCATGACATGCCCTCGGAGGCTAGGAGCAATGCAATTGCTGCTGTGGGCTGTGGCATTCAGATGCAAATGCAATGCATGCTTTGCTTTTGCACAAAGAAAGCGAAATAGGGCGATATTTGATTTATGGTCATTTGAATTGTAATGCTTCAAAAAAAAAAGTCTACCTAGTAATCCCGAACGTAGCCCTTGTTTAGTTCCTTTCAAAATTCCAAAACTTTACAAGATTCCCCATCACATCGAATTTTTGAACGCATGCATGAAATATTAAATATAGCTAAACAAAGTAATTAATTACACAATTTGTCTATAATTTGCGATATGATCTTTTGAGCCATGCAATTGCTGCTGTGGGCTGTGGCATTCAGATGCAATTGCTTTCGCACAAAGAAAGCGAAATATGGCAATATTTGATTTATGGCCATTTGGATCTGACTGGAAGACTCTCTCTCCAGAGTCGTCTCAACATAGCTGGTCCCAAGCCCGGGTAAAGGAGGAGGGTTGCGTTAGGTTTTGGCAAACCAGCATAAAAAATGCCACTCAAATGGATATGAAACCTACAAGAAACTCGTTGGGGCGTAACCCTCTTAGCGACGCGCTACATCGGAACCCGGGTGTGGTGATAAATGGGCAAGGACCGGGTCGCCATCCCCCCAAGGGCGCGTCGTATCATGACCTGGGTACGATGATAAGTGAGCAAGGGTCGGGTCGTCACCTGAATGGCGCGCTACATCTACGCCCGGGTGTAGTGAAAAATGAGCAAGGGTCTTCGCACTTCCCTCGACGGGTGCGAAGGGTAAGGAAGCTAGCCGAGCCAACTAGGTTTCGTATAGGTAGCTGGAACGTAGGGTCCCTAACGGGTAAGTTGCGAGAGCTAGTTGATGTAGCAATTAGGAGGCGTGTAAATATTCTATGCGTTCAAGAGACTAAATGGAAGGGCCAGAAGGCGAAGGAGGTTGAGGATACTGGCTTCAAGCTTTGATACACGGGAGCAACTCCGGGTAGGAATGGTGTAGGCATCTTGATTGATAGGAGCCTTAAGGATGGAGTCGTAGAGGTTAGAAGGCAAGGCGACCGGATTATCCTAATCCGGTTGGTAGTTGGAGATTCGGTTTTGAATGTGATCAGTGCATATGCCCCTCAGGTAGGCCTTAGTGAGAGCACCAAGATGCAGTTCTGGGAAGATCTAGATAGCATGGTTAGTACCGTGCATACCAGCGAGAAACTCTTCATAGGAGGAGATCTCAACGGTCATGTGGGTGCGACTAATGTAGGGTTCGAGCGAGTGCACGGGGGTTTTGGGTATGGTAGCAGGAGTCAAGAGGGGGAGGATGTGTTGAACTTCGCGTTAGCCTACGACTTGTTGATAGCGAATACCGTGTTTAAGAAGAGGGAATCCCATCTTGTGACGTTTCGTAGTGGACAACACTCGAGCCAGATCGACTTTATCCTTACTAGGAGGGAGGATAGACGTGATTGCTTAGATTGTAAGGTGATACCTGGGGAGTGTGTTGTCCCTCAACACAAGCTTGTGGTGGCGGACTTTCGTCTTCGGGTACGTGTCCACCGGGACAAATGTACCAAGATTGCGAGAACAAAGTGGTGGAAGCTTAGAGGGGAAGCGGCACAAGCGTTTAAGGAAAGGATGCTAGGTGAGGGGCCTTGGGAAGAAGGAGAAGACGCAGATGACATGTGGCTAAAGATGGCAACATGTGTTCGGAAGGTGGCCTCAGAGGTGTTTGGCGTGAGTAAGGGAGGCAAACAGGAGGGGAAAGACACCTGGTGGTGGAACGACGAGGTGCAAAGGGCTATTAAGGAGAAAAAGGAGTGTTTCAAGCGTCTCCATCTTCACAAGAGTGCAGCCAACATCGAGGGCTATAAATTAGCGAAGAGGGTTGCAAAGCGAGCTGTGAGTGTAGCAAAAGGTAAGGCGTATGATGACCTGTATCAGCGGCTAGGCACGAAAGAAGGGGAAAAGGACATTTATAGGATGGCTAGGATCCGCGAGCGGAAGACAAGGGACATCAACCAAATCAAATGCATTAAGGATGGGACAGATCGACTGCTAGTGAAGGATGATGAGATCATGGATAGATGGAGAGAGTACTTCGACAAGTTGTTTAATGGGGAGAGTGAGAGCCCTACCCTTGAGTTAGATGACTCTTTTGACGATACCAATAGACGTTTTGTGAGGAGAATTCAGGAGGTAGAGATCGGGGAGGCTTTGAAGAGGATGAAGAGAGGTAAAGCGTTGGGTCCTGATGGTATTCCCATTGAGGTGTGGAGATGCCTAGGGGATAGAGCAATAGTTTGGTTAACTAAGCTTTTTAATCTCATTTTTCGGTCAAACAAGATGCCGGAAGAATGGAGGAGAAGTATATTAGTACCTATCTTCAAAAATAAGGGCGATGTTCAAAGTTGTACTAACTACCGTGGGATTAAGCTGATGAGCCATACGATGAAGCTTTGGGAGAGGGTCATCGAGCATCGCCTAAGAAGAGGGACAAGTGTGACCCAAAACCAATTTGGGTTCATGCCTGGAAGGTCAACCATGGAGGCGATTTTCTTAATACGACAATTGATGGAGAGATATAGGGAGCAGAAGAAGGACTTGCACATGGTCTTCATTGACCTTGAGAAGGCATATGACAAAGTACCGAGAAATGTCATGTGGTGGGCTTTGGAGAAGCACAAAGTCCCAACCAAGTACATTACCCTCATTAAGGATATGTACAAAGATGCGACGACGTTTGTCCGGACATGTGATGGCAACACCACTGACTTTCCTATTAACATAGGCCTACACCAGGGGTCAGCATTGAGCCCTTATTTATTTGCTTTAGTGATGGATGAGATCACAAGGGATATACAAGGTGAGATCCCTTGGTGTATGCTCTTTGCTGATGATGTGGTGCTAGTTGACGAGAGTAGGGCAGGGGTTAATAGGAAGTTAGAGCTGTGGAGACGCACGTTAGAGTCGAAAGGGTTCAGACTTAGTAGGACCAAGACCGAGTACATGATGTGCGATTTCAGCGCGACTAGGCATGAGGGGGGAGACGTTAGTCTAGATGGGCAAGTGGTGGTCCAGAAGGATACGTTTCGGTATTTAGGATCGGTGTTACAAAAGGATGGCGACATTGATGAAGATGTTAGGCATAGAATTTCAGCTGGCTGGTTGAAATGGCGGCAAGCTTCTGGCATCCTTTGTGACAAGAGGGTGCCACAAAAGCTAAAAGGCAAATTCTATAGGACAGCAATTCGTCCGGCGATATTATACGGTGCTGAATGTTGGCCTACAAAAAGACGACATGTGCAGTAACTGAGTGTAGCAGAGATGCGGATGTTGCGGTGGTTTTGCGGGCACACACGGAGGGATAGAGTCCGGAACGAAGTTATTCGGGATAGGGTCGGGGTGGCACCAATTGAGGAGAAACTTACTCAGCATCGGTTGAGATGGTTTGGACATGTCCAACGAAGGCCTCCTGAGGCGCCGGTGCGTAATGGGATCCTTGAGCTAGTCGATAATGTAAAGAGGGGTAGAGGTAGACCTAAACTGACGTGGGATGAGTCGGTTAAGAGAGACCTTAAGGATTGGAACATCTCTAAAGAGATAGCTTTGGATAGGAGCGCTTGGAGACTAGCTATCAATGTGCCTGAACCTTGAACTTATTTCTTTCGGGTTTCATCTCTAGCCTACCCCAACTTGCTTGGGAAAAAATGCTATGTTGTTGTTGTTGTTGTTGTTGTTGTGGATCTTAATGCTTTGGAATAAAGTCTGCGTAGTATTCCCGAACGTATCGCGGGTCAACTACGTCACCCCCTCAACTATAAAACGGGATTTTTAACCTATTCAGCTTCGTAAATAACCATTTAAAACACTCCATGAAGCGTTTTTGCATGATGATTTTGCCACGCTGGTGCACTGAGGTGGATCGAGATGCTGACATGGACGGACTGACATGTGGATCTAGTTTGTAAGTGGTAGATTACATCCCTCTCTCGCTATACTCAGGCCACCTGTGCACCCGACCTGCTCCTCATCCCCTCTGTCCGACGCACTAGAGCCCCGCTACCCGACCGGCTTAGGGCTACTGTGGTGTGTTAGCGGCTTCCGTCTGTGCTGTTGTTGTTGTTGTCGATTTGTCGGTGTCCTGACCCGGCGGTCCGGACCCAACTAGTAATGCTACTGCGTGTTTCCTCGTCCCAGATGTTGATGCAAGAGGCAACACAGTAACGCACGGGTTTATCCTGGTTCCGGCTGCGGGGCCGTACGTCCAGCAAGGGGGTGTGCGAGGGCACTGTATTATCTTGCACCGGGAGTGCCTGTAGTAGGCGATACAAGCGAGGCGAGAGAGGGAAGCTCCCAGGTCTCTGCTAGAGGAGGAGTTGATTGAGGCGTGTGCCAATATCGGAGGCTCAGTGGTGCTGAGTGTTGCGTTCTATCGAATGGGTCCGATCGCGACCCCCTTAAAGGAAGCCCGACTCCTCCTTTTATAGACACAAGGAAGGACGATGTACATGCGCAGGGGATCGTGGAAGTCGTCGTCTTTTCTCCGAATCGCGGGGGTGCAGTGGTCGAGCACTGTGGGAAGTACACTGTGGGGCATGGCGTCGGGCGTGGCAGTCGTCCTGGGCGTCGTCCTCGGCCTTGCGGAGATCGCGCCGGCGTCCTGACAGCCCCAGCAGGCGGCGTGGTCGTCGCTGTAGGGTGTACCGTCTTCCAGGTGTGGCGTGGCGGCGTTTCGTGGGCCCTGCAGGCCAGGGTCTTGCATATATATGTGCGCCAGCGGTAGTGGGGCACGTGGCGGTCCCGGACCCCCCTGGGTGGAGTGCTAGCGCGTGCGCTAAGGGGGTCCGGGAGTCACGTGGAGGTCCCGAACCCCTCGAGGGGGGAGGTCCGGGCCTCTGGCTGCTAGTGCTGAGCATCCCTCCTTGGGGGACACGTGGCGACGCCGGATCCCTTCCCGAGCAGGGGACGGGTCCGGGGCCATTGGTGTGGTGAGGTGGAGTCCGGACAGCAGGAGGTGGCAGAATAGTAACGGGAGCTGTGCCGAGCACGTCTCGTACCGCCTCGCAGGTTCCCACAGTGTTGCCACAGCGTCCAGGATGGCGGAGCAGTGACCGGAGTTGGCGGACGGGACTCCGATCACAGCAATTGTGGGGAATGGCGGCCTGACGCCGTCTGACCTGGGCGTTGTGGAGGAGTGGTTGGCATTTAATGCCTCCGTACGACGGGCGGGTGAGCGGAAGGGCCATTTGTCCTTTTCGTTGAGGGGTGGCCTCGAGCGAGACGGAGACGATTCGCCCCGCTCGAGGGTAGGTTCGCTACCCTCGAGCGAGGCGGAGACGATTCGCCTCCCCGAGGGTAGGCTCGCTATCCTCGAGCGAGGCGGAGACGCGGGGCCTGGACGACGCCCAAGACGACCGCCACGCCCGAGTCCCGACGCCATACCCCACAGTGTACTTCCCACAGTACTCGACTGTTGTACCCCCGCAGCTCGGGGAGAAAACGACGACTTCCGCGATCCCCTATACATGTACCCGCCCCTCCTTGTGTCTATAAAAGGAGGAGGCGTGCATCCCTTAAGGGGGTCGGTCGGCTCTCTAGGTATTACACCACTCACACACCATTCACAGACCACTCACTTGCTTCCAGCCCCAACATCGCTACTCGCCACGCTCAACTCCTCCTCTAGCAGAGACTTGGGAGCCTCCCTCCCTCTCTCGCCACGCTTGTACCCCCTACTATAAGCACTCCGGGTGCAAGATAATACAGTGCCCTCGCACACCCTCTTGCTAGACGTACGGGCCCGCGGCCGGAACCAGGATAAACCCGTGAGTTACTGTATTGCCTCTTGCATCAACATTTGGGACGAGGAAACACGCAGCATTTACTAGTTGGGATCTGGACCCCCGGGTCAGGACACCGACACCAAAGATGAAGGGGCCAAAAACCTAGTTTTGTAGTAGGGTGATATATTGGGTGGTCATATAGACTTTTTCCTAATGCTTTCGGCCTTTCCAATATTTGATTTCGACCATATAAAATCAATACCAGTGTTGCAAGAACCAATGCGTGAAAAAATTAAACATACACATCAACTTTTTTTGCTAGTACAAAGTTTTTCCTACCTCGGATTCCATTTCATAAAAGAAAACCCCTCTAGCTAAATGTCAAATATTGCGTTGTTCACCGAGGTAGCAGTTGTATTTTGCATGAAAAAAGGTGTAAGCTACTCGAGTTAAAGCATATACGCCAACAAATTGTCACACATGGAAAATGCTGTATATTGCTCGATGCAAGCTGTTTTCACATGTAATTGCACGTAATGCTAAGTAATCATAATAAGTACTAATAAATAAAAAAGTTGGTTGCACCGCACCTTGGATTTTCCACCGTTGGTTCGAATTTCAAATTCCTCGTGCATGTGAATGGTTTTGCGGATCGAGTACTGCAAATATTTATATTTCCAAAACTCAACATAACAAAAAGAGTGATTAAAATCGAATTGGGTATGCAAACTACTCGTCCCAAAATTTGAACCGGCCCGGTGACCCACACAACCCAAGTTTCAAGCCGAAGTGGTATCTCTTGGATGATCCTTGAGTCCTCGTCAGTCGTCAGTCACGGCAAGCCGAACCAAGCAAAACAACCGCCGAATTCAAATCCCCCACCAAAATTTCCCCGAAGCATTGATGGAGGGAAACTGAGCCGAACGGCCCACTTTTTGGCCTGCAGCGTCTCCCTCCAATCCAACCCAGCAGCAGCAGGCAGGCACCCAGCAAGCACGCTATTTAATTCACCGTGGCGCAGCGCGGGGCATTTTACAACCGTGCCCCCGCTCCCCTCGCCCCCTCCCTGTAATCCGCCGCTTTTCCCCTCCCCCTTTCCCCCTCCTCCCCCATTCAAGAAGAGAAGCGAACCACCTCTCTCCCAGTCTCCCTCGGGGACGGGACGGGACGGGACGGGACGGGACGGACGCCATGGACGCCTGGGAGGCCACCAAGGTGGTGTTCGACCGGGTGCGCGCGCTGGACCCGGAGAACGCCTCCAAGATCATGGGCCTGCTCCTCATCCAGGACAACAGCGTCAAGGACCTGATCCGCCTCGCCTTCGGCCCCGAGCACCTGCTCCTCGCCGTCGTCGCCCGCGCGCGCGCCGACCTCGCCGCCAAGCCCGCGTCCCCGCCGTCGCCCGGGCTCGGCCAGCCGTGGGGGCTCCCGAGCCCTAGAGGAGGAGGCGACCACCTGGCGCCGTTCGGCGCCGACCAGGCGGCGTTCGACGGCGGTGCCGACGCGTTCTACCCTGAGGAGTACGAGTGCTGGTCGCCGGCGGCCGGCGGCCACCGCCGCAGCTTCTCGCTGAGCGACGACGAAGTGGCCGCGGCCGGCGCGTGGAGGCCCTGCATGTACTTCGCACGCGGGTTCTGCAAGAACGGCTCCTCCTGCCGGTTCTTGCACGGCCTGCCTGACGACGACGCGGTGGCCGCGGAGCGGGAGATGGTCGTCATGCGCGCCAAGGCCTTGGCCGCCGCCGCCGCGCGGCCGCAGCAGCTCATGGCGTCCGCTTTCCCCTTCTCGCCGTCGCCGCCCAAAGGCTTCGGCCTCAACTCCCTGCTCCAGCAGCAGAACGAGCCCCAAAGGTGCCAGTTTGTACCCCCAAAATGTTGCATTCTTGCGCCCTTTCCGCGCCTTGCTTATTTTGATTGCTGTGCCAGGGCGGCGGCGGCGGCGGCCGCCATGTTGCTTGGCGGCGGCGAGGACATGCACAGGTTCCCGGCGCGCTCGCCTCGGATGGACCGCGGCGACCTCATCTCCAGCCCCGCCGCGCGGCAGATCTACCTCACCTTCCCGGCCGACTCCACCTTCAGCGAGGAGGACGTCTCCAACTACTTCAGGTACCAGGCACGCCGCAATTATTGGGGTCTGCTCCCTGCTCTGTTTGGACGGAATCGATTTATCGTGACGTGGCTTTGGTTGCGACCGGGCGGGCAGCTTGTACGGACCAGTGCAGGACGTGCGCATCCCGTACCAGCAGAAGCGCATGTTCGGCTTCGTCACCTTCGTCTATGCAGAGACGGTGAGGATCATCCTGAGCAAGGGGAACCCGCACTTCGTGTGCGACGCGCGCGTGCTCGTCAAGCCCTACAAGGAGAAGGGCAAGGTCCCCGACAGGTTCAGGTCCGGTGCCTCCTACATAGCACATTGCTTGTTTTGACAGTTTCTGTTCCTAAAAGAAACTTTTTGTGCCCCCCCCCCCCCCCCCCCCCCCCCCCTTCTTGTTTGATTTCAGGAAGTTGCAGAACCCGCACCATGGCGACTTCACCGGCTGCACGTCGCCCACCGGATTGCTCGATTCCAGGGACCCCTTCGATCTGGCTCAGCCGCAGATTGGTGAGTAGTAACCGTGTTCGGTTCTGGGTGCATCCGTCTTGCAGATAGCATGTGTTTGACAGATTGATTCTGCAATCGTTAGGACCAAGGGTGATGTACGGGAACATTGCTAACCACGAGGCGTTTGTGAGGAGGAAGCTCGAAGAGCAGCAGCAGGCGGCCGAGCTGCAGCACGCCATTGAGCTGGAGGGCCGCCGGTTCATGGGGCTGCAGCTCCTCGACCTCACGAGCAGGGGTCACCATCTCGGCTCCCCTGCTAGCTCACCCATGTCCCTGGGACAAGCTGACGGCAGAGGGAGCGGCAACGGGAATGGCAATGCCATCATTGTGGAGGACGTCACCGTCCAAGGTCCATTCCTTGATTCATCAGACTTCTTGAGGTGCTTTGAATCCATGGTTCACAGGTTGTGACTCCGAATCCTTTGTTTGTGGTGGCAGATAACAAGATGAACAGCAGTAGCCTTGCAATGAGTGCGCCTGCAGCAGCAGCAGCTACCTCTGCAACTGGTGCGGAAGGCGAGCACGAGGAGCGGCAGGAAGGGGATGGGGATGGTGGTGGCAGTCCCGAGCAGGCAGTCAACCCTGGGGAAGAGGAGAAGAGGGAATCTGTTCCTGTGACAGCAATACCCAATGTTGCGTGTGGATTCCAAGAAAGGTAAGATTGTCGTTATGGTGTAAAATATTTACCAAATGGGTAGTTTTTTCAATTACGAGTTCATGACCTGGTAATGAAAAACAAAGTACACAATTTCAGGCTTGAGGTCCTGTTTGGAACCAAACTTTTTTCAAAAGTCCCTATCATATCAAAAGGAATCTTACTATTTTATAGTATTAAATAAAATTTGTTTATAAATGTTTTTTGACAGTTGAGTGTTTTTTGACGAGACGAATCTAGTGGGTTTAATTAATTCATAATTTGCTACAGTGATGCTACAGTAACCATCCGCTAATTATAGATTAATATACCTCATTAGATTCGTCTCGCAATTTAGCCCCAGGGTTCTACAGTTAGTTTTATAATTAACTTTTATTTAATACTTCTAAATACTAAAAAGTTCCAGGGACTTAAAAAAAAGTCCCTGAAACCAAACAACCCCTGAATCTCGACCACACATCTCTTAGCTTGTAAATAGTTGTAATAAATTGTTCTTGAAAGCTCAAAGGCAACTAGTGACACTCCTTTTGCTTTGCCCTCTGGATGATATGCTTAATTTCAGCTAAATCAGCTGTTAAGTTCAATTTGGGAATTTCTTACTGGTTGGCAAACCATTATTGATTGTTGCTGGCTCCTAAGCCTTACTCTGCAGCAACTTTTCCAGAAATGCTCCAATACATACTAGATTTAAAAATTTCCTTGGACCAATCCACTTCTTGTCTTCTCCAATCTGTACAAAATGGGAACAAAGATGGTTTAATGACTTTTGGTAGTCAGTAGTATTGAGTTTATGATGATGAGTGATGGCTCTTGGAGTAAGTAGGTTATTGGATTCACACTTGTCGCACATGCAAATGATCCATTAATGTTCATCAATGTTTTATACCAATTTCATATTTTGCTTCTTTTCTGCGGAGAATCAAATATGTTGCTCCCTGATTCGTATATGTTTATAATACTTTCTAATGTTTCTTTCTCTGTTTTTTTTTTGAAATACAGAGGGATAATCAATGAATCCTCGGTGCTGCGGAATGGGTAGGTTACATCATTCCAGACACACCTCTTGCCATAACCGAAGGATTCATGAACAAGCTATTAGAAGTCTGGCTGATATAGCTTACTAGATTATAACAAGGAACTACTGAAGCATATGCCGTCACTATAAAGGCTGGCTGATATAAGCATATTAAAAGAACCGAGGGAGTGTCAATGACAGTCATTGTTGATAGTTGCTCTCCCTTTTCTTTACTAGAAATGACATGTGGAAGTCAATAGGGAACACCTAAGTTGTAGTAGTTCTCAGGTACTAATCTCATAGTTATCCTTTGATGTTGCACCTTTGTTGCAACTGATCCTAGATCTACCGAAAACTTCTTTTGCCAACATTCTAGTGTCGAAAAGATATCCCCAGCTAATTTGTACTTTAGGAAAAATATGTGAACCTAGCCTCATTAACAAATGTTTGAGGGTTGAGCAGTACAGTATTGTTCTTGTTCCCATGAGGCCATGACTGCATGCACCAGAAATCTTCTGTTAAACTCGAGTTCAGACTGGTGTGGATCTCTAATCTATCTAACCTTTTTGGGGCCAATCAATCGGTCACTTCTAGTGAATAAACCTTCTCTGCTGATGAAAACGCTTTATTCTCCCATTGATGTATTGCTTCATGTATGAGCCGGATGTTTCCTTGTGTTAGAGATATCATCCTGATGTTCACAATCACTCTATGCTGCAAATACAGTTCAGTAGTGGTTATGGTCAGGAAGGTGATAGTGCATCACTGCATCTGGAAGTGGAACTAGAGTAACTTATAGTGGTCCAACATCTAGGCTACAGTTCCACACGCATTGATATAAGGTATATCTTAGGTTTGTGAATAATCTGCTGATAACTCGTTATATTTATTTTTGGTATTACTGACATATATATCGTTGTTAATACAAGATGTTCAAAGTTGATTATTGGTGGCATTGTACACCCTCCGGTCATCATCAAAAGATAACGTTGGGACTGCCTTATCCGTTATCCCGTCCTAACGTAACCTTTCGATGATTGGATTCAATAGATTCTCAAAGAATGATAGATTTTTGAATGGGCAGAAAGACTGACAAGCCTTCACTACGCTCTGATGCCGCTCGCTTTCACTGTGGTGCAAGTCAGAAAGTGCAACTACCGTTTCGATAAAAAAAAGGAATTCATAAGGGAATGACTACTTAACTAAAAGGCATGATTCTATCACTCTAATTTTGAAACCAATAGAATGAAGCCACGTGGCATTAGCAGTAATCACAACTTGAGTGATGGAAAGACAAAAATCACTCGAATTTTTCCACTCGGATGGGGAGAATTCGGCTGAAAACTATAAACAACCACTCAAAAAAGTGGCCCCCCACCTATAAACAGATCATGGAGCCGTCATCTAATTAGAAGTTTTTTTGCCCCCCCAGAAAGGAGAGAAAGCTCCGGCCTCCGGTCACAGCTGATGGATCAGACCGAGAATTGCATGACAAATACAATACCCAATACAATATATGAAAATTTATAGAACAAAAGAAGCACCATGTGCTATTGGGTAACTCGGGTTTCACTGATGAGCCCCGAACAACAAAAAACAAAGGCAACTCGGGTTTCATTCGGGTCCATTTGAGAAAAGCACAAAATTTATTTTGATTATTGGATCTTGTAACAAATAATAGAAAACCCGTTAACTGCCAGATTCCTCACTGTACCGTGTGCATTTCACCTCTCTTGTGCACACGCAAGAAAAAAATGAGCGATAGAACTGGGCCGATCAGCCTCATCATCAGCGATGGCCGGTGGGCCGACAAAAGAAAACAGAAACAAGCCGACTAAATAAAAAAATCGATTGATAGATGAAAAAGAAAATTACAAAAAATCGATTAATATATGAAATAGAAAATTACTAGGGAGACATTTAAGAAAAGGAATTCCTAAACGTCTACCGAGTAATTTTAAAAAAAAAAGAGCCCATGGGCTTTGATGGGCCTGTGGCTACGAGTCCTGTTGGTCCACGGCCACGGCACGTGTTACCATTACGAGTCCTGTTGGTCGCATATAAAACCTGCAAGTGCACGCGCCTCTGCGTGTGTCTCAGCGACTCAGGCAGCCATGGAGGCGCCTCCGCCAACAGAACCGCTCCCGATCGATCTCCAGCTCGAGATCGTCGCGCACTCGGACGACGCCGCCACCATCGTCCGCTGCGCGGCTGCTTCCAAGCCCCTCCGAGGCGCCGTGTACGGCCCGGGCTTCCGCCCCCGCACCCGGGCCGCGCTCCGCGCCGCGGTGAACGCCGGCTTCGACCCGGCCCTCCTCCTCGGCGTCCCCGACGAGCCCAGCCATCCCAGCAGCGGCGCCGATCAGCCACCCCGGAGGCGCCTCCGCTTCGACACCGACCTCCTGCGGTCGTCGTTCGAGCCCGTGTCCTGGCGCCACGGGCTCCTCGCGTCCTCTGGCGGCGCGACCCCGAGCCCGAGCTTCGCGTCTGCAACGCCTCCACCGGCGGCGTCACCTCGCTGCCTTGCATGGACGTCGAGGGCAAGTGGGGGAGCGGCGGCATCTACCGGCCGGCCCTGCTCAACCTCGGCCGCGGCGGGCGCTCCTTCGAGCTGCTTGTCATGGACGTGTGCTTGCGGACCCGGATCTTCTCGTCCGGGACCGGCAGCTGGGGCCCCATCTGCGTGGTGAAGCCACCGCCGGAGCACGGCAGCTGGTGCGTCATCGACGAGGCCATGCCCACCTTCCCCGCCGTCGTCCGGCGGACCGTCCACTGGATCTGCCGCTCGGCGCGGGGCGCCGGCATGTTCGTCCTCGCCCTGCGCGTCGGCGCGGCGCAGGCCACGGCGATCGCGCCGCCGCCGCCGGCGGGTCGCCTTGGCGGCACGGCGAGCTGCACCCTGACGGACGCAGCGGGCACCTTGCGCATGGTCGTCTCGGAAGCGGAGGCGGTGTCGATGTGGAGGATGTCGGCAGAGGGGTGGAGCCAGGAGGCGGTGATCAGCAAGCAGTGGATCACGAAGCAGGTCGCGGCCGGCATGGACGCGAGCCGGACGGCCTGCTGGTGCGTGGGGTTCAGAGAGAGGAGCGGCGCCGTGACCTTTCGGGCTTGTCCACTTCAACCTGGGTACAATGGAGGTCGTCGTGCTCCGTGTTAGGTTCTGAAATTCATGGGTTCAACCAAGATCGAGCTCTGTGCTCATAGATCGGGTACGGGAACATGTTCTGGACATAGATACATGAGTACAATAGATGTTCTTCCCTAGATCTAGTACACAAAAGAGAGAGAGAGAGAGGAAGAGTGTAGACCAGACTCCGGTGCTGAGCGGCGGGGCGGAGGCGCTTGAGCTCGGAGTCGTCATGTCGATGATGGCGGCGACGAGCTCCGGTCGGAGAAGAGGGCGTCCGGTGGCGGCGGAGGTTCTGCGTGGGTGTCGGCGACCTTCGGGTCGCCAACGGCACTGGCCGGTGACGGGGGCGGAGGGGCGCGTCGGGGAGGCGGCGTCGGAGGAGCTTCCCGTCGCCACTGCGCTCCCTTGGATCGGATTAGGGTTTAGGTCTCCCTTGGATCGGATTAGGGTTTAGGTCTATAGGAGGAGACGGCTGCGGCGGCGAACCTTGGTACTCGAGCCATGGGGTCCCTTCCCCCTTTATATAGCGCAGCGCGATGGGGGCCCACCAACCACAGTAAGGTTGGGCACCCCCGATCAGGGCGCGGAGTCAAGGCCCGATCTAGTCTTTGGGCCAGATTCGCAAGACATCAAACCAACAATCTCCCCCTTGGTATCCTCTTTCTTATTCTTATTCTTCTTGTTCTTTATTTGTACTTGCTCCATTCCATCACAGATCAGTGGATAGGGCATGCCTCGTCGTAACGGTTACTACCGTTAGATTAACAGCCACAATCACTTTTCTGTTCTGAAACAGAATCTTATTCTTGGGCCCTCTATGTCCAGGAATCATAGGCTTCCCTCAACCCCATGCCGGCTAAGTGTTCTCTGAACACATTGGGTGGTAGACCTTTTGTGAGCGGATCCGCTAACATCTTGTTCGTTCTGATATGTTCTAGACAAATTATTTGATCCTGGACTTGCTCCTTAACAACATAAAACTTAATGTCGATGTGTTTGGCAGCACCACTCACTTGTTGTTATGAGCATAGAATAATGCTGGCTCATTGTCGCAGTATAATTTCAGTGGTCTTTCTATGCTGTCGACCACCTTCAATCCGGGTACGAATTTCTTAAGCCATGTGACCTGCCCTGAGGCCTCATAATATGCTACAAATTCAGCATACATCGTGGATGATGCTGTAAAAGACTGCTTGGAGCTTTTTCACGATATCGCTCCCTTTGCAAGAGTGAAGATATATCCAGACGTGGATTTTCTATCATCCGCATCTCCTGCAAAGTCTGCATTTGAATATCCTTCTATTTCTAAAGATTCTGATTTTCTGTATGTCAGCATGAGATCTGTTGTACCCCTCACATAGCGCAAAACTTTCTTTACCATTTTCCAGTGCTCTATGCCTGGATTACTCTGGTATCTGCCAAGTACCCCCCCGGTAACAAAACTCAAGTCAGGGCGTGTGCACACTTGTGCATACTGTAAATTTCCGACAGCTAAAGTATAAGGCACTGCCTTCATTTGTTCGAGCTCATACTTGTTCATGGGACACTGATGTTTTCCGAAACTGTCGCCCTTGACTATTGGAGCGGGTGTGGGTTTACTCTTATGCATACCATATTTCTTTAATATCTTTTCTAGGTATGCTTCCTGTGATAATGCCAACACACCATTTCTTCTATCTCAATGAATCTCAATTCCTAAAACGAATGAAGCTTCACCGAGATCTTTCATATCAAACTTCAAGGACAAGAATTTTTTTGTTTCCCGTAGTAGATCGACATCACTGCTAGCTAACAGAATGTCATTCACATACAGGATGAGGAAAATGAATTTTCCATTCTTGAACTTTGTATAAATGCAATTGTCCTCTTCATTTTCTTTAAATCCAAACTTTCTTATTGTTTCATCAAATTTCAAATAACACTGTCTTGAGGCTTGCTTCAAGCCATAAATCGATTTCTTCAGGCGGCACCCTAAGTTTTCTTTACCTTCCACGACAAAAGCTTTCGGCTGTGCCATGTAGACATTTTCATATAAATTCCCATTCAGGAATGCCGTCTTTACATCCATCTGATGTAATTCTAGATCATAATGTGCCACTAAGGTCATTATTATTCTGAAAGAATCTTTACATGAGACTGAGGAAAAAGTCTCATTGTAGTCTATCCCTTCTCTTTGCGTAAAACCATTCGCCACAAGTCGCGCTTTAAATCTTTCTATGTTCCATTTGGAGTCACATTTCGTCTTGTAGACCTATTTGCAGCCTACTGTTTTGGCTCCTTTAGGAATTTATTCTAAGTCCCAAACTTTATTGGCATTCATAGATTTCATTTCATCTTCCATGGCTGCAGTCCACTCGGATGAATTCTAGCTTCTCATGGCTTCTTCAAAAGAGGTGGGATCATCCTCCATTTTAATTTCTTCGCTATTATAGACTTCATAGTCATCAGAAACAGCTGGTTTTCTAATTCTTTGTGGTCTACTCGAGACCACTGCAACTGGTATTTCTTGCACAGGAGGCTGCTGTTGCTCCCCTTCGTCCATGGCAACGGGTTCTATTTGGTCCTGAGGAACAGGGTCCTCATTTTCATTTGTCGCCACATTAGGAGAACTAACAACAGGCGTCGGCACTGTAGTTTCCTGCTCTATCGGTGCCGCAACCATAGGCAACGAGAAATAAGGCTCTTGAGTCATCGGAGTGGGAACGAATACTCGCTTCTCTTCAAGATCAATTTTTCTAGCTACCATGCTCCCCCTGATCATATGATCTTCTAAGAAGGCAGCGTGTCTTGTTTCTATAAACTTCGTGTGTCTGTCGGAACAGTAGAAGCGATATCCCTTAGACTTTTCTGGATAGCCAATAAAATGACAACTGACTGTCTTGGGATCTAATTTCCCAATGTTTGGATTAAATACCTTAGCCTCAGCTGGACAGCTCCACACACGAAAGTGATTAAGTGAGGGTTCTCTTCCTGTCCAAAATTCATACTGTGTTTTCGGCACCGACTTACTTGGCACATGATTAAGAATGTAGATAGCGGTTTTTAACGCCTCCATCCACAAGTTAATCGGTAGCGTGGAGTAGCTCATCATGCTTCTTACCATATCCATCAGGGTATGGTTTTTTCTTTCTGCTACTCCGTTCTACTGAGGCTCGCCCGATGTAGAATACTGGGCAACTATGCCCTTTTCCATAAGGAACCTTGTAAAAGGTCCTGGAACTTGGCCATATGGGGTGTGCCGACCGTAGTACTCTCCTCCACGGTCAGATCTTACTATCTTGATCTATAAATCATGTTAATTTTCTACTTCTGCTTTAAATATCTTGAATTTATCCAACGCTTCCGATCGTTCTTTAATTGGATAAATGTAGCCATAACGTGAATAATCATCTGTGAACATTATGAATGAATCATAGCCATCCACAGTAGTCACAGGAAGTCCACATATATCTGTGTGGATTATTTCTAAAATTCCCGCACTACGTTTGGCATCTTTCTTTATTTTCTTAGCAAACTTTCCTTTAATGCAATCAATACATTGTCCTAATTCTAAAAATTCTAACGGCGGAAGAATTGATGCTTTTACTAAGCGCTCGATTCTCCTCCTCGAAATATGGCCTAAACGACAATGCCATAATTTCGACGAGATTGCATCAATTCGTTTGCGTTTCTTAGTAACATTCTCATATGAGGAGGCATTCTTATTCTTGAAACATACAGCTTTCACATTCTCAGATAATGAAAGCAAATATAATTTGTCTTGTCGGAAGGCAAGACCAACACATTCTGAATTAACTTGTATCTCACACTTGCCATCACCAAAATGACAAGCAATAGTGTCATCATCTAATTTAGACACACTTATTAAGTTTCGTTGCAAAGACGGTACATAAAGAACATCTCTGAGATAAAGTACAAAGCCACTATGTAATTCTAAATGAAAATCTGCAATGGCTTCAACTTCAGCTTCTACTCCGTTTGCAACTTTAATTCTTCTTTCGCCTCTTGGCAGGGTCCTCCTCATACTTGATCCCTGTAAGGAATTAGCAACATGAGTAGTTGCACCAGAATCAATCCACCAAGTGGATTTATCATAACTTAAATACAGGGATTCATCTACAAAAGTAATAGTGTCCTCACCCTTTCTTAACAACTCTTTCAGGAACTCAGGGCAGTCCCTCTTGTAGTGTCCTCTCCCTTTGCACTTTAGGCACTGGTCTTTGTCCACTGGGAAGGTAGACCAATCCTTCTGCTGAGGTGCGTTGGAGAGACCACTCTCACTCTGATTTCTGCCAGGTGGGAAAGGCCTCTTGTTCTGGTAATTCTTATTGTTCTGGATGTTCTTCTTCTTATGTTGGACATTGAAAACAAGCTGGCCACCATAGGAGCGCTTGAGCCTGTCTTCTTCCAGAACACACATAGCAATCATCTTTTCTAGGTTCCATTCTTCAGGTTGAGTGTTGTAGTTGACATTAAAAGTCTCAAAGTCCTTGGGAAGGGACTTGAATACCAACTGAACCACGGAAGCTTCTGGTAAGGACATGTTCATTATTTTGAGCTTATTTGCTATGTGGCTCATTTCTAGGATGTGTTCTCTAATGCCACTACCGGTATATCTCTTGGTCACAAGCTGCTCTGTCAAATTAGCAGCATAGGCCTTGGAAGAGCCAATGAACTGACTCTTCACCCTTTCTAGATACTCAACAACAGTGGTAGATTCTGGAATTGCTTCTTTTATATTGTCTGAGATCGACCCCTTTATGATCATCAGACACTTGCGGTTGGAAGTGTTCCAACGTGTCTTGTCAATATCATATTGCATCATAGCACAATTATGGTTCTTTTCACGAATGGCCCATGCATCGTCTGCTTTATTCTGAGCCCGCACGGGCTGTTCTGGTTCTTTAGGTGCTGGCACTGTGACAGCCAAATCTATCTCAGCCAGTGCCAAAGCAATTTCTAGTTTCTGGCGCCATTTCCCATAATTTTGGCCATGTAGTTCTGGAATATCATTCACATATGACATAAAGCCTGAAAGTAAAATTCAAAAAAATGAGGACAAAATTCTCGATAGCCTTAATTGCATGTTTAAATTTAAATTTGGTCAAAATTCAAACATACAATATTTTGTGCATTAAATTTAAAACACCTTTGGGCAGAGATAGAAAAATACATAATATAATTTCTGGACAAGTTTATAATATTGCAATATCAACTTTGGTCAGAAATTACAATATCATAATATACTAAAAATTCTGAATTCAAGAACAAATTCTATGTTTCTCTATGTCAATTATCTCGTTGGTTCAAATTAACATGGAGAAAACAACAATAATAATTCTTCGCAGCGGAAACATGTGAAAATTCTAAATATTCAGAAGAAAAATACTGTATTCTTGATTCTAAATAATTTACACTTTGGTGCAAATTTAAATTCTAGAGAATTCTATCAAATTCAAAATCAAAATGCACTTCTGAATAAAGAAAAAACAAAGTTCTGAAGGTTTCTTTGTGGCCCGTGGCCATTTCGTCCCACGGCCTGTCAAGCACGCCCGCCTCCCCCGCACCTGGGCTCTCAGCCCAGCAGCCGACGGCCGGGCTGCCGATTCGGCCCGGCGCGGCGCGCGCCTCTCGCCCTCTTGGGCTCATTTCGTCCCAGTCGCCGCCGATCGCTGAAGACCATCGGATCTGATCCGACGGCTGCGCGGCCTCCTCGCCGGAACAAAACGGCCGGCGACCGGCGCCCTCTTGGAAAACCCTAGCTCATTTGTTTTGATCCTCCCCCCTTTCTCGGAACGACGACTGGTGGCGACGGCGCACTTGGTTGCCGACGCCGGGAAAGAAGGCGGCGCCGCCACAGCTCCCTCGTCGGCGCGCGCTCGCCCGAGGGTGAGCGCGCAGCCGTCGAGGTGGCCGCGAGCGGTGCCCCTGTTCTAGTGGAAGGCCAGGCCCCGCGCGCGCGGTGCACGACGGCGACCGGCGGCCGGTTCTGGCCTGCGCGCCTATGAGCGGCGGGTCGAGGAAGGTAAACCCCCAACCCTCGGGTTCTTTTCTTGATTTGATTCACGAGTTCTTAGGGTTAGGGTTCTTCGTGCTAGGGTTAGGGTTTCTGGACGAGATTCTTCTCGGGTTTTCTTGATTCGAAACGAATTCATCTCCTTCTAGATTCTTCTTTACCCGAAAAACACCCGATCTAGGCACTAGATCGGCTCTGATGCCAATGTTAGGTTCTGAAATTCATGGGTTCAACCAAGATCGAGCTCTGTGCTCATAGATCGGGTACGGGAACATGTTCTGGACATAGATACATGAGTACAATAGATGTTCTTCCCTAGATCTAGTACACAAATGAGAGAGAGATAGAGAGGAAGAGTGTAGACCAGATCCACCGGTGCTGGGCGGCAGGGCGGAGGCGCTTGAGCTCGGAGTCGTCATGTCGATGATGGCGGCGACGAGCTCCGAGTCGGAGAAGAGGGCGTCCGGTGACGGCGAGGTTCTACGTGGGTGTCGCCAACGGCACTAGCCAGTGATGGGGGCGGAGAGGCGCGTCGGGGAGGCGGCGTCGGAGGAGCTTCCCGTCGCCACTGCGCTCCCTTGGATCAGATTACGGTTTAGGTCTGTAGGAGGGGACGGCTGCGGCGGCAAACCTTGGTACTCGAGCCGTGGGGTCCCCTCCCCCTTTATATAGCGCAGCGCGACGGGGGCCCACCAACCACAGTAAGGTTGGGTGCCCCCGATCAGGGCACGGAGTCAAGGCCCGATCTGGCCTTTGGGCCAGATTCGCGCGAGATCAAACCAACACTCCGCAGCTGCGGAGAGGACGATGGCACGAGGGCGGTGGTCGCGCCGGTGCGCTTGCACGAGATAGATTTGGCCGCCCTGTTCCAAGCCAATTAACCTTTCCGATTTTTCTTTCTTCTGGCTTTTGGTCCTGTGGCTATGCGTGATCCACGTGCAAATATCGTCGTGGTAAATTTGAGTCACTCCGATAATATCTATTTGGTATAATTATTGTTACTTTTCCTTTTTGCAAGCATCTGCACAATCGGTTCTTGGTTTATTGCATGTTGATGGTGCAGATGCACAGAGGTGGATTTTCTTTGTTTTGATAACTTACCTGAGCCTCGCTGATATGACTATGGCCCACAGTTAATTCTCCCGTATCATATATCGTATCGAGATTCCAGACGACGCTTGACGCCCACGGCAAGAGAACATATTGCGGTCATCGCAATTCTCAACCAGAAAAGAAGTGTTCCATGTGTATGTACCTAATACCCATAGGAAGAAAAACCATAAACAAGTGCTGTAAATTTCACCTAGTACCCAAAGGAAGAAAAAACATAAACAAGTGCTGTAAATTTCAAGATTAATATATCATTCTTTTTCTTTGAAAGGAAGATTAATATATCAGAATCTTAGCCCCGTTCATCTTCAGCGCAAGGGCGCTCGATCAGTGAGCTATTACGCACTCTCCCTTAATCCAATTAAAAGAAGATTCTAAATGGATAGATGTTTTGGATTTCCACTGGAGATCTGATTGGCCGAGGGAGCAACTTCGAGCTTGACCACGGATGCCCTAGCTCCCCTTAACCGCAAACGGCTAACCGAAGCCCGTGATGGGCATGGGCTAGCTACACATGAGCCACATGGGCCGAATTTTATAGCCCACACAGTCAAAACTGGGCCTTGCCTTCCCAAAGGCAAAAAAAAAAAAGTTGGACCGTGCCGACGTCCACACCCAGCCCGTCTTCTCCGGAATGATCCAGAGAATCCACACCACAACTCGGTAGCGAAATTCCACTTCGAATCGTAGTTGGGCCCGCTCCGCTTCTTCCTCTCTTGCCTCCTCTTCTTCTTCCTCCCCAAGAAGAAGCCGACCACGGAACCGACCCCAACTTGCAGCCGGGACCCGCCTCGCCCTCCACGCCTCGCCTTTCTTGCCGCGCAAGAAGGCGCGCACCGCCTTTATCTACCGCCGCCTCCGGCCTCCCGCCCGCTCGCAGTCCAGTCCGTCCACCGCGCGCCACCACTTTCCTGTTGGCTCCCTGCGGCTTGCCTTCCACGCGTCCCGGCCGGCGGCACCAGAACCACCCGTTGCTCGCTCGCTCGCTCGCTCCGGGCCTCCGCGAGCTGGAACCGGACACCGGCCGGCCCGCGGCTCGATCCGTCGAGCTCGACATGGTACGACGCTCTCCTCGCGCTGCGCCGTTCTAGTAGCAGTTGTCACGGTTTCGATTTTGCGTTGTTCGATTCTTCTACTAGCTAGCGCGGCATGTGTATCTACGGTCGGGAATCGGGATACAGCGACCCGATACGAAGTAGTAGACCGGCGTGTCTTCTCGCCCCCTGCTCTTCCGATAGATGTGGTGTGCTCTGTATTTCTGTGCTTGGTCCCTTTCAAGTACTATACTGGTACAATGGAGGTGCTTGGTCCCTTTCAGATGCTAGTGGTAGATTGGGTGTCTGGTCCTAACTCCTAAGTAATAGGAGTACTAAGGGTGTGTTTAGATCCGCGAAAATCTGGTAGAAAAGGTCACATCGGATACTGTAGCATACTGTAACATTTTTCGTTTGTTTGTAGTGAATATTGTCCTATTATAGGCTAATTAGGCTCAAAAGATTCGTCTCGCAACGTACATCAAAACTATGCAATTAGTTTTTTTATTTACCTACATTTAGTACTCCATGCATGGGTCATTTGCTATATTTAATGTTTTGATGTGATTTCGATGTGATGGAAAGTTTGGAAAGTTTGGAGGAGTTTGAAGGAAGTGAACACAGCCTAACTCAGGATCAAAGTTTTAAATCTCCCGCTATAGCTTCCGCTATAGACCGCTATAGCTGTTTATGCATGGTGCTGCTATTTGAACTCACGTGTAATTTAGCTGCTATAGCCTCATTTAGCCCGCTATTAGCTGTTTTCAGAGTCCAGCCGCTAAACCCCTTAGCCCGTTATTTAAAAGCTTGCTCAGGATAGGCGTGGTAGATTGGGCCTTGTGGTTGGATCCAATTAATTGTGTCGGTGAACGCGAGAAAGATGGGATCTTGCACTGTGCTATGCTCAAATGTCTGTTAACCAGGAACCTGAAGATTTCACAGCTTGTTCACACTTCGCACAAAGCTGTGCATTTGTATGCAGAGTCAGACATTGTTCCGTTACTTTCTTCTCAAGAGTCTCCCCAACTCGTGTACCTTTGTTAAAAATCGATTCATAATTGAACTCTGAACTTTGTGCTGTCATCTGACCTTTTGCCGGGAAATAATCTGATACCAACAGGCTACTCCCCTGATTGCTGGGTTGTCAGTGGCTGCTGCTGCGATGAGTGGAAGATACATGATTAGAGCATGGCAAACCTTCCGAACCCGGGCAGCAATGCCGCGAGTGCGCCGGTTCTATCCTGGGGGATTTCAGGGGGACATGAACAGAAGAGAAGCCGCGTTGATCCTTGGCGTAAGGTGACCTTTTTCTTAAATACCTACGCTTGTCAACTGAATTAACTTTAGTTATTTCTGAAGAAAAAAAGGGAGAGAACTACTGCAGTTCGCTATGGTTTGCACTAATTATCTATATCCTTTCCTGGTTGTTTTAGGGAACGTGCTACAATGGACAAGATCAAGGAGGCTCACAAGAGGGTCATGGTAGCTAACCACCCTGATGCTGGCGGGAGCCATTATGTTGCTTCGAAGATAAATGAGGCAAAGGACATAGTAATGGGAAAAAGGAAGTCTGGTGGTTCTGTCTTTTAGCTGTTACAATTGAAATCATGCTCATTTTTTGGTGACTGAGATGAGGCTGTAACTTTTTTGAAGAAATGACAGCAGCACGTTTTCACCCTTTTTAACAATGCTGCACTGATTGTACCATAGATCTGAATAACTACATGTTACAGAATTAAAGTAACTTTTTTGTCTGGAAGTCTGGATTATACATTATTGTTTGCGCTGATTGAAAAGAGGAACTGTGTTTCCCCAGGGCCTCCATTTGCCTAGTCTTGCATCTTTGTTTCTTGAACCTCTTATACATAGTTGCGACAATTGAATTTGCTACTATCATTAGGTTTTTGACTCACTGTTCTGCATCAATGCTGTCATCGGTGACGGTGAGGACACATCTTGATTACTTGATGGGCGTTAGACTATTCAATTCATGGCATGTGGGCACTTGTCTAGGCAGCTAGCAAGCATATGAAAATGTGTGAATAGAATTTCAAATAATATTTGCCAATCTGAATGGTCTATGTTTGTTGAAAGATCATTCATCCAGAATATAGCAAAATATAATAGTAGGGCCAGTTTTAGTGGGAAGTGTCATCGCACAGCTACTAAAACCGTGAACTAGGTAACCGAGCTGGAGGAGTGTGTCAGCAAATTTAATGCTTTATGACACTCCTATGACATTTCCATTGAGATAGGTCTATTGTATTTTTAAAAATCTTCAACACAGGTGACTGTAGAGCTTCCAATTCAACTTTGAATCATTAACATTGTTGTGGTTGTGGTGTCGAAGCTTCCGGTAGTCATTTGTCGAAGAGCTTGTATTAATTCTCTTCAGTAGGTTTACTCTGAAACTTTAAAGAATCTTGAAAGACTGGAGGTCATCAGCATCCAACTTTCCAACTCATTTATAGCTATTGAGACTTTCGAAGCTTAACAGGTGCAGTTCTTCCATAAACTTTGAATCGAGATTACAAAATAATTGGTCAATCTTCCAATTATAAACATTTAAAATTTTGAATTACATGTATTTGATAAAGGTGCACCCTTTTCTTGTGGAGTCACTGTATCTTGCATCCTGGATCCACACTAGTTTGCTATTATCTATAGTTGTTATCACTATAGAGTAGTAGCCATACTTCACAAATAAAGTTTGCATTAACTTGGTTCACTAACACATCACTGTGAATGAACCTGGAAAGAGAACAAGTGACTCATTCAACCCCTTATGATAATGTTGAAATGTATACAAAGCATCTGGTGTCAAATTGGTTTTGTAGCACAATAAATTTAAGATAAAACCCGATAGGAATTTCACAGATCCTGAAGCAATTGCATTGGTTGTCATTAGCTTCATACATCTAGTCAAATTGCCCATTCCTGTACCCATTCATGATATGTTTGACACTTATCATGTTGAATTCTTGACCACACATCAGGTCCTATGTCTGATCAAATAGATCTTCCATCTTTTTTCACAGCAATTTGTCACAGGTCAAACTGTCCACCAATATGGTGAATTAGACCCAATTGAATTTGTCGTTCACCATTTCACCACATCAAACTACCTACTAGCCTTGGAAAACCAGAAGGTGCTCATCATTGACAACACAAAGTCCTATGGTGCAAGCATTCAACTCTTGCCTATTCCAGTCATTGGTAGAACTGTTTCAAGGTCAGCTGCAATTGCAACTCCTAAATACTAGCAGCCATGTGGCCCTGGACCAGCAGAAAAAATGCCCACAAAGTGGCCCTTCCTCTAGAACTGTATTTCTTCCAGCCACTGTACTTGGGATGGCTGCGCAGCCTTGCAAGAAATAAGGACACACAAGATTCATGCACAATGCAATACCAATCATATTCAGAACTGAGCTAAAGCAGACCTGAAAACAGTCAATAGAGTAATGTGATATTCACTTGGCTATGTTGTTGCAAGAACTGCAGATTGAAAGGTACAGGCAACTAGAAAGAATAATCCTTCTCTGAACTATGAATGGATGCTTCTTCCTCTGTACTGTGAATGTGATGGTTCGATAAACTAGGGCTGCTTGACTTTCATATCAAACAGTGGCCCAAGATATATCTTCCTGTGCATAATTAATTCGGATGTTACTTATGCTGTTGGTGTTGTCTTTGTAGTATTTGTTTCTTCTGACCTAATCTGAGATTCTGCAATGCGACTAGAGGCAAGCATAACAATAAACGTTTTGAACCATTCCAAGACCAGTCAGTACTATACAGCACTTGTCAATGTTCATCTGGACAAATAGCTGTGTCTTCTGTTGCGTAGCATCCAATTTGCAAAGTCAAGAATGCTGTTGAACAGACTACCCTCCCAGAAATTATGTATAGGTACAAAAAGTCGACACTTGTTGCTTTCTGAGTTTAGAATTTTGTAAATGCTTTTGAGCTTGTTTGTTATATGTTGGTTGGACAGAAAGGTTTTAAAGGTTACCAATACATTATTCTAGTAATATGACCAACTAAAGTGAAGAACAATTCAACTAGTATTGCTGCGTACCTTTGGTTCAGAGCTGAAACAATATGCTTGTCTTCCTGAAAAAAAGAGGCTGCATGGAATTTCAGTAGTAGAATATGAAGAACAATTCAACTAGTATTGCTGCGTACCTTTGGTTCAGAGCTGAAACAATATGCTTGTCTTCCCGAAAAAAAAAGGCTGCATGGAATTTCAGTAGTAGAATATTTCCCATGTGTTATGGCACCCTAAAAAAAATCAAACGACATATTTGCTTGGTGATTCTACTATCAGATGGAGTTTGAATTGTTGTATGCTAACATTCTTTTCCTGCAACCAAATCTTGAACTTCTATAACCATTTGTCATATTGTGATGACAAATCTTCTCCATATAAGTCATTGGAATATAAGTTTCAAAGTGTACCAAAGACTTGAAGGCACAATGGTGGATAACAATCAACACACCAAAAAGAATTCTTTAAATCATCTGGATCACTTGAGTTATCGTTCGAGTTAAGTTTACGATCCGCCCATGAAAACTCCAAAATTTCCACATAGTCCAAAATATGCCTACTACTTGGTAAAAAGGAATAAAGATTGCTTCAAACCTGGCTTCCTTTTTTCCCACCAGGATTCCATCTCTAATACATTTGTTGGGCATCATATATCCCTTTCTGAAATGGTATAACTGCTGACCTTGTTGGATAGACAACTGAAGAATATGGTGCATTTGAGCTAACTTAAGTCCTAAGGTTGCAGTTAGCAGCCAGGTGGGCATAGTTTACCTTGGGAATACAAATGGTTAAGAGATATCATTTTAGACCCATATCATTTTCTGTCAATACAACAAGACAAAATTTTAGACCCATATCATTTTCTGTCAATATGGTTGAGATATCACATTTTTGTTTACCTTGGGAAAATGACGAGCGAGAAACCGAAATTAAACATTATTTGTCCTTAGTAAAGTATGAATTGAGCAATACAAATTCCTTTTGTAATACAGATGTTTATTCATTTTCGATTTATTCTTCATCTCTTCTTCGTGGTGAAGGCATGAGTTAGCTCGAACCTTTGTTTTATGATGTTTCGCAGTTATAACATGTACTGATGTACACAGGATAAAAATCAAAAGTATGGTGACCGTTTGACAAGTATTAGAATGAAGCACAACCAGTGGCGGACCTAGGATTAAAACTTAGGGTATGCCATGTCAAAATTTTAACATACAATTCGGTATTCGGTACAATCTAAAAAAAATTCGGTGCATAATAAAAAATTTCATGAGCAATTTGGTATACAAGTAATTAGGTTTAATACTTGCATAGATTACAATATAAATAGTAGAAGCAAATTAAAGATGTGTTTGGTTGAGCCGTGACTTTTGGAAAAACTGTTGCGAGCTGTGGGCCATGAAAAAACAGCTGTGAAAAAAAGCAGAAGGTCATTTGGTTGGACAACTGTAATTTTTTATCAGAAAACTATTAAGGGAACCCACATATCATCCACAGTCATCCCGATGGGGCCCTCTCGAGGGAGGGGAGCGGCGTGGGGAGGGCGCAGAGCCTCAACGACGATGAGGGCAAGGACGCGCGCTCATCAGAGCAGGGACACGCACCCGCCGGACAAGGCTTGTGGTGCGCTTGCGGGAGGGGAGGTGAGGGGCGCCGAGGAAGCGGTCGCGAGAGGGAGGAGAGAGCGACGTAAAAAAAAAGAACACAAATCGGTATATACATAATCAATGGCAAGTGGATAATTTGTATGCCCAAAAGCTAGTAAAAGTAGGGGAAATTGCTTTTGAATCTGTACTAGTGAAAAGCTGGCTTTGGAAAAAAAATTATTGCCACCGGTAGAAGCAAGACCAATTTTAGAAGATTGTAAACCATATCATAAATTTTATGCCTCCCAATTTGAACTAGAACTGAGAGGTCAACAAGATTGGTAAGACCTTTGAAGTTGTCCTCATGTCTAGTGTCATCAATATGATTGTCAAGTTGTAATTCAAATTTTATTAATCCCAGTCAAAAAAATCATTAGAAAGAGAAGTGCTAGCTTAGGGTATGCCACAGCATACCCTGGCCACCCACTGGGTCCGCCAGTGAGCACAACACTTCATAAATCATAGACTTGGAACAGTAGACTTCTGTCATTCAAAAATTAATGACACAATGTATCTTCCTTTTCTCCTGTACCAACTTTCTCTTCGGATGCAAAGCATAATGTCCTCCTGTTGACTAGCGGAGCCGTTCAAAGTCTCGGTCAGGTACCATATTTCTCGAAAGTTTCAAAGGGGATGAGGTTTCTGAAAACAGAAAGCTGAAAGTTCTGATCGATGAAGAAAGGCTTCAGTCAGTGCTGCTACTAGTAGCACATGCCGATAGGGACATCAAGCCATGGAGCCATATAGCAGAGCTAGTGTTCATGGGAACGGCAGAGATTCCAAGTTCCCAATTGGCTGCCCATTTGTCTTTAAAGAAAGGGTTGCCCATTCCAAGAAGCAAATGGATAGTATCATGCAGCTTCGGCTAGTTAGAAGCTTACAGCTCGCTTGCTTGCGTATAAGTTACAATAATAATTCCTTTTTATTTTTAACACAGCTCAATTTCGTGTGTCACTCTGGTACTGTATTTTTCGCCGTTTTAAGTGTTGTTTACGAAACAAACTTTACTTTTTACAGTACTTTTGACGGTGAGTCTAATAATGCCACCTCATGTACAAAAACAAAATGATTTTGATGCATAATAGTAAAGGGTTTGGAAGTTTGACGCTACATTTAGAATTACACTGGGTTAGGAATGAAAAACAGAACTTTACAATCTCTGAAAAGAAAAGGAAGAGTTGATTAATTGGAGCGATCCGTGTCTTTGTAAAATTCTGTACTCGGGAGTCTGGAGGTCATTTGTTTGCAAGAGACGTGTAAAGCTCTTGCTAAGTGTTAAGAATGTGTTTGCTCTTGCACCAAGATAACATGGACACCGTAGAAGGGAAATATAAATATCAGTCAGTGTCAATTAGACAATTGACATCCTGTGGACTTTGTGAATGAGTATGTGAACATGGGAAAAATGATGCAAATTCTGTTCATTCTTATGGTTAAGCTAGTAATGCAAAAGGTTCTGAATATTCAGGAGTCAGTGACGTGATGAAGTGATTAAAATTTTCGAAACAAAATTATGATATCACATTTTCTGTCTCAAAACTCGAAAGAATCTACTACTAAGATTTTTGTTACGTTACTTGTGTACGTCATTCTCAACGGTATGACATATACAACAAAACATGAAAGCATGTGTGAATCAGAGTCCTGAATCATCGATTGTGAGAAAAACTGATAAAAGATCAGCAGTTGCATATTAACGTCCTCTTAATAATCCAGACGTTAGCTTCCAAGAAGCATAGCTAACTAGGGTTTCTGCGGCTGCTCGCTGGCAGTCCTATCCTCTGCACGTGCATTGACAGTAGAAGCCATGGAAATTTTTCAAAAAAAAAACAGTAGAAAACCATGGAGAATCGCGTACGTGGCAGCGGTCCCACTGTTGGGAGGAGACCAAACAGAGCGGGCGGCTGACCATGTCCAGTGTAGGCCATAGAAGATGAGGTTATTGTTGTTTGGAATTCAGTCGCTCTCATACCTGTAAAACATTCTTCGGCGCAGCTGCTCTTCTGGAATCTTGAGCGCATCTCCTTTTTGCCACTGACGGGTGGGGCCATCATTTTTTTAACGGATCCGCGGCGGGGATCGGAGAAGAAATCGGGCCATCCATTCTTTTTTAGAAAAAGAAAATAAAGAAATTGAGCCGACCACACCTGCATAGCCCCCAAAGAATATCTCGTGTCGGCTGCATAAGGTAGGAGTATTCCATACTTAGATTCTTCCTACCTCCAACAATCAAAGTTTTTCTTAAAAAAAAAACTAACTGGAACTTGTGTAGCAGCTGCGTATGTGGATGTTACGTAGAAATCTCTGAGAATTCCTAATGACACAATCAATTTTTCTCTATGTGCTTTTTTCTTCTGAAAAATAGCAATGTGACCAATCTGTCCTATAAATGCCCATCACACGTCCTTTTAGTTTCTACAGTATATTGAAACATCAAGTTATGGTATATATTGTTTTGATTAAAGAAATGAAGAGCGCATAATTCTAACTTGTGTGAAATTATCATTTCACACAGAATAATTTGGGAGAAGTGCATGCTCATTATGGGGAGAAATGCCTGCAAAACCTGCTGCACAAACTCGATCCCTTGTTTCCACCTGCAGTAAATCCCCTTCCGTTATGAACCTTCTGGAAGATGCATGCGTGCTGCGCTACGTGTTAGTGTGCCCTGATCTAATTAATTAGTCATGATCTGACTTTCTACACCAAAGTCCAAAATGATTCTCCAATCGTATCAAAATGACATACTACAATACTGGTGTGGTGTTCAATTCCTTTGTCCACTTGTCTGTCTCGCAGTTTTAACTCGATTTAATTAAACAGATTTAGAAACAGTACGGTCCGTCCTTAAAACTCCTCTCTCTCTCTCTCTCTCTCTCTCGTCCGTCCTTTTGTGTTGTGCTAATCTGTAAATCATCCTTTCCCTTCCACAGGGACCGAGTCAAACTATGAGCTCAGGCCCTTTTGATTTCTCAGCAAAACCTTACACCAAGTGACTTGGACGTGGCACGAACTAGTGCTGCATGGCTACTCTTCTGAGGCGCCAGCAAGTCGCACGTAGCTTTCGCACATGTACAAACCACAATCAGCCATCTTTCAGAAGAAAAAACAAACCACAACCAACTGGTGAAAAGTAACACAGACTATAGTAACAAAGTGTCGGTGGTTGCTGTACTCATGGTTTTAAATCGCCGGCTAAGGTATTTAGCGGCAAGGTCACCGTTACAGTGTTTAGCGGGCTATAGCCGACATTTAGCGGACTATAGCCGGTTTTAGCGGGCTAAATGCCATAGCGGTTGTCCTTTCTAGAGACTATAGCCGTCTTTAGCGGAAGCTATAGCCGGCTATTTAGAACTCTGGCTGTACTACCCCTGGAGATTCGTCAAGATGGTAATTAATAGAATTCAAACATAGTGACTTGGACCAAAATAAATGACACCACTTGTAAGACCATGTCCGACCCCCTTTATAAGCCATGGAAGCCGTGCTAATCCATTTGGGAGTATGAACCACACCAGTACTAATTCCTTATCTCCTTGTTGAGTGGTCATCTAGAAGATCACATCAAGAAGCATCGAACATAGATCGAATTCCTAGTGAAAGTGCACACACACTAGTAGGAGATCATGGTGGCCAAGGAGTTTGGGAGAGAAGTAATAAGCATGGGCAAGGTGAAGACAGACGGAGAAGCGCTGATCGCCGCCGGAGACGAGGAGGAAGACGAAGTGGTGCTCCCGGGGTTCCGGTTCCACCCGACCGACGAGGAGCTCGTCACGTTCTACCTCCGCCGGAAGGTGGCGAGGAAGCCGCTCAGCATAGAGATCATCAAGGAGATGGACATCTACAAGCATGATCCATGGGACCTCCCTAGTAAGTGTGCGCACATATGCTAATCGGTCCCGGCCGGTTTCTTACTTTACTACTTTACTTCTCATACAATTCTTAGCAATTGATGAAGCATCCTAGAGGTTTAAAGTTCAAAAGTAATTTTTGTTCATGCTTATGTATGAAACTGAATCGGAATTTACTCCGGAAAAAAGAAGAAACTGAATCGAAATTGCAAACTTCAGAGGCGAGCACGGCTGCTGGAGAGAAGGAATGGTACTTCTTCTGCCTGAGAGGGAGGAAGTACCGGAACAGCATCAGGCCCAACAGGGTCACCGGCTCCGGGTTCTGGAAGGCCACCGGCATCGACCGCCCCATCTACTCCGCCACCAACTCCGGCGAGTCCATCGGCCTCAAGAAGTCCCTCGTGTACTACCGCGGCAGCGCCGGCAAGGGCACCAAGACCGACTGGATGATGCACGAGTTCCGCCTCCCGCCGGCCGCCGCCACCGCCAATTCCTCCCCGAGCATGCAAGAAGCAGTAAGCTCCATGCTCAAGCACACTCTATTTCCACCAATTCACACCCCCATTTCCAGCCATGCAATGCCACCAGGAGACTAGTACTAATTTTCACGCGTGTGAAAATCACAAGTCACGCTGCACTCCCGCACGTGTGGAGGAGAGCGCGAAATTCTCCGACGAACGTGAAGTGCAGCAAAATGTCAACACTGACAAGATATGGTGCTCTTCGTGTCTGAAAATGCAGGAGGTCTGGACCATCTGCAGGATCTTCAAGAGGAACATCACCTACAAGAGGCAGCAGCCGCAGCAGGTGTGGAGGCAGCCGGTGGCCGGCGGCAACGGTCTGCCGCCGGCCGACTCGAGCTCGAACACGGGGAGCTTCGAGTCCGACGGCGGGGACGAGTACATGAACTGCCTGCCGGCCGCCGCTCCGAGCGTGCCCCGGCAGCATCACTTCAGCAATCAGATGAACATCCTGAACGGCGGCGGCGGCGGCGGCTTCTTCAGGGAGAGCGTTCACAGCCACCAGCAGTTTCAGGGGCAGTGGTTCAACTCCCTACCTCCGCCGGCAATAGAGCAGAAGCCGCAGCTGAACTCGCCGGCGATGACCATTGCGTTCCATCAGAACGATCAGAGCCTGGCCGCGAACGATTGCTACAAAGACGGGTACTGGGACGAGATTGCCAGGTTCATGGAGGTCAACGATCCAGCAGTATTTCACGACTGTAGATATGCTTGATCGATAGGGAGATGCCTAGCTTCATCTTCAGAGCTCAGACTCCAAATTAGGGACTAGATACACAGGAACTCCAGTGTGTAAGACTGACATGCAGGGCCCGTGCCCCAGAGGCCGCTAGTCAGTTAGATTTTGCCTGCAATCTGCTCCCAACCAGACTTGTGTTTTCTTTTCCTGATTGAATATATACACCATATATATGTTGTGACAATGCTAGGTTTATGTGTGCACTGGCTAGATATAGTGGATGTGGATGTAAGTTGCAAAATAAACAAATGTTTGAGCCAGGAATCATGATTTTGGCAAAGCCTATTTTGCACCATAAACCATTTGTGAAACCTGTTACTGACTCAGCAAAGCAACCTAATGACAGTTTGTACCAATTTAAGGGCTACAACTCAAGCATTCTGCCCACAAAGTAACCTACATGCATCGTTTTTTAATGCTCCTTGTCACTTTCAGACATAAGTGATGTTAAGATGTAGACACCCTAGATATCAATTTTAACACTCCCCGCACCGTAGATTGATTTTGTGCCCACAAGTCACTCAAAGCTGCGCATGCGTAGGTGGTGCATCCGCACTCGGCCATGCGTGCTTGCGCCCGCAATTAGACATTTTGATGAGATACAAATTTGTCACTAGTGAACAAATATATCATCTGAGATTTTAATCGCATAAACAAACCATGAATCATTTTCAAACATTTCTTCTGCTGACCCCCTACTTTGACCCTTGCAGCACCTTAGTGGGGGGGACAAATCAATTGCTCCCAAGTTGATGTTGCAATTCAATGTTTCTGAACCAGTTACAGCATGACAGGGGGCACAATTTTACATTTTTAATCTCTAATCTGACGAGGAAGACGTCTTCCTTAGGTCACTGATGTGACAAGTTGTAAGAAAAGAGCTTAAAACACCATTCTGGAGGCTGAAGTGACTTCCTAGATGACAAAACAGCCATCTTTGTATTCAACACAGTAGCACGAATATGGCATGCAGGAAACACTCACCAAATGAAGCACTTTTCCCATGGTAACTAACCATTGGGATTATTGTATCGATGAGTTTATCACTATGTCTGGATGGTCAAGAAAACCAACAACCTGATTTTGCGGCTTCTCTGACCAAGTAAACCACATAGTTTTTGTTCAATGATCAAAATACTAAGATAATAAATAAAATGACCAAGCTAGAGGTGTTAGACCAGAAACAGTCCAAACCAGAACTACAGAATCACTGATCAGACAAGGACAAAGAGGTAAATTTCAAGTATGCAAATAAGGCGATAATCAAGAGATAATAATTTCAGGCAGGTTAAGGAATTCGACAGAGATTATATTCAGTTTTTTAAGGTAAAGCAGGAACAACTCATTTCTTGTATGTGGGTTAACATGCTATGGGACAACTAGGATTGCAGAGTGAGCATGCCAATCAAGCAGGAAGCCAGGAAAACAATAGATACCACTGCAAGCCAAATAGAACAGTAGAAGCTGCCAACAATACTTGAACCTTGGCAGCAACTATATCAACATTAATTTTATCTTAAACCATTGAGATAAGCACAAAGCAATCAACTGAAACATCACATCCGGATGCTACCTACTGGAGGACAGAGGGCTGTGCAAATGCCATCAATAAGGAGCATGACAGCAGGAAACATTATACTTGGACTGAAAGCTTCTGTAACTCGTGGAGCACAGAACTTTTCATGCATAAGCAGTAGCATATAGACGGTTGGATTCAGCGGTATCCCTCTCATCGTCTTCCACTCCCAAAAACTGAGACGGCTTTCCACTCGAGCAGTTCCTGTTGGAGCATTGAAAGGGGGAAAAAAAGTAAGACTACAGTATTAAGGGTTTCAACAAAACTCATGGCAGAGCTACATGCAATTTGATGACAATGAAATGTAATGCAAAATTCAACGAAAATATAAATACCTTTCAGATAGTAACTTCTCTTCAGATAAAGCCTTCTCAAGCCTCTCCTCAAATGGTGTTGCCTGCCAACTCACCTTTTGATCCTGCCCATGTAAACATTATTTACTCTAGCTAAGTCTGTTTTATTTGAGTGTTAGCAGAAATCAAGAAGAGTAGAGGCAGACTTTACTTCTTTGTACTTATTTGTTGAATTGGGGATGCCATTTCCATCAAACCATTTAGGAGTGAAATTTACTGGCTCTTTATCTTTCCAGTGTGCTGCGACCATTCCAATAATAGGCCTCTCCTCATCCGAACTCTTAGCTGAATGAGACCTATCGCCTGTCAAGGGCTCATCTCTGAATGGCTTCTTAGGATTTGGAGGCTTCAACCAATGGGACAAGCTTGGGAGCTCCAGCTCTGAATCATTGTTCTTCAGTACCTTCTTTCTGGTGGCATGAATAGTTGCCTCAGTTTCCAGGGACTTCTCCATAGATGGTGTGTTCACGCTGTCTCTTATCTTGTTAGAGGATGATATAGAATCCTCGGAACTCTGGAACAGGGAATATTCATCAGATATTGAAATTTCCATGGCAGCCACATTGTCATTCTTTGCACACTTTGGTTCCTCTGATTCAGGATGTAAGACTTCTTCTTTTGATACCCCACAGTGTTCAAAATCCTCAGCAGGATCTAAAGTTTGGTGTTCTTCATCCTGAGCATAAGCTTCAGTAATGTTCTCATTTGTCAACTCTTCCACATTAGTTGCAAGGGAAGTAGCTGAAGCCTGCAACTCATCATTTGTTTTTGAAGAACTGCAATGATGAAGCCCAAACATCCAGAATATTAAACTGGTTCGGCTACTACTTTCTACAATAGAGAGAGAGGAGAGAGAGCAGCAGCATCTTCAGACATAAATAGTTACATTTCTTATTCAGCTATGTCATCAGTATCAGTAGCAGAAGGAACAAAGTTTGCATACCTCATTGCATCTGGTTCAGTAGAGCTCTGATGAGACCTAGGAGTATCACAGTTCTCAACCTTCAGGGCTTCCATAAAATGCACATCATCAGATATGGCAGGAAGACATCCTGAGTGTGTTTCCTTCTGATGGACTGAATCTGCATTCTTGGGCATCCTTTGGGTTTCATTTGTAGTTTCCAGCAATGCACCATTGTGTTCTTGTATAATAGCCTGTCATCATGGTGAGAAATTAGTCTGCAGCTAAGAACCCAAGACCATGTGGTGTATGCGCCAATAAAAAGATAACTGATAGAATTCACGATTACGAAGCTGCTATTCTTTAACCACATCACACATGACAATATATGAGATAAAGTAACATACATAGGTTATCTACAAGAAATAACTGGTTTAAAGAAAAGAAGTGTTGTGTTTATACAACCAAAGTGAACGGGTGCCTAGCCGGATTGGTTAGGTGGCCTCAGTAGCACTCCTCAAGTCCTGGGTTCGACTCCCGGTGGGAGTGAATTTCAGGCTGGGGTTAAAAAAATCCCCTCGCCTACCACCATGCCAAATCACGAAAGGAAGGTCCCAGCCCACACTCACACGGGTAACGGCGGCCCGTGTAAGGGTGGGGCAAAGATTCGGAGGTTTTCTTGGCCTGCGTGAGAGATCTTCTCTTATTCAATGCTCGGGGTCACCCCCCCCCCCCCCCCCGCAGGCCGAGTTTATACAACCAAATTGGCTGCTGCATTGTCTTGAACTCCTTACCAATTACCAGCACAAGTTCAATCAAATGAGCAATGAATCAACATAAAAGTCCGTGCCAATTTATGTCCACGTAAAGTTGACGAGCCAGCATCCAAGAGAAATGAGCATGTCAACGTGTGTACATTGTTTCACTAACACCACAAGCATTATGTATGTAAAACTTTTTTAAGGAGCTTGTCACATATAATGAGAAATTTATGAAAAAAGGGAGGTAGCAGGACCTATAATAAAAAAGGATCCCCAACTGTATAGCTGAACTGAAACCATGAGATACAGCACCAATAACCAAGCGCATGGAGGGGGGAATCACTATTCACAACCGATAAAGGGGATAAATCAGTGCAGGGCCTGATTTTGTGAATGGCCGCACCTGAGGTTCAAGCTCCTGATCCATCCCCTTCCTCCAATCGCTCTGGTCGGCCCACGAGCTCGCTGTCTGCTCCGCCCTGGCTCCCTCGTCTTCAACCAACAACACAAGTCAGCAAAAACAAACAAAAGCAGAAGCAATCAGTAATCACCACCATCCAACTCAACAGTGACCGAAGGAGAACGAAGTACGGAAGGACAAAATTAAAAAAATAAATAGAAGGGCACCTTCTCTCTGGAACACAGCGGAGAGTGCGTTCCTCGACGGTGGCCTCGTCCTCCTCGCCGCAGCATCCTGACGAACAACAGCAAAAACCGGCAGAGTTAAGCACGCGCGGCTGCGTTCCCATCCCACCCCGCACAAATCCAGGCCTCATCCACCGCGGCGAGTATCACAGGCATCCCCCCAAGTGGATTCCGCGCGAAGGCGCAAGCAAACCGACCTTGTGGCTCGTCGCCGGGGCCAGGGACGTGGGCACGAGCCGGCCGCCGCCGCGGCCTCCGCCCTTCACCTCGCCGCCGTCGCCGGACGCGCGGAAGCAGCCGAACAGGCACCCCATCATCCCCCCGCTCCTCCTCCTCCGCCGCCGCCGCACGGCCGGGGTTCCGCCCGCTTCGAGGAGGAGCCGCGCCGCGCCTCGTGGCAGCTGGAGAGGAGAGGGGGGAGACGCGAGGTTTTAGGGGAGGAGCAGGTGGGTGGGAGGGGTTTGAAATTTAAAACGGAGAGAGAGAGAGAGAAGCAGGGCGGAGTCACCGCTGCAGAGTGGGCGGACGGCCCGGCCCGACCGGGCCCCTGTCTCACTCTCCACCTGCGCGGCCCCGCCGCATGCGTGGCTTTTTGAAATGGAAATGATTTTAATTCAGGGGAAAAGGCCGGGAAATCTATTCATCGCATATGCGATTTCCCGCTGATCCATCGCAGAAGCCCGTGAAAGCACTGTTCATCATCTTCCACCTTGAGCCAGGGCGGCGGGCGAGAGGTTGCGAGCTGAGATAGCTAGGGGAGGGGGAGAGGGTGGGCGGCGAGGGGTGGTTGGAGGGGGAGCGGTCGCCGGCGAGGTCGCCGACGGCCGGGGTGGTGGAGGGCGGCGGCGGCCTTAGGATCCGGGGTTGCTAGGGGTGGGGCGACTCCATGGCTACCGGACCTAGAAGAGAAGGTGGGGGGAGGAATCGACCGGCGGTGGGCGGATGGCGAGGCGGCGCAGCGGAGCGCCGCCGGCATGGGTGGCGGGCGCCGGCGGCCGGGCCAGGTCCCGGGCGGGGGCATGGCGCCAGAGACGTTAGGGGTGGGCGGGGATGCGTCGGTGGTGGTTGGTGGGCGGACGGCGCGGCGGCGAGAGCCGCCGGCCGGGGCGGAGGATGAGGGGGCGGAGGACGCGGGGCTGGGGTGAAGAAGCTGAACGGCGGTCTTCTGCGATAGGATTTGAGGAAATCGCTTAAAGCGATAAATAGACACCCCCGAAAAGGCTGGGGCTAGCACTGGGGGAATAGGCTTTCCTTTCTCATTGGAAGGGAAGGAAGCAATTTTAGGAGGCAATAAAATGGTGATAGTGAGAGATGACAGATGCGTATATATGGTAGCAGTGTGTTAATCCTCATAAATGCTGGTCTATTATTCTTAATTACATTTTGCAAGATTTCTTCCGCAGTTCCACCTGTATTTTCAAAAATAGTATCTTCTACCCAGCGGAATTTCACGGGCAACGATTCTATTTCTTATGAATTGATAAATTTTGACTGAACGGTCCTAAACCTCGGTATCATTGTAGTCAACTCAAGCTGGCAGCCTGGCACCAAGGATTTGTAGCCAATGCTTAAGCTTAAAACTATTTTCAATTTCCATGACTGTCTTCTTCTAGGAGTTTTTTTTCTTCTTATTCTGTTTTTATCATTTGAGCATCAGCATTTGAAATTTTGAATCCTACAGTCAAACTTAGTTGCCCGGATCAGAGACCATGAAAGACTAGTTCCCCATCCTCACAAATGGTAGAGTTTCAAATCACAACTAAATCCAGTCACATTATCAATCATGACGTAAACATGTACACAGAGGAGCTAATGCAATCTTGCCTGATACAACTATCTTGCTAGCAAGATGAAACTACTGCTTCATTACTAACATCATACAAAGAGAATAACTCTTCTTTCATCATCCAAACAATTTCACCATCCACAAACAGTAAAGGTTCCTCTTTAGAACATCCGGACAATAGCTAATCAAACCTTAATGACCTGAATGATTAGTGTCATCCTATGACCGTCTTAACACAGTTCTCACAAACAGCAACGGAAATATGGTACAAACATAATATAAATTTACTATGGACAAGTAAACCCGTGGCATGAGTCCGCCAACAAGAAACCTATTTGTTACCTCTAGTAACTCAAGCTCTTTGTGGGCTGTATTTGCAACGAGATGCCTGTTGCTACACAAATGTATCCAGGGCCATCCGCCAGTGTATTTGATTTACTACTCTATGTGTGCCTTGTATTATCAGGTTTCCATCCTAGTTCCCGAGCCCTTTGCTCCCACAAAGAAGTCAGTTTCCTTTGTTCGACCAATGCTTCCGCTGATTTCTCCCTAGCTTCTTCACAGGTGTCCATACCTGAGCTGCATTTGTCAGCTTCCTTTTGATACTGTGAAGCTAACTTCTTGGCCTCGAGCAATTTCACATCAGCCTCTTGCTGAGCTTGTGTTGCCTCCTCTTCTCTCTGCCTCAGTTCTTCTATAAGCAGCTCTGTGAAACTCTTTTCTGTTTCTTCACCGGAGGCACGACTCTTAACCCCTTTGAATTGTTTGGCACAGTCTGGAAACATGGAAACGAGCCACTATCAGTTAAAGCACAGTAACTGGAAAATGGATGAATATGGTTAAAAATATAAGCCGTTCATGTGCCTCAAATGAACCTTGTCATGTGTATAAAATCACAGACATAACTAGACCCAAATGTTTCACGACAAGATAATTCAAATATACCGTGGCTCAAAGATAAGGATCTATGTTGACGTATGGGTTATGTCTTGCTCTCAACATTGCTTTTATATTTTAGTTGAGGGTAACATCAAAATCCACATAGAGCAAAAAGGACATAAAGCACATACAGCACTTGCGAAACAAAGCTATTTGACAAGCCAATAATATCCAACAAGACTAGATACTAAACAGAGAAAATGATATGCAAGATAGTGGAGACTTCTCAAGTTCCATGGTTAGCACCTAGGCATCCTTGACATAGAGCATGATTAAGCCAAATTTTCAGTGGATGCTTGTGGGCTCTTATTCAAGTTCTAGTTCTAGGATAGGTAATAGCTAATTTGACACTTGGGAATTGGGATACTGGATCAATTTACAACAGCACGGGCAATAAAAGCCACAAGAGGGTTGATTCCAGTTTTATAGTACTGATTGACTCGTAACATTCATAGATAGGTAACAAAAGGTTAGTAACAATACAACATGGGCTTCACCAGTGATGGTAATGCATGATGTTGCTGAACAACACCTAGTTGGTTGGAGCGTCTAACTGCAGACAAGCAGAGATCCAACTTCCAGTTCTGTCTTAAATATTAGGCGAAAGAAATATAATCTTATCAGCTAAAATCATTTAATTATCACATGCCCAACATGTATAGACAATCTGATGCATATGGGTTGGAAATTTGAGCAACCAAAACAATTTTCTCTGGTTAGACAAGAAAAAAAAAGGATCAAGACTTACAGGTGCCCCCAAGCTAATTAGCAATATACGGAACTGTGGATCTAAACTTGAGTTGGCAACCCATAGTCCACTAATCACAAAATGTCTTCGGCCTAGCAAAATCTGATAGTAACTCACTACTACGGCCAGCACTGCTCGCCGTGCAGACAACAACAAAACGAACCACGCGGAAGGGAAATCGCATCGCCTCGGATCTAAAAGAGCGGCGGGGCCAAGATCTGAGGAAGCAGCGGGGGCGGCACCGGCACGGACCTTCCGGGAGGTCGAGGAGCGGGCGCGCGTCGCAGTTGCAGTCGCAGGCGGGGCACGCCCCGGCCGCCGTGAGCGCCTCCGCGGCGTGCCAGTAGAGCTGCGGCCCCACGATGTAGGCGGCGAGGCCGAGACCCAGCAGCGCCACCAGCGCGGTCACCAGCGCCGGGCTCGGGCCCCACGCCGACGGAGCCCCGGCTCCCGCCATTGCCTGAGCAGCCGCGCGAGGCGAGCAGCGTGTGGGGGTTGGACCGGTGGAGAGGCGAGTCGCCGGCGCGGCGCGGGGGTTAAAGGAGCTGGAAGGAGTGGGGCGGGCGAGTGGGGACTGGGGAGTGGTGGTGGGTCTGGGTCGGTCAGTGGAGGCGGAACGGACGCGCAAATGGAGACGGGCACGAACCGGAAATGGTGTGCGCCGGTGGGTTTGGCGGGGGTGGACTGACCGACACGGCGACACGATTGGTGAAGTAGAAAGAACAGCCAAAACTTTTCAAAAGAAAGAACAGCCAAAGCTAAACAAGTAAATTTATAGTTTTATTATATTACCATAGCAACGCACGAGCACTATGCTAATTTAAACTAAAAAAAAGTTAAAAGTGGGGTGATTTTCTGTTTCTGAACTCCGGTGGCGAAATGGATTATTTTTATTTGCTGCTCTCCGGTCCCCTTGCCAGGTCAGTACTCGCCAATCCCTATGTCAGGTGGGCCCACCACAGCCGTTCCCCAGAAAGGAAAAGATAAAAAAGCCGTGCCGGCCGTGCCACGGAGCGGAACGCCAAGCCCAAAACCCCGCATCGCCTCCGCCTAGAAACCCACGTCCACGGAGACGACTCCGATCCATTCCCCAGTTCTCACCACCACCGCCTCCCGTCCACGCCGAATCCGCCACTTACGCATGGACCCAGCGCGGGAGCCGCTCGCCGGCGGCCTCCAGCGCCGCCCCGCGGCGGCCGCGAGGGCCGGAGGGGGGCCACAGGAGCAGCCTCCGCGCGGGCAGCGTGCTATCCACGCCGATGTCGACCCGCAGCCGCGGCCGTGGCCCTGGATGCAGAAGGTGGCCATCGTCGCCATCGTGCTGCTCGGGTGCCTCCAGTTCCTGCCGGCCACGCACTTCCGGGACCCCAACGACCCGCACCGCAACTGGATCCCCTTCGACGGCTCGCGCAACTCGGCGGTACGGCACCGCGCGCCAGGCTTGACTTGCTCTCTCTGCTTGTGGAATTGCGGAAGCTACTTGCCATGCCGATCAATTTCTCGATTTCCGATCAGTAGACCCTGGTATTGCTAGCAATATGCAAAATACATAACTAATACTATGGACTATTGTAGACTTTTCATTTCTCACTAGATTTACGTGTTTTGGTGTAATGTTCCCCCTTTTAAAATGTATTTTTTATGGTTCCTGGGTCAGTAAACTGGACTGTTTTCGGTCATTTATATTACGAGTAGATTAAAGTTTACAACTATTTGGACACAGGTACGGCAGAACTACAACATTTCAGACACAGCACTGTGTTACGATTCTCTTATTGTTGTGCCTGGCATAGAACTATTACTCACTGTTCTAGAAGAACTAAAACTTCTAGCAAAAGCTGTATCTCTGAGAATGTTGTAGTTCTGTGGCCATAAAGGCTGTAATTCTGTGATATATACTTGAAAGTTGTAATTTGTGGTAATTAAGTCAAAACAGTTGTACTTTGGACATTGGGAGACGAAATGAGGAAACAAACTAACAACTTCAGTAATAGTCATTGGATCTTTGAAGCGTTATAACTCGAAATGTTTTAGTATTGGTTTGCAATGCTTTAGTGGGATGTCTCATGTCTTCGAATAGATGGCAGAGGAACTGACCCTAGCTCAGTTGGGTGAGGGCGTGGATGTATATCCAGAACACTCAAGTTCAAGCCCTTGTCGAAGCAAATTTGTGTGTTGTCTATTCTCTACTTAATATAAAGCTGCCTGGTTCCTCCTAGGTTGGTCTGGTCTTTTTTTCTTTTTCTTTTCTGAATTGATGGCGTCACTTTGCGCTGACTATTATCACTTTGTATGTGTGTGTTACTAGCTTTTTTGAAGTAAGTGTGTTACTAGCTTGCATTGTAGTCTGATTGACATAGGCTTTTGAAAAAAAAGTCTGAACTGAAATTAGGATAAGTGATTCTTAAGAGCTACTGATTTTTATTGCAGGATTTGTCAAATGTGGTTGGAAGTGTAGATGTCTTCTCTTGGATAAGCTGTCTGGATCTTCGTACTCTTGCTGTGCTCACAAATTCCACGCTGTCCAGCTCAAGGTTCTGCATCGTGTTTATTTCAGTAATAATGAGAAATTTGGTCTGATTAAAGTTGCCTTTAACTATATGAAATCTTCTTGGTTGATATATAAGAAATTTAGATAGCATAACAACTACTTTTTTCTGCACAGTTATTTTAAATTAAATACGACGCTGGATAATGTTACTTCTATGTTGGTTACACCAGTAATGATATGGAAATGAAATGAGGAATGAAATGTTTCATCAACATAACTTTTTTTCCCATTTGTTTGGCAGTGATCCACAGAATATATCTTTTCATTTCTTAATACCCAAAGGAGGCAACGATAAATTGCCCTACCACAAGTTAAAAGTAGTGCTACCCGATTCAGATCTCACTGTTACTAGGTGAGCACACAAACCTAGCTTCCTTCTGTCCTGTCATTGTGGCCATTCACACACTAGTGTCCCCTGCAGTCAGAAGCAAATCAAGGACAAGCTAAATGTTGCTACCCCAGAAGGAAACTTCCTTTGGTTATTCCACAAGGAACTGGCACCCCTCCTTATTGCAAAATCTCAGTTGTCCAAAAGGAGATATCTTCATATCTCTGCAGACTCCATTGTAAAGGTATTGGACATCCACTTTATACATTTACTCAAACCTGTCGCGGGACTCGTCAAAAAACTATAGTTGAACTGGTAAAGGAACATTACAGAAATTTCTCACAAAGTGTTAATACTTTGTTAGGTGGGCACGACATAGTACAATAAGATAGTCCCATTCCGTCACTAATCTGTTGGCCTCCATCTTGCTCATTCAGGCAAAGCACTCATGGTCCAACAGACTTGTCCTTGATTCTTTTTTTCTGTCCTATGCTGCTTTATGTGCTTAGTTGGTATGGTTGTGAGTTGTGACTGTGACCAATTTCCTGATAATTTAGAGGAAATTCCAGACATGCATAATCAAGCTTGCAAAAATGAAAAATCTCATTAGCATGAGTGATACTGACAGACGGTCCACTCATTTTCAATTTCATAGCTTTAAAACAATAAGCAAAGCAAAATGAAAATCTGGACTACAATAGAAATCGTTCAGGTATATCTCAACAGAAGTTTTAGAAAGTATTGATGTATCCATATCTAATTTCATGCACTTGACAGCATAACTCCGATGTTGTGTTCATGTGTTGAAAGTATAGCAAAGCATTTTATCAACACCTCTGGATTACCTGAAGCGTTGGTTTTTGTCCCTATCCACAGGGCAAAATTGAAGATCTTGGTCGCATGGATTTAGGCACTTATGCTGTTGCTGCCACTGAAGATTGCAGCAAGCGCTTTGGTGATTTTGTCAGCATGGACGTTCTAAGTGCCATACAAAGAGCAGCTGCAAAAAATTGGGTGTCTAAAGAGCCTTACGACAAGGATGCGTGCCTAGTTGACTTTGATGTGCTCTTGGTAGAGCCTCGCAAGCTCGAGAAGAACCTGGTTGAGTCCATCAAGTGGTGGACCGGAGTTGTTAATGTAGCCAATCCAAGGTAAGAGAAGCTCGTGACATTCTATTTTATGTGTAATAGGTACTAATATCCACTGCCGCCATACCTTATGAAACCACTTTTAAGTTTGCCTACTGTGTATTCACAACTTTCTTGCTTATGTTACAAATTTATTTGCAGGGACCACATTAGGTTGGCAATTGCTCTTGCCCTCTACGACAAGTATCTGAAGCTACCTTCGATTTGGAAGCGAGCAAATGCTAATGCAAACATTCTCAACTATGATGGACCGAAAAAAGTTTGCTCTGATGATGGTCGTCAACACGAGAAATCAAGCTATGGTGACAACTGGAAGGAATACCTTCATCAGAAATCTGAAGCCATACTGAACTCCTAAATAAAGATACTTCATGCTACAGTTTTTACACTGTCGTGAGTGGCAACTGATCATCTTGAGGCATATAATACGGGCATTTTACTAACTTGTAAAGCCCAGAATAGACTGCATATTGTCCTGCCATTTAGTCACTTGATGTTGTATTGAACTATTTTTTTCAGCATAGATATATCGAAGAATCATGTTTTTGCAACTGACCCATAAAATTCTTTCCTTCTTTCTGATGTCGGCTAAGTTTCGTTTCTATCCATTGTGGTCTCACTGAAATGTAGGCCCAAACAGTAGCAAACTGCTAAAGGCAGACAAAACAAATGCCACTGCCTAGATCTTTGATTGGCTTCATTTTGTGCTGACTTGCGCCAAACTCGGAACGTCCCGTTCAAATTTTACCATGCTCAACGATTTCATTGACATAAACATGTTGAGCAATCCAGAGCTGTTTCTACATTATTGGCTATTACATAATTTACAAATACACTGCTACGTTGGCATATGCCACATTATACATCACAGGAAATCCCAGACTGGAATGGTGTACTGGCCTTGATCCGTAGTCTGGTGCCCCAGTTGAGGGTTGCTGCTAATGAACTGGAGTGATTGTATGTCTGGAGGTGGAGCCTGCAGCAAAAAAAAGATAACCATGTGACTGTTAAGTTGGCTTCTTAAGCAATTCTTACATGATCTACATGTCAGAATACATGGTGCATCACCTAATAGTTACAATAGGTATTAATTAGTTCATGCCACGCTTTATGAATCTCTGATATTGGAGCGACATGCAAATAAAAATCGCTCCATGGATACAACTGGTTCTGTAGGGGAGAATGTACTATCAATTGCTGATAAAACCAGCAAATCTCTCAGTAATTACCTGGGGGATTTGAGGACCATTATGAAAGGGTGGTGGTTGCAGATGAGAAGCTTGTTGAAGTGATGTTGGTTCTTGAAGCTAGCAACATGTTAATTTGCAGCACATGAGTACAAAATTGTATACTTGTATTTTTTTTTAAAAAGTCTGAAAATCCAAGTTACCTGCCCAAATGGTGACATGCCTGGGAATCCCTGGAGAGAACCAAGACCAAACTGCTGGGCAACATATGGTGCCTACATACCAAAAGCATCAACATATCAGCTCTTCAGTGTGTGTAGTAACTGCAACTGATGTAATCATCTACCTTCACGTCTGTTCATCAATTCGTACTGAAAAAGCATAAAGGGTATAAATTTTACCTGCATTATATGGCTTGGTGCAAGAAATTGACTGGTTGGAGTTCTTAAATGATTTGGAATATCGTTTGATACTGTGGGAGGAACAACTCTTAGTGGGACATCAATTTCCTCAGGCTCCATTAGACCTGCAACAGATTAATCAGATCACACATTGATCATATAAAATCAAATACTAAAGCAACATAGCAATGACCAAACCTTGTCTAGCCTTTTTCTTATTTGAATCTAGAGGACTTTGTTGCTGGCGACGTGGCTCTATATTTTTATTTTTCTTAGCAGTTACTCTGCGAGGTTCACTGTTGCTGACTTCACTCTGAAGCAAATGTGGCTGATGGCCTTTCAGGATAGCACTTAAGGAAGATTTATCATGCAACTTTGCTTGCAAAAGTACCTCCACTTGTTCCACAAGCTGTTCATATTGGTTCTCCAGGAATGCATAAGCTTCAATGCTTTCAGAAGCTTTTGCTGCAATTTTGTATAAAGTTCGGCACAATGTATTATACCGCCTTGATGATGAAAACCTGGGATCTTCATCTATGGCTGCATAGCCATAGCTCTCTCCAGGAGCTTCGCTTTGAGCATCTTTTCTCCATCTTTTCAGAATATAGTGTGGTGGAAGTTCTTTGACATTTCTCAGTTCAAGAATTTTCAATACATGACAACATGGAAGGCCTGTGAATTCAAACTTCTTACAACTACAAACAGCCATACATTCAGTCGAATCAAACCTAACAAACTGACTCCGAGGCCTGTCTTTGACAGTTACCTGGTACTCAGATATCGGTCCAAGCTCACCACAGCTATAGACTATGCAGTCCGAAATCTGTTCAAATTCCGTCCTGAACATCTCAAAAAGTGATGGAGTATATGAATTAGCAGCTTGCCAAAGCAACCGCAGTGGTACTACCCTTTGTGTCATTTGAGCCCCAAGGTAGTCAGCTTGTTGTTCCGCTAGACGTTTTTCCTCCAAAAATTTATCATAACTGTTGAAGAAGGTTCGAAGATCTACTTCTGATTTAAGGAGATCTTTCAGGATAGTATCTGTGTTATCACTTCTTAATGTAGCTGCAATATCTGCACAAAATGTATCACGCCCATATGGCAAAGCCCATCTTTCCCTATCATCGTACAATTTACTTAACCACTCACTATCCTTTAAATTGTACTTCTCCGAAAGGATTTCCCAACTTGAAATGAAGTCCTCTTCCTCATAGTCATACAGCCACCTACTAAAATCAAGTGCAAAAGTTTCTGAATCTTGGAAGTTGTCCCTTAATGCATTGCTAGCAGTCAGAAATAGATGCAACAGTGAGAAGCGGTGGGTGGTCCCAGGCCAAACAGAAGAAATTGCATCAATAAGTGATGTAGATTGATCAGTCAAAACTGTTTTTGGCTGTTTTCCACTCATAGCTGATTTGAAGGTCTCTAACAACCATCTAAAGGATTGAACTGAGTCATCATAAATCAATGCTGTACCAAATATTATTGGCTGCCTATGATGGTTAACACCAATAAACAACAGTAGAGGTCTCCCATAATCATTTGTGCAATATCTTGTGTCGATGCACACTACATCGCCGAAGTAATTATAATCCATTATTGATTTAATGTCAGCCCAGAATACATTTGTGAATTGGTCATCTTCATCCACTTGAATGGCATAAAAGAAAGAAGGATTCTCGCCTTTCATCCTTCGTAAATATTCACTGATGGCCTGGGCATCACCTAATTGCATATCTTTTATGCGTTTTGTCCTTGTGTAATTTTTATACTCAATTGGAATCAAAACAACTTTTGGTGGATCGGGAGGCTGTTGTACCTTTGCTAACAATTTATGTGACTTCAAAATCTGAATGTCCACCAAAGGAGCTTCACGATCATGATTATGATCAGACACAAATTCAGTCACTACATATTTTCCACTTGCTGTAATTTTAATAGTCATGTGTGCCTGGCAACCGGTTCTTGTTTCTGGTCGTGGCTTCTTTGATTCAGCAGAACTATTTTTCGGACGAAATCCCTCCTTGGAACAAACATATGCTCGAGATTTTGTAACATTCTTCGCAGTTTTGTCCAAAAAGCCTTTTCGGACACTGAATCCTTCAGCTTCAGCATAGTTGACATAGAATTCATAGGCCTTATCCTCATTCAGGAAAACCATACCTATCTTCGGTTCTCCTCCAGGTCCAGCAACTACTTCGTCTTCTGGATCTGGTTCTGCTTCAATTATGTCATCTTCCTTGCCCTCTGCCTGGACGGGAAAATTATGAGTGGAGACAGGAGAATTAAATATAAAATATGCAATTGCAGCTGTTCATATGTTGTAAAACTCAACAATTACTATTCGCTTTTTTTACTAGACACGGAAAACTTAGGCAATGTGCTATGCAACACTTGCAGAATTCTTTTTTCCTTTTTGTTTTTGAGAGAATTATTTCCTTGGCCCTAAAACTAAAACATGTTGTGCTTAGTTTCTTGGACCTTTTTCTCTTGAACTTGGCTATTTGGCCCCCAAAACGAGTTAGAGAATTATTAATAACAATATCTACTTTTCAATAGCTCAAATGGCATGTTAGTGACTTTTGCTGGATCCAGCATGCTTAGATACTCTGTAACCCCGATACTTCAACATGACCCCGTATCACGTATCAGATACGTATCCGCGTATCCGTATCCGATACTCCGATACACCTTTGTGCCTTTAAGTTTTGCAGAAATTTGACGTATCTACGTATCCGTATCGGGCCGATACTGATACGCCTATCCGTATCGGTGCTACATAGCTTAGATATGACTCCAGTGAATTTTTCACTGTTTTACCGTGTTCTTGTGATTTTCTGTGATTTAAAAACTGAAAATAGATTATAAATGCCTAGAAATTATTTTACTAGTGGGAAAAATACCAAAAATTCATGAAAATTCCTTTATGTTATCGTTTTTCTGGTTAAAAAATAAACTGATGTGTTTGAATATAATAAGACTGTAGACCTAACTGCAGGTGACGGAAGGGCCAAGAAACTAAACGAAACTTGTTTTGGAGGCCAAGAGAAAAAGGACCAAGAAACTAAGCACAACTTCTTTTAGGGCAAAGGAAATAATTCTCTCTTGTTTTTTAGGTATGGAATTCAATGGATCAACCCATCCTAGATGGAATAGTCCATCCTATTTTTTTTCTCTCGAGTATACATGAGAGAGTCGCATCATTGCATTAAGAGTACAAACAAAATATACACAAACACACTCCATCACATCAGCACTTAAAACATTTGTGCCACAAAGATAAAATCGACCCACAACCAAACCAAGACCAACTAGGTCTCAAACATGAATTTGGTAGGATTACTCAATGTAATAAAGTAGTAAATTACACAAACCATGTGCCTGTGAGGAATGAGGTGGTGATAGATCAACCCATTGATTCCTCAAACCAAACAAGTGGGTAGGTCTGGAGTTAGGACTGGATGACCCATCACCATTCCATTACTCAAGCCAAAAGATCTATACATTTCTGGTGGGATCTTACCTTCTCTTCCAGTTTGAGATTTTGCTTCTCAAGACGTTTGGAGCGTCTTTCTGAAGGCTGCTGTGAAGGCTGCAGAGCACAAGATTAAGTAAACATAAGAATGAAAAACAAATTTGTAAATTTCTTCATTTGTAGTGGAAATCTAATAAGTAAATGGAAGCAAGTTAGTGGCTATTGAATAAGAGAATTTCATCCGGTTCACCAAAGATCAGAATAATAAATACTTGCCAGGTTAGAAACAATTAAAGAGGTGGACCTCTAAAGCCTGTTTTATGGAGATAAGAGGTGGACCTCTAAAGCCTCTAAAGTCCTTAGAAACAATTAAAGAGGTTAGAAACAATTAAAGAGTAAAAGGACGTTTCGGGTTGTTCCGCTAACAAGATCGAGCAATCTATTCCCCAATCTCTTATCTCTAAGAACTAATTAATATTCATACATAATATGGACAAATTTACCGAGCCCTAGGCACAGCCACAGTAGCACACATTGGATAAAATTATGGAGTGGATTCACTTCCAAACATGATAACTTTCATCAGCAACCAATCACAACTTAATGACAATTTTCGAGAGGTACTAGAAAAACATCAGAATTGCTTCATTCTAATGGAACAACTGTGACCAAACAAACACATTTCCATACTGTTACTAAGCTTAGAAATAGCTAATTCTGACATTAATGGCTTAATCCCCAACCCAAATGAGAAGAGAAGTCTACACATGAGATCATCTTGGTGACCCACACATCTATACAATGATCTCTGTCCTCTCATGTCATCAAAATGACTCGTTCGAACAATTGTTGCATCTAACAGTGATCAGACAGTTATATATGGTGAAATAAATTGTATGTTGCATATCGCTGTGTGAATGAGAAAGAACAGATAATTCTGCTCCTAACACTGGTAACTTGTTTAATTTATTTTGCTTCTAGTAAAAATATGGAAACTCCGCATATGCTGACTGGAAGATTTTCTCTCTCCTGAGTCGTCTCAGCATAGCCGGTCCCAAGCCCGGGTAAAGGAGGAGGATTGCGTTAGGTTTTGGCAAACCAGCATAAAAAATAGCCATTCTAATGGATTTGAAACCCACAAGAAACTCGTTGGGGCGTAACCCTCTTAGCGACGCGCTACATCAGAACCCGGGCGTGGTGATAAATGGGCAAGGGCCGGGTCGCCATCCCCCCAAAGGCGCGTCGTATCGTGACCTGGGTACGATGATAAGTGAGCAAGGGTCGGGTCGTCACCTGAATGGCGCGCTACATCTACGCCCGGGTGTAGTGAAAAATGAGCAAGGGTCTTCGCACTTCCCTCGACGGGTGCGAAGGATAAGGAAGCTAGCCGAGCCAACTAGGATTCGTATAGGTAGCTGGAACGTAGGGTCCCTAACGGGTAAGTTGCGAGAGCTAGTTGATACAGCAATTAGGAGGCGTGTAAATATTCTATGCGTTCAGGAGACTAAATGGAATGGTCAGAAGGCGAAGGAGGTTGAGGATACTGGCTTCAAGCTTTGGTACACGGGAGCAACTCCGGGTAGAAATGGTGTAGGCATCTTGATTGATAGGAGCCTTAAGGATGAAATCGTAGAGGTTAGAAGGTAAGGCGACCGGATTATCCTAATCCGGTTGGTAGTTGGAGATTCGGTTTTGAATGTGATCAGTGACTATGCCCCTCAGGTAGGCCTTAGTGAGAGCACCAAGATGCAATTCTGGGAAGATCTAGATAGCATGGTTAGTACCGTGCCTACCAGGGAGAAACTCTTCATAGGAGATCTCAACGGCCATGTGGGAGCGACTAATGTAGGGTTCGAGCGAGTGCACGGGGGTTTTGGGTATGGTAGCAGGAGTCAAGAAAGGGAGGATGTGTTGAACTTTGCGTTAGCCTATGACTTGTTGATAGCGAATACCGTGTTTAAGAAGAGGGAATCCCATCTTGTGACGTTTCGTAGTGGACAACACTCGAGCCAGATCGACTTTATCCTTGCTAGGAGGAAGGATAGACGTGATTGCTTAGATTGTAAGGTGATACCTGGGGAGTGTGTTGTCCCTCAACACAAGCTTGTGGTGGCGGACTTTCGCCTTCGGGTACGTGTCCACCGGGACAAACGTGCAAAGATTGCGAGAACAAAGTGGTGGAAGCTTAGAGGGGAAGCGGCACAAGCGTTTAAGGAAAGAATGCTAGGTGATGGGCCTTGGGAAGAAGGAGAAGATGCAGATGACATGTGGCTAAAGATGGCAATATGTGTTCGGAAGGTGGCCCCAGAGGTGTTTGGCGTGAGTAGGGGAGACAAACAGGAGGGGAAAGACACCTAGTGGTGGAACGACGAGGTGCAAAGGGCTATTAAGGAGAAGGAGTGTTTCAAGCGCCTCCACTTTGACAAGAGTGCAGCCAACATCGAGGGCTATAAATTAGCGAAGAAGGTTGCAAAGCGAGCTGTGAGTGTAGCAAAGGGTAAGGCGTATGATGACCTGTATCAGCGGCTAGGCACGAAAAAAGGGGAGAATGACATTTATAGGATGGCTAGGATCCGCGAGCGGAAGACAAGGGACATCAACCAAATCAAATGCATTAAGGATGGGACAGATCGACTGCTAGTGAAGGATGAGGAGATCATGGATAGATGGAGAGAGTACTTCAACAAGTTGTTTAATGGGGAGAGTGAGGGCCCTACCCTTGAGTTAGATTATTCTTTTGACGATGCCAACAGACGTTTTGTGAGGAGAATTCAGGAGGTAGAGATCGGGGAGGCTTTGAAGAGGATGAAGGGAGGTAAAGCGATGGGCCCTGATGGTATCCCTATTGAGGTGTGGAGATGACTAGGAGATAGAGCAATAGTATGGTTAAGTAAGCTTTTTAATCTTATTTTTCGGTCAAACAAGATGCCGGAAGAATGGAGGAGAAGTATATTATTACCTATCTTCAAAAACAAGGGCGATGTTCAAAGTTGTACTAACTACCGTGGGATTAAGCTGATGAGCCATACGATGAAGATTTGGGAGAGGGTTATCGAGCATCGCCTAAGAAGAGTGACCCAAAATCAATTTGGATTCATGCCTGGAAGGTCAACCATGGAGACGATTTTCTTAATACGACAATTGATGGAGAGATATAGGGAGCAGAAGAAGGACTTGCACATGGTCTTCATTGACATTGAGAAGGCATATGACAAAGTACCGAGAAATATCATGTGGTGGGCCTTGGAGAAGCACAAAGTCCCAACTAAGTACATTATCCTCATTAAGGATATGTACAAGGATGCGACGACGTTTGTCCGGACATGTGATGGCAACACCACTGACTTTCCTATTAACATAGGCCTACACCAGGGGTCAGCATTGAGCCCTTATTTATTTGCTTTAGTGATGGATGAGGTCACAAGGGATATACAAGGTGAGATCCCTTGATGTATGCTCTTTGCTGATGATGTGGTGCTAGTTGACAAGAGTAGGGCAGGGGTTAATAGTAAGTTAGAGCTGTGGAGACGCACGTTAGAATAGAAAGGGTTCAGACTTAGTAGGACCAAGACTGAGTACATGATGTGCGATTTCAGCGCGACTAGGCATGAGGGGGGAGACGTTAGTCTAGATGGGCAAGTGGTGGTCCAGAAGAATACTTTTCGGTATTTAAGATCGGTGCTACAAAAGGATGACGACATTGATGAAGATGTTAGGCATAGAATTTCAGCTGGCTGGTTGAAATGGCGGCAAGCTTCTAGCACCTTTGTGACAAGAGGGTGCCACAAAAGCTAAAAAGCAAATTCTATAGGACAACAATTCGTTCGGCGATGTTATACGGTGCTGAATGTTGGCCTACAAAAAAGGCGACATGTCTAGCAACTGAGTGTAGCAGAGATGTGGATGTTGTGGTGGTTTTGCGGGCACACAAGGAGGGATAGAGTCCGGAACGAAGTTATTCGGGATAGGGTCGGGGTGGCACCAATTGTGGAGAAACTTACCCAGCATCGGCTGAGATGGTTTGGACATGTCCAACAAAGGCCTCCTGAGGCGCCGGTGCGTAATGGGGTTCTTGAGCGGGTCGATAATGTAAAGAGGGGTAGAGGTAGACCTAAACTGACGTGGGATGAGTCGGTTAAGAGACCTTAAGGATTGGAATATCTCTAAAGAGATAGCTTTGGATAGGAGCGCTTGGAGACTAGCTATCAATGTGCCTGAACCTTGAACTTATTTCTTTCGGGTTTCATCTCTAGCCTACCCCAACTTTCTTGGAAAAAAAGGTATGTTGTTGTTGTTCTAGTAAAAAGGTGGAAGATGGGCATCACAAATGTCAATGTACCAAGTATCACAATCTCATCATGTTCACAATGCCTACATACATTCTACTCTATAGTAGACAGTATCAGTATCATAATTTATAGTATGTCATTCATCACAACTAGTAGCAAAATCTAAGGTGTTTACCTTGGTAGGCCTGCTTGAGGCAGGTCTGCTCTGTCGCTTCGAGAGGTACTTACTGAGTATCTTCTTCCTCTCCTCATGATTGTACTGCGACGCCCTCACACCGAGCTCCCTCAACACATGTGCCTGCAGGGCGTCATCCTCCGTAACAGCCTTCCTGGGCCTCCCCCTCCCTCTCTTCACTTCCACCTGGACCTCCTCTTCCACTCCCTCCTGATCCTTCCCTTCATCCTCCAATTCCTCCTTATCGTGTACCCTATCGTTCTCCACCTCCAACCCAGCAACAGACTTCCCATCCTGCTCCACCATACCCTTCTTACTCCTACCCCTCCTGGAACTGGAACCCCTCCCATTCTGCACCTCTAGCCCATTCCCAGGACCTCCCACCCCAACACCCTTCACCTCAACGACTTCAGCATCCTTCTTCCCAGCATTGCGGCTTCTCGTCTTATAAGGCTCCCTCTTCCTCTTCCTGGCAGCAGCCTCCACCATCTCCTCTGCTTCCTTCCCCTCATCCGAATCCTTCCCTTTACCCCTCCTGCTTGAGTAATTGCCCCTCCAGCACTGGAAACGCTGCATGATCTTCTCGCCATCACCCACCGAGCGGCGGTTAGAGCCCGGACGCGCCTTGAACCCCACCCGCTCGCCGTATCTGTAGTAGAATTCCTTGGCGGCGTCCACGGAGTCGAACTCCATACCGAGCGCCGGCACGGTCGCCGCGACCTCACTGGGGGCGACCTGCAGCTCGTGGTTGTGCTCCACCACCAGCTTGGACACCTTCCACTTGCCCCCGCCGCCGTCCTTCCCCACCACCTCCATCATCGCCCCGCACCGCCCACCCAGGGGGGCCGCCGGCGAACCCGAAACGTCCTCCCCCTCATCAGCGTCGCCGGCCTGCTGCGGAGGAGGCGGGGGCCCCGCTGCCGCTCCCGCCTGAGCGTCGTCCTGCTCATCGGCGGCACCGACCTGGAGGGACGGCGCATCGGGCTCCGGCGGCGGGTCGCAGCTCGCCGCCTCCGCCGTCGCGGCGGCCCGACCGACCATGCGGGGCAGGGGGTCTAGGGTTTGGGCGGGATTTGAAATGGCGAGGGTTTGCGCGGCAAGCGAAGCGGGAGGAGGAGGAGGTGGGGTTTACGTAGCGATCGGAGGTGGGAGGGGAGATCGGGTGTGGGGAGGAGGCGTCTTGCCTTGGCTGCGGCGGCCGGCGAGCGAGACAGAGTGGGATGCGGGGGGGAGGGCCGGAAGCGGCGTGGCCTCTGTGGGGATCCGATGGGAGCCCAGGAAGGAGCAGCTTCCAGGGCTGCGCGCACCGGAGCTATTTCACTGGGAGGTGGGCCGAGGAGAGGTCTGGCCCACATGTCATTGTCAATGTTCTCGATAGTGATTGTGACGTTAGAGGGGCTCTGATGGGGGTCGTGGCGCCCACCGGATGAGGGCGACAGTGCGGCGCCAGTGAGCGTGCGACGCGTGTGCCATGGTTCCATAGCGCGCGGTCGAGGGAGCGCCAGCGGGCCGGAATGTCAGTGACACGATTCGCGTGGTTGGTGACATGGCAAGCGGGTGATGGATGTGATTGTACAGCGTGGCAGTCAGCGGGTCAACAAGCTGTTCTCTAGGTCCACGTAGGAGCCAGCCGGACTGGAGCGCACGTTGATGACCCCGTGCAGAGTCGTGTCGATCAGTGATGAACTGATCATTCGCATGCGATTCAGGGGAGCCGGATTGCTGGCAAAAGCCATGCGTTTTTTTCTTCGGAAGCGGACAGGTTAAAGGAGGATCTTTTTTTCTTCTACGAGTTTTACGGAATATCAGGCATTGCCACATATTTTGGACAGTTTGTAATTGTGTGACACGTTCAACAAGTTTAAAAGATTGATTTTAATCTAAAGTTTCCAAATTTTATGGAACTAGATTGCACTCATAAGAGCAACTCCAAGAAACTCTCTATATTCATCCTAATTGTTAGAAATAGAGATTTTGATGAAAAAATAGCCTCCAAGAGCTTCTTTAAGTTGTTATCTAAATATAGTCATCATCTATTCCGGATTTCTCGTTAGCCAAAGATAGATAGTGAAAATAGCTCTCTAGAGTATAAACAAGATATAGAAAAACTGTTGAGAGTGAAGATGTATATAGAGCGATTTTTATGCACATGACTCTCCAAATGATGATTTAGAGAGTGAAATTTAGAAAGACTCTTGGAGATGCTCTAACAAATTTAAGAATTGCTCATGACAAAAGCTTTTTCCGTCTCAATAAAAACAAGCTTTTATTTAACCCTATCGAATTATTGTCCGTGAAATCCGCCAAAGATAAGGTTTTGGTAGGCAATCCTAATAGGTACTTCCTTTTGAGTTTCGAATATGTCAGTACCTCTATTTAGAAGCACATAGTGTTTAATTGTTTGAGGCGTATTTTATATCCAGAAAGTAAAATGAAAATCATATTCTGAGTTTTTATTGATAAAACATATATTTACCCGAGCAAAATGCATTCAGTTTACACTTATCAAGTTTCATCTGCGAAATCATTGTTACTTTCTTGTGAATGTGTTCTGGTCTTGTTCATCACCAAAGGCAAAGCGTATCCAACATCTCGATGTTTCCCTCTAGTTGAGTTTGAGCACTCGAGCTTCAATGCTTTTATATGCTCTGGTAACAGAGAACTTATATCTGGCTTTGCGATGACGGCTATAACATGCAAAGTGGAACGCAATGCAAAATGAAATCGTTCTCAAGAATTTTCAAGAAGGTGAATACACACAAGAGATCGAGAGGTACAGTTATACAAGGCTTCGTCCAGTTTCTTAAGTACAGCAGAGCTTCCATTCCCCCATCATCCTATCAGCTCCTACACCACAAGCCATCTTCCCCGACGCAGTCGCTGCCCAACTGCAAAAAGCAAAGACGAAGAACACTAAGGCGCGTTAGTTAATCTTCCATAAGTTATCATCAACTAAACAATCACAAGAAGCAAGCTGTTCATGAGCCATGCATATGGATGGGAATGGGATGCTTACCTCGCCGGTCGCCAGCAGCCATGCAGGTGCGCTAGCTTAGTAGTAGCCGATGTCCTTGTCGTCGACGACGAGGTCTCCGTTGATGAGCTCGCGGTAGGCTGCGACGGGCCAGATGAACCCCCTGGGGAGGAGCCTTGTGGCGAGCTCGACGTCGATGATGATCTCCCTCATGGCGGGCTTCTTCTCGCCGCTGATGGCGATGAGGTAGCTCCTGCCGACCCACCCGATCCACCCGGCGATGTAGAGGAAGAGCAGGCCCGGGGTGATGAACTCGCCCCAGTGCCGCTGGTCGCCGCTGACGATGAGGTGCGGCAGGCCGTCGGCGCCGCAGAGCAGGCCGAACTTGCCGTAGTTCTCGAAGCGGCGCTTGGTCTTCTCGATGGTGGCGTTGATGGCGAGCGCGGGGGCGCTGTCGGGGGCGTACTTGTTGAGCGAGGCGGTGAGCTTCTTGATCGAGTTCTTCTCGCGCTTGGCGAAGGCCTTGGACTCCTTGCACGGGGTGAGGCCGGCGATGTCGGCGGCCGCGGGCGGAGGGGAGGTGGCGGCCGAGGAGAGGATCACCGACGACAGCGCCAGCGCGGCCGAGAAGGTCTTGACGGAGGAGGCGAGCGAGACACTGCTGCTGCTGCTGCTGCTGCTGCCGGGGCCGCCGGTCGCGGAGCAGGCCACGGAGAGGCGCGCGCGGGGCAGGCGCGGCTTGGCGGCGAAGGCGGCCGTGGAGGAGGCGGCGAGGGCGGCCATCTCTGCGGCTGGTGCGTCCGGCGCGCGCGAGGGCGAGCGAGGTGTGGAGCTGAGGAGAAAGAGGCGACGAGCTCTGGGATCAGGCGGCGCGGGCTGGAGATTTCATTTGGGATCAGAAAGAAACGTGCTTGGGATAAGGGGCGCGGCGCGAGTGGGTGAGACGGGGATAAGAGGTACTGAGGTGGGCGCCGCGGATTGGCGCGGGAAAATCCGGCGTGGCGCGTGGGCGCGGCCCGGCAGATTTTGTGGGGGCTGGGGGGGGGGGGGGGGTGGGCGCTTGTGCGGTCAGGCTTGCTGCTGCTTGCGCGCCCGCCGCTATAGCGGCCCAACGGGCCGCACGGCACGGGCCGATTATGGCACGGCACGGGCACAAGTGGCACGACTGGCAACCCGTGCCGTGCCGTGCCGGTCCACGGGCTGACCTCCAGGCCCGGGCACGGCTCCTGGAGGTCTTAGCCGTGCCGTGCCCCTGAGCACGCCGAGCCAGGAGGTACGGCTTACAAATCACAGAATCATTAAAAGTTTATTAAGGAAATCAAAGGAAGAAATTCAACAGATCTCAAATTCATTCAACAGATCTCAACTTCATCTAGTTCATAGCAAACAAAGACACAATTCAAAGGAAAATCAAATTTTATTGGAGCTGTTTATAGTGCTGCCTCATTAAAAATCTTTGTAGGTAAAAACTCTCACCTCGAGAGAAAACCCTACAAAGAAAAAAAAGAGTACAACCAGCTCAAGTTTAAGTTCTTAAGTGTCCATTACAAACCACAAGTTCAACTTGGAACAGCCTCCAAGGGTTACATAAATGGGTTACACAGCACTACTCCAGGTCCAGTACTCCACCTCCTTGTCTTGATCATTCAGTTCCAGCCGTCGAGTTGTTCTCATAATCAAGGACCAGATCCTCAAATGCCGCCTCCAGCTCCTTGTCTTCCACGGTGTGCTGCATCCTTGCATCGCCTTGCTCCCAATCTTTCAGCAGTGCTAGCATCTCCACCATGTCAAATCCCAAGCTTCTGCGTCGCTCCTCAACGATCCTGCCAGTGGTGCTAAAAGCAGACTCTGAACTAATAGTAGAAACAGGAACAGTGAAGATGTCTCTAGCCAAGATGGATAAAACAGGATAAGTTAGTCTGTGATCTCGCCACCAAGATAAAACACTAAACTCTTCATCAAAAAAATTAACTGGGTCACTGTCAAGGTAGCTAGTCAGCTCAGAGCCAGCAAGAGAAGAAGCTGCATGTACTGCCTGGAGCAAAGCACTAGCAGATGAACCTCTCCGAGACAGAGAGGCAGCACTAGCACTACCACCAGAACAAAAACCAGTAGCACCAGAACCAAACCCAAGCATAGAATGAACCAAAGATCCAGAACTAGAAGTATCTGACCCACCACCATCATCAGCAAATATCTTACCCCATGAATACTTCGTCTTACCAGCTGTGACTGGTTGAGTAGGCCTCTGCACTCTCATTGAACCAAACTTAGTTTCATATTTTTTTGTAAGTCTCAGTCAGTTCAGCTCTTACCTCAGTTAAATAGGAAGAATAATCAACATCATTGAATCTAGATAATAGTCTAAGAACACTGGTAAAACCCTTTATCTTAGCCCTAGGATCCAAGATAAAAGCAAAGGAGTACAGCATAGGTATATCAGACTAGTAGGCTAGGAACTTATCTTTCATGGGGTTAACAACAAACCTTAGATCATTATCAAACTGGTACTGACTCAAATGACTAGCAATCTCAAGAACATGATGCAAGATTAATGGAGAGGTTGGATAATAAACACCAGACAGAACAACTGTAGAATCATGAAACTGTTCAAGAAAAGCAAGTATTTTTTCAGCAATATCCCAGTGCTTATTAGTTAGCAGAGACTCACCATCCTTCAAAGGGTAATTAGTGGTGACCCACACAGAAAATGTCTCTCTATGTGGCATTAAATGTTTAAGTATGAGATAAGTTGCATTCCATCTAACATCCCTATCCAAACCAAATTTTCTAGGGTTAACACCCATAGAAATGCAATAACTCTTGTATGCAGCAATGTGTTGATTAGATGCATTCAAGAATGATATAGCAGTTCGAAAGTTAGTCAACATATCCTTAAATGAATCAAGACCAGCCTTAACTATCAGATTAATGATATGGCAGGCACATCTCTGATGCAACAGTAAAGAACCAACATAACCAGATAGCAAAGAAGTTAATTTTTCCATGGCTTTAGTGTTTGCAGATGCATTATCAAGAGTAATAGAAAAAATCTTATTAGATATGCCAAAATCAGATGCAACACAAGCAACACGTTCAGCAATATTTTCAGCATTGTGTGAGCAATCAATTAACCTCATGCCAAGAATCCTTTTCTCTAATTGCCCATCAGAATTAATGAAATGAGCAACAACAGATAGATAATCTTCCTTGGCATTACCAGACCAGATATCAGAGGTCAGAGCAACAGATGAAACAGCTTTTAAAGTGTCCATAAGTTTATCACGACGTTCATTGAAGTATTTAGTTAGATCCCTAGTTGTAGTTTGCCTAGAAACAGGATTAAACCTAGGATTGTGAGCAGTGGTAATGTAGTCATCAAATGCTTCTGACTCACCAAATCCTAAAGGCAGATCAAGTCTAGCAATGAGCCTAACCAATTGAACTCTAGCAACCTCGGGACTGTACTCCCAATTAGCAACAGAACCATCAGAATTCAACTGAAGCAAAGATTGAGCACCAGTAGCACGACGCCCTTTCAACACTGGACATTTAAGAATGTGTCTAGACAAGTGTCAAGTGCCACCAGAGCTAAGACCAGAGTAGAGTTTCTTGCAGTGCTTACACTTTGCGCCGACTCTTACCTTCTTACCTCTCCTCATCTCGAAGATCTCCTCAAAGTGTTCCCAGACCGGAGAACTGGACTTCCTCCTCCTCTTGTTGCCAGCCGTGCTCTGGGTCGTGCAGGCATCGACGTCGATGACCGGCTCGAGTTCCTCGGCGGTGGCGGCGGGAGCAGCGTGACCCGCAGCGTCAGTGGGGTTGTCGTCGCCCGCGCCACCATCCTGAGGAGCAACGCAGCTCCCAAACAACTCCTCCCACTCGGCATCCATGTCGTCCTCATCGTCTCCGGCTTGACCTAGCAACCGGAGCTCATAGTTGCTGGACGTCGGATCCAACTCTCCGGCTTGACCTAGCAACCGGAGCTCATAGTTGCTGGACGTCGGATCCAACTTCGGCACTCGGTTCCTCGACGGTGCATGCAAAATAGAGAGAGAGGAGAGTGAGACGAGTGAGATCCAACCCTAACCCTAACCCTAACCCTAACTGTACAGACTACAGTGACTCATCGGAGCGCCGGAGCACCGTAGTCGCCGTCGTGGATCCGTTGGAGGACAACGAGAAGCCAGGGAGACCGGAGCGGGAGAAGACGGAGCACAGAGAGGAGGTGGGGGCCAGATCTGAGAGAGAGAGAAAGAGAGAGAGAGAGAGAGAGAGGGAAAGTCGAGATCATAGAGTGGACGGTGCCGTAGATCTTGCGCGGCGGCCGGCGGTCAGTGGCATCTCGGCGGTGAGGTCGACAATTTGGAGTCGGAGAGCCGAGAGCGGACTAGCGGAGGCGGCGTGAGTTGAGAGAATGGACGAGGCGGCGAGCGGGGGGCGGACTGGCGGAGGGCGGAGGATAGGGTTTGCCTCCCCGCTCCCCATCCCCCCTTTTTATATAGCCGGGGAAGGAAAATAGCCGTTGGGCCGGGAGGGGGGAGAGAGCCGTTGGGGTGTTGGGCTGGGCCAGGGGTGGGGTGGGGGCCGTGCCTAGCGGGCCGACGGGCCAAATCTGTTCGCGGGCTAATTCTCGTTCTAGACGGGCCAAGATTTAATCGTGCCGGGCCGGGCCGGCCCATCGTGCTGAATGTACGCCCCAGGCACGGTTTGTAGGCGTGCTCGTGCCGGCCCGGGCCCACGAAGCCACGTGCCGGACCGTGCCTGGGCCGTGCCATTTTTTTCATGCCACAGGCCAGCCCATCGTGCCTCGTGCTGCATGGCTAGCTATACCCGCCGCCCGGGAGTGATCGGGTTGGGCCGTGTGCTTGCCACAGGAAGTTTGGGCTGCACTGTACGACAAGTGTGGATCAATTGTAGGCGTGGCTAGAGCTTTTCTTACCGTTCAATCCTACTCCATTTTTTTCAGATACTAATACTATGTTAATCATCGTTTTATATCCTGAGCTAATTTTTGGTCCTCTAATTTGACAAGTAAATAGGAGGATCAAATACGGGCCAATTTGCACGAATAGTGGCTAACTCATGTTTAGATCCCATTAACTCTAATTAGTCCACATTTACTATGTTTAGCCTATTATTATCATAGGCAGGGTTAATTTTTAGCCCATCCAAACAGGACCTTAAGCATCTTGTTCAAATGCAGCAACGAGGCTGAACTGCATGGTTAGACTCTCCACAATGTGTTGCTAGAGTGATGCCTAAATAGGAGAGAGAGGAGATTTAAGCATCACTCCATCCGATGCTTGAGAAAATGGGAGCCAGGCACCTATAAGGGCCGGTGCTAGATATTAAACAATGATAAATTTGCAGTAAACTTTCACATTAGCCCCTTTCAAATACTGCAATTGAAGTAACTCTCCACAGTAAACAATATTATTTTATTCCATCATGGGTCCCAGCAGTTCTTGCACACTCTAGCTCTCTAGGATTTGATGGGGTGGAGGAGGGGATTTTTGGTCATTTGCTCTCTTGCTTATTTAGCTTGCTTCCTTCTCACTATGTCACTCAAATGTTAATCAGTTGAGCTTGGACCTCCCTTTACCTTTTCTGCTTGGTTTCGGCTCGTCCAATCCCACCGAACTGCTTCGGTGCTTCAACTCACACACTGCACCTCTCTAGGATTCGATGCTTATTTTACCGTGGGGTCCAATTTTTTCCTAGCACCACTCTCACATTGTGGAGGGCCTTATTGCAGAAAGGGCTCTGTCACAATTGACAAGTAACGTTTAACGTCCAGAAAATCTATATGTTGTTCGTACCGACATAGTTGTCCTGCTCTCTTCTAGAGTTGTCATGGCTAGTTTCCCTATGTCTCGCGTTCCAAATAGTAGCTGCAGGAGGCTTCATCACCACGTGGAGCCACACCCCCACACACACAAAAAAAAAAAAGAATATCCGAGACGGCGGTGGCAAAGAAGAAGAAGCAGACTCTCTGGGTTGAATGATCGCAGAGGGATACTACTACATGAGCATGACACCACGGAAGCTTTCGGCAACGGCAGTCCCAGCAATTATAGGTGGCCAAACGGGCGGCCCGGCCCGGCCCGACACGGGCCCGTCTAGGCACGGCTCGCTTAAGTACGAAATTATTAACGGGTTGTGCCGTGCCTGTCCATGGACTGAATTGCCGGCCCAGGCACAGCCCGAAATTGATTAAATAGGGCCAGGCCGGCCCGTTTGGCCCGGCAGTCTGAAAATATTTAAATAGGGTTTGATAATGGGATAACCTGGTATTTAAACGGGTCTATCGTGCTACCCATCAGGCCGATCGGGCCGCCTATTTTCGGACCGTGCCTGGACGCGTCCATGGGCCGACAGTGAGGCCCAGGCACGGCCCGGGTATTGGGCCCGTGCCACCTGGAGCCCAATAATAATCGGGCCCGGGTCGTGCTCGGGTCGAGCTAAATTGGGCCGGACCTCGGGCCTCCATGGGCATCGGGCCAAACGGCCAACTATACCAGCAATATATAGCGGCATCAGATGGCCAGTTGTTAAGACACTTTGGAGGAGCCTGAACGAGGCAGGTGGTGCATAAATAGTGACATGTGTATGTAGTGATGACTACTCTTCTACTCCCTCCGTTCCAAATTATAAGTCATTCCGAGAATCTTGGAGAGTCAAAGTTTTTCAAATTTGACCAAATTTATATAACAAGATAATAACATTTATGATACCAATTAAGTATTATTAGATTCTTTGTTAGCTATATTTTCATAGGATACCTATTTGATGTCATAAATTTTTGTGTTTCTCTCTATAATTTTGGTCAAACTTTGAGATGATTTGACTCTCCAAGATTTTTGGAATGACTTATAGTTTGGAACAGAGGGAGTATCACTGTAGCAGCACATGGCAGAAGCTGAAGCTCATTCATCAGCAGGCCTGGCTGGCAAAACTGCTTCAATTGGCCAATGCCGTCTGCCGATTTTTTTTTCGGGTAGGAATCACCTTTTGGTATTCCTAACGCTGAACCAGAGTATTTAATCAAGAATATAGATAACAGATAGCTAAAATTATAGATAGCAGACTCAAGAATATCGATAACAGATAGCTAAAAATATAGATAACAGATAGCTACTATATGTCTCGGAATTATTGGGATTGCCTCTGTGTGAACTGATCCTTTTTTTTCCTTGAAACCTCTATGGAACCATTCTTTTTTTATAACATATTGGAACTATCTATCTATTATTTTATTATTTGGTCAACAAACAGAGACTCCACGTTCGGTCTCAAGGTCTAGAAATTCCCACGTTAATCGGAAAAAATAAAAAAAAAAAATTACCCACCACTGCCATTATGATAAATAGCCTAAAATACCCCTGTATCTAATTAAAAATCACCCATCAATGCCATTACAAAAAATTAAATATAAATATCATTTAGCTACGTATCAGTTACAAACATATATTATTAATAAAAACTAAAGCTAATAACAATCAATCAAAATAAAACAAAAAATTAGAATAACTATATGCATAATATTATTAAAGCTCAACAAATCAAATTGTTATTTATTATAGGTAGATCATATTTGAATTGTTTTAACCAACAATAAGATATAATTCACGATAATGAACAAGATGATAGGATGATGTATGGTAAAAATTTTAAGTAAAGATACAAGAACATGCAAATTTTTGAATTTTCAATACTAGCCACGCAAATGCGCGGGCTATACGCCTAGTTCTTGTTATTTCTGAAGTACATTCTTGCCATCGTTTGCATGCATATAACAAAAATAAAGTGGTACAAACCTTAATTAGCTACCGTGTTCAAAGAACTACGATCTGTCCTTGATGATCCCTGAAGCGGAGTAGCAGAAACAGTTCCGTGCTTTCTGGTCAAGTCGCCATGTCTGATTTCCCAATGTCTCGCATTCAAACCAGTTCATGCGTCCATCTCATGAACTGCAAAGAATGAAAAGAAGCCGGCTGGGACGGAAGGTTGCAGAGTGGAGGAACACATTCAGGCAGGATGTGTGTGATTGGCCAACCTAACCATCAATCTATCTACATATATGCGTGCACTTTTCCATGGAACGGTGGCGCACCACTCAGGTCTTGCAACCACGACACGAGAACGAGATGAACAAGTAAAGCAAGAATGCAAGATTGGAGTGGCTCGCGAAAGGCAGTGGTGTATAAATAGGGCAGAGGTGTAGGGTTGCAGAGGACTATCTAAATAGGGGCATGTGCTTCTGGCTTCTTCTGGCTTCTGTCCTTTTGGTCATCGAGATGCCTGGTTTCCTAATGCCTCACATTCCAATCCAGTTCAATATGTTCATTACATGGATTGCCAAGATGATGATCACGTGAAGCGACGACCCCTAGGAAGCTCCAGCAGCAGCATATGACTATATGAGGATAGAATGAAAGAAATTGGCAGGGAAGAAGAAAGCCCGTCGAGGAAAAAATATGCTAGATGTGATTGACCAGACTATCACTGGTGAAGCCTTCAACAAACAACTCAAACGCAGGTTCATATGAACTGGATTAAAAGCTAAAACAACCTATGATTTGGAATGAGGGGAGTAGTAGTTTTTAATTAATGTATACCAGCAGTTATAGCACACATGTTAACATGTCGTCTTTTTTTTCCAGCTATTTACTTTAAGATCAAAGTGAGTTTTTCTTCTTTTGCTAAAAAGATAACATGGTTATTTTCAGGAGGAACATAGCAAAGTTATTGTAGCAGCTTGTGTAGGCAGAGTTGATTTGATCATGAAGGGAGTGCATTTATGTGGGCCACTGCTCACCAATAAAGCGAAGCACTGGCCTATTCAGAAAAAAGGAAAAAAAACTATATATATAGTTCGTTGGGTATGCCTTCTTTTTTTTTAAGACCACAATGTGACTGCGATCAGGCTGCTGATTACGAGTCGGTTGGGCCATGCATGCGCTTGCCAAACGCTGATGATGCGCCGTTGTCTGTTGAACTTCGGCTGGTTTCGTTGGGTATCAGCTCCTACACCACAAGCCATCTTCCCCCGACACAGTCGATGCGCAACTGCAAAAAAGCAAAGACGAAGAACACAACTAGTCAACTACACAAGGCACATCAGTTAATCTTCCATAAGTTATCATCAACTAAACAAACACAAGAAGCAAGCTGTTCACGAGCTATATGGATGGGATGCTTATCGACATTATTAATCACACGGAGAATATGTAGATGAACTCACCCTCACCCATACCATACGCCATACGCTTGTGTTTTGTCGAGCAGAGCACGCAAGAATAAGCTGCTTTTGGAAACTCAAGGGGTTAAGTAAACAGTTTTATAGTTTAGGAGGTTATGTGAACTTCATGAGGAATGTTGAGTACTCTATTCTGCTTGTGATGAGTGAATTATCAACCGTGCGGTGTGATCGTGCGCTTGATCTTTGGATTGCAGGTACACGGGCGTCGAGTGTCGACGGAGAGTTGCCGTGGAGGAGCTCGGGCCGGGCGGCAGCTGTGGCGTCCACTCCTGGATCAAGGGCGCAAGCGGCGACGGAAGGCGGGTTTCTTGGTTTGCACCACAAAACCAAGGAGGCGGACGGCGGTTGAAGACGCCAAGTCGTGGAGGCACGGGCGTCGGTCTCGGGACTGACGGAGGCGACGGGCGTCGACGGCGTCTAGGGCCTCGCCGCGGGCGAGGAGGTGACGGGTGTCGGGCGGCGTCTAGGGCCGTCAGAAGGCCGAGGCGGGAACGGCGTCTAGGGCCACGGCGTGGAGGCGGGAATCTTCCCGCGCGTGGAGTTTTGGCGGTTTTCTCAAAACCGGCCACCTACTCGGGGTTCGTGGACCCTTCCAAAACCGCGGACCGGATCTTCATCCACACGGCGGCATCGCGGAGAAGACTTCGACTCGAAGAAAGAACCTCGACCGTCGGATGAGTCCTTGTATCTTTTTTCCAGTTGTGCCCCTACGGGCTTTCTAGTGTCTATTTGAGTCTAGGGGTATTTTAGTCTTTAGTCTAGAGAGTTAGTGGGGTTAAAAGGGAGAGGAGGGCAGCCAACTCACCGGCCCTAGGAGCCTGGAACCCAGACGCACGCCTTCCTCCTCCCTGGCGCCACCTCCCTGTCTCCTCCCTGTTCTTCTTCCCTCTCCTCTCTAGGGGTTAGGATTTTTGCCATGGAGTTGTGAAGAATTTGTACGTGAATTGATCGGGAAAGGAGGCCCATCCCTCTTTGTGCCCTCTGGGGTTTTGAATTCAATTCAATCTCGTACGTTTTGTGCTTCGTTTTGAATGATTTCGATTTTCCTTTGTCGATTCTCAAACTCAAGATGACGGGTGGTTTCTTGACGAGTTTGTGACTCCTTGAGGTGTTCCTAACTCATCTTGCCTAGCCCTAAAACCCTCGGATTCACGAGCTCATTTGATTTGAAGTTTTGGCGTTCTTGAGAAAACCCCAATCTTGTTTAGGATTTCGTCGATTTCTCCCAAACCATGGAGTAATTTGTCGATTCCTTCCGTGGATGTGTTCACAAGTCCCTTGTGATCATGCCTGCAAAATTAATGAGATTTGGACTTGATTTGGCCACTCGATCATCGAGTTCTTGGAAGAACGCGGGCTGAAAAACGTTTCTGGACAGAGTTCTTCCAAGAACCAGTTAAACCGACGCTTGTGCTCATTGGCGTCGGTTCAACCGGTGAGTGGGTTTTTCCTGCATTAGGGTTTTCTGTTCTTCGTCTGGTTGCACCGGTGCATTTTCTCTCTTGTGCATCGGTTCAACCGGCGATACCGGCCCAGTGCTTCTCTGATTTGCTGCTTGATTCGTTTAACCGATGAGTTCATTTTACTCCTCACCGGTTTAACCGGTGAGCGTTTCTGTGCTTTGACTGTTGTAGCACATCGGTTAAACCGACGAGGTGCCCTTTGTGCACGTCGGTTCAACCGGTGCTCACAGGCCCGTTTGAGCTCTCTCTGGACAACTGCACCGATGTTTAAGTCGAATTTGTCGGATCATCCGGTGAAGGATCGTCGGTTGAACCGACACTGTCTAAGCCATTGCATCGGTTCAACCGGTGCTTGTCTTTCTCTACTGCCGGCTCTGCTCATCGGTTGAACCGACACTGTTCAAATCTGTGCATCGGATCAACCGGTGAGTTGTACCGTGCTGTGTCTTGCGCTGTTTCCTCGCGTATGCTTCCGCGTTACTTCTCGCTTGTTCCTAGGATTGTTTTGTGTTAGTGTAGCTTCTCTATAGCTACTCTACACTTCACCTAGTACTTGAGGGTTGGGTGAGAACTTGGGATCTTACGCCGAGCTTTCGATTGCGAAAATTTTCAATCGACTCCCATTCACCCCCCCTCTGGTCGCCACTTCGGTCCCTCACTTCAGCCATAGTTGGAGGGAGTAATTTGGACATTTTCCTTATCTTGTTTAGTGTTGCAACATGGAAATCTTAAGCTTGTTGTGCACCGCCATGCTGTCTATAAAACTTGCTTGAGTGCCATGGGATCCTGGTGGTTGGAGGTGCCTTCAGCTTGCAATTTATGAGAAACTAGGCGTATAGTCCGCGCTTTTGCACGGCTAGTATGGAAAATTCAAAAATTTGCATGTCGTTGTATCCTTACTTAAAAATTATACTATTTTTTTTATCATACATCATCCTATTCATTATTATAAATTATGTCTTATTGTTGGTTAAAACAATTCAAATATGATCTATCTATAATAACAATTTGCTTTGTTGAGCTTTAATTTAATAATATTATGCATATAATTATTCTTATTTTTGTTTTATTTTGATTGATTGTTGTTAGCTTTAGTTTTTATTAATAATATATATTTGTAACTGATACATAGTTAAATAGTATTTTGTATTTAATTTTTTTATAAAGGTTAATTGGAGTGGTACCATTACAATTTCTCAAGATTGGAGATATACAATTATAATCTATTATATTATTAAAGGAGTGTTAAAAGAAGCCACCACGTTCGCCGAGAGGGTCTAGAAATTCCCACGTTAATCTAAAAAAGAGAAGGATTTGCACTGTTGGATTTTATGAAGATCTAACGGTCAAGATTAATCCAAAGAGTCCACATCAAATACGATAGCCACCACGTTCGCCGAGAGGGTCTAGAAATTCCCACGTTAATCTAAAAAAGAGAAGGATTTGCACTGTTGGATTTTATGAAGATCTAACGGTCAAGATTAATCCAAAGAGTCCACATCAAATACGATTAGTAACAAAGAGTCCACATCAAATACGATTAGTATATATAATTTCGGAATTTATAAATTAATAAAACTTGCCTTCGATTAAAAATCCTTACCGAATACGATAAGTAAATAGCTACTAAAAATTATTTTGCTGTACGCCTAGAGAAACTGATTAGGCTAACGGGCGAGTCCACATCAAATACGGGTAGTATATATAATTTCAGAATTGATAAATTAATAAAACTTGCTTTCGATTAAAAATCCTTACCGAATACGAAAAGTAAATAGCTACTAAAAATTAGCACTCCAACAAAACGACGGGAATGACTTGCATATGCCCGTATTGGGCTATGGAATTGTAGTTCAAATATTTGTGATACATGTATCCATATCAGATTGTTTCAATTTGGGCATCGTGCGGGTGTGTTCTTTCATGCTGTGGAGTGTGGCTTCCATCGCCAAACTGTACGTCTGTATGTCGAGCTGAAGCATTACGAAGATCTAACTATCTAGACTAACTCAAAAAATCCATATCAAATAAGAATACTATATATATTTAAAATTTTAAAAATTAGGAAATTATCGTAAAGAAATTAGCAGTTTACACAATGGCTCCATGTCAAATCAGACTAATAAAAAATTAAATATGGAATTAAAGGATAAAGAAAATTAGCAATCAATTTGCATACCAATTGGGATGCAAAATAGCTACAATAGAAGTCTATGACAAATACAATTACTAAATAGATATTTTTAGAATTTTATTTTATGAAATAAATTACAAACACACATGCTCACAAACATGCACACATACTCACCTCTATGAATACGTGCACGCAACTCTACCACTCTCGAGCACCTCCAGGGGATTGAGCAAGTAGATCCTAAAGTCACTACAAGCATCTCGCTGTCGACTGGCATATCTACTACCACTAAATGTGAGGACTCATGCTGAGTCGAGAACTTTTAGTCTTGAACACAAGTGGACAAGTTCTACCATATGAGCTAATCTTAGTTTACATCTAATTTTAGAATTATAAATAACACAAAATATTATTGTGATACTTTGATTAGTAAAAAGCTAAATTTAGAATAAAATTATAAAACTTAGTAATAATAGTATGAACAGTTGGTTCCATCGAAGTAGAAATAAATGGCCCTACTTCTGGAATGCTTAAAAAAATGTACACATATACCTCATCACTATGAGAAAAAAAAGAAACTACCTAGATAAAAAAAATGAATTTTATGTACATATTACTATGATAGTTGAAATCAGACTAGCCGCGCTATTAGCGCGGGCCACCTTGCTAGTTCTTCATATTGAAAATATCTTACTAGAATACATCTTTCTCCATTTTGAATCCACTCGCAAAGTATACGAGTTTGATATTTTCACGTATGTACCTATTTGGCCCTCTCTCCGTAACTCGCTCTGCTCCAGTACGTGCGCAGGCCTGCCGCGGGCGCACGCAGGTCTGCCTGCCGCGGGCGCAGGCCCCTGCCTCCGCCCCAGCGCCTCCCGCATGCAAGCCTGCGGTCGCCTGCCCTGCCGCCCGCATGCATGAGCTAGTAGGAGATGTAGAGACCGAGCGTGGTGATGGACGTAGGGCGATGCCGTTCTCTCGTGTTTGGCACCGGGTGAACAGGCAGGAGGTGCCCCTGAACGTCGTCTGGCTCTCTGTCCTGGTGGCGTTCGTCACGGCCCTCACGGTGCGTGCATCTCTGAACTGCAACAGGATCATCCCATCTCTGAACTGCAACTGATCTCTTTCTCGACATGACATGCGGTCGCTGGGGAGCCAGGTGGCGTTCCAGGCCATGGTGTCCCTCACCACGCTCGGTACCCGCGCGCCGTGGCCGAGCTCGCCACGGGCGCGGGGCCGCGGCGGCGCATCGGGTGGGGTCGGGGCGCGGCGCGGTGCAGTGCCCCTCCTCTGCTTTGCCACCGTCGGCGAGCGCCCCTCCCCTGCTTCCCTCCGCTCGCACGAGGCGGAGGAGCAGCGGGGCGAGGGCAGGCGAGACGGCGGTGGCGCGGGCGGGCAGGCGGACGGGACGGCGGAGCGTCCTCCCCGCTCCTCTCTCCCCCTCCCTACGGCGCGGCGCGGCGGACGGGGCGGTGCGGTGCACGGCCGGCGCGGGCGGGCAGCTGGCACAGGCGAGCTGCCGTTGCGGCGGGCCACCGGAGCGGCGCGAGATCGAGCTCGGCTCGCGGCGGAGGAGCTCGGCTCGCGCGGGGGCGAAGCGTCGCGGGCGAGGCGAGCGAGGGCGGGCGGAGCGACGCGGGCGCTCCTCCCTGGGGCCAGGCGGCGCCCCACCCCTGCGTCGCCTCCGCTGGCGAGCGCCCCTCCCCTGCTTCCCTCCTTGCGCGCAAGGCGGAGGAGCGGCGGGGCGAGGGCGGGCCCACGGCCGATTCCGTCGCCGATTCGAAGCTCGCCGGGGAGGAGGAGGCCCGCCGCCGATTTGAAGCTCGCCGGGGAGGAGGCCCGCCGTCGATTCGAAGCTCGCCGGGGAGCTCGCCCGCCCGCGGGCTGCGGAGGCGCGGAGGAGCCCCCCCCCCCCCCGCCCCGCCCGCGCTCGCCGACGAGGGAGCAGGGGAGGGTCGCCGCCCTGCGCCCGCGCACGGAGGAGGATGGGGAGCAGAGGGCCACCGCCGGAGCTCGGGAGGGAGGTGGCGCAGGGGAGGGGGAAGGAGACCGCCGTGCTTGGCCCTCGCCGGCCCGGCCGCCGCACAGTTCCTCAGGCCCGGCGCAGCCCCGCGAGGCCCGCCGCGGAGCTCCATGGGCGAGCGGGAGCGCAGGAGAGGACGCGGCGGCGGCGAAGCGGCGGCAGGCGCAGGCGGCGGCGAGGCAGCGGCAGACGCATGGCCCACCTGTCTGTGAGAGAAAGAGAGAGGAGAGGTGCCACGTTGGATGGGTGACGTGGACAAAACTGGATGACATGGACCAAAACCGGGTCGTTTCGGTTCGAGGGGGTAATCTGCACGGTTTTGAAGAGTTGAGGGTGTAGGATGTCCGGTTTTGTAGTTCTGGGTTGAAAATCGGACTATCGTGATAGTTCAGGGTTGAAAAATAGACTTTTACCTATTTAATAAGAATAGTTTGGTGTGGTTTTGGTTTGGATCCTAAACCATTAGCACCTTGGGCAGCGACCTGCGGCGTGCAGAAAGTAGGGGCGCGTGGAAAGACAGCGGAAGATTTAGGTCAGGATCTGAAACCCTAATCTCTGATACCATGTAGGAGGGAATAGAGACGTATAATGTTGTGGATTGTATTAGCCTGAGCCTTGGGGCTGAATATATAGGAGTACATGACTTGGAGGGGAAGAAGCCTCTCCTACAGATATGGTAGGATACAAATACAATCATAATCTACCTAATATAGAGATATCTCTAATATACCCTAACAGGTCTGACCAATTTGTGCATACCGCTGTGCTAATTTTGGAATCAACAAATAGTACATGTTGCAGAAAACAGAGTTGCAGACTCGCAGTACTCCATTATTGCTCACTATCTGCAAACACCAAGGCTGTGTTTAGCTCCCCTGGAATCTACTGTAGAGCTGGAAAAAATACTGTAGCACACTGTAGCACTTTTCGTTGTTTGTGGTAGATATTGTCCTACCATGACCTAACTAGGCTCAAAAGATTCGTCTCGCAACGTACATCAAAACTATGCAATTAGTTTTTTTAATTACCTATATTTAGAACTCCATGCATAGGTCATTTGCTACATTTAATGTTTCGATGTGATGGAGATGTGATGGGAAGTGATGTGATGTTTTTGTGGGGGTTTTTGGTGGATGTAAACGGGGCACAAATGGCATTCAGATTTCAGGGTGTGTTTAGTTCATTTTGCAAAAACTTGTAAAGATGTAAAGAATGCATTTGAAGTATTAAATGAAGTCTATTTGTAAAACTTTTTGCATAGATGTGTTGTAAATCGCGAGACGAATCTAATGATGCTAATTAATTCATATTTAATCAATAATTAGCGGATGGTTACTGTAGCATCACTGTTGCAAATCATGGATTAAGTAGACTCATTAGAATCGTCTCGCGATTTACAGCCCATCCATGCAAAAAAGTTTTATAAATAGACTTCATTTAGTACTTCAAATTAGTAAGATTCTGTTTCACTTTAATGCGTTTACGGCTTTTTTGCGTTTACATCTAAAGATCTGTGCCTCAGAAGCAGCCCGTCAGCATCGATCTGTTGCGATAGCTGATCTAGCCAGGTACCTCCGCGTCGGCGACGTTGACGACGAAGGCGCCGTCGAGGGCCGAGCTCGCACACGGCGAGCCACCTGCCGTCGTCTTGCTGACCTGCAGTTAGCCCGTTCGGGTTGGTATGTGCGGCGACAGGCCCAGCACCCGGACCGCCGCATGCTGGCATGGTGGGTAGTACGCCACTTCACCCCTCATGCCCCTTCAAAAACGCCTCGTCGCGACGCTGGCTCGGCGTCCACGCCCTTGGCCATAAACTCCAGCTAGCAGCCGGTACGCTACCTGCCTGACCTCCGAGGAGTATGCATCTACGAAATGCCTGAAGAATTCACATAAAAAAAACTGAGATAGATGAGGCCCGATTGTGGGATAACTTTCAAAGTCTTGATCGTGGGTTACACCTGAAGGATTCCGGCCGTGCGTGTCGGCCAGAACCGCATGTCCCTGGAGGCCTGGACTCGGTTGGATGGATGGACGCCCTCGGCATTGTAGCGTTGCTCCCCTGCGTCCAACTATCCACGGCGATCTCCCAACTTCCCAAGCTCTCACGCGTGACCACGCACCTCCTGTTGCCGCGCTCCGCTCGCGTCGGCGTCGCGTGCCGGCCTTGCAGCACACCGCACCGCGGTGATCTCGGCGGAGCAGATGCTGCCTTTCCGGCGGAGCGCATGCTGCCGTGCGGTGCCGCGGCAAGCCAGCGCAAGCTTTCCAGGTCAGGGTGTACGTCCAGGTTCACGACCCGCTCCTGCCGCCTTTCCGGCCGGCGGCGAGGACTCCAACAGTCCAGTCGTCCGGCCGCGGCAGCGCGCCCTATAATGAAGCACCACCAGCCGCCTTAGCTATTGAACGCGCTTCCATCTGAGCGAGTAGCTCCACCAGCACATGCAGCAGCTCAAGGACGACGGTGCCCATGCTAGCGGCACCCAGGCTGCGCACGCCCAACCGCGGGCCGCGACGCCCTCCTCTCATCCTTAAGCACAGCGATGTCTCTCACCGTCTTAGGCCTAGGATAGCTGGTGGTGGAGGTTATGATGGCGTGGCTACCATCAATGGCGCCGGCCGGCCAGAACAGGGGGCAGACGTATTTCATTCCCCGTCCAAAGGGTGGACGGTAAATGAAATACCGTCCACCCCTAGACCTCTAACAACCGTTGGATCGTAGTCGTGCGGACGAGATCGATGGGGCGTATAACTGCAGGAGGCAGCGACGGCCTCTTCGTCTTCCTCCGGCGACGGGCCGCGCGCGTTCCATCCCCTCGACGACGCGCTTCTGCAACGTTCCCGCGCAGACCTCCCATGAGCCGTATGCGGCGCCGCCCAGAAAGTCAGCTAGGAATCGCCGACGAAGCAGCGGAGCTTAGCTGCCAGCCAGAAAGAAGCGATCGGCAGGGCCGCGTTCCAGTCGTCGTTCGCTCATCGCTGTCCCTCTGAATGCGGTGCTACGTAAGCTCGCCGGAGGGGTCCGATCCGTCCGTCTACCTCTTGCATTGCAGCTGTATGCAGCCACAGTTACAGCCTCGGCTCCTCGGCTAGTTGATCGTCGTCGTGGACTCGTGGTGGTCGAAGTCGTCAACCAGCGCAAGAGGTCGCTAGACGACGCCATCCTGTCCTTCATTCCTGGCCGGTGATCGATCTTGATGGACCTGAAGGTAGAGAATGTCCACCCATCTTGCTTTGAGGGCTGTACGGTCCGCCGAGGCGCCGACGTTCACGGCGGTTCTACGGGACTCTGACGCCTGCAGCATCCACCTTTCATCAGCTCCGCCGCTAACTCCCATGCAGCTGCGGAATGTCGTGGCCACGGTGGTGGCAATCGAGGCAGTGCTTCTGCGGGGCATGAGCTAGCGCGTGCTTGACGACGCGACCTCCAACCCAAACACAGAACCTGACTCCGATGTTAATTGCATGAGGAATTGGTGGTGCTAAAACCGCAGTTCTTTTGGACCAAGAATAGTTTGCAGCAGCTTCGATTATGACAAGACTGACGAGGTCACGAGGGAGTTCAAAATGAATTTGATATTCATAGCCTGTTTTTTTGCCATGTTAAGAAACAGGAAATGAACAAAGATAGAGACATACAGTTCGTGAATACGTTGCCAAGAGGAAGTCCCTCTAAACCTTTTCATCTTCTTGTATCAAAAGTCACACCAAGATCACTAATAAAATCATATGATTGGCATGCATGTTCTAATTTCTAAACAGTACAGTCTCTTGCATGTGTTGTATCGCGTTTATTTGAACTCATCGGAAGGTTAACTACAAATCGACCATCAGAAAAACATTCAAGATATTATTGCCACATATGGTTTTTAGATTCTACTAATCATGGATCAGATGACAATTTCAATGTGTTGTACATGGACGTGGATCAAAACTTCGTTGAGAAACAACTGTGGCGCCAACTTATGCATCGGTGGATTGCATTTGCCCGATGCAACTCATTCCGAATCCTGGGAGAAGAGTAGGTGAAGAAACATAGGTAAAAGAAGTGATGAGGTGAAGAGGAGCATGATGCACCGGATCGCATGAGCTGGAGTGTGTGGAGTGAGCCGGTTACTAGTTATAGCACAGAGGTGAAAGACGCATGTCATTCTACTTTTGTGACGTTTATTCGCTTTTTATATGTTTTATTACACTTTGATTAATTGTTTGGTTGGTTGGTTTCTTTATTGGGGTTGTTTGTTTATTTTGGTAACATAAATAAAATCAACTACTTGCCTATCTTTTATGTTGAAACGCACCGCCGAGGACAAGATTGGTATACTCATCAACAAGAGTACATGATAGGTCTAGTTTTTACCTATCTGTTCTTGGGAAGGGCCCCTGACCTTTAGGTACTCTTTGTATCCAAAACGGCATGCGCATTTCAAATCCAATTTACCGTTTCCAAAGTAGCATAGCTGGTCGCATTGACGGTTAGAGAGACCCATCGAACGCGCGCAGAACATGCTAGCGAACTCTGAATCAGTGCGTGGAATGTAATTTACCAATGACTCTCAATCCGAAGCTAACAATCTGCTAATGATGAACACATAGCACATTTACTGCCGCAGCGATGGAGAACTAAGAGGATAAAATGAACGTGCGCTCATGCAACTATCCAAGAGCTTTTTGCGTGGGTAACAAGGCACACACGTCCACATTTTTTTGTTTTGGAAACGCACACGTCCACATTAGTTATAGCACACAAGTGGATAATATACAATTTCATTTAGTTTTTTTTAGATGAGGAAGATACGTGAAAGAAATTATTTCCACTACATGTACTTCACTGATCAGAGTAGGACATTTTTATGTAAACATCGGAGCAGACCTTATTGCGCATGGCCAAGTATAATTTATAGTAGCTTTGACTATATACAACTACACCCTCCATTCCAAATTATAATTTGTTTGATTTTTCCAACCCTAAATTTGATAACTTGTCTTAATTATTCAAAAAAAGTTATGCAAATATAGTTAAATTTAAGTTATTCTTGAAGATTTTTTATTAATAAAGCAAGCCACAACAAAAGAAGTGTTATTTTGCACAATTTTTTAAATAAGATAAGTGATCAAACTTATATTAAAAAAATTAAATGAAATATAATTTGGAACGGAGGGAGTAGATCCCAAAAGAGGGTTGTTCTAAGTATCTGTACTGGTGTTGGTCCGGTTGTTAGATGCCTCTCCATTGCGACCCAAAACTAGTGCGCTGAAACGACTACCATGCTCGCCCACTACCCACGCGAGGCCAAACTGTTTGTCATAACTGAATATCCGATCTAGAAGATTAAATCCATAGCAATTCATATTTCACTGTTTAGAATGTTCTTTATTTGACTCCTCGTGAAAAGGTGAATTTTGAGAATTTTTTTTTGAAAGGGCATGAGGGTATGCGCCTACTGATTATAGGGTTTAGGACACAAGTTATTTCATTAACCCATTGGAGGAAAAGTGCATATTGCATAAATTATTCCCACATGTATATATTGTGCAGCTATCCCCAATTAATAATATCATACTGACCTGCAACACCAGTCCCAGCCAGCATTCTGTCCACAACCTGTAAATTTGAAATAATCGCTACCAATTAAGCATCCCCTAAAGGTACGGTACTAAGTTACATAGAAAAATCGCAATGATACTCTAAAATAATCGTGCAAGATACATACAGTCGAACGTAAAATCAACTTGCAAAATTCATGGAGTCAATTTAAAGTAAGATACTTCTGTTAAGTTCGATTTAATCCCTAGCTTGCTAGAAGCAAAACAATCAAATACCTAGCAGGGCAGAATTGTTGAAGAATTCATCCAATTGCGTCCCATCAGTGCAACATTATTAATTGTCAGAACGTACAGTCTCAATAGCCAACAAAAGCCATCTATAGCAGCTCCGATGATAAGTTACAACTTTGATCTGTTCTTGAGGATCAGCAAAAAACACCGTGGTAGAATGCAACTCAGATCTTGGCGCACTGTGTAATCCCAGCCTTAGGTAGCGTTTGCGCAGCTGAACCTGAATCGGGCCGACACACCATGTCGAGAACCATGAGAAACCTCTTGCCTCGTGCAAATCTGAGCACCACGACATATCATTATAGATGTCCTTCGCGATGGTGCTGAGCATAGACTGGACTGTGCCGAACCACGACTACTGGAAGCACGACTGGAATACGTCTGCCTGATGCCACTCATTCCAAAGGCAGTGCAACGGTGAGGCACGACTTCCATGGAGTGCTTACGGCTTTAGTGGTGGAACGAAGAAAAGATATATATAAAAGGAGCATGTACTGGATTGCGAGAGCAGAAATGTGTGAGGTGAGGTGCCGGTAAATACTCCTTTTATGTAGCTGCTGGTAGGACTTATTTTATACCAAAGTATTAAAACCGCAGAGCAAAAGATGATGCACCTGACCAAGTTGGGATTTTTCTATGGAAAAAAAAACTCGAAACAAATATCTTGCACATGGCCAAAATCATAGTATTTTAGCATATTTTTAGCACAGCAAAACATGACATCTCGCAAGTTATGATCTATGTATGGGGGTGTTTTTTGTTTTAAACCTCAAGAGTAACATAACATGACTGCCCATGGCAAGTAGTAATCCACAACAACTGCAATTGCAGTGTGAACTGGTTACAGTCACGGTGGATCAGGCTGCCAGATCTTACAAGTCGGCCAAAATCGCTGCAAGGCCGCACATCTACTACTTACGACCCATCCATGTCTCGATCGAGCTTCTTCTCTAGTTCTGAAGCCGAACATCGTGCTAGACCGATCCCCATCTTGCATTGGCCACAGTCCTAGCCACCAAGGGGCGACCCCATCCACGTGTCGCCGTGTAGAAACTGTGATGATATATGGCTCCGGTCATGCACGGCCATCTCAATCTTGGCAGCAGCGCGACTGAGCTGTACCAAACACGCCATGCCCTGCCTAGAATAAAATGCTTCCTGCTCCATGAAAACCTGAGCTCGATCGGCGTCAGGAAGATAAATATTGCTTGGACTGCGTGCGCTAACCGCTAAGCATCAATTGTGGTTCAGAGCTGTGACAGCGACCGCAACCGAAGGATATATTCCTATGATGCCACTCGTTCCTAAGGCAGGCAGGCAGCAGCGAAGTGCGGAGGCACATCACCCATCTATTGAGAGCTTGGTGGTGGAAGAAATCAGAAAAAGTTTAAAGGAACATCGTAGAGGTAAAAGGAGAGCATGCATGATGCACCCAATTGCGAGAGATGGAATTTATGAAGTGAGCTGCTGGAAGGTGGCAGTTATAGCTAATCTTAGCGTAGGACTTGTTTTATACTAGCTAGTACAGTAGTACTACTATGCTAGTGTTAATATGATGAGAGGGAGCCCTCAAAAAATGACGAGAGAGAGAGAGAGAGAGAGAGAGAGAGAGAGAGAGAGAGAGGAGAGAGAGAGAGAGAGAGAGAGAGAGATCCCAAGGTGCAACAAAGTCACTATTTTTTTTCTTGTATCCAAAATTACACCACGATCACCAATAAAATCGTATATATGATTGACCTGTTCTAAATGAAAAGAAACAATCAAATCTCAATTTAGGTTCAAAAAGAAGGCATGCATAGACTGAAGGTGTAAATAAGTTAAGTTCATGTGCATATGCTGATATGCATTTCAATTTTCGGTTACAAACAGAACAGTCAGATCTCTTGTAACAGTTGGTTGCAACTCCATCTAAGCCTAGCTTTCTTTGAATTTATAAGAACAATTGTTGGAACTGTTGCACATGGCCAAGTAATCTATCTACGATCGATTAAGAGTACGAGAGAAGACAAAACAATTTCGAGTGCCCACATCGATCAGCTGATCCAGTCCAATGCAAAGTAGTGGGGCAAGACTGCTGCAAGCCACCGCATAATCCTGCTTGTAGCCTAGCCACTGCTGAGTTGCTCCCATTCTGGAGGTTCAACTGTACTCAAATAGAGGGAGAACGGAATGCAACGCTAGACTAACTCTCATCTTGGCTATGCATGGTCACTGCCTCGATGGAGTAATCTGATATCCAAGGATCACTGGTAGACTAGCCCACTTTGATGCTAACCTCAGCGGTTGAGCCCTTCGGCTTGTGGGATTGTCAACAGGATCAACGATACTGGACCGAGCACGGCATCCAGGTAACCACATCATTTCTTCAGCCGTGCAAACCTAAGCTTGGCATTGCAACACCAGTGTTACTTGGGGGTCTATCTCTCCTGTGTAGAGGTTCGACTGTGGTGTCAAAACGTAGCAGATAATCCACAGGCGAAACATGTTGCACTGATGCCATTCATTCCGAAGGTAGCAGAAAAATGAGGATGCACGCCTTCCATTGAGGGCTTAGCTGTGGGGAAAAATAGGTAAAAGAAACGACGAGGTAAAAGACAAAGGAGCATTCACCCGATCACGAGAGCTGATGGATCGGAGTGGGTGTGAAGTGAACCATGGGTTGGTTGTAGTTATAGCACAGAGGTGGAACATGTTGTCTTGTTTTTGTCATTTATTTGTTTTTGTAGATAAAAAGTTTTACACTTCAATTAATTGTTTGTTTGATTGTTTTGGTGAGCATAATTACTTCTAATGCGTGCCTATCAGTTGGAGCAGGATTTCTCTTTTATTAGACTGAACAGCAAAAGATGATGCACCTGACCAAGCTCATTCCCACATTGAAACCAAAAAAACTTGTTGCATATGGTTATAAGTCTTTTATATGGCAACTTCTAATGTTAGGATGAGAAAACGGGAAACGGTTTGAGTTACAGACAGACGTGGTTGGTGTTCTGGTTGATGTGTTTTGGCAGAACCACTGTAAACATTTATGAGTCAATTCATATCCATACGTTAATTAAGGCGTTTCCATTAAGTCTGGTTTAGTGCACCGCTTCCTGGAAACAAAAAAACAACCAAAACTCTTGGGAAGAGGTGGATGAACGCAATATTGCGGTCCCATCAGTGCACCAGTCATTGTCGGTATAGTCTCACATATCGCGGCCAGGGTAAATCCAAGCTCGAACATATAGCGTGCAGTTGGTCCGATAGATATAGATGTGCTTAACGAGGACAACAAGCTAAGCACACACTGCACCATCATAGCAAGTGGCACGAGAACAAGACACAGTGGGCTACGCTTTCCCGATGCCTCTCAAATCGACGTTAGTGACATGCTGATGCACACGTCACATTGACGGTCCACCAAGTGTGTAGTGGCTGGATAAAAGCAAATGCACGCAGGCACGCAAGAGCTTGACTGTAGTCTACAAGGCTAGTTGTTATATATATATATATATAGTAGCTTACAAGTAAATATATCTCATCTAATTTTGTCAATATATTTTTTTAGGTATGAAAGTGAGATAGTAGGTGACATAAATTAGCACTAGTGCATGCATGCATACTATAAAGTCTCGAGTAACTTTTGAAGCTAAAACAGGACATCTCACAAGTTATCTATATATAGGGAATTTTTCGGGGGCCGTTGCACATGGCAAGTAGTAACCCACGACAACTTCTATTAGCGCATTACGATGTGTACTGGTTACATTTACTGTGCATCACGCTCGCACAAGGACCTGACATACGCTGTGTGCTGGTGTTTCGGTGTGCCTCACTGGACCAGCCCAACCCAGACAAGTGGGCCAAAATCACTGCAAGGCAGCCTATCCTTGTCCATATCGGGCCCCCCGCAATCTAGTTCTCGAGGATTAGCAAAGGACTCCCTCCGTTTCAAATTATAAGTCATTCCAAGAATTTTGGAGAGTCAAAATTTTTTAAGTTTGACTAAATTTATATAACAAGATAATAACATTTATGATACCAATTAAGTATTATTTGATTTTTTGTTAGCTATATTTTTATAGTATATCTATTTGATGTCATAAATCTTTGTGTTTCTCTCAATAATTTTAGTCAAATTTTGAGATGGTTTGACTCTCCAAGATTCTTGAAATGACTTATAATTTGGAACGGAGGGAGTAGCAAACAACAACAAAGCCGAATATAATGCAGTGTCAGATCTATGGATCCCCATCTTGGCTACGCTAGGTCCTCGCCACCATGACACGATCTGCTCTACGGATCACAGGTAGGGAACCCACTTCGATGGTGGCGTCAATCTTGCTGAACCGTGATAGCGACTATGATCATCTAGCGTGGTGCCGGAGCCGTGGCAATGTCTGGAGCCAAAGGACAGTAGGACACCTGTGATGCCCCTCATTCCAAGCTAGGCAGCACGCAGCGAAATGCGGAGGCACGGCTTCAACCACTGAGTGCTTGGTGGTGGAAGAAGGATATATAAAAAGAAACGCCATCGCCATCGAGGTAAAAGGAGAGCATGTACCCAAATTGCGAGGGCTATAGAGTGTGAATTGAGCTGCCGGGATGTGGTACTTGTAGCTAATCGTAGGACTTTTATCTATACTGGCTAGTATAGTAAGATGATCGAATAAGGGGAGACTTGTTTGATTTTTGAAAAATTTGTTGCGCACAGGATTTTGAGAGTGCATCATTTTGGGAGAGTTGCACTTGTGAGAGGGAAATGCTTTGCATGGGGAGTGTCTGCTTTATTTTGGCTCCTGATCTTTCCTCGCCTTCCCTCTGCTTCTTGCATGACTGCATCGAGCATTACCTCTGTCTTTGAGGAGTCATGTTTTGACTTTTGATCGATTGCGTCGAGCCGTTGCCCTTGTCTTAGGGAATCAATCTTTGCTTGAGTAAGTGACTGTTCTTGCCTTTCTGAGTTTTTTGTCACTTGCTTGAGTTCTTCACTTTCTTCGTGCCATTTTTTACTTTTCACTTCTCTGGTTACAGGTGGTGTGTTGACAATGCACTCATCAAGTGGGAGATTGAGGAATGAGCAGTACTCACTCCTGGCTGTGATGAGTGAATTGTCAACCGTGCGGTGTGATCGTGTGCTTAGTCTTTGGTTGCAGGTACACGGGCGTCGAGTGTCGACGGTGAGCTGCCGTGGAGGTGCTGTGGCCGATGAACCATGCGGTGGACGACGGTGAAGGGCTGCCGGGACCGGAGCTCGGGCCGGGCGGCAGCTGTGGCGTCCACTCCTGGATCGAGGGCGCAAGCACCAGTGGATGGCGGGTTTCTTGGTTTGCGCCAAAAAACCAAGCTGGCGGACGGCGGTTGAAGACGCCAAGTCGTGGAGGCACGGGCGTCGGTCTCGGGACTGGCGGAGGTGACGGGCGTCGACGGCGTCTAGGGCCTCGCTGCGGGCGAGGAGGGGACGGGCATCGGGCGGCGTCTAGGGCCGTCAGAAGGCCGAGGCGGGAACGGCGTCTAGGGCCACGGTGTGGAGGCGGGAATCTTCCCGCGCGTGGAGTTTTGGCGGTCTTCTCAAAACCGACCACCTCACCGGGTTTCGCGGACCCCTCAAAACCGCGGATCAGATCTGCATCGACGTGGTGGCGTCGCGGAGAAGGCTTCGAGTCGAAGAAAGAAACTCCGCCGTCGGACGACATCTAGTAGCCTTTCCGGTTTTACACCCGGCCCTAGATCATCTCGTTCATCCTCTCATCGAAAGGAATGCGCTGGGCGTTGCAGTACAAGATCGGCATGGATGACCTTGCGGAACACATTCAAATATTCAATTTCCATGATGCCTCGCATTCCGAAGCTAGCGAGATGCAGATTCAAAAATGTGGAAGAGAGAAGTAGGGAGGTGAAGGAGCCAACAAGAAGCATGCGCCCATCTGCAGGAGGTGGAATGTTGGGAATGAGCCACTCGTTGATGCTAGTTACTATAGCCAAGCAGTGTGACCGTACCATTTTGTTTAATTTTCACGGTTGACTTGTTTATTATATTTTCTTTTTTTTTAGGGAACACTGTTGGCTTGTTTTGGGACCAAAGTGTACCAAATGCAAACCGGTTAAATCAGGCTCCTTTCCTTTGAACCACATAGTAGCAGCGATCTTTCACACAACAAAGTTATTTGTACAAGCTCCCAACACGGATATCAGGCACAGGTCAGAGCGAGAGTGAGACAGGGCAGCCACTTGTTTGTAGTTCCTTTCATCTCACCACGACGACGTTTCTATCATCAGGGCCCAACATTTTTTTTCCCTTCTCTAGTCTCTGAACCAGTAGGAGCAGCATGTTCGTCGAGCATCTACTTTGCAGTATTGGAGCATCATCCAGGATGGCAAATTTTCAGCACTATTTTTGAACTGTATCTGGGGGGAAGATCCCCACCTACTATTCTTTGAAACTCGTGAGTTCGGAAAACGGGAACCTCGGCATACCGAGGGGAGCATCGTCCAAGCGGCAAGCGATGCTCAACAGGGCACGAGAGGAGTCCATTGAGTGTATGCAATGCAGAAAACATGGTGGCGAAGTGGTGAATGATGTAGTTGATGTGGATCTCCCGATGACTCTCAGTCCGACGCGAGCAATGTGTTAATGATGACCACATACCACATTGCTTGACCTCCACTGAGTGTTAGTGGTGAATAAAAAAGACAAGAATTAAGGAGGGGGGGTGCAGAATGGACAAGCATATAAACGTATGCAACAATGCGTGAGCCATTGTGTAGGGAGTGAGGTGCATGTCGACAGTGGTTACAGCACACGACTGAATATATATGTACCGTTTCGTTTAGTATTTGTTTCTTTAGATGAAAGGGAGATGTGATATAATTACCATAGAGCAGGTTGCGTTTTTTTAAAATCTTAGAGGTCATTGATAAAGATCTCAATTTTTTAGGATTTACACTGTGGGCCCATGGGCCGGCCCAAAACTAGTGGGCTAGAATGGGTATCGTGCTCGCACACTGTGCCCAAAGTAGCCGGGCTGCATCTACCCTGCCGCTGGATCCAAATAACTCTTTCTACATTATTAGTTTGCCATAATCAAAATCAAGAAGGTTAAATCAAATCGATGTCAACATCACATTCCACTACTTGATTTTTGGGTGATGTTTTAAGTTGTGCAGTGACGTGATTGCTCTGCCTCGACGACGCGCACTAGGATATGGTAGCCCCTTTGCTCTACACTGCGCGAGCATTACTCCATGGTTTCCCACTACTCTACCTTTTGGTCCCCAAACCCTCATCATCAGCCTATGTCACCGCCACCACCTCCTCATCGTGCAGCCGGCCCTAGATCATCTCCTTCATCATCTCGTCCAAAGGATTGCACAGCGCGCTGCAGTACAAGGTCAGCACGGAAGACCATGTGCAGAACACACATTCAACTTCTGTGATGCCTCTCATTCCGAAGCTAGTGAGATGTAGATTCAAAAATATGGAAGAGAGGAGGGAGGTGAAGGAGCCAACAAGAAGCACGCGGCCAACCGCAGGAGGTGAAATGCTGGGAATGAGCCGCACGTTGATGCTAGTTATTATATCAAAGAAGTTACTGTGCCATTGTATTGTATTGTATTTTTACTGTTGGCCTTTTTTTGTTTAGAGGGAACGACTGTTGACTTGTTCCTGGGACCAAAGTGAGAAAACCGGTATAAACTAGCCCAATCAAATGCAAACTAGTTAAAGCAAGTTCCTCTCCTTTGAACCACATACTATAGTAGTAGCGATCTTTCACATGGCGAAGTTATTGTACAAGCTCCCAAGCGATCCTTTCTAGTGGTTTGTTTCATCGCACGAGGACGCCCACAGATCTTTCCATCGGGACCCAACATTTTTCCCTCCTGTGTCTCCTGTCTCTGCACCAACATGTTGCAAACCACTAGACGAAGGGTGTGTTATCACTTTGTATTTTACATTTTTGTATTTTTGGAAGAGAATTTTCAATATTTGAAGTATTAAATGTAGACTAATCACAAAACTAATTACAGATTTCGTCTATAAACTACGAGACGAATCTAATGAGTCTAATTAATTCATCATTAGAGCATGTTTACTATAGCATTACTGCAGCAATTTAGTGTCTAATCACGTCATAATTAGGCTCATTAGATTCGTCTCACGATTTACAGTCTATTTGTGTAATGCAATTTATTTTTTGACTACATTTAGTACACCATACAAGCGATTTACAAAAATTTTACATTTTGTGTTTTTGGATCTAAACAAGGCCGAAGCAGTATGTAGCTTTGACGAGCAACTACTTTGCTTGTTTCTTAAGTTTGTTGTTGGAGCATGATCCATGATGGCAAATTTTCAACACTGACTGTATATAGGCCGGCTAATTAAGATATTTTCCTAACGCCGCTCGTTCCTAATTAAGCTGAGTGCAGAAGCGTGAAGCTCATTCCTAATTAATTAGGCTTGGTAGTGAGAAATAATTAATAGGCAAAAGAACTTAGGCGAATAAAAGGAGCACAAGAGCGATCACCAAGATCTCAAAGTGCTGGGAGCAGGTTTTATTTGTGAACGATGAACTAGATGCATGCGTACTGGTTCGGTCAGCCCTGGTTTGAAAATGGCAGGCCGGCAAGCAGAGCAGAGGCAAACGTAACTGTGCCTTCATGATGTACTACGTACATACAGGCACTGGCGGAGCCAAGTGGCGGCCAACCTGGGCAATGCCCCCCGGCTCTGCGCCAATTTATGAGGATCTAAGTACTATTCAATGAACACTGTAGCAAACAGTAGTTCTTAGTAGAGCAAATAGTAGTCCAAAGTAGAGAGGTAGTTAGGCTGCATGGCCTATAGGCACACAACACTCAGAAAAAAGATCAGCAACAGACTATTTAATCCTTGGCGCTTACATAGAAGATTATCTATGTTCGTTCGGCTGATTTCTGGCTCCGCCACTGCATACAGGAGGGTACAGCGGAAAAGGTGAGCCAGATGCGGTTCATGTTCAGGCGGTTGATGTCTTTTGGCAGATGCACGGCCAAGCTTTCTCTCATGCTTCCACCTAAAAAATCAAGATCACAGTTGCACAGAAGCTGCACTTGCATGAGCGCGCTTGCTGGCCAAGTGAGCACGAGCACCAACCAAAGTACAGCAGTGACGGCTGACGGCTCCAACTCTCCAACTCCAATACGGTTCCCAAAGCTTCTCATGATTTCTGAAATCGCACAGTTCGACATGGATGAGCTGATAGTCGTCATCAGACGGCGGTAGAACATGTTTGTGAACTGCGGAAGCATCGGGCCGTGGGAAACTGGGTATACGCTTTCCCGATGACTCTCAGTCCGACCCTAGCCAAGCCAAGCAAACAGAGTGATATGGTGAGTTGGTTGAGTCCGACCCTAGCCAAGCAAACAGAGTGATATGGTGAGTTGGTTGCTACAAGAGGCACAAATTTTGGGTACGACATCCGCTGGGTGTTAGTGGTGAACAGAGTGAACCTCCGCTGAGTGCTAGTGGTGAATGAATCAAAAGAGGCTAGAGAAGTAAGAGGACAAAAATGAACTGCATGGGCAGTCAATATCTATACCATCTCATTTTCAGTACTACTTTTTTTTCTCCAGATAAAAGGGAGATATTTGACATAAGCTGTCTGCTGCATATTGACTTATCAGAGCAGGACATCTTTATTTAAAGCCTCAGAGCTTGTTGCACATGGCCAGCAAGTAGTTTTTTGAATGGAACATATATTACTGAGCGTTCATGGCCAGCAAGCAGTGATTGAACAAGAAATGAGAGAGAGTTGCGAGGATCTATTGCTGTGGCCTGACCCCAAGACTAGTAGCCTAGAATGGGTGCCATGCCCACTCACGCGTCCGATGTAGCCGTGCTGCATGCACCCGCCGCTAGATAAACAGCTAAATATGTTACTAAAACATAGCACGTTGATCTATAAATACGGTGCAAGTTAAAGTGATAAATCTAATGTGCAAAATTTGTGGGTTAATTCACATGGAAACGCTGATTAAGATGTTTCTATTCAATGAATTTAGTGTCTAGCTGCTTCCTACAAACAAAACAACAGGCCAGCTAAACCTCCTGAAGAAAACAATGAACCCATCCAAGCGCGGTCCGTCAGTAGAACAGAGCTTGTCAGGACAACTGTCTCTGCTGCGGCTGCGGCTATGATTCTCAAGGGGGTGACTGCATGAAGTTTATATTTTCTCTCACGTTCCAGCATTAATCTAAGATCCAAATTTCAAAACGTTGTGTGGAGCTGTTCTGTCGCCATGGTCTCATGGACGCGCTTGACAAGGGAGAACGAGCACAAACCATGGGGGCAACCGTGAGAGGCTCCCCTTTTGTGGACTACGGTTTCACGACGCCTCTTTGTTCCAGAAGCTACGTATCTAGATCAATCAAAATGGGAACGAGAGAGTAGCCATTAAGAAATAAGATCACGTTGACCTTCACTAGAGTATTATTGGTGCTGAGAAACAGGTGAAGTATAGGATTAGGAATGTGCTGCGAAGCAAGACGAATGCCAAACACTGCCGATGCTATTTGTATACGAGTAGCTTACAAGTGAATACATAGTATAATTTGTTTTTGAAGAACAATACATCGTATAGTTTTTGTCATCATGTTTTGAGATGAAAATGAGATATGCGTGACATGATTGCGCACTAGCGGCATGGATCTTTCCTCTCCTGTCCATGCAAGAGCAAGCTAAGGCCGTCCCAACTGTGGAGGACGGATATCACGTTTACCACCTAAACGTGATTAAGAAAAGTTATTAGACTGTAATCGGTCGGCCCAGATTAGTTTCCAAACTAAGGGCAAGGCTCTGCACCCGCAGCACTATAAATCTAAGGGGGTGGCTGACTCCTTTTGACATCCAAAACCCTAAACGTGATTAGACACTCTAAATCTGATTGCTAAGTATGCTGGAGGGTGTTGTATCTCTAGGATCAACACAGTGCACAGATCGAGTAAGATTTGTCTTCTTTTATTTACATCAAGAATAAGAGACCCTAGATCTATTGCATAACCGGTAAAATAAGGAACGCAATGAGGGAGTAGAGAGAGAGACCGTCACCACCAACACTTGAGCTCGATCCAGCGGCCATCTCGGGTTTGTTGATGGAGATCCGCTCAAGGGCGGCGACGAGTGAAGCAGAGAGGTCGACGCCGGGCCGACGGTGTCGAGGACGGTGGCGGTGACGGCGGGAAGGAGTCGGCTGCAGCGGAGGAAACGTCAGTGGAGCAGAGGCGGCAGTTTCCCGTTGCTCCTGCGCACCCTCAGATCGGGTTAGGGTTTTCGGTGGGTTTGGCGGCGCACTGGTGAACCTCGTACCGTGTGCCGCCGGCCTCCACCTTTCTTTATAGCGCAGCGCAACGGGGGCCCACCAACCATTAAGGGTTGGACGCCCCCGATCAGGGCGCGGATTAAGGGCCTAATAGGCCGTTGGACCTATTAGAAAGGAGATCAACCTAACATTCTCCCCCTTAATCTCACTTTGTACTTTAACTTTATACTTTAACCTGAAACTTTTCCTTTAGTTGTTCCATCACAGATTAATGAATAGAGCATGCTTTATCATCACGGTCCAAGACCGATAGACTCAACAGCTACCACACACATCACTGTTTTGAAACAAATTCTTTATCTTTTGGGCCCTTTTGTTTTCCAGAAATCACAGGCTTTCCCTTAAACCCATGCCGGCTATGTGTTCCATGAACACATTGGGTGGTAAGCCTTTAGTGAGCGGATCCGCAAGCATTTTCTTTGTACTTATATGCTCGAGTGTAATAGAGTGATTCTGGATTTTCTCCTTCACAACATAAAACTTTATGTCAATGTGTTTGGCAGCACCACTTGACTTATTGTTGTGAGCATAAAACACTGCTGGTTCATTGTCGCAGTACATTCTGAGTGGTCTTTGAATGCTGTCTACCACTCTTAAACCGGGTATAAATTTCTTTAACCATTCAACCTGCCCCGAGGCCTCATTACATGCCACAAATTCAGCGTACATCGTCGACGACGCAAGTGACGCTTTGTTTGGAGCTTTTCCACGATATAGCTCCCCCTGCGAGTGTGAACACATAACCGGATGTGGACTTTCGGTCATCGATGTCCCCCGCAAAATCCGCATCTGAGTACCCTTCTATCTCTAGGGAATCGGATTTTCTGTATGTTAGCATGAGGCCTTTTGTTCCTTGCACATAACGTAATGTTTTCTTTACCATAATCCAGTGTGCCTGTCCTGGATTACTTTGATATCTGCCAAGTATCCCGGTAACAAAAGCTAAGTCAGGACGTGTACAAACTTGAGCATACTGTAGGCTTCCGACAGCTGAAGCATATGGAACCACTTTCATTTGATCGATCTCATACTGGTTCCTGGGACATTGAAATTTCCCAAATCTATCGCCCTTGACTATTGGAGCAGGTGAAGGCTTGCACATATGCATACTGTATTTCTTTAGAACTTTTTCTAAGTATGCCTTTTGTGACAGTCCCAATACCCCCTTTGTTCTATCTCGATGAATTTCAATTCCCAAAACAAATGAAGCTTCACCAAGATCTTTTATATCAAAGTTTGAGGACAAGAATTTCTTTGTCTCCAGTAGCAGACCAACATCACTACTAGCAAGTAGAATGTCATCCACATACAGGATCAGGAAAATAAATTTTCCACTTCTGAACTTTGCATAAATGCAATTGTCCTCCTCATTTTCTTTAAACCCAAATTTTCTTATGGTTTCATCAAACTTTAAATACCACTGCCTAGAGGCTTGCTTTAATCCATAAATGAATTTCTTTAAGCGACACCCCATATGTTCTTTTCCTTTCATGACAAAACCTTTTGGTTGTGCCATATAAACATTTTCATACAAATCCCCGTTAAGAAATGCTGTCTTTACATCCATCTGATGTAACTCTAAGTCATAATGTGCCACCAATGCCATTATAATCCTAAAGGAATCTTTACACGAAACCGGAGAAAAAGTTTCATTATAGTCTATCCCTTCTCTTTGCGTAAAGCCTTTTGCCACGAGTCGTGCTTTGAACCTTTCTACATTCCCTTTGGAGTCATGTTTTATCTTATAAACCCATTTACAGCATACTGTTTTGGCTCCTTTAGAAATTTCCTCTAAGTCCCAAACACCATTGGAACTCATTGATTTCATTTCATCCTTCATAGCTTCCAGCCATTTAGATGAGTGAATACTTCTCATGGCTTCTTCATATGAAGTGGGATCACCCTCCATATGAACTTCTTCTGTATTATAAACTTCATAGTCGCTAGAAATAGCCGACCTTCTTTCTCTTTGTGACCTTCTAAGGGCCACTGCTTGTGGCACATTTTGTGCCTCAACTTCTGGCATATTTTCCATAGGGGGCTGTAGCACCTCCTCCTCATGTCCAACCGCGGGTTCAGGCGGTTCCTGGATGACAGGTTCCAAACCTTCGCTCATTGTTGGTATGGGTGGAGTTGCGACAGGTGTTGACACCGTAATAACTGCAATAGTTGGCGCAGCAACAACCGAAGAAGGTACTGACGTCACTATTTCAGGAATTTTTGGTGCAGCATCAACAGGTAGTGAGAAAAATGGCTCTTGAATAATAGGAGTAGGCACATACACCCGCTTCTCCTCAAGGTCAATTTCTCTAGGTACCATGCTCCCCCTGATCATTTCACTTTCTAGAAAGACAGCATGTCTCGTTTCTACAAACTTTGTATGTCTGTCTGGGCAGAAGAAACGAAAACCTTTCGACTTTTCAGGATAGCCTATAAAATGGCAGCTTACAGTTTTTGAATCCAGTTTTCCAATATTTGGATTAAACACTTTAGCCTCAACTGGGCTCCCCCAGACCCGTAGGTGAGTCAGTGAGGGTTCTCAACCTGTCCATAGCTCATACGGCGTTTTGGGCACCGATTTGCTTGGCACTCTGTTGAGAATATGGATGGCGGTTTTCAACGCCTCCATCCACAGACTCAATGGCAATGAGGAATAACTTATCATACTGCGCACCATATCCATTAGTGTACGGTTGCGCCTTTCAGCTACTCCATTTTGCTGAGGCTCCCCCGGTGTAGAGTATTGGGCAACTATACCATTTTCCTGTAAAAACCTCGCAAAAGGTCCAGGAACTTGTCCATAAGGGGTATGTCGACCGTAGTACTCCCCTCCACGGTCTGATCTTACTATTTTAATTCTTTTGTCAAGCTGATTTTCAACCTCAGCTTTGAATATTTTAAATTTATCCAATGCTTCAGATCTTTCTTTAATTGGATAAATATAACCATAGCGGGAGTAATCATCTGTAAATGTTATGAACGAATCATAGCCATCCACACTTTTCATAGGAAACGGTCCACATATATCAGTGTGAATTATTTCTAACGTTCCTGCACTTCGTTTGGCACCCTTTTTAATTTGCTTTACAAATTTTCCTTTAATGCATTCGACGCATTGTTCAAGATCAGAGAACTCTAACTGTGGAAGAATTTCACTCTTCACTAATCTTTCAATTCTCCCCCTCGAAATATGGCCTAAACGACAGTGCCATAATTTCGATGAAGTATCTTGAGTTCTCTTTCTTTTCTTTGTTTCTTTCTCTGACAAGGATTCATTCACATTCACATTACATACAGAATGCACTTTATCACGCATAGATAATAAATAAAGATCATTGTAAAGGATAGCATCACCAATACAATTATTATCAAACCATAGTTCACATTTGCCATTCGCAAAATGACAACCAAAACCATCTGTGTCTAAACGTGATACACTTATCAAGTTTCTTTGAAGCGAAGCAACAAATAAAACATCTTTTAATACAAGCATGAAACCATTAACTAGCTCGATGGAGACATCGCCAACAGCTTCAACATCTGCTTGTACTCCGTTCGCGACTTTAATGTGTCTTTCGCTTCTTTGCGTAGTCCTTGTCGAACGGAATCCCTGTAAAGAATTTGCAACATGCACAGTTGCACCAGAATCAATCCACCAAGTAGATTTAGAAAACTTTAAATACAGGGATTCATTAACAAATGAAATTACATTCTCACCATTCTTTGCCATTATCATCTTTAAATAAGCGGGACAATCTGCTTTACGATGCCCCTTGTCAAAGCAGTGAAAACACTCATCTTGTGCTGGAGTGCGCTGTTGCTGACGCTGTTGCTGATACTTCTGTGGCATAGGTGCTTTGTCTTTGGACTTTGGGGAAGAAGCAGCATGGAAAGGCCTTTTTTTATTATTATGCACAAAATTGACAGACCCACCATTCTGTTTCTTAAGTCTATCTTCCTCTTGTGCACACATGGCAATTGCCTTTTCCATGTTCCACTTCTCTGGCTGTGAGTTATAGTTTACAACGAATGTTGCAAACTCTTTTGGCAGAGAAGCGAATACCAAGTGCACCATAAACTCTTCTTTAAGATCCAAGTCCATTGGTTTGAGCTTGGAGTTCAAAGCGCACATCCCCATGATATGATCTCTTATTGTACAGGCATTGCCATAGTACCTCTTTGTGACCAGCTGCTCTATGATCTGTGTAGCATAAGTCTTTGAAGAACCAGTAAACTGATTCTTTATCTTTGCAAGGTACTCAGCAGCTGAATCACACTCTCCAATTGAACCCAAAATGTTAGGATCAATTGTGTTCTTTATAACTGCCACACATTTCTTGTTGGCGTTATTCCACTTTGTCTTTTCGAGATCATAAGCCATCTGTAAGGGAGCATAGTCCCTTTGCTTTTTCTGCCACTCAGCATCAGTGTCAGAATCTCCTCTCACTGGAGCCGGTGGCTCAGTGGGCTTTGGAGTGGTGATAATCTCATCCACTTCTCCACAGACGAAAGCAAGATCAACCTTCTTGATCCATTCGCCATAATTGTCTCCTTTTAGAGTCGGGATGTGACTGATGAATCCCATCAAGTTCATCCCCGCTGAAATTTTCAAAAAATAGTGAGAACATAATAACAATAATTGCATGTAAAATTCCAACGTTGGTCAAAATAGAACATACAACTGTTTATGCAATTAAATCTATATCACCGTTGGGCAGAAATAGAAATAAATGCACAAAAACTATGAAATTACAGTATTGTAATTAACAACATTGGTCAGAAAATTAACAATACCATAATCCTCAAAAATAACCTTTTAATCATGCTCTTAAACTTTAATTGTCTCGTTAGTTCGAATTAAAGTATAAAAGCAACTATATTAACTTAGCAGCGGAAACATGTATGAATTTCTATTTCCAGAAGCAAAACTATAAACTTTTATCTCTAAACAATAAACACGTTGGTGCAAAATTGAATAGAGATCAAACTATAATCTAAAACCATTCAAAAAACTATTGAAATTGCTTCTGGAATAATAGAAAAACAATAAAAAGAAACACTGTTGAGGCGGCCCAGGAGCAAAAAACTGGCCCGCGGCCCGCTCGGCCACCTTTCCTTGGGCCCGAGGCCCAACAGCCGACGGCCGGGCCGCCGAATCGGCCCGCCGCGGCATCCCCCTCCCCGCCCGCATGGGCCGCTTTCCAGCCCAGAAGGCGAGACGCTCTCACAGCCGTTGATCGCGATCGGACGGTCGTCCGCGGTTTTCGCCAGAACAAAACCGCGTCGCCGTCGCCGCGCCCCAAACCCTAGCGTCATTCTCTCCTTTCCCCTTTTCTCTCCACGCAACGCAGCGGCAGCCACGGAGCGGAGGCGACGGCCATGGCGGCCGCGGAGGAGAGGACGAAGCGGCGCCATCGCGGCTTGCTCGCCGGTGTGCGCGCTCGCCGGTGGGTGAGCGCGCCGCCGTCGAGCTCGCCATGGATGGCGCCTTGCTTTCGAGCCCGCGCGCGTGCGCCCCGGCGTCCCGGCGGCGAACGGCGAAGCGTCCTGTCCCGCACCCCGACGAAGCGGGCTGCGCGGATCTGTCCCGCACGAGGGCGGCCGGCTGTGGGGCGGTGCAGGTCAGAACCCACCGCTCTTTGCTCTAGGGTTAGGGTTTGCTGTTCGATTTGATTCGAAATCGATCTTTTTCTTTTGATTTGCTTTCGATTCGCACTCGAATCTTTCTCTCCCGACCTCGATCTACACGTGTGTAGGCTCTGATACCATTGTTGTATCTCTAGGATCAACACAGTGCACAGATCGAGTAAGATTTGTCTTCTTTTATTTACATCAAGAACAAGAGACCCTAGATCTATTGCATAACCGGTAAAATAAGGAACGCAGTGAGGGAGTAGAGAGAGACCGTCACCACCAACACTTGAGCTCGATCCAGCGGCCATCTCGGGTTCGTTGATGGAGATCCGCTCAAGGGCGGCGACGAGTGAAGCAGAGAGGTCGACGCCGGGCCGACGGTGTCGAGGACGGTGGCGGTGACGGCGGGAAGGAGTCGGCTGCAGCGGAGGAAACGTCAGTGGAGCAGAGGCGGCAGTTTCCCGTTGCTCCTGCGCACCCTCAGATCGGGTTAGGGTTTTCGGTGGGTTTGGCGGCGCACTGGTGAACCTCGTACCGTGTGCCGTCGGCCTCCACCTTTCTTTATAGCGCAGCGCAACGGGGGCCCACCAACCATTAAGGGTTGGACGCCCCCGATCAGAGCGTGAATTAAGGGTCTAATAGGCCGTTGGGCCTATTAGGAAGGAGATCAACCTAACAGAGGGGAGCAGAAGCTCTTGGCCTGCTGTTCATCTACTTCGTGGCAAGCTACAAGGAGTTTCTACTCGTCATCAACATCAAGATTTTCATCAACAAAAGATCTAAATCTCTCTAATTGGTGAAGATCAAGTCTACTTCATCTACACCAGTTATCAGTCCTACTACGACTGCAGAGGCGTTCATGGATTCAGAAGGCTCTGGTCAGTATTAATCGAAAATTTCCGCATTAAGTTGATGATCAGAGATTATGATTAGACTAAACTAAGATATTGTTTACGTACAATTAAATCCATCACCCCGGTCCGGCCTGCGCGACAGCGCCGAGCGCGCCGTGCCGAGAGAAGCAAATCATCTCTCGCCGCATGCAAAGCTATGCTTGGCATTACAGAATCTATGTTTCTTGGGCGCACATTTCAAGCCCCAAGAGCATCAACCATGGCGTCGAACTGTGAGCGGGTGCTTGCAGGTGGGATACGTTTGCCTGATGCCACTCATTCCGAATCGAAGGCAGCGAGAAATGCTTCCATCGAGTGCTTGTGCTGCTTTGGTTAAAGAAAATAGGTGAATGGAACAACGAGGTAGGAAAGGAGCATGGACCCGATCATCAAGAGGTGTGTGAAGTGAGGTACCCGTAGGACTTGTTCTTATAAGTAGAATAAGGACGCAGAGCAAAAAATAAATACAGATGATCCACCTAACCAAGTTATGTAGCATTTCGATTCATGATGGTGGTGGTTCATAGATCTGACATAAACATAAATTGTCTCTATTGCATATAAATTGATCAGAGCAGGACATGACTATTTAAGGCAAAATAGTTAAATTCGTCCTCAAACTATGGTTCTCGGCTTAAATTGGTTTCTGAACTATGAAAACATCCAATTCAGTCCCTGAACTATTCTAACATGTCCAACTTCGTTCCTTAAATCTGACGTGGCATGACACATAGGCTCCTTCAGTCATCGCCCAATCAGCTTGGCGTTCGAAATACCTTTTTATCCTCCATCCATAGAGCATGTTTAAGGGCAGCCCCAACAGGCCGGTAGGCACTCTCTATAGTGAAGCCACCTCAGCATTTCCCATTGAAAAATATAGAGAGAGAGAAGCTGATGTCGATATGTTAAGCGAGTGTGCTAGCACGCGTCCCCAGGCAAAGCGGTCCCACTATATTCACCTCTTCACTCTACGGTTCTCTCTCTGCTCTCTTGGAGAGTTAATAAAATATTGATATGTAGGGCCCGCATAATTTAGGAAATTGAGCTATGGTAAGATTGTTGGACAGATCATCTATACTATATGCTATATCCTACATAGATGTGGATTTATTATAGAGAGTAGCATGCCGTAACCATTGCGGGTGCCCTAACACAAGCACCTTCTAACCCCCATCCTTCAGAATCCCGCTCGCAGCACCCCCGACACTGGACAAGCCAATGTCGCCGCCCCCGACCATCCTCCGTCAGCCTGTTCGGCTGCCCTGGACTAGCTGGAGCTGGTTGGCTAGCTGGTCTAGAAGCCGCTCCAGCCCAGCCAGCCACAGCCCCGTCGGATGCCGATTCAAAATCAAAGTGGCTGATTGCAGGAGAGGAACGCGAGGCTCCCGAACGGCTGGCCTGATCAGCACAGCCCCAATCAACCGAACAGGGTGGACGGGAAATCTCTAGTGTTGCCGCCAGCCACCTCACCGACGCCACCCAGCCCGCTTGCCGAGGCCACCCAGCCGATGGGTGCTGCTTCGCTGTTGTTGCCCCGGGCTGCAGCCTCCACTAGAGATTGTTTATGCTGCTGCGGCCTGGCTGCAGACGTTGACCACCCTGGCTGTGGTGGGCTCGCTAGCACGGATTGGATGGCGAGGTGTACGCGACAACACGGTGGTGCTCTTGCATCTAGCTTCGTCGTTCGCCACTGCCCATGGCACCGACCTGTGAGGAGGTACCTGCAGGTGGGATACGTTCGCCTGATGCCACTCATTCCGAATTGAAGGCAGCGAAGTATCTTCCATCGAGTGCTTGTGCTGATTTAGCGGTTGAAGAAAACAGGTGAAACGAACAACGGGGAAGGAAAGGAGCATGGACCGATCCTCAAGAGCTGGAATGTGTGGTGTGAGATACTGGCAGGACTTGTTTTGTTTTTATAAGTAGAATAAGGACGCAGAGCAAAAGAAAAAAAATCCACCTGACCAATTCCGTAGCGCATTCATGATGAATTGGTGATGATGATTCAGAGAGCTGCGGTGGGCTGGTGGGCCGGTGCACTGCAGCGGGTCTGACCCCAAACTAGCGCGGGCCAGAATCAATGTCCCTTGTGGCCCGCGTGCACGCGCGCGCAGCACGCTTCTTCAACCCATCCATCTTGCTTGTTCCCAAAAAAAAACATCCATCTTGCCGGGCCGCGTGCACTCCCAACCCGCGTCTCCACCAGGCCCACCGCGGCGCCCGCGCGCGCTCGAGGAGGAGGAGGAATTCCGACCGTTGCGCCGCTCAGGTGCGCGAGCCTGCTTTTCCCGTCCCCATCCTTTTAAGCCCATCTCGCCCTCCCCGACCGTTGCGACCCCAACAAAATTCCCCCCTTCTCCAGATCCCTCCTCCCGTCCCAACTCCCAAGCCGCCGCGCACGCGAACCGCTCGACGGACCCCGAGCGCCGCCGCCCATGGCCGACTCCAGCGCCCTCGTCGTCTCCGCCGCCGCCCCCGGCGCGGAGGCGAAGCAGCAGCACCCGCTGAGCCAGATCGCGGCGAGCGGGACGCACCGGCTGCTGCTGAAGCAGTGGGTCAAGGAGGAGGACCTGCTGGCGCGCCGCGTCGCGCTGCGGGAGGCCCGCCTCGACGGCGCGCGCAAGGAGATCGCCTTCCTCTACTGCGCCTTCTTCGCCTTCCACGCCGCCTCCGTCCTCGTCCTCTTCCTCTCCTCCCCCGGTGCCGCCACGGCCGAGGCGTGCAGGCGCTCCTGGATCCCCTGCCTCGTCTCGCTGCTCTCCTCGCTCGCCATGCTCTGGGCGCTGCGGTACAAGTCCGACACGGAGGCCGTCCTGGAGCGCCTCCTCGCGCGGGAGCGGGAGGACGCGCTGCTCCTCGCCAGGTGCGTCTCCGAGCTCAAGCGCAAGGGGCTCGACTTCGACCTGCTCAAGGAGGTGGACGCGCTGCGCAGGGCCAAGAGCCTCCGCGTCGAGGCCAAGGGCGCCGAAAAGCCCAGGCGATGGCAGGCCAGGGACCTCGCCGTCTTCGCGCTCTTCGCCGCCGCCTGCGGGGTGCTCGTGCTCACCAGGTTCCTGCTCTGTAATTAGCCCAGACCACAAAAGGTTGCCTCCTTGGCGCTGTCCTTGATTACTATTGCTGGATGAAAGATGAGGGCCCCGATCATTCCTGGCAGAACTGTTTGTTCTGCCAATTTTGGTGTTGGATCTTATATGTTTGTAATAAAGAAAATCGTCAGGCTTCATATGTTTTTGTGTTCCTGATTGTAACAGAGAGTAAAAGTGCTCTCCCAGACTCCCAGTATTAATGTATTATGATAATACTACAAGGATAATGTTAATCCTACTTCGTTGGCCAAAATGCCATGCTGTCTCGTTGCCCATGGCAGAATTTGAAATAGTCTTGTGACTTGTGAGTGATTGTCCAGAATAAAGATCTCAACTGTCCTGGTTTCAGTGTAAACTGGGAGACCAATCCACTACTTATACATTTTGGTCACAGGTGGCCATTTAGTTTCAGTGAGAAGGATTTTTCGGAACCTGCAACCTGTTCTACTAAAGTTAACATTATAGGGCTAACCTGCAATCTGACTGGCAGAAACCATCAAATTAACACGTAAGCAGCAACATCTTATGAAGAAGGAACAGAATATTGCAGATCCTCAAAGAAAGAGAGAAGTCAAGAAATCAGTTGTTCAAGAAAAAGTGCCAGCTGAGCTCCAGCTCTTATATTCTGATTTGGTATGAATTCTGCAGCTGTTGTTGTGCGCACCCTTTTTGCTTGCCTTTTCTGAGAAACTAGGCGTACAGTCATTTGCGCGGTTAGTATTGAAAGTTCAAAAATTGCATGTCATTGTATTTTTACTTAAAGATTATACTATTTTTTACCATACATCATCTTGTTCATTATCATAAATTTTGTCTTATTATTGGTTAAAATAATACAAATATGATCTACCTATACTAACAATTTAATTTATTGAGCTTCAATAAATAGTATGAATATAATTATTCTTATTTTGGTTTTATTTTGATTGATTCTTGTTAGCTTTAATTTTTATTAATAGTATATGTTTGTAATGGATACATAACTAAATGATATTTTATATTTAATTTTTCATAATGGCATTGGTGGGTGTTAGGCGTAGGGGTATTTTAGTTTAATTTTTATTATAATGGCAGTAGTGGGTAATTTTTATTTTTCTATTTTTCTCCGATTAACGTGGGAATTTCTATGTCTGAGAGCGAATGTGAAGGCTCCGTTTATTGGCCAAATAATAAGATAATAGATTTCATCCCAATTAACTCCATCCAGAGAACAGGAAAGGGAACTGCAAAGTCTAAGTGCAAATCATGCAAGGCAATCAATGAATCGAAACACTGTTATTGTCTCATACTGTGATTACATTATATCACACCCACAACAAAGTAACAAACACATGCATAAATTGCTCAATGTACACCATTGCATCGACGAAAGGATTGAATTATCATTTAAACAAATCCAGAAACATCATCCCACTCAGACGTTCTCAGCCCCTTCTTTCTTCATGGCGAACGGCTCGTGCGCCGGCGAGGCCCCGCCCACGACGCCGGGCGGCGCCAGCGGCGTGCCGTAGATCTGCGCGCCGACGCCTGCCCGCATCTCCTCCTGGCCCCTGTGCTTGCCGAGGAAGTAGCAGCCGAAGCCGAGCAGGATGGAGAAGAAGATGAAGGGCAGGGAGATCACCAGCACGAACCCCATGTCTCCTCTCTTGCTCCGGAATTCCGACTTGCCTTCAGGAGCAGTGGAGAGAGCCTGGTGGAAGACCCAAGAAAGCAAGCGAAGCAGAGGATGCTTTGAGGTGGTGGCCTGTGCTTTGTTTGGGAATGGAGATGGAGGTGGGAGTGAGTTAAATAGGTGAGGAGACAGTGGAAGCTGCAGGAGAATCCTATGGAAGAAGGCGGCGGCAGCTGGAAGAAGCTTGTGGAGTGTGCTGCGGCGACAGCCTTCCGACCGTTGGGCTGGCCTGGCGCTTGTGGGCAACGGTCGAATGGCATGACGAAAGCCCGTGCTGCCCTTTTCTTCAGGTGTTGGAGGGAGTACTATGTTACTGCACGTGGCAGTAATATGTTACTAACGTGGATAATTATGGAAGATTAGGCTTGGCTTCTGAGGTCAAAGTTCGACGTTGCACGTGGATAATTGGGCGCATATTTTTTGAACAAAGTTCTCTCCCAAAAAAAATGAACAAAATTCTTCAAGAAAGAACAAAGGGCACATAATTTTTCAATAACCGCAAAAAAAACCATATGCAGCTAGACTAGTTCTCACTACATATCCGTGTCGGCGATGTTTTCATTGTTCAGCATACAGCGATCCTCTTGCAATCAATATACAGACATCATCATGTTCTGCACCCTACCACCTCTCTCCGCTGAAAACTTATTCAGACAGGAACACGGGAGCCCTCTCTGATCTTGCAAAAAAAAAAAAACTCTACCCCTCTTCCTGACATCCTAGGTGGAAATAACGAGCTCACCTTTCGCCTTCCTCTGGATCGTATCTGTCCAAATAAGAGTTTGGGAATCTCTTTCCGAAAGGGAACTGCACGATGTAGACGCGTAATGAGATTCGTTGATGATTCATCTTCTACACTCTTCGTTGGGCTTACAAAATTGTCCATCATTCTCTGGGCTGTGTTTGGTTATCCATCACATCAATTTTTCACAAAAAGACGAATGTTCGCATGAAGTACTAAATGAAGTCTATTTGCAAAACTTTTTCAGGGATGGGTGTAATTTTTCGAGACGAATCTAACAAGCCAAGTTCCATCATGGTTGGTTACAGTGATACTACAGTAACCACCCCTAATTATTCTCCAATCATACGGTCAAAGGCCTTATTAGCTATAGTACATGCTACAGTGCCATAATTGTGAAGATTGTTTTGTAATTAGACTTCATTTAATACCACTAATTAGTGGTCAAAGAGGGAAAAAGTTTTCATACACCCCTAACCAAACACGGCCCTGCACAACTCATACATACTCCTGCCCAATACTCCAACCGGCACAGCGGAGGTTTGCCAAAGAAGCTCTCCACTTGTGGACAGCTTACATTGTATTTTGCGAGTACCATATTGGTCTCCGGCCACAAGTACCATAGGACAGTCTCAAGCATCTATTCTGCAATATATTCAGCAAAACGTAGCATGATTCCAACACTAGGTACGAAAATATTTTCAGCGACAAACCTTTAATTTACTGACAAAGTTCCAGGTGCCCGATTTAATGCAGATAAACATATCAAATAGTCAGTGTTTGAAAATTGAAATGTTTGGCTACGTGCAATCATGATGTCACAATGTCACTAAGTACCAGTCACATCGAATCTTCAGACACATGCATGGAGTATTAAATGCAGTTAAAAAATAATTAATTACACAGTCTGACTGATTAGCACGAGCTGAATCTTTTAAGTCTAATTAATCTATAATTGAATATTATGTGTCAAGTAACAACGAAATGTGCTACAGTAACAAAAACTCAAACTTTTTCACCAACTAAACACACCCTTATCTAAAATGTTTGGCTACGTGCAATCATGATGTCACAATGTCACTTACTCAAAGCCTGAACGACTTACAAGTCCTGTTCTCGACAATGATGTTTTCCCTAGTCTCACAGTCCACATGGAGATACCAATCTAGTCATTTGGACTTCTGCAGTGCACCAGCCTCCGTTTTCAAAACAAGTGAGCCACGGGTGCAGGTGGCTTGTGTTTACTGGACTGAAAATCTGAAATAGCATGGTTTTCCACAAAACAGAGCAAAAGATCTTGCAAAAAACAAATGAAACTTCGTGCGTGTTTGGAGACTCCATGCATGTTAGTTTGTCCCGTCTACTAGTCACCGATTAAGCATGAGACTTCCACTTGTAGAACGTTTAATGTGTTTATCTTGAAGAGGTTAGAAGTTGTCATTTCATTTGTTATCTATCCTAATGACTGTAATTCGCTAGTAGTACAATTAACTTTTGGAATGCAAGTGTTAATTCTGAAAGTTAATTTCGCTAGATGCTGAAGTAAAGTACTGCCAGTTCGGAAAACTTATATGCAGCGATGTCCTTGAAGTGATTAATAACATTTGGCAAAGAATCAATCGTGTTGTAAAATAATCTCAAGCCCACTGGAACCCTGGTAGACCATGTTGTGAATTTCTTCTTAATACTCTATATTGATACGCAGCTCTCCTATCTGTTCGAGAGAGAAAACATGTGTGTGAAAGCATGAAAGGCAAGAAGACCTAACAGGTTGCTGACGCACAGAACACGCATCCACATTGTTTTTTGGTGCTGCAAATGCTTGCTCTTTTTTTCTGACTTTTCTTGCTATGTCTGGCGAATACATCCTACAATAAGAACTCACTTAACCACCTAATTACTGCAGGCATTACTTCTATGCTTGCCTACTATTCTTCCTAATCTGCTACCTGAAAATATGCTAACAGGTCACTGCACAGAGTGCACCTAGACAATGAGGGGCGGATGTGGGGGGGGGGGGGGGGGGGGGCTGGGGGGCTCCAGCCCCCTACTGTTGGTGCATCAATGGAAATATGGGGAGGGTGAGGGAGAAGAAGATGTGGAAGAAAGAAGAAAAAATGAAGAGATGGTGGAAGAAGAAGAGATCAACCCCCTTCGATTCTGTTCTGCATCCGCCACTGTAGACAATCTAAACTCTGAACCTCGACATATTACATGCATACACAAGATAAAACTGCTAACAACCTTGCTAGCATATTCAAAATTGTCATATACATAGTTTGTGTTTCGGGTCATGACATATGATATTTGGCATTCTCGAAATGGAGGTATTTATCAGTTTTATATGGAAATGCGTACCTGGTAAGACTTATGAGGGGGGCCATCACCCCTGAAGTCTAATCTACTGCACATCTGCACCGCAAGAAAGAGATTAAGAACATAGTATATATATCATTGACGTTCAGATGTTGATAATGGGAATATATAAATGGTTGACACGCTGTTGAAAGGTACGTATTGGCATTAGGTAGACCACTAGAGAGATTAAGACAACTAGTCTATCAATCCGTGATCCCGCACGGACTAATTAAAATTAATATAATAATGAGATCAATAATTATAATTACACTCTTTTTCACAAATTACGTATTCTAACACATACTCTAAAATATATATTTATCATTATCTAGTTACGATATATTTCATTTTGCATCACACCTCCACATTCATTCGATATATATATTCTGTTGAACTATTTGTTTTTGAATTGGTAGTCTTATCTCTTCCATCATACATGAATACACGATGACAAATATCGTGGGTAGTATTTTCATACAAATAATAATATTAGTAATGATAGAAATAGTAATTTCAAATTTTATATTGATGCACTTTAATATTCTATTATAATCATATAATTTAGATTCATATTTAGGAGTAATTTAACTTCTAATAATGATATAATTGGATAATTTATATGAAAATTAAGGGGTGTCGTGGTGCTGCAAACCACGGCCGGGTGGCGGAAGGCACCCGCCCTAGCCCAGAGGGTGTGTACTCGGGGGTTAGCTAGTCTTAGATCAATCTTCCTCAAGAACACGATGAACACAGCAGGATTTAGAGTGGTTCGGGCCGCCGGAGCGTAATACCCTACGTCCACTGGGAGATGTATTGTCTTGGTTGTGTGAATGAACCTATCCTCTGCTGGCCTTGGCTCTTGCCCAGCCTGAGGTTTTCTAGCGGCGCTCCCTCCTTTTATAGATCAAGGGGGAGCGGATACATAGGACGTCGATGCCCCGACAGGTGGGCCCAACGTGAATGTGGCTACAGTGGTAGCGAATCTTTCCTTCGATATGCGTACTGCTGCTCTTCTGACACAGGGGGTCTTCTCTTGTCCCGTCAGCGAGGCGCCCGTTGGAGTAGCGTAGCTTGCGGCGTGGCCTGCTGAGGCTATTATGTAGCGTCATAATGGGTGAAGCCGAGCCGTCGTATCCGACTGTTACGGCAGACTGGCAGACGCGGCATGGGCGGCGCCATCGGCTCCACTGCCTTGGTAATACGCGATCAATAGTGCCCCCTGGTCAGTCAAACGCCTCGGCTTCCACTATATCAAAGTGGACGTCCACCTACCGCAATAAATGCGAAGGTAGGTGGACCTCAATATGGAGACCAAGGGCCTCAATATGGAGACCAAGGGCCTCATACACGTGTCGGCCCCGGACCACCCTGAGGCGGGGCGTCCAAACTTTCCCTTGGAGAGGGGTCCGGTTGCTATCCAGGACCCTATGAGGGGTCCGGGACCCCGCGGGGGCCCGGATTCCTTGGGAGGTCCGGAGCCCTGGTTGCTTGCGCTTGAGCGCCTGTTTTTCCTGGGACACGTGGCGTTCCCAGACCTTCCCCGGCCGTGGAACAGGTCCGGACCTTTGTCGGGAGGACAGGACTTCGGACTGCAGGGGTCCGGCTGTTTGGTTGTAGTCAAGGATGACTACAAAGGCTCTTGCCTAGTCACAGCAAGAGGGGGTACCCCAGTCCTGGGGTACCGACGGTAACTGACAAAAGCTGCCCCGTGCCCAGAGGCAGCAGATCCCGCCTCAACCACTCGCACTTAATGCGGGTGGGTGATGGAGCTTCCAGCGGAAGGCTGGCGCCCGCGCCCGCGTCTGCGTGACGTGGCGGCTCCGGACCCCACCCGAGCAGCTTGCTGAGCCGAGAGCTCACGGGGGTCCGGGATGGCACGTGGAGGTCCCGGACCTGCCTGCGGGAGTCCGGATGGCACGTGGAGGTCCCGGACCCGCCTGCGGGGGTCCGGGTCCGCGGCCACAGGTGCTGAGCATTTCCACCTCTGGGACACGTGGTGACACCGGACCCGTCCCCAAACGGGAAGCGGGTCCGGGACCGTTGGTCCGGTGAGATGGAGTCGGAACCCAGGAGTCCGGCTGCTCAGCTCCTTAGGGCGTAGTTACGGATAACTACGCGAGTCTTGGCACAGTAGGAGTGGGTACCCCAGTTGTAGGGTACCGACAGTGGCCCCCGGGCCCGCCTCGGGAGAGGCAACGAACCCGCAGGTGGGGCCACTACTGTGAGCAACTTGGCTGCTTCTGGCACCCAGCGGTGCGCGCCGCAAGGGTCTTGCCCTGCATCGTCCATCCCTTGGGTCACCTGCTGCATCATCACGTTTGGACCTGCACATGACTCAAGGTAGATGCTTAGTAGCGTGCCCACGGGTCCCAAATCCTGTTGGCTGTAATCCTTTGAGATGGATAGCTAGGTTCAGTGAACGAAGCTCAAGGGGCCGGCCTTTAGGTTAAGAGAAAGTCCGGACCTCCAGGTTCCCAGTCCTAGGTACTACGGCACTCATTCACAGGAGGTGGTGCGTGCAGGCTTAGGGTACGGAACCAGGCTAAGCGGCTACACGGCTCCGGACCTCCCCGGAGAATGAGTGCGCTTCCCTGAACCTGCAGGTTCCCAGGGGTCCGAACCCCTCTCTTCCATGAGGGGTCTCGAGCTAAGTTACTAACTAGCCAACTCAATTCGGACCACAATCACCGCACAAGAGTAAGAAGCCACGTGGGGGTTAGCGCAAACAGAATGCGTAGATCGAAATTGGAATGTAACATCCTTAGAGGCGAACTGAGAATAAACTTTTCCTTTATAACTAGATGTACATGAGATGTGCGATGTAAGCCAGAACACGGGTTTATGAGGCCGGAGCTGTCCGGACCTCCGGGCCCCCAGTCTTAGGTACTACGGTACTCACCCTAGGGAGGTAGAGCATGCAGGCTTAGGGTACGGAACCAGGCTAAGCGGCTACACGGCTCCGGACCTCCCCGGAGGGTGAATACGCTTCCCTGAACCTGGTTCGCAGAGGTCCGGACCCCTCCACGGGGGAGGCTCACCGGACTGGACCACACGGAAGTACTACATAGTTACAAAGGAAAAGATTTTATTCCCTGCTGGGCCTCTAAGAGTAGGACTTACAGAGATGTAGAGTCGGGGGTACGACCGGAGTCGGCTTTCCGCCGGAGAGAGCCACTAGAGCCGGCTTTCCGCCGGAGCGGGCTTGGTGCGACCGGAGTCGGCTTTCCGCCGGAGCGGCTTGGTGCGACCGGAGTCGGCTTTCCGCCGGAGCGGGCTTGGTGCGACCGGAGTCGGCAGTCCGCCGGAGCGGGCTTGGTGCGACCGGAGTCGGCTTTCCGCCGGAGCGGGCTTCCTCTCATGAGTGAGGTATGCTGTGAGCTGGGATTTGTCGCTCCGCCGCTCGCAGCTTGTGAGGGGGCCCTTGACGGGTGCCCTGACTCTTGCCGGCGGGCGGCGCGCGCCGCCGCCAACGGTGGCTGCTCCACAAGCACAGTTGCCCCTGGAGCAGGAACGCGAGAGGCATGTGGCGTGGAGGACGCCACCCCCTCCGTCATCTCCACGTCGTCCACGCGAACCATGGGGACGAAGAAGATGATGAAATGCGACCAGCTAGCGCCCCTACCTGGCGCGCCAAATGTCTCGGTATCTGGCGATCCACAGTGTGGACTGACAAAAGCTGCCCCGTGCCCAGAGGCAGCAGATCCCACCTCAACCACTCGCACTTAATGCGGGTGGGTGAGGGAGCTTCCAGCGGAAGGCTGGCGCCCGCGCCCGCGTCTGCGTGACACGTGGCGGATCCGGACCCCACCCGAGCAGCTTGCTGAGCCGAGTGGTGCTGATCCGGACCCCTACCTGGCGCGCCAAATGTCGTGGTGCTGCAAACCACAGCCGGGTGGCGGAAGGCACCCGCCCTAGCCCAGAGGGTGTGTACTCGGGGGTTAGCTAGTCTTAGATCGATCTCACACAAGAACACGATGAACACAGCAGGATTTAGAGTGGTTCGGGCCGCCGGAGCGTAATACCCTACATCCACTGTGTGTTGTATTGCCTTCCCACAAGCGTGAGGAGGTGCGAGAGCTTGAGTCTGTATTGTGGAGATGATGTCTGAACCTCCTGTGTTCTAGCGGGCGTGCTCTCCCTTTTATATGTCCAAGGGGAGCACGTACACTGAGCGGGGCCCCGACATGTGGACCCGGCGATGTATTATAAACTACACTTTGGCCTTCAATGGCTCAGATCCGGAGATCTTGTCGTCGGCTTCTGTGCGTAGCTTCTGACCAGGGATGGTCTTGAGTTGTCCTGTCAGAGTAGAGTCTAGCCTTTGCAGTCGCGCGTCGAGGTCACGATGAAGCGCCGAACTACTGACTCAGCCTACTGTAGCAGCGTGCACTGTTGCTTCAGTCAGTAGCTGGTCATCATGACTCGTCGCTCATGCGCGCAGCGCTGAGTCTTTAATGCTTGTCTCGGTATCTGGCGATCCACAGTGTGGACTGACAAAAGCTGCCCCGTGCCCAGAGGCAGCAGATCCCACCTCAACCACTCGCACTTAATGCGGGTGGGTGAGGGAGCTTCCAGCGGAAGGCTGGCGCCCGCGCCCGCGTCTGCGTGACACGTGGCGGATCCGGACCCCACCCGAGCAGCTTGCTGAGCCGAGAGCTCACGGGGGTCCGGGTAGGCACGTGGAGGTCCCGGACCTGCCTGCGGGAGTCCGGATGGCACGTGGAGGTCCCGGACCCGCCTGCGGGTGTCCGGGTCCGCGGCCACAGGTGCTGAGCATTTCCACCTCTGGGACACGTGGTGACACCGGACCCGTCCCCAAACGGGAAGCGGGTCCGGCACCGTTGGTCCGGTGAGATGGAGTCGGAACCCAGGAGTCCGGCTGCTCAGCTCCTTAGGGCGTAGTTACGGATAACTACGCGAGTCTTGGCACAGTAGGAGTGGGTACCCCAGTTGTAGGGTACCGACAAGGGGGTTATTTGTATTATAATGGCATAGGTGGGTAATTTCAATGAAGATTCGGGATTACTTTAGATTTTTTATAATGGCAAGGTGGGTAATTTAGATACATGTTTAGGGGGTTACTTTAGTCTATTTTCATAATGACAGAGATGGGTAATTTATAAGAGAAGATAACAGATTTGATGGCTATTATAATTAGATTTGTTAGATTGATGGCTAGATGTTTATGATTTTTCTGAGAATTTACAGGATTTCTCTATTTTTTTAGAGTGTCCACCTAGGATCCTAGGTGGCTTCATGTGACTTCAAAGGAGCCTCCAATTAGTAATAGTAAGATAAGATAGTCGTAACTAGTAATTTGTAAAATACTTTTTACTTGAAATGTGTTTGTCAAACAATAAACTAGTTTCCGTGAACCGTTGTTACCGAACCTAATGTATGAGTAAATATATTAACACGATATATACAAATTCTTTTGGCAAATTATTCATCTTAGCCAAATTTTCTGATGGCATTGCTACATAACCTACTCCTAACTAACAAAATAATGTTTTCATACATGGAGCGCACAGTTAGGAATTGTTTACTTTCGAAAGTATCGTGTGACATATCACTCTTGAATAAGAGCAATTTGACACTTTGGAAAGTATTTCCTTTTTTTCCTTATAACGAATTTCCCCTTTTCCTCTAGGTGGAATAAATATCCGTACAGGAGTTGACATTCTTAGGTACAGACTCGATCAACAAATCTGGCTATCAAGTGAAATGATCAACAAATCTGGCTATCCGTACAGGAGTTGACCTTTCCCACGAGATGGAATATCCGTACGGGAGTTGACATACGAAGCTCCAGACTCTATAATAAAATTTGGTATCAAGTGAAACAAAATAAACATCGAATTAAATCAGAAATCTGTACAGAGACCTTAATACTTACATTAAAAGTATTCAGATGATAAATCTTGGATCCCAGTAATTTGACGCTTTAGAAAGGAATTTTCTTATCATGAATTTGGGTATGGGGGTACAATAAATCATTGAGAATTTGAGATATCCATGCAGAACAACCAGAGCTCAATGAGGCGCGGTCCTGTGCCCCCCCCCTCTCGCCCTCCGGCGAGGTCCTACGCCGCCGGCTACCTGCAGCCTCTGGACGTCAGCGCGTCGCCCGCTCTCCTGAGGTACCCCCACCCGCTACCTGCAGTCTCCAAGAACCAGTGAGAAGTTGTGAAGGTCCAGCCGTGCGTTCGTGGCACACGATTGGTGCTCCTCTCCTGCGCTGCTTGTTTTCAATTCGGTTTTTGGAGACTGAATTCTTGGAGACTGCAGGTAGCGGGTGGGGGTACCTCAGGAGAGCGGGCGACACGCTGACGTCCAGAGGCTGCAGGTAGCCGGCGGCGTAGGACCTCGCCGAAGGGCGAGAGGGGGGGGCACAGGACCGCGCCTCACCAGAGGGTCGCCGGGGAGGGCCCGAATCGCGAGATTGGGGACCAGGCGAGGGTGCCTCGCCGGGTCGGGAGGGGGGCCGGCCGCGCAGCCCTTCGCGGGGGTAGCCCGAAGGTCACCGACGGAAAGCCCACCGATGGCGGCCGGCGGCGCGGGGTGTCGCAGGGTCCGGCAGAGTAGGGTGTTGCAGGGGCGGGACAAGAGCCGGCGAGGCAGGAAGGCACGGGGGAGGGCGGCGCCCGGCGCATCACCGGAGGAACGCCGGTAGGAGGACGGATGGAGCGAGGATCTGTTTCGCCGGCGGGAGGAACGGAACGGAGGATCGTGGGTGGGGCACGATCTATTGCGAGCTGGGGATGGGGAGGTGGGGAAAAACTGGCGGGGAGTAAAAAACCGAATGAAAAAAAAAACAGACTCAGTGTCAAGTCCGGTCGGGTAGGACGGGGGCTCGGGTATGCAATACCTTATTTCATACCCAGGGTACCCAATAGACCTAATATATATATATATATATATACACACACAACATTAATAATATATTAATAATGATAGAAATAGTAATTTAGAATTATGTATTGATATACTTTGATATTTTTTATAATTATATAATTTTGATTTAGATCTAGGAGTTACTTTAACTTTTAATAATAATATAATTGGATAATTTATATATAAATTTATGAGGTTATTTGCATTACTTTTATAATAGGATAGGTGGCCAATTTACACAAAGATTAGGGGGTTACCTTAGATTTTTGTATATGACAGAGGTGTGTAATTTATATACATATTTAGGGTTACTTTAGTCTATTTTCATAATAGTAGATGCGAGTAATTTATTATGATTAGAGTTGTTAAATTGATGGTCGGATGTTTCTGATTTCATGAGATTTCTAGAATTTCTCTATTTTTTAAAGTGTTCATCTAAAATTTTAGGTGGCTTCACGTGGAAGCTTCAAAGGAGCCTCCAAAATACTAAGATGGTTTTGAATTGAAACAAATTAATTGCCTCTAGATTAATTACTTCGCATTTATTTTTCATTGTTTCACCGTCAGTAATGGTTACTTGGTTAGCCCTCACACTCTTGGCAGATTCTACTGTCATGAGCGAAACAGACAGTAGTTACTGCAAGAGAAAGTCAAACGACACGACAATAAACAAATGCATAAACATAACCCTACCTAGTGAGGGTGTGTTTAGATCCGCGAAAATCTGGTAGAAAAAATCGCATAGGATACTGTAGCATTTTTCGTTTGTTCGTAGTAAATATTATCCTATTATAGGCTAACTAGGCTCAAAAGATTCGTCTCGCAACGTACATCAAAACTATGCAATTAGTTTTTTATTTACCTACATTTAGTACTCTATGCATGAGTCATTTGCTATATTTAATATTTTGATGTAATTTCGATGTGATGGAAAGTTTGGAAAGTTTGGAGGAGTGGGAGGGAAGTGAACACAGCCTGAGATCATCGGATAGTATTCAGCCATCACAACACGCAAGCATTCATTATATAAGCAAGATGGCTGAGAGTAACTACTGGGCTAGCTTCTAGCGAACCAAGTGTCAAACACGGATCAGAGGAGGATGGGGAAGAGCGAGTCGGTTCAGCGAGGACACATCCCGGTTCTCGTCGGCGAGGGGAAGGAGTTACAGAGGGTTCTGGTGCACAGGAAGGTGCTTCAGCACCCGTACTTCACCGGGTTGCTGGAGCTAGCAGCAATGGAGTTTGGGCATGATCAGAAGGGAGTGCTCAAAATCCCTTGCGACATCAAATGCTTCCACACAATTGTTCAGCTCATCAGAAGCAGCACACGGAAGAACAAGGTGACTATTTCATGCCTCCTTTTCCCCAAGTTGATGTAGCAATCAGAGAAAGAGGGGTTAGGGTCTGAAGTTTTCACTTTTCAGTCACCTTCTCCTTCTATGCCCTCATCTTGCTCTATCCTAGGCTTAGGCATCAGTACGTGTAATCAACCTTACGGGGTGTGCAGTATCCTTTATTTTTTTCAGCTTTTTACAACATGTACATAGTTTGAGCAAGAGATAGGAAATATGCGTCATCTGTACTATCATCATGAGGCATAATGCTTTGGATGATTAGTACAAGTGTGCAATAGATATATCTGGCATGCACGCGTTTTGTCACAATCATTGTCAGAATATTTGCTTTGTTCCCTGATTCTTCAAGTTCTATGAGCAAAAACGAAAGGGCGGGAACCAGTGAACATGGAACTGAGCAGATGAACGCCTCAAGATTTGTTCTGATATCTTTTTAAAGGCACCTGTACCGTCACAAAAGGAGGGCATGCCAACTAGTATGACCATTTGATGAGCCAACTGTCCTGATAGCATCAATTACCGCAGCAAGTTCTCCGGAGAAGAAACATATGCTATTGAATTGGGCAATTTGAACGCACAAAACAATCCGCGAGCAGCTTGATGAGGTGAAAACATATACCTGCGTGGCGCTGGCCGCTGGCGTTTGATTCCTCCGAGGTCGGCGATCAGGAGCTAGTCGACGAGCGCGCCCCCGAATAGGTGAGTCGTTGGCCGGTCTGGCTGGGTTTTTTTTTGAGAAGGAAAATGTATTGACTTTAGCGCATTACACCGGTCCTTTCACAAACAGAACCCCAAAAAAGGAAAATTACAAAGAAGTCCAAAGCTTCTGTTCATCTTCCTCGAATCCGTTCGTCACCGCCGCCGAAGCCGCTTCCCAATCATCGTCGGGCACCAGAGCCAATCTCCACAAGATGGAGGCAGCAGAGGAGGGCTTACTTCTAGGCGAATCAGCCGAGTACACTGCCTCCCAGGCGCATCGGCCGACTCCCGTACCCATGACGCATCCTTCGATTCCACCGCCGGCAACCTGAGCAAAGCTCAGATTTTCACCAAAGATCATCTTCCTCGAGATTAACAGGGTCAACAACATCATCACTTGAAGAAGACGACGATGCGCCGGCCCTCGACTCCTGGACAGGTCTCCCTAGCCTCTCCGTTGACGTCGGAGTAGATCGCCATCGGAGAACGGAAGAGGCTGGAAGAAATTATTCCGCTGCGCCGCTGTCGCTTCCGCATCACCGGCGTCGCTAGGAAAAGCAAGCCGCGGAGGAGTGTAGCTACACTCCTCCGGCAAAATCTAACTCCACCGCCAAATATCGACGACGAGCAAATCCTAGACCTAGGTGGACTCGACTAAGACCCTACGAAGACAGACGATTTATTGAAGAGACGGACCCCCGCTCCTCGTCACCATCGGCAGCGAGGCCGGAGGCGAGGGAACAGGGGCCGCAAACGGTGGCGGCTGCGGCGTCGCCCCTCGGCTCCTTTCTTTCAAGAGAGGAAAGGATAAAGGCGTGCTGCCTGCCCCTTCTCCGGTCTGGCTGGGTTGGGTGGCAGCACCGCACCACACCACACCGCGCGCAGCGTGACGAGCAGTATGGACGCGCAGTTGCCGGCGGCGTATCGGCGTACAGCAGTGGCGAGTAGCAGACTGTCCCCAGCAGAGCTCGAGCAAAACTGCCTCACAGACAGTATCAGCCTCAAACAGGCCCCAATTTGGCTGCTGTGAAATCACACATGCGTACATGCAGATTGCAGCCATGAATTGAAAAACGGACCAAATTCCAAAACAGCGCATTGGCGTGGTTAGCACAAGTTGGCAAGTCGCTACAGGATCAGACCTAGAACCAGGCGTGGTTAGCACAAGGTGGCAAGTCGCTAACAAGATCATACCAACCAGGGCATTTCCAAACAATCCACAACCAGTACTTCCAGAGTTCCAGTAACCAGTATCATCACAACAATACCATGAGTTTGCAAATTGCTTCGTTTACAGGCTCAAGATCTCATACAGAAAGACCTTCGACAGCGCTTCACCAGCTAGAGTCACGCATCACGACTAAATCATATGCTTACATGAACTTATTAACAAATACCATGGCAGGAGCATCTTTGAATATAGAATTTGAATCTGGCTGAAGTTCCAAGGCCCTCCACAGGTCCCTTCATAGGTAAACCAGCTTCAGTGAGCCCGCTCCCTGAAGACTTCAATGTCCACCTCTGACGGGTCGGTTGCTTGGATCTCGTAGTGGAACCCATCGAGCTCATGCTTGATGCGGTCCTTGGAGGTGGAGTACAACATCTTCGCACGAATGCGGGAAGTCGACGGGGACCTGGAATAATCGTTGATTGGGTAAATGTTTCAATAAGTGAAACTAACACAAGGGCCAGAGTGGGATGCACTGAACATGAAAGAATATATTTTGAGAAGACATCACATGGTACATATTGTAACATCCAAAAGTCAATGTCAGAATTTACATAAATTAACAATTATTGCCAAGAATATTTTTTACTGTTGCACCACATGCATTGTTATTCCTCTTTGTAGGAGCTACAATTGCTAATTAGCATGGTTACCAGCAAATAGTAGTATAAAGTAGATCCAATCACAAGATCCAATCCATATTTATAATTTAAATATAAATGTTTGAAAGGAGTAAGGAATTAATAGCAACGCAAAAACAGAAGGACCTACTAAATAGTTAGCATGTTGCGGCTCACTGGGCTGTGCTCTTTGGTGCATTAGATACATCTAAATATTTTTAAACAGATTCCTAACACATGACTAACTCATTAAAGGTTTACTTGTTTAACTATTTTTCAACAGATCTACTCTTTCATTGGCATAAACACCATAGGTTAATGTAACTACTAAAGATGAAACTGAATAAAGACTGCGATTATGAAGCTCACCAGGCAATGAAAAATATCTTGCTTTTCTGCACGTTCTCCCCCGTGACGAAGTCAAAATCATACAGAGCGTATCTGCAGTCATTTTCTGGGAGGGAGGCCAAAAAGTCATCATAGCTTTCAGTAGTAGCGCCAGTCTTCTCGACAACCACCTGCTTTTGCTTTTCCTCAATTTTGAAGATAACATATCGGAATGCCTTCTTCATCTGAAGCTCAACGAATGTCTCCCTGATGTTAGGAGCAACTCCCATGCCGGAAGATGCATTTGACTGCATAGAATAATCAACACATTGATAAGAATATCAGGGGAAGAAATTGAAATACAAAACAATCTGTTTGATTTCCAATTCTTTCAACATTCAAAGCCAATATGCATTAAGGTTAACCAGAAAATAGCAGCTCAACAACATTCAAGAGGCCAGTTATATGAACTGCAGCTATAAGCCACAATTACATAAAAGTTGCAACCTTCCACAATCCACATACAGGAAACCACACAAAAACCTTGCCCACGGACCAGAGTAATAGTACAACAGTCAGAGGGTACTCAAACAAGCTTGCTTCTGCAAAATTACACATATATTGCTTCCATGCAACAGAAAAATTGTCCGGCCGCATTATCCATGAATGAAAATTGGAATTAATTATGCATAACACGTAAAGTCACTTGCACATATCATTGCACAATAATGGACAGGACAAGACCAATCAAACATGCTAATTTCATTTCAATCAATCAAAACCAATCTAGGGAAGGCCAACTGTTGTATTGTGCACGGCAAGATCAATCCCTCCCTCCCATTAACATAAAAGGTCAACTAGGATATCCAAGAAATTCTTCGGCGGAAAGTGGCATACTACAAATATCCCCACTTAGAGGAAGCAAGCATATGACTATTGCCCACCATGGCTGTCCCTCATTGAGGAAATGTCTATATGCATGTCAACACAAAAGAACGAATGGATTATAAAGTAGCCACGTTTTAATCCAGCTGTTCGAAAAGAAAAACAGTGACAATTCTACATTTTGACCACAAAACTATCAGTACTTGCAGCATTTCATTCAGGATGAAGGAACTAATTTTTTCCTTTGCAGGAATGAGCTAAGAAGATCATCCCTAACTCACAGTAGTTATTTCAAGCTATTGACTAGACTATGTACTCAGTCTCACTCCTACAGATCAACCCCATTTTGACCATGAATGTCTCACATTAAGCAATCTAGCAGAAAAACCAGCAGATATTCTCAATTCAGGTTCTGAATAAGTAGACACTTGCCAATCAGTTCACTATTTGGTTTTACAAATACATGTACATGATATAGGCAATGAAATCCATCATAGCAATCAGAACAAATAAACCGCAAGATAAACCATCTAATCAGTACTAAAAATCGACTCGTGATACTTGCAAAACAACTGATAATCGTGTTAGGATCAGACACGGCTATCGTCTACCTACAAATTGGCGCAAAGCTCTCAGCTAAACGCAAGCCTACCTTACCAGAACATCCACTACTCAAAACTCAGAACAAAAAAAATTCACTACTCAAGCCACAACCGGAAAAAGCATCAGACTAACTGCCCAGCGCTGTGCAACGCACCGCGAGGTCAGATCAAGATCTAAATCTGCATCCCTCTACGAACTCCCGCACCCACATCACGCGCGAACCAACCCCAATTCCTAGACGGATCTACACCGCAGCGCGCGCAAATCGCCACTAGCACGAGCGGATCGACGGGAGGGAGGGAGCGTGGAACTCACGTGCGACCGCATGAAGGCCATCGGATCGGAGCCGGAGGGTGGCGGTGGCGGTGGCGTTGAGCGCCCGCGCCTCTCTGCGTCGATCGCACGCAGACGGGAGGCCCAAGCAAGGCGAATGGATTATTCTTCCTCTGGCTCTGTGGCTGCGGGGGTTTTCCTTTTTCTATTTTTTTTATATATGCGAGTTGGCTGTCTGCTGGGCTGCTGGCTCTGGCTGCTGCGGATTTTGGTGTGGCTGGGGAAATTCGCCGAAGCGGCGCGCGTTTATACGCGGACGGGACGCGCGCCGCTTCGGTTCGGCCTTCGGGTGTGTGGCGGACGCGACGCGTGGGTCGCGGGAGAGCGTGACATGTGGGGCATGTGTCGTGTGGGTCCGGGATGTCGGTGAGATGATCGGGTTTGTGACGCGAGCTGGGGTGTGGGACCGTGGGCGGCGGACGGGGAGAGGTGTGGTGGGGGCTGGGCGGCGGTAGATTGGACGGCCGGGATGGGTTCGGTGGGCTGGCTGACTGGGCCGGTGGGCCCTCCAGCGGAGCCGTGATAAGCTTGGGCTCTTCTGTGATTTTGAGAGGAAGGACAAATTCGATCGAGAAAAGTTTGAATTTGGAGAGTCAGTCTTGCCCGCGTGGATGAAATGGTCATTATCGTGGCCTTCCTTGCGTTGCGTCTCAACTCTCAAAAGTAAAAAATGCGTAGATCGGGGAGGTACCGATTCCATTGCCCCTGTATTCTCATTTCTCAAAAAAAAAATTGCCCCTATCATGTCGAGATTCTTTCGAATGACGTGGAGCTTTGGTATTTACTGGAAAAGGAGAGGCACCATGTTAGAGCGTAGTGCGCGCGTGGTGCTTCATCAGCACCAACCGAGTAAAGTTCTCATTAGTTTGGGTTGTACATGGAGCTAAAGCTATTTCGAAGCTTGGCCAACCTTAGAGTGTTGGCTGTTGCCAATGTGGAATCTGAAACCGAGGTGCCCAAATTGGCCACTCAAGTTTAGACCAACACGTGCCTCTACATGTAAGCTACTCCATGAACAACACAAGAATTTTTCCTCAAGTTTTCGACATCAAACCGAAATGGTGGCCGAGCTGCTAAACTTTGACGAGACAACGAACATGACTTTCCGCAAGAGAATGTATGTATCATCAAGGCATATATTCGTGGGTCATCATCCGCAAATAGTGGTCCACATTGTCACGGCCCAGTTCGGCCCCACCTGTCGGCCCAGCAGTGATTTTGCATTCCTCTGACAGAACGGGTGCGGAAAAGGCCGGACCCACGTGTCATTGACTCATAACGCGCGTTGCTACTTGCTACCCGCCAAACAAATCCCTATCCATCGAGGAGCAGAGCACAAAAACAGCGCGCCCCGCCACGCACCTCACGACTTACTCCATTGCCACCCTCCCCGCCGCCACCGCCGCCGCCGCAGCCAAAACCCTAAAACCTACACCCACCGATGGCGGCGAGCAGCGCGGACCTCGCTGACGATGGCTTCGCTGCGCCGCGCCTCTTCTCCCAGGGCGTCTCCTACACCTACGACGACGTCATCTTCCTCCCGGGCTACATCGGCTTCCCCGCCGACGCCGTCGACCTCTCCACCCGCCTCTCCCGTCGCCTGCCTCTCTCCATCCCCTGCGTCGCGTCCCCCATGGACACCGTGTCCGAGGCAGCCATGGCCGCGGCCATGGCCTCGCTAGGCGCCGCCGCCGTAGTGCACTGCAACACCGAGCCCGACGCCCAGGCCGCCATCATCCGCGCCGCCAAGTCCCGCCGCCTCCCTTTCGTGTCATCCGTGCCCTTCTTCGCCCCGTCCTCCGCTCCGACGCTCAACGATTTTGCTGGCAATGAATACGCCATCGTTACCGAGCGCGGGGATTCGCTCTCCAGGCTCGTCGGCGTCGCTGTTGCAGCCGATGCGGCCTCTCGCGAGGTTCCTGCCCCTGTCTCGGAATACATGCGGCCCACTCCCCGCTCAGCATCCGCCTCCTTCGACTTCGAGCAAGCAGCCGCCTTCCTTGCCAACGAGGGTTTGGATTACGCCCCTCTCTTTTCCGACGACGGCGAGGTTATTGATCTGATCACCGCCAAGGATGTCGAGCGCATCCGGAGCTATCCCAAGCTAGGCAAGCCATCTCTTGGAGCGGATGGGAAGTTCGTAGTTGCAGCCTCCATTGGGACCCGTGAGGATGACAAGCGAAGGCTGGAGCAGCTAGTTAAGGCGGGGGCAAATGCTATCGTGATTGATAGTTCGCAGGGGAACTCCATTTACCAGCTTGACATGATCAAGTATGCAAAGAAGATGTATCCAGAGGTGGATTTGATCGGAGGCAATGTGGTGACAATTGCACAGGCGCAGAATTTGATTCAAGCCGGTGTGGATGGATTGCGTGTTGGAATGGGTTCTGGCTCAATTTGCACTACCCAGGAAGTTTGTGCTGTTGGAAGGGGACAGGTATATAACCATTAAAATTCTCATAAATTCTTGTTCTCTCAGTAGTCTAGTCAGATTTCTGTCAGCTTACCTATTTTAGCTTGCTGTCAAATTAGTTAGTTACCTCGGATCCTCTACCATTAGTAGGATCAGCATGTGGCACTTTTTATTTTGTAGCTCTCTGAACTGTTGGATGCTCTGAAGTTCGTTTAGATGGCTGTGACCAAGTTGGAAACTATTTTTTTTCTTACAGGATACTGTAAACATCCTGAAATGTTTGCTATATTAATCGTAGGCATCCAATTCTGATTTGATGACATCAGAGCATCTGCTGACTTTGCCTTTCTCAGATAGGCAGGGAATGTGCGATCCTTGTTTTGTATGCTTATTAGAAGACACTTATGGATACTTGGTCTAATTTTAAATTACCTTCGAGCTTTTATGAAGTATATATTAGGATATTGAAAACCGCTGGAAATTTGTATTAGGTGATGTACCCGTCCACACATATCTTTCAAGGGTATTAGATTTGTCAAGACCTGCTGCAGTGCTTTCATTTTCTTTTCGGAAGTACAATTTGGCGTGTGTGGAAATGTTCCTCCTTATTTCCTCACAGTCTTGGTAGTCTGCATATGGTATATGGTAAATTATTAATACAGACACCAAAGAAGTTGAGCACTGCTGCTTGTATTTGATGCTTCTTTGTATCGGTGCAACAGGCTACAGCAGTATATAAGGTTTCATCCTACGCCAAGGATCACAATGTACCAGTTATTGCTGATGGGGGAATTTCAAACTCTGGACATATTGTGAAGGCTCTGTCACTTGGGGCATCCACTGTTATGATGGGAAGCTTTTTAGCTGGCAGTCATGAAGCACCTGGCACTTATGAATACAAGGTATACATTTTGTATTCATATTCTTTACAATTATGGGGCAGGGTTAAAGTTCTATTATTGCTTTTGGTTTAATATGTTTACCATAAACATAAGGTTCGAGTGCCTTTTTGGCTTTGTTGTTGACTGTCAAAGTCCCTACAGCCTTGTAGAAAGTTGAGACTCGATCCATAAAGATCACATGCCATGCACATGGAAATGTTCACAGAGTGCAAATTTGTGTATACAATGACATGGTGGTACTTGGATGAATTCCTTCTAAATCTTGCATTTGTTCATGGTAACCACTTTGCTATAATATCAGTTATTTCAGGCTGCAAAGACTAAAGTAGAAATTCATTTGATAAACTGTTGAATGAAACATCAATAGCTTTTAAAATCTGGGCTTCGGATGAGGTTACTATGAACCAATAGCCGGTGGGATACTCAGTACAGTTGTATTTTTTTTTCCATGTCATTTTGTCTATTACAGTCTATGCTGACAAAGTAACCAGTTGTCTTTGTTAGTTTAATTTAGGGAGCATATCTGGTGAAAATACACCTTATAAGTCATCATTTTTATTTTTGGAACTGTTGGAACTAGTAGCGTGGATAGGTGCCTCGCAGCTAGATAACCACATTCAGTGTCTAGTAATGTTTTTGGACAAAGGCACACTTTATCACTCATTCCCTCGATTGTTGGAAATTCTGTTAGTTTGGCCTGAACCAGGAATGTTGAAAAACAGCTGTAATGTTGGATTATGGCTGCTGCATGTGGCTATGCTGTGCTACCTGATTTTGCAATGTGATATATATGGTTGCTAGGACCATGGCAACCATGGACTCCTGGAAAATAAATTAAAATTAATATCAGTTAGAACTCAATTGCATTTTGTGTGTCTATTCTTTTTTTTTTACTTTTGTATCTATCGTATAAGTAGTTTCTAAATTGGTAACTAATTTTGATCTGCTATGAATTTGTGTTATTCTATTTCCTGTACATGCAATTGCACTTACTCTTTCATAAAAATGTTGAATTATAACTCTTGAGATGTTTCTTTTAGGATGGCCGTCGAGTAAAAAAGTATAGAGGCATGGGATCTCTTGAAGCGATGACAAAGGGGAGTGATGCAAGGTACCTTGGTGATACACTGAAGCTCAAAGTTGCGCAGGGAGTTGTTGGAGCAGTAGCTGACAAAGGTTCCGTTCTGAGGTTCATTCCTTACACAATGCAAGCAGTTAAGCAAGGATTCCAAGATCTTGGCGCATCCTCACTGCAGTCAGCTCATGATCTTTTGCGATCGGAGACTCTTAGATTAGAGGTATGTTCATGCTGCACAATAGTTATCTTCCAACATGTTTTAGATTTTAATACCATTCATCTCTGATTGGAAAATTTCATCTTTTTTTATTAACAAAGAGATTGTTAAACGACTAAAGTTAATCTTTGTTACTATTATGTTTATTTCGGAACTGGCTCTGAATTCCATTAGATTTTTTAATGGTCCATATGAATTGTAGAAAGGTCAAAATGTTGGAGAAATGGGTTGGATAGGAAGAGAGTCCGAGTTATAGTGGAGGGAATTGGGAATGCTCCTCACGGAGCCTCATCTCTGGTTGGTGCTGTTTAGTTCCAGAAAGCAAACTGCCTAATTTAGCCTTTTTCCTGAAATGTTTATGGTATTTCTGTATCCATCTTTATTTCTGAAAATGTCTGAAAATGACCGAAAGTTGAGCACCTACCTAAGAGGTGGAAATGAAAACATTTTTTTCCATTCTTCTACTGATAGCAGAACTGATTTGATCTTGTCCTTGCCAGGTGAGGACCGGCGCAGCCCAGGTTGAAGGAGGAATCCATGGGCTGGTCTCATATGAGAAGAAGGCATTCTAGTTCCATAACCAAACATGGAAGAATTGGAACAGGAGTGGTTAGCTGCGCGATATGGAAGTTGACAATGCTGTTGATGATCCGACCTGGCAATCTTTAAGCTTAGCAGCTTCCCAGAAAATCCTGCCGAGTCGGGCAGCAAGTGTACCATCTATGTAGTGCGATAATAATCCTTGATCATAAAAATGGTCATATGAACTTTTAACCGAGCCCCAAATTTTGCTAAGAGGAAGACTGGTATTTCATTATTGGATCTGGTGACCACCGAACATTTTCCTGCCATTTTGAACGGAGAGTGTGTGTTGTGCCATGTACACTTAAAACTTCCTGAGTTGCAACTGAATTCGCTCAGTTTATTCAAAGCTTTTGACCAAAAATATCTAATCTTGTAAAATAGTTTTGCGAAAACAGAACTCGGAATTTAGCATGTATTGCTACAAGGGATAAGTCTATTTTACAACCTCGAACTAGTCAAGAAGTCCGTTTTTCAACCTCCAACTACGAAATCGGGTAACATAGGCCCTCGAACTGGCAAAACCGTCCGAATCACCCCCTCGGTCACTGTAGCAAGCTGTTTTGAGGGCGGTTTCGCTACAGTAACATTTTCCGAATTTCTGGAATTTCACACCTCTCAATTAAATAATAAAAAAAGCATAGTTAATATTGTCTAAAAATCATGATATTTTTTTGGGAGGTAGATAAAAAGACAAGGAATCTATTTTGGCTAGATGTGCTACAATAGACATAAAGGAATTTGAATTATAAAATTTTAAAAATAGGTAGAATTCAAAATTCCTTGAATTTTTAGGTCAGCTAAACCTATGATAAAAATGCATTAAAAATATGATAATTCATAATTTTTTATTTAGTTTAGTTAGGTACTTTTTATTGGCCAAGTTCTATAGAATATTCATAAATTAAAATTTGAGGAATCAAATTTGATTCAAATTTGAGCATTGCGAAGGAATTCAAAAACTTTCATAAAAACTTGGGCCAATAAAAAATACCTTATTAAACTAAATAAAAAATTATGAATTATCATATTTTTATTTCATTTTTATCAAAGGTTTAGCTAACCCAAAAATTCAAGGAATTTTGAATTCTACCCATGTTTAAAATTTTATAATTCAAATTTCATTATGTTTAATGTATCACATCTAGCCAAAATAAATTCCTTGTCTTTTTATCTACCTCCCAAAAAAATATCATGATTTTTAGACAATATTAACTATGCTTTCTTTATTATTTAATTGAGAGGTGTGAAATTCCAGAAATTCGGAAATGTTACTGTAGCGAAACCGCCCTCAAAACAGCTTGCTACAGTGATCGAGGGGGTGACGGACGGTTTTGCCAGTTCTAGGGCATATGTTACCCGGTTTCGTAGTTGGAGATTGAAAAACAGACTTCTTGACTAGTTCGAGGTTGTAAAATAGACTTATCCCTTGCTACAAATACAAATTTGGCGTAGTGGAAACAAAAAATGAAGTAGTTGCACTACAAGAAATCGAGAGACTTTCGGTAGCTAGAATAATTTTCGGCGGCTACAACTCTAGCCGCCGAAAGTTAACTAATTTTCGGCGGCTTTCAAATTGTGTGTGCCGAAAATTACTACGGCCGCCGAATGTTGTTCTAGTTTTCGGCAGCCCATCCCAACCGTCGAAAATTGGGGCGTAACTTTCAGCGGCTAGGCTGGACCGCCGAAAATTAGGCCCAATACCCCCAGCCTGCCAAAAGCCCGCCCACTCCACGCTGTCTGCACACTCGATCCGGATCTGCCCGACGCACACCGGCGCCTCGCCCACCGGCTGGCCGGCGCCGCCTCGCCCGCGCCCCGGCCTCCCGCGCCCTCCCCGCGGCCGGGCCTGCGGCGCCGCCGCCGGCCCCTGCCCGCCCGCGCCCCGGCCTCCCCGCGCCTGGGCCGGCAGTGCCGCTGCCGCCGGCCGCCTGCCCGCCAGCGCCTCGGCCTCCGGCGCCATCCCCGCGCCCTCCCTGAAGCGCCGCCGCCGCCAGCCGCCTGCCCGCCCGCGCCCCGGCCCCCGGCCTCCCGCGGCGGCCTCCCCGCGTTCGGGCCTGAGCGCCGCTGCCGCCGGCCCGCCAGCGCCCCGTCCTCCGGCGCCCTTCCCGCGGCCTCCCCGCGCCCGGGGCTGCAGCGCCGCCGCCGCCGGCCGCCTGCCCGCCCGCGCCCCGGCCCCCGGCCTCCCGCTCGCGCCTCTGCAGGTCTCAGACATTAGCAATCTTCATTACCAATGTTGCCTGAGATATTGGATACGAGGATTAGCAATTTTGTGTGGCACATATTAGATCAGACATTAGCAAGGATCCTAGGAAGGATCAGACATTAGCAAAAATCTGAACATAGACATTAGCAAGGATCAGACATTAGCATTTTGTTAGAACCAACGCTTGAACATAAACATTAGCAAGGATCAGACATTAGCATTTTGTTAGAACCAACGCTGTATAGAGTTCTTGGTAGAACAAATTCAATAGTATTCTGATTTATGCTAAATTAAGACTGGAGCATTTCAGCATGTGCATATATATATGGTAGAAGTTGTTAAAACGTTCTATATATTAGTTGAAGCAATATATATATGCCAAATGCTGAACGAAGTTCTAAAAACGCAGTATATATTGCTGATCTAATATACAGCATATATTTATACAGGATTTCAGCATTTGCCATTTCAGCATGTAATAGAAATCTGATTTGCATAATGGACCCTCTCAAAACTTACCACTGTTCATATATTTTGACTTTAACATGAAAAATATATGGAAGAACTGCAAGTTGCTAAAGCCTACATCATGCAGCCATCGATCAATTTATATTGTGGCATACAACATAGACAAACAGCCAAACTAATTTACCTTATGTTTATCAAGTTAGCATAAGCTAAAAAATAAACATCTCATGAGACAATTAGCATTTCGACAATTTATCACTTTGTGTTACTAACCGGTTCCATTTACAGTCGGTGTTGCAGCAGCAGCATGGCCATGGAAATACCTTGCCACCGTGGTAGCCGCCGCCACCACTGCCACCTCCACCGCCGCCACCGCCAATGTTGCCTGAGTTCTTTCCTCCGAGATCTGCAGCCGAGGTTCGATTAACTTGCTTAAATACCATTCAATTTACCCAATGTTGTTGAAGTTAGTAGATTCTAAACACATGTACTGAATCTAGCTCGAAATCAGTCAATTGTAGCTTCACTTGTCCAAATTTAGTACATGTAACTACACTTGTTCTATTTCAGTAAATCTATACTTGTCCGAATCATTAAATCTATTTCATCTTCTATACACTAGGGATCAGGAGTAAATGTGAGAGACATCTACCAAACCCCTCCAGCACAGCTAGCAAGTACACCTAGAGATGAGGTTAGTTTGTTCGTTCTCAATGACTATTGCTTACTTATAATGGTATAACTCCTAATTTCTCTGTAATGCCGGACTTTACTCCTAACTACAGGATGAACGGACTACCGATTTTGGAAGCAACCTATTCGTTTCCGGAGGTAGCGGGCACAACTCCAACAACCCTCATATGCCGTGAGACATGCCTTCTTTGCTGGACATCCTATTGCCGTGACATATGTAGCTTGTGTTATGATTTGGAGAGCTGCTATGGAGTTTGTAGTTAAATTATGTGAAATTATGTGAATGATGTGTGATAAACTTTCTCCTGTTGTCTTGTACTGTTTCTAGACTGTTATTTGTTGCTGTTACTGCTTATCTGTTGTTTATATGTTGATGATATCAACAACATCGGGTCAGTTTAGACCTGAAAAACCCTTAATTTTCGGCGGCCAAAAGAAGCCGCCGAAAATTAACCTGGACAATTTTCGGCGGCCATAAGTCAACCGCCGAAAGTTACGGATAATTTTCGGCGGCTATACCGCCGCCGAAAGTTAAGCGCCGTAGGTTAATTTTCTGCGGTTTCTGTAGTGCCGCCGAAAATTAATAACTTTCGGCGGTGGCCGCCAAAAATTACCCTAATCCTCGGCTGTTTTCTTCCGGCACCTCGTTCCCGCCGAAAATTGGCCAAAAGCCGCCGAAAGTATATAATTTTCGGCGGGATTGTGTTATTTTCTGCGGTTTTAGGCCGCCGAAAGTTTCTTGGATTCCTGTAGTGTTGTGTTTTCCTGCATTTTGGGGGGTGTCTAGTTGGTGAAAAATTTTGGGTTGGGCTACTGTACCACTTTTGTTTGTATTTGATAAATATTGTCCCACTATGAATTAACTAGACTCATAAGATTCTTCTCGCAATTTCCAGTTAAATTGTGCAATTAGTTATTTTATTTAACTATATTTAATGCTCCATGCCTAGAAAAGAAATTTGATGTGCCAAGCTATTGTAGCACTTTTTGGGGTTTTTTTTGGGGACTAAACAGCCCCTTAATATGTTGGCACCCCGCATCTTTCCCTTTCACGGGCTCTGCGGTAGGCTTCTTGATCACAGTAGATGCACGGCCCCAGTCTCGTACGACAGTACGAGGAGAAGGCCATTCCAGTTCCATCGACCACCAATCAATCAAGAACTGGGACAAGAGCAGTGGTTAGGAACACGGTGTGGAAGGTGGCGATGCTGCTGATCATAACATTATCCTCCTACCTGGCAATCTTCACGCTCGATCAGCGGCTTGCCACTTTGCCAGCCAGGTCTGTCGAGCTGGGCAGCAAGTTAAAAATCCTGTAGCATCAGGGCGAACCGGCGAAGTGAACGCCCCCCCCCCCCCCCCCCCCCCACAGAGCAAAGCTTAACGGCATGATCGGATCTCCCTGGCCGCTGTACTTTTTCTGCGGCTGCTCAACCAATCATGCCGTCATAGCAAGCAGGTAATGGAGACACTCCATCGTCATGATCAAATGTTTAGCTTGTACTTGCAGCCACTCCGCCCCCAGCCATTAGTTGGTTAGTGCTGCCACCCTCTTGTTTCCCTACCGGAGGCCCCAGCCCCATGTGTAGTGGGGTGCTGGTAATTGGTCCTTGTCACTCGTCTAAGCAACAGCTACGTCTGTTGACACCCAGGCGTTTGCTTGCTTGCATTACCGGTCAAGCATCGCCATCCGCTGCCTAGTCAGCTGCTGATCGCTGTTCCTTCAGCGTCGCTGGAAAGAGGAATCCACAGTGTTCAGTTCAGCTCAGCCTCAGCTCTGCCCAGTCCGGTCAGGTAGGCTTGTCTCGCTGCGGGTGGGCCGGAGTTCGGTTACGCCAGGCTGCCACGTGAGCCCACGGCCATCTCTAGTGGCGGGCGGAACCGAACCACCACTGCAGGATACCGCCAGCCTGGACCCGATTCGCCCACATCAGGAAAATCCCAACTAAATCGAGATAAACGCAACGTCCAGAAAGTTCTCTTGAAAAAACAAGGAGAAACCGGGTGAACAAGACCTCCTAGCCGTCCGATCACAGAACGCACGGCAGAGATGAACAGCAGGGCGACCCCACTGGCAGCCACAACACGTTACTCCCCATCCTCACTGCAGCTGGGCCCAAGGCCACATCCCCCGCCGCGACCGGCCTGCTCGCGGCCCAGTCTTTTTCCAGTTCCCACCCACCGCCCCCAACGGGCGGGCGCCCACCACAACCCTCTCGAACCCCACGCCAACAGCATAAAGCCCCATTTCAAATCAGTCCTCATCCAAACCAAGCACGCCAGGCACCCGACCGGAGCCCGTCCGTGCGCCGCTCTCCCCCCGCCTCCGACCCCAGCCGCTCCGGCGAGCCCCCAGCGAAGGCGGCGTCAGCCATGAGGGAGATCCTGCACATCCAGGGCGGGCAGTGCGGGAACCAGATCGGCGCCAAGTTCTGGGAGGTGATCTGCGACGAGCACGGCATCGACGCCACGGGCCGCTACGCGGGGGACTTCGGACCTCCAGCTCGAGCGCATCAACGTCTACTACAACGAGGCCAGCGGGGGCCGGTTCGTGCCGCGCGCCGTGCTCATGGACCTCGAGCCCGGGACCATGGACTCCCTGCGCTCGGGCCCCTTCGGCCAGATCTTCCGCCCCGACAACTTCGTCTTCGGCCAGTCCGGCGCCGGCAACAACTGGGCCAAGGGACACTACACCGAGGGCGCCGAGCTCATCGACTCCGTCCTCGACGTCGTCCGCAAGGAGGCCGAGAACTGCGACTGCCTCCAGGGTATGGTTCCACCCAATCCCATCCCTCGCGCTCGCTGATTTTGTTCGATTTTCCTTTGGGGCTACGGGGATAGACGGTTAGTGTTAGATCCGGGAGCGGCCGCACATGTGGGAGTTCAATCCGTTCAAAGCTAGTCCAGATCTGGGGTTCTGGGGGTGTTTGTGAATGCAATTAAAATCTGTCTCGAATTTACATTTCGGCGGGGTTCCCTTCATTATTTGCATTGCTGTGGCCATCTGTAGTCGTTTTTGTCTTCAGTGTCAATGTTCTGTTAAATGATCTTACCAATTCGCCAAGTAATGTTGTGCCTGTTTGTTAAGCAGTTAGCCTCTAGGTAGGTTGTTTATAGCTGTGAATGAGTCGACTGTAATTGCTGGTTGTTGTGGATCTGGTTAATTTTCTACATGTCATGATGAGCTGACGATTGGTCGTTTCTGTTATTCAGTAAGCTTGTACAGCCCTGAGTCAGATAACTTGGAAGGGATAGTAGTTACACTGTTTTTTCCTATGGTCTAGTTGTGGGTATATTGGCACTGTCAAGTTTGAATTTGTAGAGCTGTTCTAGTCAATATGTTGATCTCAGTGATAGGCTCTGGTTGATTCATGTTTCGGTTGAATTCCAGTAGCTTCTTCTAGGCTAAGTAGCTGGACCGACATCAACTGTCGGTAGGATGAATATTTTATTCCTTTAATCTGAGTGTTGGATGTGTTAGCATGGAGTTCCACTCTGGCACCCTACAACTGCTAATGACCTGTTTCTATTAAAAAAATAAATTAAATATTGTGCCATAGCTGGATTGAATTCTTTGGCCAAACACCGGATAAGATGGGTTCCTTGTCTTCATCGAGAATAAATAAGTGCTGAACAATATATCTTTGTAATCTAATCCCTTGGTTGTTGTTTGTTATGGTATAAACTATGTAGTGCCTAGCCCAGGTGAAATATTCTGTTAGCATGTCAAGATTGGTTCATGGGCTACCAAAGCATGGTGGCAGGATGCTTTGATGTTGATTAAATTTAAATATCACTCAACTGATGTAACATGATTGATGATTGCACACAAACTCTGTTCTTTTTTAATGTGTCATGGTAGTGACATATAGCTAGCTCTTTGACACCTTCAGTTGCTTCTGTATCTTTCCAATCTATGTATATTTTACATTTGCATGCTAGAGTACTTTTTGTAGACAATTGAATGACTTGTTTTGATTTACATACAGGTTTCCAAGTCTGCCATTCCTTGGGAGGTGGCACTGGATCTGGCATGGGCACCCTTCTTATTTCTAAGATTAGGGAGGAGTACCCTGATAGAATGATGTTGACCTTCTCTGTATTCCCATCACCAAAGGTTTCAGATACTGTTGTGGAGCCATACAATGCTACACTTTCAGTTCACCAACTTGTTGAGAATGCTGATGAATGTATGGTGCTTGACAATGAAGCTCTGTATGACATATGCTTCCGCACGCTAAAGCTCGCCACACCTACCTGTAAGTTAATCCTCACTAATTCTTTACTTGCTATCAATGATACCTCTGGATTTAATTAGCTGTAATTTGTATTCAATTTGAAAAGTAGGCACTGATAGTTGGTTCTAACAATGCAGTTGGTGACCTGAACCATCTTATCTCTGCTACCATGAGTGGCGTCACATGCTGCCTGAGGTTCCCTGGTCAGCTCAACTCTGACCTGCGCAAGCTTGCTGTGAACCTCATCCCATTCCCCCGTCTCCATTTCTTCATGGTCGGCTTTGTGCCGCTGACCTCACGTGGATCCCAGCAGTACCGTGCCCTCACCGTTCCTGAGCTGACTCAGCAGATGTGGGATGCCAAGAACATGATGTGCGCTGCCGACCCCCGCCATGGCCGCTACCTCACAGCCTCAGCCATGTTCCGTGGGAAGATGAGCACCAAGGAGGTGGATGAGCAGATGCTCAATGTCCAGAACAAGAACTCGTCCTACTTCGTGGAGTGGATCCCCAACAACGTCAAGTCCAGTGTGTGTGACATCCCGCCCAAGGGGCTGAAGATGGCAGGCACCTTCGTCGGCAACTCCACCTCCATCCAGGAGATGTTCCGCAGGGTGAGCGAGCAGTTCACCGCCATGTTCAGGCGCAAGGCCTTTTTGCACTGGTACACTGGCGAGGGGATGGACGAGATGGAGTTCACCGAGGCCGAGAGCAACATGAACGACCTGGTCGCAGAGTATCAGCAGTACCAGGACGCCACCGCTGACGAGGAGTACGAGGACGAGGAGGAAGAGGAGGCAGTGGCCGAATAGCGATGGCTCCGGTGCCCTTCCCAAGGCCGCCGTCTGCCCAGGTTGTGTCCCTGTGAATGGGTTTGTCTTCTGTGCTTCTCGTGGCTTTGCATGATCACGTACGTTGTCGTCGTTGAGGTCGCGTCTGTGCTCCGGCTGCGGTTGCAGTAATGTACGTACTGTGTTGTACTAGGTCGCCGTCGGTTTCTGTTCCGCATACTTTGTCAAGTAGCTTACGGCTTTGCACTGCTAGTGCTCACCTTGAGCTGATCGCCTGTAATTTCTGACGAGTATTGGTAGTGAGTGATTTCTTCTCGTATCTATAACTATCTGTAAATCTGCATCAGCTTCGTTCACTTGTGTGTCCAAGAGAAGGCAATCCGTTTCAGGTTTATTGAACTGCTCAAGATCGCACCCATCAGGAATTCCATCAGAATCGGTCAGAAACCAGAGTCTGGTTGTATGGTTGCCCCATATGGTGGCCTAGTCAACCTCAACAGGTGAGACCAGATCGGATCTCCTAATTCTGATCTGAACCAGTAACCATCCGCCGGTCGAGCGCACATGCAGTGCCACTGCAACAGCAGTGGGCGCGCCCCAGGCGACCAGGCCGGGGTAGCTGACGAGAATTTGGGCCAAGGAATGAAGGAAGGAATCGTCTCCGGGAGGGGATTTTTGCTCTCGCTGCCGCTTCACGTGCTCCGCCACATGTGCCCGCACATGCCGCTCGAAAAGATCCAACAGAAACGAGGATCTCAAGCTGTGCCTGTGCGTACGACGCGTGTAGATTTTTCCGAGCTCCCGACGTGCCAGTAAATTTTTTTAAAAAAACCTTCAAGCATCCGGTGATCTTGCACCAGCCTTGCCAAGAGACGAGTTTGTTTGCCACAGCCCACAGCCCGCAGCTGATAGCTCACTGTGCACTGTCGCCCAACACATCACAAATTCGCGCACAGCACAGCAGGGCACAGGCTTGCACCAGCCTTGCCAAGAGACGAGTTTGTTTGCCACAGCCCACAGCCCGCAGCTGATAGCTCACTGTGCACTGTCGCCCAACACATCACAAATTCGCGCACAGCACAGCAGGGCACAGGCCACAGCCAAGCTGGCGGGCGGGTCCCACCCCACCCCATCAGCGCGCCCTCCTCTATTTGAGAGAGCGAGAGCCCTTGGCGGATCACCAATTACAGACGCACCCCCCGCAACCCGCTATTTGCAAGACGCGGGCACAGCTCAGCGCGGGGGTGTGGGTCCGGCCGTTCGGCTGTGGCCTGGCGGCAGAGAGACTGGCCGGGTGGGAAGCTAGGCTAGGAGGGAGGCCGAGTCATTTTGTTTTGCCGGATAGCCCCCCGCCTTCCTCTCTTATTCGCGCCCCGCCCGCCTGTCATCCGCAGCTCGTTCTTCGTCCCCTTCTCTCTCACCGCCCGGGGAGGCGGAGGGCTCTCCGGCTCCGGGGAAGAGGCCGCCATTGCCGCTGCCGGTGAGGTCCCCTAAACCCCTCTCTCGATCCCGTAGCCGTGTTCCGGGTTCCGCGTGATAGGCCGCGCGGCTGCATTGGTTACCCGCGCGATGGCGCGCGCTGTTCCGTTTCGGTAGATGTAGGACATTGCGGGGGGTTTTTTTTTTTTGGGATCTTCGTGGTTCAGCGATGGTGAATCGAGGGCTGTGCCCCTCTTGACGCGAATTGTTGGATCTAGACCGAGATTGTTTTGCCCGCATTTGCTGCGACGGTGCTGTAATTCTGTTCAGATTCGTGTCAAACATTTGCCTGCAATTTTTGTAAAGAAAAATCGTATGCACACTAGAAGCACACTCGTGTAACACTGAAGTATTGGTTGCCAAATTCGTGTGGACATCCACTATGGTCGGTTAAGTAAGGAGATACAGATTGCCTGTTGTGTGCTGAAGCCACATGCTGATGATTGCTCAGTCAGAGGAAACCTGTCGTGGGTAGGATGGAAAGATGGTAATCATGATATCCGCATTTGTGTTTAGGCCTGATGCTTGGTAGTAGTTTGGCACGTCTCTCCATTGTTATTCACTTGGTTTTGGTCATCGCCTGTCTCGTCCCGCAGGAGTTGCCTCTGCTGTAGAAGACTGTATTTTCCTGAACCCGACTTTAATCTTGACTGTTGTATTGATTCGTATGTGATATGGAATTTTCTGCTGCAGCCCTGAGTGGGGAAGATGGTTGTCCAGGAGTTCACAGTTGATCTCAACAAGCCTCTTGTTTTCCAGGTATGTTTTCGCTCTTAGTTGCTTCACTGCGACGGTCGTTTTTGTTCTTGTGAATCTTAGTTTTCCAAGAGATAACTCGTGAAATTATCATGTGGACTTCGGAATTTAATTGCTTTTGAGTTTATTCAGTGCAACTTTGGGTATTTGACAACCAACTCTAATGTTAGATTGTGTTTTGTTTCTTAGCAATAATTGTGGTAGACATGGTGCTTATGTATATTGTGAAAGAATCTCATGTAGTTGTAAAATCCCGAGTTTCTGACAAGATGTGCAGTTGCTTCGCAGCTAAAGTAACCTTGTTCTGTTTGTATCTTAATTTCGTGGATGAAGGTTGGCCATCTTGAGGAACGTTACCAGGAATGGGTTCACCAACCTATCGTCAGCAAGGAGGGTCCTCGTTTTTTTGGAAATGATGTCCTGGAGGTAATGGTGCATTCCATCGTATTGATTCACTGAGGGCTTTGGTACATGAACTGTATTAACAAAAAAACTTAATGTCCAGTTCCTGACACGCACAAAGTGGTGGGCTGTGCCAACCATATGGCTGCCTGTTGTTTGCTACTTGTTCGCGAAATCTATTTTGATGGGCCATACCATTCAGGAACTAGTTCTGATGGCTCTGTTCGGAATATTTATTTGGACGTTGATTGAATATACTTTGCACCGCTTCCTATTCCACATTGAGACTAAAACCTACTGGTAAGAATACTTTCGACTTTCAAGTTGGCAATGTCTTATCATGTCTTCATTCTGCTTTAACAATTGTTGCCGATGCAATTTGCAGGACAAACACTGCACATTACCTTCTTCACGGATGCCACCATAAGCACCCAATGGACTCGCTCAGGCTTGTATTTCCTCCTACTGCAACAGCGATTTTGTGTTTCCCGGTATGGCCCTGAAATTGTCATACATGCAACAAAAGTACTAACACTAAACATTGAATTTGATTTGATGAACTGGAACTTTTGACCATTTAAAATAAACATGACCAATTGAACTGAACTGTCTGTTATTTTATTTTTCAGTTCTGGAACCTTGTTGCGTTCTTTGCAACTCCATCTACGACTCCTGCATTGTTTGGGGGTGGTCTACTGGGATATGTGATGTATGATTGCACTCACTACTACCTGCACCATGGACAACCATCCAAAGACCCAGCAAAACGTCTCAAGGTGAGGGCATAATAGATACCACTTACATTCATGATTCATCCAGCTGTTCTATTGAAAAGCCCATTGGTTTTGATTCTTCTCAACTTCCCTTTATGCAGCGGTATCACCTCAATCACCACTTTAGAATCCAAGACAAGGGCTTTGGCATAACCTCAACACTCTGGGACACTGTTTTCGGTTCATTATCACCATCGACAACTGGGAAGAAGAACTGACGCACATAGCACAATTCTTAGCATGAGATTCTAGGGGATTTGTAATATATTCAAGCTAGGTACAATTCTAGTTCTGTCTTGGTGCGATGGGTTTCACATGTCCATTCAGATCAAAGTTCCTGTGTACTGATTCTGTTGATCTATTCTGATGTGAAGTGATTTCGTTGGCTCAACATTCTATGCATTGCCAGCAGTCTACAAAATCGCCTGTTAGGCTCTGTTTAGTTCTCAAAATCAGATCATTAGATACTTGCAGTCTGCAGATGAGAGATCATCTCTTTCCCCTACTTTCCCCCCCTGGTTCCCCATCATGATTCATGAGTTGTCTGAGTGTGACAGCAAGGAGCGTTAGTTGGAAGAAAGGGTATATCTGATGGATATTCTGGGTCTGCATTTACAGATTCAGGAGCATGCCCCACTTGTGCATGTGAGAATAGGTATGAACAGGTTTGGGAAGAGTTAAGACCACACACCCAAAAAAAAGGCATTTCCATGAACCAAAATTCTGTAGTTTGACATTGTTAACTCAAAATTACACTTCGGTAAGTGCTTCAGAACTGACCCAAAACGTTAAGATCAAGTTAAAATGCTCATTAACTACCACATGTGCAATCAAAACTACTACTACCCTACTGATAGTGCTACTTTGAGCTATACCTATTATGTTAATCAAAAGGGCATAGGGCAAATGGAAGATAATAACAAGATCAGCATATCGAATCCTATATAATTCAGAAATTTGGAATTTGTAATGGTAAATCTGGAGAAGACGCCACTTGCAGATGGCACAAGAAATGCACTAAAACTGTAGACACAATTAGGAGATGGGATGGTAAAGCAGGCAAGCATTTGATTCAGAACCTAAGCATATTCCTCTCCGAATAACGTGAACATGCACTCCGCATTACCGCATAGATCATGTATTTCAATAGTAGCCAGGTGATACAACATCAGTTAAGATTAAGAAGTACAAAATTGATCTCAAAGAAAATTTTAGCTAGTACAAAAAAAGAAAATGTATATGAAACAAAACTGAGCCTGCAAAACTGATGTCCTAGAAACTTTGACACTAGCCAATACATGACCAGACAAATGAGTTGGCCCATCAGCCCACAGAACAGGGGCATTTTTCAAGAGCAGATCATACGAGGTGAATTTTTAGGTCGCCTTCTCTTTCCACTAGTCTGTAGTTTTGGCTCATTGGTCACAAGTGCATATATTTTGACAGCAAATAGTTCCTTCGGAAGCTCCTTCTGGTCCTGTTTCGTTCGCAGGATTAGAGGAATGATGGAAAAGATAAACAATGTAATGTAAGTAAATAACATTGGCACTCTTGAACATTTACCTTAACACTGAGGATATATAATCCACACTTTTTAAATAGCTCCCTAAAGTATGGATCGGATCTAGTGACACTGTTATCCACCTTGTCTAACACAAATCCTGAAAAACCAAACATTGTGTTCTCTGAGAAACATCAGGCATATGGTCTTCTAAAAGAAGTATAACATTAGAGAAACATCAAGCATATAACATTAGAGGCAATACCATGTAGCAATTTCTAGATGAGTATTATAGCAATTTTCTCAAGAAAAGTATGCTGCGGTAGATAGACAGGCGATAGGTAGAGCAAACTCACCATTTCTTGCAATATTCTCTTTCAGAACAAAAAATCCATCAGGTTTGAGCCCAACCTGGAAAGAACGTTACAAGTGTATGTTTAATTAGAATGCATTGATATCAGAGCTATGGTAGTAGGCGCATAAACAAGAATAGTAGGAAGGCTTCATTCAATCGAATTGTAATTAGGCCTAATGTAAAAAAGAAAACAAAATTACAAATTGTATGGTGTCTAAAGGTGGACTGGCGTTATCTTAGAACAAAGTTTGATATCCAACTAGCAATACAACATTTGTTCAGGTAATGTCTGAAAAATACACAGCAAAATTATCTACCAGTGCACAAGAAGTTCCCCTGCAAGCCATTATTTCCACAGAAAAAAAATCTGTAAATCTAAAACTATGATGCAACACTTATTTGTCTATACAAGTGTTAAGATTTGCCCAAGTACAACCAAATATATCAACACAACCCAACAAAAAAAAAAGACAGTGTAAGATTGAAAATAAATTAATCAAGTCACCTTGGCACGATTAAAAAATGAAATAAAATCATCATCAGGAAGTTGCCCTATGCACCACTGAATCCATATCACATCATATCTTCCTTCCTCAGGAGTAAAGTCCTGAAGCAAGAAGTAAACTAAATTATACACAAAGAAGAGCGTAAATGTTCAATGATATCTAACCAGTAATAATGATCTATGGGTACCAACCTGAAGAGGCACACAGTAAAAGTTGGCAGCCTTGTGTGAGTCTTCTCCTTGGTCCATATATCCAGTAAGATTTTCCCGTGCCGCTTCAAGAAAATGAGATACTGGTTCGACAAGATCAACCTGAATAGCCAAATTCAAGTTTTCAAGAAGGGCCAAAACATACAAATAAGGTGCAACGCAAACATTACAAATAAATCATAAAAAAATAATTCCGTACACAGGAGAAGAATGGAAGTATGTTGTTTCTTGCCAGGGTCATGGTATGGTATGCCTAAAGCTACAAGTACAAGGTGCTGCGGTGTATGTGCAAGCATTTATCTTCAGAATGAAACAGAACCACAAATCACTGAAGATAAGTTGCATACCTCATTGAAATGCCTGAGAAGAAAATTCTTTGTAACACGTCCAATACCTGAGCCACAGTCTGCACAGTTTGAGAAATGACACATAAGAACATTGCAGATTGCACACACTGGCGGAGCCTCTTTGGGGCCATAGTGGGCTCCCCCACCCCCCCTGTCGTGCATACACACTACTCTTGCACATCTGCATGGCTGCATGCATGTATATTCTCCCATGCATTATACTTTCATCAAGTAGTTCATTTGCTTTGTTTGGATATTAGTACTACTGCACACCAGTGACAGTCCATATTAGTACCAATTAGTTAATCATCAGTTTTGTATGCTTGCCTACTGTAGTTCAGATTTACTTCTTTATTTTCTTTCTTGCTTCTAAAGTCTAAACCTCAAGAGCTGCTTCCCCAATAAATTATCTATTTCTAGTTTGTATAATTCTTATTTAGAGCAGGTGTTAATACTAGGCACTAGGCACGGCATACTGTAGCAATCGGACCCCCTTGGATTGACCCGCCATTGATTGCACATAAGGATATAAACTGAACATTACACATCAACTTCCACAAAATGAGTTCAACACAGCAGAACTCACACAAAAACAAGCTTTTACCGAGTCTAGTCATAGCCTCCTTGCAATAATAAACTCACCAAGGGCCACGAGATGACGCTTCGCGGTGCCGAACCGCTCGGCGAGGAGAGGGCAGAGGAACGCGTCGCTGCCCTTGACGTCTGCGTCGTTCACGCACCCGTACCCTCCCAGGACCCCCTCGGTCGACGCCTCCACGCCCTAGGCATCATTTTGACAAAGTTTTAAGCTAAATCGTCAGCGATGAGTACGCCTTGGGATGGGGGGTTCAGGGTCTCCGGGAGGAGGAAGAGTGGGTGCTTTACTTGCCAGTAGGCGATAGCCTTGGAGTACCACTCCTTTCGCTTCCCTTCGCCGCTCGCCTCCTCCCCGGCGCCACCGTTGCCTGCGGCGGCGGCGGTCGCGGCGGCTTCAGCTTCCGCGGTGGCAGAGGTCGTGGCGGTGGCGGTGGCGGTGACGGTGGAGCCGATCTCTTCCGCCCACATCTCTGAGGCGTTGGTGAAGATACGACCAGCTGAATCGAATCCGCGGGAATCCATCCCTCCGGCGGCGGCGGCGGCGGCGGACAAGTGAGAGCTGCTTGCGCGCGTGCTGGAGAAGGGAAAGGGTTCAAATATGCTGTTCCAGTTTTGCAGGGGCCTTTTAGCATATATTCATACTTCCACCCGCGCAGCGCTGCCGTGCTCTTTTGTGATGTCCCTTTTGTATCAGAGACCTTGAGGGCATACGATTTTGTAAAAAATGTAGTTTCTATCTATAGTACAAATGCCATTACATTGCAGCGACCAAAAAGACAAAGAGAACATAAACCTTTTTGGAAAGAAATATGGGAATATATATTGACAATTAAGAGCTTGTTTTCAGTATTCAGACACCAGAATCCATAATATTATCACAGAATCACTAATTAATGTCATGCAATATATACTCCTCGCAAAACTTCAAGCAGCATTATTTGAACAAAGTACCGACATGAAATTTTGTCACAAGTATACAGCATTCTCATGTTCTTATCGAGAAAACAAGAAGAAACATATATGGAGTGATCCATAAGGACACAATAGGGATTCTTAGAGAAGTTACACTGAAGCACTCTTGCATGGTATATTTCTCAAAATGTGGCGAATGATCCTTAAACAGTGGATCATCGATCATGGTTTGTTTTTCCTCATAAGAAAAGTAATAATGCCGGTACATGAATAGTTGTGTCATAAGGCCAAAAGAATTTGTCACAGTATGGGCAAAGTATATTATGCCAATCTGCCTTTTACAAAATCCCAAATTTTGAAGCTTTGTGCTACTGTCACACGTTGAATCTAAAAAGCATGACATCGCCTTCCTGCACAACATAATCCTTCCCTTCCAATCTCAACTGCAGTCACAGTGACAGATTAAACAAGGAATACACATGAATTTAACTGCACGTTTTTCAAATCACAGAATGTAAAGGTGTAGCAATGCAAATTTGTTTACCAGCCCTTTCTCCCTTGCTGCTCCAAGAGAACCAGCCGCCACAAAATCGTCATAGGAGACCTGAGGCTCGGAAAGCAATCATTGTAAAATGAGTGGTAAATATTTAAGTAATTTTTAGTTAACAATATATTCAAATTCCAAAGAAGATGAAGCATCCAGAATTGTAACTGCGATGGATCATAACATGCAAACTGAAAGTCGCAACTTACAGTTTCAGCTCTGATAAATCCTTTCTGAAAGTCACTATGAATGACTCCAGCTGCTTGAGGCGCAGTCATGCCTACATGTAAGATTACGTGCAGTTACCATAATAGTAATTCCTAGTTTCCTACAGTCCTTGCAATTATAAAATGAAAGAATTTTATGGAAGAAGAATGAAACCTGAAAGAATAGTCCAAGCTTTCGTTTCCTGATAAAAGTATACACAGTTAAAGGTTTGTGCTAACGGTCGGGGGAATAGAACCTTTAACAGAACAAAAGATGCACCTTATCTCCGGTTGTGAAATAAGTTCGTAGTCCCAATAGGTCATATGTCGCTTTTACCAAATTGCCTAGTCCGCTTTCAGCAACACCAAGAGATTTTAGATATTCTACTCTCTCTTCCAAAGGTAGCTCAGCCAGTTCAGCTTCAACCTATTATGCATTCCATGATATTGTTAGCATAGATAGAATAGTATATAGAATAGGCAACATAGTTTGGGGGGAAAAAAGAAATAATCTCATAGGCAATTCTTCAAAAGCTTCATGTACAACAAACCTGAGCTGATATTGTAACCATGCCAGACTGCAAGTCCGATGCTGCTTTAACCACCTCCTTGACATGAGGATTGCTATCAGGTTCAGCAAGATCTGATTCTGCGACATTAGCAACATAAATGACAGGTTTCATAGTCAGGAGACAAAGATGCTGTATAGCTTCTTTCTCAAGGTCAGCCAAGTCAACCGATCTTGCAGGCTTTCCATCCATAAGCGCCCCCTGTATTTTTTCCAGTCCTGTTCTCTCTGCTTGTTCCTAAGTAGTGCAATCTGTTAGAACATAGATGAGAAGAAAGTCAAAATGAAATTATCTGTACATATTACCTTCACTTTTACTTGTGCATCTTTTGTTTTGCTCTTTTTAAGCTTATCTAACCTCTTCTCTATCTGCAGTTATTGCAAAACTGTCAGCAGTTGGTCAGGTTCATAGATAGCAATAGAAATAGATATTGTGTCACCTAATTACCTGCTCAAGATCTGAAAATATCAGCTCTAGGTTGATGACATCAATGTCTGACCTGGGATCAACTTTGCCATTGACATGAACAATATCATCATCCTCAAAGCATCGCACAACCTGAGCATCCAATCATAATGAACAGATGCCTAGTTATTCCCAGAGCCTGGGAATTAATATCCTATAATGTTTTGCAATCTCCAGAAAAAAAATGATAATGGGCCCCAGAAGAGAGTGCAAGTGTTGGATAACGAAGTGGATGCAATTTTAGTTCACATATCGCCAGCAGAATAGTGCACTATAATTAATAAACACTAGGTTTTGACAAATATATGAGAGCTTAAGCATATTTAAGTACAACGAGAACTCACCTGAAGTATGGAATCTACTTCACGGATGTTTGAAAGAAATTGATTTCCTAGTCCCTGATGTCAATAATAAATTTAATGCTATCAATCAAGTATAAACTAATTGGGAACCATATAAACTTTGGCCAGCAAAGCTGTCCTGCAGGTAAAATGAGGAGAATAATGGAACTAGTACCTCTCCTTTGCTTGCTCCTTTGACAAGACCTGCAATATCCACAAGTTCTATGGATGTCGGGACAGTCTGCTGTGACTTGCTTAATTTTGAGAGCACCTGCAGGCGAGGATCAGGGATAGCCACCACACCAACATTTGGACTGATTGTACAAAAGGGAAAGTTTGCAGCTTGTGCCTTCCCATTTTCAACCTAAAAACAATGAGAATAGAATTAGCATTTCATATTACAGAGAATGACCTATCCTGTCCATGTCAAACACATTTCTCCATTTGAATTTAATGCAAGAAGTCAAGAACCTAACTTGTGCAGCAGCAACAAAACACAGAAACAACATAGAAATCGGCGAAGCCTATTCACTCTTACAAATTAATCATCACATGTACAGTGCCGACCTGTCGACAACCATATCTATGAGGCAAAACGTCGAACACTTGGCGTCCACCGACATGCACCCAGCATGCCTACATTCCACCCTATACAAAGACAGTGCACGAATCCGGAAGACCATATTGAGAGAAGAAGAACCGATACCCAATTCTCTCCCCTCTAGCGATACCCAATGTTCTTGACAAACCCCGAATTCCTCCTCAGGAAGCAACAAAACAAGCAGCTTAGTTACTCACAATGGCGTTGAAGAGGGTGGACTTGCCAACGTTGGGCAGCCCGACAATTCCTGCGCGGAGACTCATGCTAATCCGTGCCGCGCGGCCGGAGGATAACCGCCGGGCGCGGCTGGCCCGGCTCCACTGCCAGTGCCGCAGTAGCGCCGACGAGCCGCACGGGGAGTGCAGGGTCGTCGCGGCCGGCGTGAATCCCGCGAACGCGGAGCCGAGCGCGCGCGACACCGTCGTCATGGGCCTGGGCGCGCCGGGGACGAGAGTCGAGACGGAGACGGAGGCGTGCGTGGGCGGCGCGGGAAGGCGGTGGGGGCGAACGGTTGTCAGAGACGAGAGCGGCGAGATGGATAGATGGATGGCACGTGAGCGGCGCGTGAGGGGTTCAAACTTCAAAGGGCACGTGCGAGAACTGAAGCCACGAGAGCTCGAATCAAACCGGCAAACCGCACGCTTCCCTCCTCGACGGCGGCGGCTCGGCTCGGCTTCCCTCCTCGACGGCGACGGCCTCGAGCCCTCGAGGAGGCCTCGTCGGCGTCCGCGCCATGCGCCTTGGTCTCCGCTGGCTCAAGCCTGCGCCGCGGCCATGCCGCTCCACTACCTTCTCCACCGCGAGGGCCGTCATGAATGCCCCCTCCGCGGACCGGTTGCTGGAGCTCCTGCGCGGCTGCGTCTCCGCGTCCCACCTCCCTCTGGGCCTCCAAATCCACGCGCGGGCCGTCGCGTCGGGGAACCTCGCCTCCCACCCGGTGCTCCAGACCCGGCTCATCGGCATGTACGTCCTCGCGCGCCGGTTCCGCGACGCCGTCTCGGTGTTCTCCGCGCTACCGCGGCGCGACGCCGCATCCGCGCTGCCATGGAACTGGCTCATCCGCGGATTCACAGCGGACGGCCAGCACCGCCTCGCCGTTCTGTTCTACCTCAAGATGTGGAGCCACCCCGCCGCGCCGCGCCCGGACGGACACACTCTCCCCTACGTTGTCAAGTCCTGCGCCGCGCTCGGCGCGGTTGCCCTCGGCCGCCTCGTGCACCGCACGGCACGGGGGATCGGGCTCGGCCGTGACGTGTACGTTGGGAGCGCGCTCATCAAGATGTACGCAGACGCTGGCCTCCTCAGAGACGCTCGCGAGGTATTCGACGGAATGGGAGAGCGGGACTGCGTCCTTTGGAACGTGATGATGGATGGGTGCATAAAGGCCGGAGACATTGACAGGGCAGTGCATTTGTTCCGGGACATGCGGGCATCTGGTTGTGAGCCCAATTTCGCGACACTGGCATGCTTTCTGTCTTTGTGTGCCGTGGAGGCTGACTTGCTGTCTGGGGTGCAGCTTCACTCTCTGGCAGTGAAATGTGGTTTAGAGACAGAGGTGGCAGTGGCTAACACATTGCTGTCTATGTATGCCAAATGCCGGTGCTTGGACGATGCATGGAGATTGTTTCACCTGATTCCACGGGATGACTTGGTAACCTGGAACGGGATGATCTCAGGATGTGTTCAAAACGGGCTTCTTGATGAAGCATTGGGATTGTTCTGTGAGATGCAGAGGAGTGGTGTTCGACCAGATTCAGTTACACTGGTCAGTTTGTTACCAGCTTTGACTGACTTGAATGGTTTCATGCAGGGGAAGGAGATACATGGTTATATTGTCAGGAACTGTATACGCATGGATGTCTTTTTGGTGAGTGCTTTGGTAGACATCTATTTCAAGTGCAGGGATGTGAGGATGGCACAAAATATTTATGATGCGGCTAAGGCCATCGATGTGGTTATTGGTAGTACAATGATATCAGGTTATGTTCTTAATGGGATGAGTGAAGAGGCACTGCAAATGTTCCGGTACTTGTTAGAACAGGGCATCAAACCAAATGCTGTTACTGTAGCTAGCATCTTGCCAGCATGTGCTAGCATGGCTGCTGTGGTTCTTGGTAAGGAGATC